>NC_091766.1:6663965-7269780 GCF_029378745.1 Bos indicus | reverse complement strand
AATCTCTGCTTTCCTCTCAATTTTGCTGTGAAATGGAAACGGCTCTGAAAAAAATTGTCTTAAAAATAATAACTTGAAACCAAATTTGAAATGGTTGCATGATATTTTTGGTTGATTAAAGTTTGAGAGGTTGACAATTTTTTCCCTTTTTAAAAATTAATTAATTTATTTTAATTGGAGGATGGTGGTGGTGGTTTAGTTGCTAAGTCATGTCTGACTCTTGCGACCCCATGATCTGTAGCCCACCAGGCTTCTCTGTCCATGGGGTTGTCCAGGTAAGAATACTGGAGTGGACTGCCATTTCCTTCTCCAGGGGATCTTCCCAACTCAGGAATCGAACCCAGGTCTCCTGCACTGCAGGCAGATTCTTTACCAACTGAGCTATGAGAGAAGGGAGGATAGTCACAATATTGTGATGGTTTTTGCTATACATCAATATGAATTGGCCACAGGTATACATGTGTCCCACCAAATCCTGAACCCCTCTCCCATCTCCCTCCCCACCTTATCCCTCTGGGTTGTAGTAGAGCACCGGCTTTGGGTGCCCTGCTTCTTGCATCGAACTCGCACTGGTCATCAATTTTACATGTGGTAATGTACATGTTTCAATGCTATTCTCTCAAACTGTGGGATAGCCTGAGAGAAAAAAAAAGAGAGAGAGAAAGAGAGAGAGAACTTTCCCGCAAAAAGCTCTAAGGCACTGCCAGGCCACTCACAGATCAAAGGATTGTGTGAATACCAGAGGAGAGCTAGCCGGCTGTGAACTGGCCCATCCCCCCACCAGAGGCAGAGAGGCAGGTGGGCGACAGCTAGAGTCAGAAGGTGAGAGGCAAGCTCTGCTCCAGAGATGCATCCACCACCAAACTGTGAGCAGGCTAGCATCAGTAGCTAACCAAGTCTTCCTGAGATCCTGGACAATTGACATCCAAAGCGATTTAGCAGAAGCAGCAGGAGGTTTGCAATCAGAGATTAGCTTCCCAGAGGAGACACAGGGCATACCTGAGATGGCGCTCTTGTTGCGCACCCAGGAAACCGAGGGGCTGGAACCGGGGAGGTGATAAGACTCACTGCACCTAAGGAGAATGCGCTCGCCAAGCACCTGGTTGCCTAAGCTGCTCGGACCTGGGAGGGGAACAAAACACAGGCCCAACTGACTCTGTGCCTTTGTGGAGTACACAAGAATCTGAACTTCAGTGGCTTAGACTTGGGAAGTGCACACAAGGCAGGGCCCACTTTAAACAGTTCCCCTGCAGAGCAATCTGGCGCCTGAGCAGTGTAGACCAGGAAAGCACACACACCGTGAGCAGGGGCAAACCCAGTTTGGCCGAGACAATGCGAGCACTCCCCACAAATGCCAGTGATATTTGTTTGCAGTGTTCCTCCCTCCCCACAGCACAACTGAACAAGTGAGCCTAAATAAGTGACCACATTCACCCCCTAGTATCAAAGCAGAAATTAGACACTGGAGAGACTTGCAAACAGAGGAATCCAAAAGAAACAAAGAAGAGGGAGCTGATCTGGAAGTGACAGGTGCAAAAGATTAAAACCCTGTAGTTAGCATTGTTGGAGAAGGCAATGGCACTCCACTCCAGTACTCTTGCCTGGCAAATCCCATGGACGGAGGAACCTGGTAGGCTGCAGTCCATGGGGTCGCTAAGACTCGGACACGACTGAGTGACTTCACTTTGACTTTTCACTTTCATGCATTGGAGGAGGAAATGGCAACCCACTTTAGTGTTCTTGCCTGGAGAATCCCACGGACAGAGGAGCCTGGTGGGCTGCCATCTATGGGGTCGCACAGAGTCCGACACGACTGAAGTGACTTAGCAGCAGCAGCAGCAGTTAGCATTGACTACATTGGAAGGGGCCTATAGACCTTGAGAAGAAGTATAAGCTGGAACAAGAAACTATTTGAAACTGAACTGACCCCACACTGCCCTCAACAAATCCAGAGAAATTCCTAGATATATTTTTACTATCATCATCTTTTAATTTTTAATTTTTTTTAAATTTTAAAATTCTTTATTACTCCATTAATTTTCATTTTTATACACTATTACTTTGCAAAAAAAGATCCCATTTTAAAGCAAATTTCATATATATATATTTTATAATTTTAGTTTTTTTTAATATTGTATTTCTGAAAGTCTAACCTCTACTGTAGATTTTTAATGTTTGCTTTTTGGTATTTTTTTTATCAATTTTGTACCTTTAAGAAGCCAATCTTCAGCACTCATTTTTACTTAGGAGTGTGATTACTGGCTTGATCGTTCTCTCTCCCTTTTGACTCTCCTTTTTCTCCCCCAGGTCACCTCTATCTCCTCCTTCCCCCTTCTCTTCTATACCCAACTCTGTGAGTCTCTTTGGGTGTTCTGGGCTGTGGAGAACACTCAGGGAACTGATTACTGGCTAGATCTATGTCTCTCCTTTTGACTCCCCCTCTTCTCCTTCTGGTCACCTCTATCTCCTTCCTCCCTCTTCTTTCCTCTATGTAACTCCGTGAACCACTCTAAGTGTTCCAGACTATGGAGAGCACATGGGGAACTGATTACTGGCTAGATTGCTCTCCCCCGCTTTTATTCCCCCTCTTCTCCTCCTGGTCACCTCTATCTCCCTCCTCCCTCTTCTCTTCTCCATGTAACTCTGTGAACCTCTCTGGGCATCCTTCATTGTGGAGAATCTTTTCACCATTAACCTAGATGCTTTATTATCAGTGTTGTATGGATGTGGAAGTCTTGAGGCTACTGTAAGAATAAGACTGAAAGCCAGAGACAGGAGGCTTAAATCAACATCCTGAGAACAGCAGAGAACTCCTGACTCCAGGGAACATTAATCGACAAGAGCTCATTCCAAAGCCTCCATACCTACACTGAAACCAAGCTCCGCTCAAGAGCCAACAAGTGTCAGAGCAAGACATACCAAGCTAATTCTACAATAATGCAGAAACATAACCCTGATCATTAAAATACAGGTGGTCAAAAGTCACACAAACCTATAGACACCTTAAAACTCACTACTGGACACTTCATTCCACTCCACAGAGAGGAGATCCAGCTTCACCCATCAGAACACTGACACAAGCTTCCCTAACCAGGAAACCTTGACAAGCCATTCGTCCAACCCCCCCCCACAGGGAGGAACCTCCACAATAAAGAGGAACCACAAACTTCCAGAATACAGAAAGGCCACCCTAAACACAGCAATCTAAACAAGATGGAAAGGCAGAGAAATATTCAGCAGGTAAAGGAACATGATAAATGCCCACCAAACCAAACAAAAGAGGAGTAGATAGGGAGTCTACCTGAAAAAGAATTCAGAATAATTATAGCAAAAATGATCCAAAATCTTGAAAATGAAATGGAGCTACTAATAAATAGTCTGGAGACCAAGGATTGAGAAGATGCAAGAAAAATTTAACAAGGACCTAGAAGAAATAAAAAAGAGTCAATATATAATTAATAATGCAATAACTGAGACCAAAAGCACATTGGAGGGAACCAACAGTAGAATAACTGAGGCAGAAGATAGAATAAGTGAGGTAGAAGATAGAATGGTGGAAATAAATGAAGCATAGAGGAAAAAAGAATATAAAGAAATGAGGACAACCTCAGAGACCTCTGGGACAATGTCAAATGCCACAACATTTGAATCATAGGAGTCCCAGAAGAAGAAGACAAAAAGAAAGACCATGAGAAAATACTTGAGGAGATAATAGTTGAAAATGTCCCTAAAATGGGAGAGGAAATAGCTACCTAAGTCCAAGAAACCCAGAGAGTCCCAAACAGGATAAACCCAAGGCAAAACATCCCAAGACACATATTAATCAAATTAATGAAAATCAAACACAAAGAACAAATATTAAAAGCAGCAAGGGAAAAACAACAAATAATTCACAAGGGGATCCCCATAAGGATAACAACTGATTTTTCAATAGAAACTCTTCAAGCCAGAAGGGAATGGCAGGACATACTTAAAGTGATGAAAGAGAAAAGCTTACAACCCAGATTACTATACCCGGCAAGGATCTCATTCAAATATGAAGGAGAAATCAGAAGTGGGAGATTTTAATACCCCGCTCACACCTGTAAATAAATCAACTAAACAGAAAAGTAGCAAGGAAACACAAACTTTAAATGATACAATGGGCTAGTTAAACCTAATTGATATCCCTAGGACATTTCACCCCAAAACAAAGAATTTCACCCTTTTCTCAAGTGCACATGGAACATTCTCCAGGATAGATCACATCCAGGGCCATAAATCTAGCCTTGGTAAATTAAAAAAAAAAAAATTGAAATCATTCCAAGCATCTTTTCTGATCACAATGTGGTAAGATTAGATGTCGACTACAGGAAAAAAAATATATTAAAAATACAATCATATGGAGGCTAAACAACATGCTTCTGAATAACCAACAAACCACAGAAGGAATCAAAATATGCATAGAAACAAATGAAAATGAAAACTTAACAACCCAACCTGAACCCAACAACAATCCTATGGGATTCAGTAAAAGCAGTGCTAAGGGGAAGGTTCATAGCAATACAAGCTTACCTCAAGAAACAAGAGAAAAATCAATTAAATAACCTAACTCTACACCTTAAGCAACTAGAAAAAGAAGAAATGAAGAATTCCAGGGTTCATAGAAGGGAAGAAATCATAAAAAAAAAAAAAATAAATAAAGGCAGAAATAAATGCAAAAGAAACAAAGGAGACCATAGCAAAAATCAACAAAGCTAGAAGCTTGTTCTTTGAGAAGATAAATAAAATAGACAAACCATTAGCCAGAGTCATCAAGAAAAAAAGGGAGAAGAATCAAATCAACAAAATTTAAAATGAAAATGGAGCAATCACAACAGACAACACAGAAATACACAGGATCATAAGAGACTACTATCAGCAACTATATGCCAATAAAATGGACAACTTGGAAGAAATGGACGAATTCTTAGAAAAGTATAACTTTCCAAAACTGAACCAGTAGGAAATATAAAATCTTAACAGAGCCATCACAAGCACGGAAATTGAAACTGTAAACAGAAATCTTCCAACAAACAAAAGCTCAGGACAAGACAGCTTCACAGCTGAACTCTCCCAAAAATTTAAAGAGAAAACACCTATCCTACTCAAACTCTTGCAGAAAATTGCAGAGGAAGGTAAACTTCCAAACTTATTCTATGAAGCCACCATCACCCTAACACGAAAATCAGACAAAGATGACACAAAAAAAGAAAACTGCAGGCCAATACCACTGAAGAACATAGATGCAAAAATACTCAACAAAATTCTAGCTTTTAGAATCCAAAAACATATTAAAAAGATCATACATCATGATCAAGTGGGCTTTATCCCAGGGATGCAAGGATTCTTCAATATTCATAAATCAATCAATGTAATACACCACATTAACAAATTGAAAACTAAAAACCATATGATTATCTCAACAGCTGCAGAGAAAGCCTTTGACAAAATTCAACATCCATTTATGATTAAAAAAAAAAAAAAAACAACCTCCAGAAAGCAGGCATAGAAGGAATATCAGTTCAATTCAGTTGCTCAGTTGTGTCCAACTCTTTTTGACCCCATGAACCACAGTATGCCAGGCCTCCCTGTCCACCACCAACTCCCGGGTCCACCCAAGCCCATGTCCATTGAGTCAGTGATGCCTCCCAACCATCTCACCCTCTGTCGTCCCCTTCACCTCCTGCCCTCAATCTCTCCCAGCATCAGGCTCTTTTCCAAGGAGTCAGCTCTTCTCATCAGGTGGCCAATGTATTGGAGTTTCAGCTTCAAAATCAGTCCTACCAATGAACACTCAGGAGTGATCTCCTTTAGGATGGACTGGTTGGATTGCCTTACAGTCCAAGGGACTCTCAAGAGTCTTCTCCAACACCACAGTTCAAAAGCACCAATTCTTTGGCGCTCAGCTTTCTTTATAATCCAACTCTCACACCCATACATAACCACTGGAAAAACCATAGCCTTGACTAGATGGACCTTTGTTGGCAAAGTAATGTCTCTGCTTTTTAATGTGCTATCTAGGTTGGTCATAGCTTTTCTTCCAAGGAGTAAGTGTCTTTTAATTTCATGGATACAATCACCATCTGCAGTGCTTTTAGAGCCCAGAAAAATAAAGTCAACCACTGTTTCCACTGTTTCCCCGTCTATTTGCCATGAAGTGATGGGACCGGATACCTTGATCTTAGTTTTCTGAATGTTGAGCTTTAAGTCAACTTTTTAACTCTCCTCTTTCACTTTCATCAAGAAGCTCTTTAGTTCTTCTTCACTTTCTGCCATATGTGTGGTGTCATTTGCATATCTCAGGTTATTGATATTTCTCCCGGCAATCTTGATTCCAGCTTGTGCTTTTTCCAGCCCAAAGTTTCTCATGATGTACTCTGCATATAAGTTAAATAACCAATATACCTCAACATAATAAAAGCCATATATGATAAACCCACAGAAAACATCTTCAATGGTGAAAAATTGAAAGCATTTCCCCTAAAGTCAGGAACAAGACAAGTGTGCCCACTCTCACCACTACTGTTCAACATAGTTTTGGAAGATTTTTCCACAGCAATCAGAGAAGAAAAAGAAATAAAAGGAATCCAGATTGGAAAGGAAGAAGTAAAACTCTCACTGTTTGCAGATGACATGATCTTCTACATGCTGCTGCTACTGCTGCTAAGTCGCTTCAGTCGTGTCTGACTCTGTGCGACCCCACAGACGGCAGCCCACCAGGCTCCACCATCCCTGGGATTCTCCAGGCAAGAACACTGGAGTGGGTTGCCATTTCCTTCTCCAATGCATGAAAGTGAAAAGTGAATGTGAAGTCGCTCAGTAAGTGTCCGACTCTTCGCAACCCCATGGACTGCAGCCTACCAGGCTCTTCCATCCATGGGATTTTCCAGGCAAGAGTACTGGAGTAGGGTGCCATTGCCTTCTCCAACAAAACTCTACTAGGTTTCATTTATTTCTGTCACAATAACATAGTTCTGCAGATGACAATAATATTTCTGTGAATTTCATTAAAAATGTTATCCCCATACTTACTATTATGTCTAGTTAATTTCATAGGTCATTTCTCAAAGAGAATTTTTTAAAAAATAAATACTGTTATCTTTCATAGAGCGAATTGAGAAAGTCTTTAACTGTCTAAGATTTACATTAAAAACTCAAAGTTAAGGGACATCATCCTAAAGCATCCTATTTTAACAATAAAAAGCTATAAAACAGCTTGTCCTTATGTATCTTACTATATACCTGTATACCTTTAATACTATCTCATGGCTTTGGCTGTACTGTCCATTACTTTTAATGTTACAATATCATGTTATTGTTCAATCTCATTATGTAATAATTTTACAAATTATCATCAACTTACTTTGTTCAAACTCAAAAGAATATTCTAAAACATTACTATTTTAGATAGAAGCCAGGTTTCTTGCTAGATTAGCACTCACTCATCCACTGGTGTAATCTGGACAATTATTTTCTCCTCCATGTATTACCTTGTGCTTGCCCACAGTAAAGGTCTGACACTTTTCTGTCATTTCACAAGACTTTTATGTGCAGTTATGTTTATTAGCTTGGCATTCTACTGTTCAAGAAAAACATAGAGACTTGAAGATGTCATTATATAGTTCCCTTCATGAAGATTATGTAATTGTATTAAATGTGGACCTACCCTAATACTAAAAAACATGTGTGTGTGTTTTTGTGCAGAGCAGTTTTTATCCCTACATTTGTCTCTAAATCAGAGCTCTAGTAGTCAAAGTTTTTTGCAGTTTCAAATAAATTAATTTAATAGCTTTTGTAAGAAAATAGTTTTATTTAAAAAAATTACATCTATCCTTTTCCAAAATGTGATTATTATCTTAGAGAATTTTTTTAAGTTAAGATTTGACTGACTGACAAGATAGAAAACCCTAAATTTTTTTTACAAGATAGAAAACCAGAAAATTATTAGAGGTAATCAATGAATATAGTAAAGTTGTAGGATGTAAAATTAACACACAGAAATCCCTTGCATTCCTATACACTAACAATGAGAAAACAGAAAGAGAAATTAAGGAAACAACACCACTCACCAGTGTGATGAAAAGAATAAAATACTTAGGAATAAATCTACCTAAAGAAACAAAAAACCTATATATAGAAAACTGTAAAACACTGGTGAAAGAGATCAAGAGGACACAAATAGATGGAGAAATATACCATGTTCATGGATTGGAAGAATCAATATAGTGAAAATTAGTATACTACCCAAAGCAAATTATAGATTCAATACAATCCCTATCAAGCAATCAATGGTATTTTTCAGAGAACTGGAACAAATAATTTCACAATTTGTATGGAAATACAAAAAACCTGTAATAACCAAAGAAATCTTGAAAAACAAGAATGGAACTGGAGGAATCAACCTGCCTGACTTCAGGCTCTACTACAAAACCACAGTCATCAAGACAGTATGGTACTGGCACAAAGACAGAAATATAGATCAATGGAACAAAATAGAAAGCCCAGAGATAAATCCACGCATATATGGACACCTTATCTTTGACAAAGGAGGCAAGAATATACAATGGATTAAAGACAATCTCTTTAACAAATGGTGCTGGAAAAAATTGGTCAACCACTTGTAAAAGAATGAAACTAGAGCACTTTCTAACACCATACACAAAAATAAACTTAAAATGGATTTAAGATCTCAACGTAAGACCAGAAACTATAAAACTCCTAGAGGAGATCATAGGCAAAACACTCTCTGATACAAATCACAGCAGGATCCTCTATGACCCACCTCCCAGAATATTGGAAATAAAAGCAAAAATAAACAAATGGGACCTAATTCAACTTAAAAGCTTCTGCACAACAAAGGAAACTATAAGCAAGGTGAAAAGACAGCCTTCAGAATGGGAGAAAATAATAGCAAATGAAGCAACTGACAAACAACTAATCTCAAAAATATACAAGCAACTCCTATAGCTCAATTCCAGAAAAATAAATGACCCAATCAAAAAATGGGCCAAAGAACTAAATAGACATTTCTCCAAAGAAGACATACAGATGACTAACAAACACATGAAAAGATGCTCAACATCACTCATCAGAGAAATGCAAATCAAAACCACTATGAGGTACCATTTCACGCCAGTCAGAATGGCTGCGATCCAAAAGTCTACAAGCAATAAATGCTGGAGAGGGTGTGGAGAAAAGGGAACCCTCTTACATTGTTGGTGGGAATGCAAACTAGTACAGCCACTATGGAGAACAGTGTGGAGATTCCTTAAAAAACTGCAAATAGAATCTTAACAGACCCATCACAAGCATGGAAATTGAAACTGTAATCAAAAATCTTCCAGCAAACAAAAGCCCCGGTCCAGATGGCTTCACAGCTGAATTCTACCAAAAATTTAGAGAAGAGCTAACACCTATCCTGCTCAAACTCTTCCAGAAAATTGCAGAGGAAGGTAAACTTCCAAACTCATTCTATGAGGCCACCATCACCCTAATACCAAAACCTGACAAAGATCCCACAAAAAAAGAAAACTACAGGCCAATATCACTGATGAACATAGATGCAAAAATCCTTAACAAAATTCTAGCAATCAGAATCCAACAACACATTAAAAAGATCATACACCATGATCAAGTGGGCTTTATCCCAGGGATGCAAGGATTCTTCAATATCCGCAAATCAATCAATGTAATACACCACATTAACAAATTGAAAAATAAAAACCATATGATTATCTCAATAGATGCAGAGAAAGCCTTTGACAAAATTCAACATCCATTTATGATAAAAACTCTCCAGAAAGCAGGAATAGAAGGAACATACCTCAACATAATAAAAGCTATATATGACAAACCCACTGCAAACATTATCCTCAATGGTGAAAAATTGAAAGCATTTCCTCTAAAGTCAGGAACAAGACAAGGGTGCCCACTTTCACCATTACTATTCAACATAGTTTTGGAAGTTTTGGCCACAGCAATCAGAGCAGAAAAAGAAATCAAAGGAATCCAAATTGGAAAAGAAGAAGTAAAACTCTCACTATTTGCAGATGACATGATCCTCTACATAGAAAACCCTAAAGAGTCCACCAGAAAATTACTAGAAATAATCAATGACTACAGTAAAGTTGCAGGATATAAAATCAACACACAGAAATCCCTTGCACTCCTATACACTAATAATGAGAAAACAGAAAGAGAAATTAAGGAAACAATTCCATTCACCATTGCAACGGAAAGAATAAAATACTTAGGAATATATCTACCTAAAGAAACTAAAGACCTATATATAGAAAACTATAAAACACTGGTGAAAGAAATCAAAGAGGACACTAATAGATGGAGAAATATACCATGTTCATGGATTGGAAGAATCAATATAGTGAAAATGAGTATACTACCCAAAGCAATTTATAGATTCAACGCAATCCCTATCAAGCTACCAACAGTATTCTTCACAGAGCTAGAACAAATAATTTCACAATTTGTATGGAAATATAAAAAACCTCGAATAGCCAAAGCGATCTTGAGAAAGAAGAATGGAACTGGAGGAATCAACCTACCTGACTTCAGGCTCTACTTCAAAGCCACAGTTATCAAGACAGTATGGTACTGGCACAAAGACAGAAATATTGATCAATGGAATAAAATAGAAAGCCCAGAGATAAATCCACGCACATATGGACACCTTATCTTCGACAAAGGAGGCAAGAATATACAATGGATTAAAGACAATCTCTTTAACAAGTGGTGCTGGGAAATCTGGTCAACCACTTGTAAAAGAATGAAACTAGAACACTTTCTAACACCATACACAAAAATAAACTCAAAATGGATTAAAGATCTAAACGTAAGACCAGAAACTATAAAACTCCTAGAGGAGAACATAGGCAAAACACTCTCCGACATACATCACAGCAGGATCCTCTATGACCCACCTCCCAGAATATTGGAAATAAAAACAAAAATAAACAAATGGGACCTAATTAACCTTAAAAGCTTCTGCACATCAAAGGAAACTATTAGCAAGGTGAAAAGACAGCCTTCAGAATGGGAGAAAATAATAGCAAATGAAGCAACCGACAAACAACTAATCTCAAAAATATACAAGCAACTCCTACAGCTCAACTCCAGAAAAATAAACGACCCAATCAAAAAATGGGCCAAAGAACTAAATAGACATTTCTCCAAAAAAGACATACAGATGGCTAACAAACACATGAAAAGATGCTCAACATCACTCATTATCAGAGAAATGCAAATCAAAACCACTATGAGGTACCATTTCACACCAGTCAGAATGGCTGCAATCCAAAAGTCTACAAATAATAAATGCTGGAGAGGGTGTGGAGAAAAGGGAACCCTCTTACACTGTTGGTGGGAATGCAAACTAGTACAGCCACTATGGAGAACAGTGTGGAGATTCCTTAAAAAACTGGAAATAGAACTGCCTTATGATCCAGCAACCCCACTGCTGGGCATACACACTGAGGAAACCAGAAGGGAAAGAGACACGTGTACCCCAATGTTCATCGCAGCACTGTTTATAATAGCCAAGACATGGAAGCAACCTAGATGTCCATCAGCAGATGAATGGATAAGAAAGCTGTGGTACATATACACAATGGAGTATTACTCAGCCATTAAAAAGAATACATTTGAATCAGTTCTAATGAGGTGGATGAAACTGGAGCCTATTATACAGAGTGAAGTAAGCCAGAAGGAAAAACATAAATACAGTATTCTAACGCATATATATGGAATTTAGAAAGATGGTAACAATAACCCTGTGTACGAGACAGCAAAAGAGACACTGATGTATAGAACAGTCTTATGGACTCTGTGGGAGAGGGAGAGGGTGGGAAGATTTGGGAGAATGACATTGTAACATGTAAAATATCATGTAAGAAACGAGTTGCCAGTCCAGGTTCGATCCACGATACTGGATGCTTGGGGCTAGTGCACTGGGACGACCCAGAGGGATGGTATGGGGAGGGAGGAGGGAGGAGGGTTCAGGATGGGGAACACATGTATACCTGTGGTGGATTCATTTTGATATTTGTCAAAACTAATACAATTATGTAAAGTTTAAAAATAAAATAAAATTTAAAAAAAAAAAAACTGGAAATAGAACTGCCTTATGATCCAGCAATCCCACTGCTGGGCATACACACTGAGGAAACCAGAATTGAAAGAGACACGTGTACCCCAATGTTCACCGCAGCACTGTTTATAATAGCCAGGACATGGAAGCAACCTAGATGTCCATCAGCAGACGAATGGATAAAAAAGCAGTGGTACATATACACAATGGAGTATTACTCAGCCATTAAAAAGAATGCATTTGAATCAGTTCTAATGAGGTGGATGAAACTGGAGCCTATTATACAGAGTGAAGTAAGCCAGAAAGAAAAACACCAATACAGTATACTAATGCATATATATGGAATTTAGAAAGATGGTAACAATAACCCTGTGTACGAGACAGCAAAAGAGACACTGATGTCTAGAACAGTCTTTTGGACTCTGTGGGAGAGGGAGAGGGTGGGATGATTTGGGAGAATGGCATTGAAACATGTATAATATCATATATGAAATGAGTCGCCAGTCCAGATTCAATGCACGGTACTGGATGTTTGGGGCTGGTGCACTGGGACGACCCAGAGGGATGGTACGGGGAGGGAGGAGGGAGGAGGGTTCAGGATGGGGAACACGTGTATACCTGTGGCAGATTCATGTTGATATATGGCAAAACCAATACAATATTGTAAATTAAAAAAAAAAAAAAAACCACCACAGTATTGTAAAGTAATTAGCCTCCAATTAAAATAAATTAATTTAAAAAAAAGAAATGATGCTTTTCAACTGTTATTTCATAGTAATTAGGAAAATGCAAATTAAAGTGCCAGTGGGAGCCAACTTGGCAACCGTGTTGGCAAAATTAAATTTCACAACATTGAACATTGGTGAGGGTGTAGAGAAACACTGCCAAGGTTGAGAAATATCTGTCTATAATAAACTAAGATGAATATTACTCCAAAATGAGAGCAAATAAGTCAAGTTACAGCAAGGTTCCTACAAAACAATCAGATTTGTGTTAAAATACATAGTATGAAAACTAGTTTGGTGGTCCACCAAAAAATTAAATATGGAATTACTTTATGACTCAGCACTTTTACTCCTAGGAGCACACCTCAAAGAAATGAATTTAATTAAATCTCTGTATACAAATAACCAGAGCAGCACTATTCATACAGCCCAGTGGCAGAAACAGTCCAAATGCCCATCAGTAGGTGAATGACTAAACAAAATACGATCCACCCACATAGTGGAATATTCAGTTCAGTTCAGTTCAGTCACTCAGTTGTGTCCGACTCTTTGTGACCCCATGAATCGCAGCACGCCAGGCCTCCCTGTCCATCACCAACTCCCGGAGTTCACTCAGACTCACGTCCATCAAGTCATTGATGCCATCCAGCCATCTCATCCTCTGTGGTCCCCTTCTCCTCCTGCCCCCAATCCCTCCCAACATCAGAGTCTTTCCCAATGAGTCAACTCTTCGCATGAGGTGGCCAAAGTACTTAGCCATAAAAAGGAATGAAGCACTGATGCATGCTACATGATGGATGAATCCTGAAAATATTACACTGAGTGGAAAAACCAGATCCCAAAGGCTACATACATATTGTATCATTCCATTTGCATGACATGCCCAAATCAGGAAAACCCACAGGGTAAAAAAGGAAATTAGTGGTTGCCAGGGACTCAGGGGAGGAAGACTGATAATGGGATAAGGTCTCCCAGTTCTTGAAGTGATGAAAATGTTTGAGAACTGGGTAGAGATGGTAGTTAAATAACATTGTGAATGTGCTAAATGAAACAGAACTGTTCACTTTACAGTGGTGAATTTTAAGTTATATAAATTTCACCTTAAAAAGAAAAACAAAACCAAAAACCCCACAACAGAACCCCACAATAATACTCTGATTTTAAGAGCTTGTGTTACTCACTTGCCACATGCATACAAAGGTGTGTAGCAATGTCCATCAGATTTCTCATTGTGATCTCATGGCTGGCCATCGCTTGACTTTTAGTCTGGTTTGCAGCATTTCAATTATTTAATAAGAAGAAAAATATGTTTGTGTGCTTACTAAAAATTTTTATTTAAAATTTTTTGCTACTTTATTTTTTTAATTGAAGGATAAATGCTTTATAGAATTTTTTAAAAGGCATTTAATTGAGCAAGTGTCCTGAATGGGCAAGAAAGAAAGTGGAGAGTCAAGCCAGGCAGCCTCCTCAGCCCCAGTGAACAATGGCAGGGCTGGTTTCCTGCCACTGCTAGGAGCCAGGGCTCCAAATTCCAAATTTGTGAAGTATTAGACTCTGTTTGAGCCCCTGAGAAGCTCAGGTAATTGACTTACCCCTGGCAGGCAGAGAGGGAGGGACAAAGGATGATGACAGTATCCCTGAGATTGCCCAGTGCACTGCATGGTTCCCAAGGGTCCCAGCATCCCTGTAGCAGCAGCAGAGATAGAGTCCAGGGGATCACAGTGAGAGAAAGCAGCAGGCAGGGAGCTGAGGCAGCATAAATAACGGAGGTGAGGCTCAGGTAGCCCCCCCCACCCCACCACCACCAGTCTACTCATAGTGGCAGGTTCCTTGCCATGCAGCCCTCACTCATCCAGCCCTTACCTGCTGGAGAACATCAAACCAGAGCCTCCAGCTGGAGTGAGGCAGAAGCAGTTGCAGAGCCTGGAGTCCCAGGTGAGTCACCTTCCCTCCCTTTCACTTGATCAGGAGAGACCTGGGGAACAAGCAACTGTCACAGACAAGGAGACCCTTCGTGTTTATAAAACTTCCTGTGAAAGTTGAGTCTATGAATTGGGGCAGTAGGTAGGGCTCTACCCTTCCCACCTTCAAGGTAATGGATGTGATGATTACTTTGCAGGATGGGTAAGAAAACTGGGATGCAGAGAGAGAAGAGCTACCACTTTAAGTTACACAGAGCACCTGTCTGACTTTTAACCTAACTCCCCTCACTGTCCTGGCCAATACAGTGGTAAAAGGTTTGGAGAGAGGCAGAGAAAAGAGCCAGTCAAGAAGATTCACGATGGAGAGGCTCTGGTCACCCCCTCACCAAGGGTGTTAAGTATCAGGGAGACACCAGGGTGGACAGGTGCATTGATGGTAAGGAGTCAAGGATGAAAATAGGGAAGCAGCAGGTAGTTCAGGTGGGAAGGAGGATGCAGAAAGGAGAACATAAACAACTTCATGAGAAGAGAGAGGATGGGGGCAGACAGGTAAGGCAAGATGGAGACAACACGCCTAACCTGTGGTTCTCCACCAGAGGCCGTTACCTCCCCAGCGGACACTTGACAATGTGTGAGGATACTTCTGATTGTCACAACTGGGAGATGCTACTGGCATATAGAGAGGGACAGAGATGCTGCTCAATACCTAATAATGCACAGGGAAACCTCTAACCACAAAAAAATTATCAGCTCCTAAAGTCCCTATTTCATTGGAAAAGACCCTGATGCTAGGAAAGACTGAGGGCAAGAGGAGAAGGGGACGACAGAGGATGAGATGGCTGGATGGCACCAGTGACTTAATGGAGATGAGTTTGAGTAAACTCTGGGAGCTGTGATGGACAGGTAGGCCTGGCGTGCTGCAGTCCATGGGGTTGCAAAGAGTCAGACACGACTGAGTGACTGAACTGAAAGTCCCTGATGCTAAAGTTGGAAAACTCTGCTGCCATGATATGTGTAGATAGGATTTGGCCATAGGCGGGTTTGACCCCTGAGTTTTGGGTGGGGACTGGCCCCTCTGTGAGTTCCTCCAAGTGCCACAGAGCCAGGTCACACTCCTTCTCTGGGGCTGTTCAGTTTAACTGCAGAGAAGCCACTAGTTGTTCTCCTGGTTGGTCAATGACTGGGGCCTTTAGTCCACCTCTTTGCAATCCTGAACCTACACCCATTGTGGTTCTAAGGCTTCTTATTTTACTTTAAAAAAAAATCAGGAGTCTCTACCTCTTAGAGCAGTTTTATGTTTACAGAAAACTGAGCAGACAGTGAGCTTCCCAGATGGCTCAGTGGGTAAAGAATCCACCTGCAATGCAGGAAAAACAGGCGTTGTGGGCTCAGTCCCCGGGTTGGAAAGATCCCCTGGAGGAGGGCATGGCAACCCACTCCAGTATTCTTGCCTGGAGAATCCCCATGGACAGAGTAACCTGGCTACAGTCCATGGGAATCACAGAGTTGGACACAATTGAAGCAACTGAGCAGGCACACATGAGCAGATAGTGCAGAGGATTTCCACATACCCTCTCTCTCCCTGCACTCAGCTTCCCCTGTTATTAACATCCTGCATTAGTGAGTAACTGTGTTACAGTTGCTGAATCAATATTGACATATTATTATAACCAAAGCCCACAGTTTACATTAGAGTTCACTGTTGGTACTGTACAGCCTATGAGTTTTGACAAATGCCCTGTATCATGTATGCAATATATAGTATCTATAAACAGTAGAAACAGTGGCTGACTTTATTTTGGGGAGCTCCAAAATAGCTGGTGGTGAGTGCAGATGGTGAGTGCAGCCATGAAATTAAAAGACACTAACTCCTTGGAAGGAAAGTTATGACCAACATAGACAGCATATTAAAAAACAGAGACATTGTCAAAAAAGGTCCGTCTATTGAAGGCTATGGTTTTTCTAGTAGTCATGTATGGATGTGAGAGTTGGACTATAAAGAAAGCTGAGCACCAAAGAATTGATGCTTTTGAACTGTGGTGTTGGAGAAGACTCTTGAGGGTCCCTTGGACTGCAAGGAAATCCAACCAGTCCATCCTAAAGGAGATTAGTCCTGGGTGTTCATTGGAAGTACTGATGCTGAAGCTGAAACTCCAATACTTTGGCCACCTCATGCAAAGAGCTGACTCATTGGAAAAGACCCTGATGCTGGGAAAGATTGAGGGCAGGAGGAGAAGGGAATGACAGAGGATGAGATGGTTGGATGGCATCACTGACTTAATGGAGATGAGTTTGGGTAAACTCCAGGAGTTGGTGATGGACAGGGAGGCCTGGTGTGCTGCAATTCATGGGGTCGCAAACAGTTGGACACAACTGAGCAACTGAACTGAACTGAACTACACAGAACTGTTTCACCACCTTAAAAACTCCCTTGAGTTCCATCTATTTTTCTCTTCTTCTCTTCTGCTGAGTCCTTGACATGCACCAATCTTTTTATTGTCTCCATAGTTTTGCCTTTTCCCAGAATGAGAAGGTACCAAGCTTAGCGGAGTTCTGCATCCCCATCATCTGAGAAGGTGTATATGCAGCCCTGGGCCACATTCCCAGGACATGTGAGCTCTATTCTTCCCATAGTTCCCAACTTCCTTTTTTATGTGTATGATTTTTGTGATCTGATTAATATGGAGGGGGAATGTGTGAATAGCCTGGTATGGTGAAGCTGACATTTCTCTGGTCCTGAAAGTGGCTCTGACATTCACTAATAGCCACCAGCAAATGGTGAATGTAACAGAGAGGTTAGGAAAAGATAGGCTTTGGGGTCATTCAGATACAGATTCAGATCCTGGCTCCCCCACTCAGGAGCCATGGTATCTTGGACAAGTGATGTGTCCTCTATGGATGCAGTTGCCACTTCTGTAAAACAGGGATCATAGCAGGGATCTCACAATATTGAGGAACAGATTTAATAAGAATTGCATGACCACGGAACCACATCTAATTAAGGGCAACTATTCTCATCAAGAGTTCAAAATCCAATGCCAGAGATAGTTGTGTATCCAGCATGGTACATTATAATAAAAATCATGATGAAGTTAGAAATGAGGACTTTTAAACTCACTCAGGGTAGTTGTTTGGAAAGCACACAGGAATGAGTGACTAAATTTGCTTTGGAAAGAGATGTCCAGAAAGACTGCACAGAGTAGGTAACATTGATGCAAAAGAACAACAGTTCTTGGTTGGAGAAACCAAGATCTGGGTAGAAGGAGCAGCTAAGTAAATACAATTGTACTCTCTAGATCATTGGTTTTCAACTGGGGGTGATTTTACCCCCTCCAATGGGGACATTGAAAGTGAAAGTCTCTCAGTCATGTCTGACTCTTTGAGACCCCATGGACTGTAGCCCACCAGGCTTCTCTGTCCATGGAATTCTTCAGGCAAGAATACTGGAGTATGTTGCCATTCCCTTCTCCAGGGGATCTTCCTGACCCAGGGATAGAGCCCAGGTCTCCTGAATTGCAGGCAGATTCTTTACTGTTTGAGCCAGCAGTGAAGCTCACATTGGCAATATCTAATAATGACAGTTTTGGTAGTTACTACTGAGCATAGATTACTGGCATTCAGATAGTAGAGGCTAGGGATGCTGCTAAACACCATATAGTTCATAGAATGGCCTCCATCTCATAACAAAGAATAATTTGTCATAAAATACTGAGAAAACTTGCACTAGACATTTGAAAACCTGGAAGCTTGTAAGAAGAGCCCACTTGATCCGGGTCTCACCCATTCAGCCTCTTCTTGGAAGCTCTTGTTTCTAAGTCATCCACTTTGATTTGCCCCTCTAGGATCTCAGGATATCAGGGCCAAGTGGGGCTTCTGTGGACCTCCAGGCAGGTGCAGACTCAGAGGAGACAGAGAAATGAAATTGACTCCAAAGGAGGGAGGCCAAAAAACTCTGGAGACCAATGATGTTGGGGAATGAAACCTCCAGTCCCCAAAGTATCTGGTTCCCCTTCATGTCCTCATTATTAACCTGCCAGGGTTTGATCTAGGACCTGAGCCCACTTAAGAGGGTATATCACCTCCCCCCATTTTTCATGTGTCATAGTAAAATACATGTAATGTACAATTTACCATTTTAGACACATTACAACATGCAGTTCAGTGGCATGAAGTACATTCATGATGTATGAGCACCGTCTGTCTAGTTCCAGAACCTTCTCAGCACACCCAAAGGAAACCCTATACCCATAAGAGTTCTGTCTCTTCTCCCCTTCCTCCAGCTCCTGGAAACCACTCCTGTGCTTTAAATGCCCACATGAACGTTCATAGCAGCACTATTCACAAGAGGGGAAAAGTGGAAACAACTGACATGTCCATCAATGAGGTGATTGAATAAACAAAATGTGATGTCCATAAAGAAATATTGTTTGACCATAAAAAGGAATGAAGTTCTGACAATGCTACAAGTGGATGAACCTCAAAAACATCATGCTGAGTGGAAAAAAAAAAAAACAGACCTCAAAGGTCACACAGTGTATGATTCCATTATTTAAAATGTCAGGCACAGGCAAATCTATAGAAACAGAAAGCAGATTAGTGGTTCACTGCAGTTTAAACTTGAAAATGCCTTTAAAAAAAATCACTCAAAAATAGTTGTTATTTATAAAGGCACATTGAAATCTCATTAAATTGAAGTTATTTACTGAATACACCGTCCCTGTGCATGTGTGCTCAGTACGTCCAACTCTTTGTGAGCCTGTGGACTGTAGCCCACTAGGTTCCTCTGTCCAGGGGATTTTCCAAGCAAGAATCTTGGAGTGGCTTGCCATTTCCTTCTTCAGAGGATCTTCCTGATGCAGGGATTGAACCTGTGTCTCCTACACTGCAGGTGAATTCTTTACTGAGTCACCAGGTAGGTTATTTACTGAGCATAGACCATATACATTTGTTCACTGAGTGTATTGAGTTAATTGCCATAGGTAGTACCTACTGTTTTCCAAGTCACAGCCCAAGAATAGCACATTTAGTTCCCACAAAGAATCTTAGAGGCAGGTAGAATGTAATGGAGGTACAAGGAGGTGACATAACTTGCTCAAGTTTACACAGTGGGCAGAGCAGGGACTCAAACTCCCGGACTCTCTCATTGCTTTCCTTGATGGGTATGTTGCATTGTCTCAGTAGGTACAGATGTACCTCATGGGATCTGGAAAACAACAAGAACATTATTCCTACACAGTCTCTTACTTCAGATTCCTTGCATGGATAACTCCAGAGGAAGAATCTGATTGATTCATGTTAAATTGGAGATGCACACTGGTCCAAAGTGTTATAGACATGGGGTAGGTAGGTCTTCTGGTATCTGAAACTTTGAGAAGAACAAGATTTATCAGAAGGGAGGAGTTGGACAATGGCTTCAAACTCTAGTGAAGGAACATTATATTTTTTGGAAGTAACCAGAGGGAGAGAGGGGTATAGTCTTTGGAGACAGTCAGCCATGGGTTCAAGTCTTTACTCTGCCGTTTTGACAGCTTTACCTTGAACAAGATGCTTAGCTTCTCTGAACCAAATATTTTCAGTGCTTATGCTTCAAGTGATCAGAGTCATTGATAAAAACATCTCCCCCACTACACTGATAAGAGGATTGCATCGTAGGAGGCTCAGAGTAGGAACTCAGCCAGTGTCATTTGTCATTTGTCAGGACCAGCCCCTTGGACAGAGTCAGGAATGATGGAAACTAATGACCTCCTTCCATCCAGTAGCTGACCTTTCCATGTCACACCTCACTTTAGGAACAGCCCCCATGCAAGGAGCCAACTTCTCAGCAGTGACTGAATTCATCCTCATCGGCTTCTCTACCTTCCCACACCTTCAGCTGATGTTCTTCCTGCTCTTCCTGCTGATGTACCTGTTCACGTTGCTGGGGAACCTGCTCATCATGGCCACCATCTGGAGGGAGCACAGCCTCCACACCCCCATGTACCTCTTCCTGTGCGCCCTCTCCATCTCGGAGATCCTCTACACCTTCGCCATCATCCCGCGCATGCTGGCCGACCTGCTTTCCACCGACCGCTCCATCTCCTTCACAGCCTGTGCCAGCCAGATGTTCTTCTCCTTCATGTTTGGCTTCACCCACTCCTTCCTGCTCACAGTCATGGGCTATGACCGCTACGTGGCCATCTGCCACCCCCTGCGCTACAACGTGCTCATGAGCCCCCGAGGCTGCGCCTGTCTGGTGGCCTGGTCCTGGGCTGGAGGCTCAGTCATGGGGTTGGTAGTGACATCTGCCATTTTCCACCTCATCTTTTGTGGACCCAATGAAGTCCACCATTTTGCTTGTCATGTGCCCCCACTATTGAAGTTGGCCTGTGGAACTGAAGTGCAGGTAGTGGCCAAGGGCGTGGGCCTGGTGTGTATCACTGCCCTGCTGGGCTGCGGTCTTCTCATCCTCTTGTCTTACGCCTTCATCGTGGCCGCCATCTTGAGGATCCCCTCAGCCGAGGGCCGGCACAAAGCCTTCTCCACGTGTGCGTCCCACCTCACCGTGGTGGTCGTGCACTACGGCTTTGCCTCTGTCATCTACCTCAAGCCCAAGGGTCCCCAGTCTCTGGAAGGAGACACGCTGATGGGCATCACCTACACGGTCCTCACTCCCTTCCTGAGCCCCATCATCTTCAGTCTCAGGAACAAGGAGCTGAAGATCACCATGAAGAAGACCTTCCTCAGCAAGCTGTACCCTGAAAAAATATGATTATCTGGGAAGAATTCCTTGGAAATAGCTAAATTGGGTTATCAGATGCTACCATCAGAGGTGACACCCTGCAAGCATGTAATAACCAACATCTGTCTGATGCTTTATGGTTTACAAGGACCCTTATCGGCAGTATACAAATGTTTGCAAAATGGTTCAACAGGCCCTGAATGTATTCAGGATGGAAAGATGTATGAAACAATGACATGCATGAAGTCAGATTCATTGATTTCCTATCTGTTGCAGGACATTTGGCCAGGTAGCATTAAACCCAAAATCTGTTTTTCTCCTGCCAGAAACCAGGGTAGACTAATTACTCCCACCACCATAAACCCACATTGTAAAGAGAAATGGACGAGGCCATGCCTTTACTTTCTACTAGGTGGCAACAGGGCTTCCTTTGTGGCTCAGCTGTTAAAGAATCCTCCTGCATGCAGAATACCTGGATTCAATCCCTGGGTTGAGAAGATCCCTTGGAGAAGGGAAAGGCTACCCACTCCAGTATTCTGGCCTGGAGAATTCCATGATACTGTATAGTCCATGGGGTCGCAAAGAGTCAGACACGACTGAGCAACTTTCACTTTTCAGGCGGCATCACGTAGCTACAACTCAACTTTTATGAGGCTACATAAGACTAAGTCAGATTACAGCAGAGGAGTGCTAAGCACCCTAAATTTCAGCACTGCATAACCTGTAATAAGCAAACTCAGAAAAAGTTGAGGACATCTCCAAGTTTCAAGTGTGAATCTTGAGCAGCTGCAGAGAGATAAAGAAGTCTCTTTAGTTAGGTGAGGGAAAGAAGTCCCTCAGTGAGAAATCACCTGCTGTGTTGGAAAGTCCCTGGAGAATCCCCATGGACAGAGGAGCCTGGCAAGATACAACTGAGGCGACTTGGCATACTTCATAGTACTTATAATTTGTTGAAAATATGTATATTCAAGAGAATGACAAATACTGTATGATATCCCTTATAAGTGGAATTGTAAAAAGGTACTCATAAAAATAGAGAGTTGAATGGTGGCTGTCAGGGGCTGAGGGGTGGGAGAACTGGGACAATGTTGTTTAACGGCACAAATTTGCAACCAGTTGATCAACCAGAAGATCAACAAGATCTTGTGGGTCAACAATGCAGCATTGTGGGTATAGACAATAATACTGTATTATCAAGCTCAAAGTTACTAAGAGACTTTGTCTTCATTGTCACTCTCCAAAAAGATATGATAACTATGTGACATGACAGAAGCGTTAGCTAACACTGCAGTGGTAATCATATTGCAATATACAAATGTATGCATGTATATATTTTAAACTTACACACTATTATATGTCAATTATATCTCAATTTAAAAAGTCCCTTAACATCAGCCCAGTTAGCTCAGTCGGTAGAGCTTGAGACTCTTAATGCTGGAGAGGGTGCGAAGAAAAGGGAACCCTCTTATATTGTTGGTGGGAATGCAAACTAGTACAGCCACTATGGAGAACAGTGTGTAGATTCCTTAAAAAACTGGAAATAGAACTGCCATATGACCCAGAAATCCCAGTGCTGAGCATACACACCAAGGAAACCAGAATTGAAGGAGACACGTGTACCCCCAATGTTCATCGCAGCACAGTTTACAATAGCTAGGGCATGGAAGTAACCTAGATGTCCATCAACAGATGAATGGATAAGAAAGCTGTGGTTCATATACACAATGGAATATTACTCAACTATTAAAAAGAATGCATTTGAATCAGTTCTAATGAGGTGGATGAAACTGGAGCCTGTTATACAGAGTGAAGTGTGTCAGAAAGAAAAACACCAATACAGTATATATATAGAATTTAGAAAGATGGTAACGATGACCCTATATGCAAGACAGCAAAAGAGACACAGATGTAAAGAACAGACTTTTGGACTCTGTGGGAGAAGGCAAGGGTGGGATGATTTGAGAGAATGGCATTGAAACATGTATATTACCATATGTGAAATAGATTGCCAGTCCAGGTTCGATGCATGAGACAGGGTGCTCAGGGCTGGTGCACTGGGATGACCCTGAGGGATGGGATGGTGCATGAGGTGGGAGAAGGGTTCAGGATGGGGAACACATGTACACCCATGGCTGATTCATGTCAATGTATGGCAAGAACCACTACAATATTGTATGTAAAGTAATTAGCCTCCAATTAAAATAAACAAATTAATAATAAAAAAGTAAATAACAGTATTTTAAGGTATATAATAATGAAATACAAATGTATCAAAAACTTGTGGGATGCAACTAAAGTGGTATACAAAGAATAATTAATTTTTATGAAATGATAAATGGTTTGGAAGATTCAACATTGCCAAGAGGCCAATCTTTCTCTAATTGATCTTTAGAGTGCATGCAATTCTCATCAGAATACTAGTTGACTTTTTTTTTTTTTATGAAAAATGACAATCTGAACAAAGGACCAAGAATCCAGAAACAAACCCACATATACAGCCACCTGATATATTAGAATTCACTGGAGGCAAGAGGAAAGGAGTTGATCTTTTAAATACATGATCCTGGGTCCAGACAAGTGGCTATCTATATGAAAAAATTGGTGTACCTTGAATATATAAAAATTAATTGGAAACCAATGAAGACCAAATGTGAAAGCTAAAGTAATTAAGCTTCTAGAAGAAAGCACAGCAGAATATGTTCATCACTCAGAGAAAGTAGGGGGTTCTTAAACAGGAAACAAAATACATTAACTTCTAGCAGGGGAAAATGAGAAAATCTACTTCATTAAAATTAAGAAACTTTGATGACAAAGACAGCATTAAGGGAATAAAAATTCAAGTCCCAAATTGTGCAAGCATTTGTATCTAAATTACATAAATCAATAAGAAAAAGCAAACAAGTTTAATATTGGGCAAAAGCCTAACAGACGCTTCACAAAAGAGGATATGCTGCTAAGTCACTTCAGTCGTGTCCAACTCTGTGTGACCCCATAGATGTCAGCCCACGAGGCTCCCCCGTCCCTGGGATTCTCCAGGCAAGAACACTGGAGTGGGTTGCCATTTCCTTCTCCAATGCAGGAAAGTGAAAAGTGAGAGTGAAGTCGCTCAGTCGTGTCCAACTCTTAGCGACCCCATGGACTGCAGCCCACCAGGCTCCTTCGTCCATGGGATTTTCCAGGCAAGAGTACTGGAGTGAGTTGCCATTGCCTTCTCCAAAAAAGGATATAAAAATGGCCAATAAATACATGAAGAGGAGATCAACCTCATTAGGGATTAAGGAAACACAAATTAAGGCTTAATGAAATGCAACTACATCTCGATCAAAATGATGGAAATTAAAATAAATAATGATAGCAAGTGTTAAACCTGGCAGCTAGAGAAGCTTTTACATTGCTGGTGTAAACTGGTAAAACAACTTCAGGAGAATGTTATTCCGGCTATTTTCCTGTGTATATACCTGAATATATTCCAAAAGTAGTGACTGCTTATACCCACCAAAAGACATGTAAAGAACAACCACAGGACTTCATTCATAATAAATCAAAAAGAGAAATAACATACATTTCTAACACCTGTTATTTTCATACAATAGAACATGACACTATAATGAAAAAGATAAACCACTGATAACTGTAACAACACACATCAATATACTGGCATAAATAACACTGGATGAAGGAAGTCAGACACAGAAGAGAATATAGCATGATTGCTTTTATATCAAGTTTAGAAACATGTAAAATGACCTAGGTGTTAGAAGTTAGACGGTATTAGAAGTGAGAGTGACTACTCTTGGAAAGGAATTCTGACTAGGAAGAGACATGCTGCTTCTGGACTATATATAGTGGTCAATATTCACCAAATTTTCAGTTAAGATTTGTGTTCCTTTCTATAAGTAATACATGTATTAAATTGGTTTTTTTAATGCAAAAAAGTCCCTTGATAAATTTATAGCATTAGAAATTTATGCACTCAAAATAGAAATTTATAATACTTGGACACTCTTTAATAGTGATGCAGTTTTATACAACAATAAATGTAATTAAGATGTATGACTAATATTAAAATTAGCCAGTGTTAAAAAATTTTGTTTATTCATGTATAAGTTGAATAGCAAACTGTATGTCATTACCCTAAATTTGAATTCGGTCTTTCTCTATAACTTGAGCAGTAAGAACATTGCATGTTACCACGAAGTGGGAAGAAGTGGAAAAAATTTCAGTCAGACTGAGGATACCAGAACATCCTCCTTTGCATAATATACTGCATGCTTCACATTACCCTTCCAATACATTATTTTATTACAGTCTCACAATTGGATATCAGAGCAGATAAATTCACATCTACTCCACTTGACAGAGGGGAATGTGTTAGTCGCTCAGTGGATCCCCAACACAGGGATGGAACCCAGGTCTTCTGCATTGCAGGCAGATTCTTTACTGTCTGAGCCACCAGGGAAATTGAGGCTCAAAATTGTTGCATGATTCATCCTAGATCACACAAGTTAGACCTTCCCCTACAGGTCTTCTCTGATTTCCATGGCTCTCCACCCAAAGCATCACACGTCATTTTCACACAATGGGTTTTGTGGGTCCCCCAATCCCAGGTGGCACTAGTGGTAAAGAACCTGCCTGCCAGTGCAGGAGATATAAGAGATGCAAGTTCGATCCCTGGGTCGGGAAGATCCCCTGCAGGAGGGCATGGCAACCTACTCCAGCATTCTTGCCTGGAAAACCCCATGGACAGAGGAGCCTGGCAGGCTATAGTCCATGGGGTCGCAAAGAGTCGGACATGACTGAGAGACTAAGCACAGCACAGCACATTGCTATATGTCCTTAGGCAGGTCACTTCCCTTCTTTGAGCCTGAAAGTCGCTCAGTTGTGTCCGACTTTTTGTGACTCCATGGACTATACAACCCATTCTGTACAGTACAGTCCAATTCTCCAGGTCAGAATACTGGAGTGGGTACCCTTTCCCTTCTCCAGGGGATCTTCCCAGCCCAGGGATTGAACCCAGGTCTCCTGCACTGCAGGTGGATTCTTTACCAGCTGAACCACAAGGGAAGCCCTCTTTGAGCCTAATCTTTAACAATAAAAAGCACCTACCTTCTAAGACAGTTATGAGACTGAAGTAAGACAATGTTTGTGAAGGGCTTAGAATGGTGCCCGGCACATAGATATACTCCATAAAGAGTAGTTGAGATGATATTATAATTTCAAGTTTTGCTAAATGAGCCTGGGAACAGAGAGAGAGGCATTGGTTGAGGAATTGTTCAATGGTCCCCCAACTTTGACTATCATCTGGGTTATCAATGTGACCAAGAAAGCGGGACCTCAGTGAAGAGCATTTTTTTCTAGAAGGGGGTGCTTAGCAGAAATGCTACTCCAATGATCTTCCTGACCTGCTCCCTTTCTCCCAGGATCCCCTTCTCTACAAATAAACTCTTCCTTTCTATGGCTACTAGTCCTTAGGAGTGGTCCCCAAGACTCAGCTCTATGGCAACGGCTGATGGGCAAAGAGATAGGTGATACCTTGCAATCTAAAGAGAGAGAGAGAGAGAGAAAAAAAAAACCAGATGCTTAGAATTGCAGATAGGGCTGTGCAGTGGTTAAGTGATGAAACAAAGTGGCTTTGGTTAAATCACATGTAATCTCTTAGATTCAGTTTCCCATCATTAAAATGTATTTAATGATAAGGTAGTCACCTCTTAGGATGGTCCTGAGAATTAAATATTATCTATATAGGGCAATGAACAGTGACTTGCAACCAATAAGCCAGCTTTAAATAAATACCAGCTTTAAAAATGTATTTAATAATTAATAGGAGCATCTCAATACATAAGGCAAACACTAACAAACATAAAAGGAGAAATTGACAGTAACACAATAATAGTAGGAGACTTTAACACCC
The DNA here is from genome assembly GCF_029378745.1 of Bos indicus. Taxonomy (NCBI): domain Eukaryota; kingdom Metazoa; phylum Chordata; class Mammalia; order Artiodactyla; family Bovidae; genus Bos; species Bos indicus. Next base: position 7,242,380 of record NC_091766.1, on the reverse strand, counting down.
CACTCAACACCAATCATCAAAACAGAAAATTAACAAGGAAACACAAGTCTTAAATGATACATTAGATGAGATGGATCTCATTGATATCTTTAGGACATTTCATCCAAATGCAGAAAATTACACCTTCTTCTCAAGTGCACTTGGAACATTCTCCAGGATAGACCACATCTTGGGTCACAAATCAAACTTCAGTAAATTTAAGAAAATTGAAATTATATCAAGCATCTTCTCCGACCACAACGCTATGAGACTAGGTATCAGTTACAAGAAAAAAACTGTAAGAAACACAAACACATGGAGATTAAACAACACGTTTCTAAATAACCAACAGGTTACTGAAGAAATCAAAGGGAAATCAAAAAATTTCTAGAAACAAATGACAACAAAAACACAATAACTCAAAATCTGTGGGATGCAGCAAAAGCAGTTCTAAGAGGGAAGTTTATAGCAATACAATTCTGCCTCATGAAACAAGAAAAACATCGAATAGACAAACTAACTTTACACCTAAAACAACTGGAAAAAGAAGAACAACACCCACCCCCCACCCACCCCCCCAGTTAGTAGAAGGAAAGAGAATATAAAGATCTGAGCAGAAATAAATGAAAAAGAAATGAAAGAAACAATAGTAAAGATTAATAAAACTAAAAGCTGATTCTTTGAGAAGATAAACAAAATTGACAAACCTTTAGCCAGACTCATCAAGAAAAAAAGAAGAATCAAATCAACAAAATTAGAAATGAAGGTTACAATAGACAATGCAGAAATGCAAAGGATTATAAGATATTATTATGAAAAATTGTATGGCAATAAAATGAATAACCTGGAAGAAATGGACAGATTCTTAGAAAAGTTCAATCTTCCAAGAATGAACCAAGAAGAAATAGAAATTATGAACAACCCAATTACAAGCACTGAAATTGAAGCTGTGATAAAAAATCTACCCCCCCCCCCCCCAAAAAAAAGCCAAGGACCAGATGGCTTCACTGGAGAATTCTATCAAACATTTAGAGAAGAGCTAATGCCTATCCTTCTAAAACTCTTTCAAAAATTGCAGAGGAAGGAACATTTCCAAACTCATTCTATGAGGCCACCATCATCCTGATACCAAAACCAGACAAAGACAACAACGACAAAAATGAAAACTACAGGCCAATATCACTAATGAACAAAGCTGCAAAAATCCTCAATAAAATTTTAGCAAACAGAATTCAGCAACACATCAAAAGCTCATACACCATGATCAAGTTGGGTTTATTCTAGGAATGCAACGATTCTTCAATATATGCAAATCAATCAATATAATGCACCATATTAACAAATTGAAAGATAAAAACTATATGATCAAGTTTAAAAATAAAATAAAATTTAAAAAAATAAAATAAAATGGGCACTAAAAAAAAATAAAAGCATTAAATAGAAAAAAAAGAAAAAAAAAACTATATGATCAACTCAATATATGCAGAAAAAGCCTTTGACAAAATTCAGTTCCCATTTATGATTAAAACTCTTCAAAAAATGGGCATAGAAGGAACCTACCTCAACATAGTAAAGGCCATATATGTGATAAGCCTACAGCAAACATTTTTCTCAGTGGTGAAAAACTGAAAGCATTCCCTCTAAGGTCAGGAAAAAGACAAGGGTGTCCACTTTCACCACTGTTATTCAACATAGTTTTGGAAGTCCTAGCTATGGCAATCAGAAAAGAAAAAGAAATAAAAGAAATCCAGATCGAAAAAGAAGCAAAGCTCTCACTGTTTGCAGATGATATGATACTGTACATAGAAAACCCTAAAGATAGTATCAGAAAATTACTAGAGCTAATCAGTGAATGTAGCAAGTTGCAGGATACAAAATCAATTCACAGAAATCACTTGCATTTCTATATACTAACAATGAAACATCAGAAAGAGAAATGGAATCAAACCCATTCACCATTGCAACAAAAAGAATTAAATATCTAGGAGTAAACTTACCTAAGGAGACAAAAGAACTGTACACAGAAAATTATAAGACACTAATGAAAGAAATCATTGGAAAGAAATCATTCCCACGTTGGTGGGAATGTATATTGCTACAGCCACTATGGAAGACAGTATGGAGATTCCTTAAAAAACTAGGAATAAAACCACCATATGACCCAGCAAATCTCACTCCTAGGCATATACCCTGAGGAAGCCAAAATGGAAAAAGACATATGTATCCCATTGTTCATTGCAGCACTGTTTACAATAGCTAGAACATGGAAGCAACCTAGATGTCTGTTGACAGATGAATGGATAAAGAAGTCGTGGTATGTATACACAATGGAATATTACTCAGCCATAAAAAGGAACACATTTGAGTCAGTCTGATGAGGTGGATGAACCTAGAGCCTATTATACGGAGTGAAGTGAGTCAGAAAGAGACAGATAAATGTCATATTCTAACACACATATACGGGAATCTAGAAGAATAGTACTGAAGAACTTATTTACAGGGAAGCAGTAGAGAAACAGGCATGGAGAATAGACTTATGGACATGGGGAAAGGGGAGGAGAGGGTGAGATGTATGGAAAGAGTAACATGGAAACTTACATTATCATAAGTAAAATAGATAGCCAATAGGAATTTTCTGTATGGCTCAGGAAACTCAAACAAGGGCTCTGTATCAACTTAGAGGGGTGGGATGGGGAGGGAGATGAGAGGGAGTTTCGAAAGGGAGGGGATATATGTATACCTGTGGCTGATTCATGTTGAGGTTTGACAGAAAACAACAAAATTCTGTAAAGCAATTATCCTTCAATAAAATATAAATTAAAATGTATTTAATAATTAATTACACTCTTTGTGTCAAATTCTGCGCTAGTTTTGGGAGAACAGAGATGGGTCTGCTAGCCCCTGTCTTTGATGAGTTTCCATGATCCATGGTTAAGAGACACAGAGAAATGTCAGGGTTCTCACCAAGATATGGACCAGATGCTAAGAACCACCAAAATAGTCATGATTCTGCCTCTTGGGAGCATCAGCTAGGTCTTCCCTCATTTCTGCAGTCCAGCATTTCTCACCAGTGACTCCAGAGGACACTTGGAAGGTTCTGGAGACATTTTTCATTGTTACAACTCAAGGAGAGAGAGATGTGCTATAATAACTAACCAGTAAAGCTAAGGAATGCTGCTCAGCACCCTTCAATGCATGGAACAGACCTCACTGCAAACAATGAGTCAGTCCCAGATGTCAACAGTGCTATGGATGATAAACTCTGCTGTATTCACTTAACAAACATTTATTGATTATCTTCTCTGTGCCAGGTATGTTTTTAGATGCCACTGTGGAGCTGATTAGATATGACCCTGATCTCCATGCTTGCATGTTGAGAAAGGAATATGTGGCTATCAGACAAATATTTCTATAGATTATACTACTTAATAAATATGCTGCTAAGTCACTTCAGTCGTGTCCGACTCTATGCAACCCCATAGATGACAGCCCACCAGGCTCCCCCATCCCTGGGATTCTCCAGGCAAGAACACTGGAGTGGGTTGCCATTTCCTTCTCCAAATAAATATGTATACATATGATAAATTGTGATAAAAGCTATGAGGAGAGAAAGAAGATGCTGTGAGTTCTTGTAATAGGAGTAGTGACTCGGTATGGGGAAATCAGGGAAGGTTTTCCTGAGGAGGTGACATTTAAGGTCGGACCTAAGGGGAGATGGGCATGGTAACCCACTCCAGTATTCTTGAGTGGAGAATCCCATGGACAGAGGAGCCTGGCAGGCTACAGTCCATGGGGTCGAAAATGTGTCAGACACTACTGAAATGACTGATCACACATAGCTTATTCACTTCTTTGTACAGTAGAAATTAACACAACATTATAAAGCAGTTATACTCCAATAAAAAGACCATATCCATTTTTATCCATGTGGTTTTATCAAAACCACAATTAGAATGACTACAATTAAAAAGTTAGATAATAACAAGTGTTGGCAAGGATGTAGAGAAATTGGAACACTAATATGCTTCTGGTGGGGATGTAAAATGGTGCAGCCATTGTCATAAAGAGTCTAGCAGCTACTCACATGATTAAACATAGAGGTATCATGTGACCTATTAATTTCACTCCTACGCATATACCCTTCCAAAATGAAAGCATCAGTTCAGTTCAGTCGCTCAGTCGTGTCCAACTCTTTGTGACCCCATGAATCACAGCATGACAGGCCTCCCTGTCCATCACCAACTCCCGGAGTTCACTCAGACTCACGTCCATCGAGTCAGTGATGCCATCCAGCCATCTCATCCTCTGTCGTCCCCTTCTCCTCCTGCCCCCAATCCCTCCCAGCATCAGAGTCTTTTCCAATGAGTCAACTCTTCGCATGAGGTGGCCAAAGTACTGGAGTTGCAGCTTTAGCATCATTCCTTCCAAAGAAATCCCAGGGCTGATCTCCTTCAGAATGGACTGGTTGGATCTCCTTGCAGTCCAAGGGACTCTCAAGAGTCTTCTCCAACACCATTGCTCAAAAGCATCAATTCTTTGGAGCTCAGCTTTCTTCACAGTCCAATTCTCACATCCATACATGACCACTGGAAAAACCATAGCCTTAACTAGACGGACCTTTGTTGGCAAAGTAATGTCTCTGCTTTTCAATATGCTATCTAGATTGGTAATAACTTTTCTTCCAAGGAGTAAGCATCTTTTAATTTCATGGCTGCAGTCACCATCTGCAGTGATGGCCCATCCAAAAACTTGTACATGAATGTTTATAGCAGAAACACTTATGATAACCAAAATGTGGAAACAACCAAGAAATGTATCAACAGATGGATGAGTAAAAATGTTATATATCCAAACAATGCAACTTTATTCAGCCATAAAAAAGGAATGAAATTAGCAATACATGCTGTGACATGGATAAACCTTGAAAACATGCTACATGAAAGAAGCTAGACACAAAATGTAAATATCATATGATTTCATGTATCTTAAATGTCCAGATAAGGCAAATCTATAGAGACAGTAGATTAGTGGATGCTTAGGACTGGAAAGAGAGGAGGAAAGAGAGATGATAGCTTAAGGGTACAGGTTCATTTTGAAGGTGAGGAAAATGTTCTAAATTCAGTATGGTGATGACTATACACCCCTTCATGTGGATATATTATATGGTATGTGAACTACATTTTAATAAAAGTATTTTTATAGACAATAATAGCTGATGGTAAATGTGGTGACCTAGAAGGGTGAGGGAGAAGGCAATGGCACCCCACTCCAGTACTCTTGCCTGGAAAATCCCATGGATGGAGGAGCCTGGTAGGTTGCAGTCCATGGGGTTGCTGAGGGTCGGACACGACTGAAGTGACTTAGCAGCAGCAGAAGGGTGGGATGGTGGGGTGGGAAGGAGGCTCAGAGGGAAAGGATATATGTATACGTATAGCTGATTCACATTGTTGTAGAGCAGAAACTAACACAACATTTCAAAGCAATTATACTCCAATGAAAAAGTCTTATCTTCTCAAAAAAAATGGGAAGCTGTTATCTTCATAACTATTTAAAAAGATAAGAAGAAAGGGAGGAAGGAAGGAGAGAGGGAGGAAGAAAGATAGGGAGGAGAGAGAGACATAGAGAAAGTTTACTTCTATCTCTAACTCAAATATGTGGCTTTGGACTTCCCTGGTAGTCCAGTGGTTAAGAATCTGCCTGCTAATGCAGGAAACGTGGGTTCAATCCCTGGTCCAGGAAGATTCCATATGCCATGGCAACTAGACTCATGTGCCCAGATACTGAGCCCATGTGCCACAACTACTGAAGCCCGTGTGCCCTAGAGCCCATGCTCTGCAACAGGAGAAGCCTGCAGATCGCAACTAAAGAGTAGCCCCTTCTCGCAGCAACTAGAGAAAGCACACGGGCAGCAACAAAAACTCAGCAGAAACAAAAATAAACAAATAATTTTTTTTAATGTGGCTTCTTCCTTGAGCTAAGAAAACTTTAGAGCAGTGGTTTCCAAAGTGTCATCCTCAGACCAACTTCAGCATCACCTAGGAGCTTGTTCGAAATGAAGATTCTAGAGTCTCCCCTGCCACCCCTCTTAACCCACACCTGCTGAATTAAACACCCTGGAGTGGGACCCAGCAGCTTGACTCTGATGTGCCCTCAAGTTGGAGACACATTGCCTCAGAAGACTCACTCAGCCAATCTCATTCTGCATCTATCAACCTCCCAGGTTTCTTGATTTTAGGCAACTGCCAAACCTCACTGTGTCCACTGTCTGATTTAAAAACAGAGTATAACCCAAAGGGAAACAGTGGAAACAGTGGTTGACTTTATTTTCTTGGGCTCCAAAATCCCTGCAGATGGTGACTACAGGCATGAAATTAAAAGATGCTTGCTCCTTGGACGAAAAGCTATGACCAACCTAGACAGCATATTAAAAAGCAGAGACATTACTTTGCCAACAAAGGTCTGTCTAGTCAAGGCTATGGTTTTTCCAGTAGTCATGTACGGATGTGAGAGTTGGATTATAAAGAAAGCTGAGCACGGAAGAATTGATGCTTTTGAACTGTGGCATTGGAGAAGACTCTTGAGAGTCCCCTGGACTGCAAGGAGATCCAATAAATTCATCTTAAAGGAAATTAGTCCTGAGTGTTCATTGGAAGGACTGATGTTGAAGCTGAAACTCCAAAACTTTGGCCACCTGCTGCAAAGAGCTGACTCACTGGAAAAGACCCTGATGCTGGGAAAGATTTAGGGCAGGAGGAGAAGGGGACAACAGAGGATGAGATGGTTGGATGGCATCACTGACTCAATGGAGATGAGTCTGAGTAAACTCCCGGAGTTGGTGATGGAAGGGACGCCTGGCATGCTGCAGTCTATAGGGTCATAAAGAGTAGGACACAACTGAGTGACTGAACTGAACCCAAAGGAATTACCTGATTCTGCCTGAGTTCCTCCCTTGAAGCAGGTCCAGCCTGTGGATGCATCCTTCCAATCTATCTGACTTCACAATCTGTGAAAGTGAAATGGATTCTCATTGGGGATTTCAAGGGAGTGTAGAAAAGGGATTTGTATTAGGTACTTTATGGCTACCTTATTAACCTAATAAAATGTCCACTTATGTACCTGCTCTTTCCCCAAATTTCTTCACCAGTCACTGGATCCATCATCCCCCTTGCACGCTCAGTCACTCAGTTGTATCTGACTCTTTGTGGCACCATGGACAGTAGCCCACCAGGCTCCTCTGTCCATGAAATTCTCCAGGCAAGAATACTGGAGAGGTTTTCCATTTCCTACTCTAGGATATTTTCCCAGCTCAGGGATTGAACCCGAGTTTCTTGCTCCTCCTGCTTTGGCAGGTGGATTCTTTACCACTGCACCACTGGGAAGCCCCTTAGGTCCCCATCAACTGCCAGCAATCTGGTTTTTCTACCTGTTCTTCCCATATTTCTCAAACCAGCCACCACTTCATCTTTCCTCTCCCATATTACCCTCCATCTCCTTCATATTTCTTATCTTAGAAGGAGAGATTAAGACCCTTTCTCTCTTCTTTCTATAATTTGTATCCTTAGACATATCATTTGCTCAACCAACAAAAGCAACACATAGGAGAAGACACTGTACCTCCAAAAATGTGAAGATTTGAAATGAAAAACCATTTCCCCATCAACAATGCTTTCCTTTCCTTAAATATAATAAATGAAAGAGGTGAGGTCTTGAAAGCATAGAAAACCATGCATTGCAGGCAGATTCTTTACCGTCTGAACCACCAGGGAAGCCTGCTTGATTCAGAGCAGGCAAGAAATCACTGTTGCTGTTTCTGTCATTGTTTGTGGCAGAGCAAGCATCCCTCCCTCACACATTGAAGATACACTAGGTACACAGGTTCCCCAACACAGCCCATGGGCATCCCCTCATGCATTCTGTTCTCAGGCACAGTCAACGGGAGGAAACTGACTCAGAAGGTCTCATCACGACTGCATCAGGTTTACTTCCATTTTTCAGACAAGACAATGGACTGAAGTCCCTCTACCTGCCACAACTCCTGTTACAAAACCTGCCATTTCAGGATCTATGGAGAAAGAGCTTGCTGAGGAAGGTCTTCTTCACGGCTTCCTTCAGCTCCTTGTTCCTGAGACTGAAGATGATGGGGCTCAGGAAGGGAGTGAGGGCCGTGTAGGTGATGCCCGTCAGCGTGTCTCCTTCCAGAGACTGGGGACCCTTGGGCTTGAGGTAGATGACAGAGGCAAAGCCGTAGTGCACGACCACCACGGTGAGGTGGGACGCACACGTGGAGAAGGCTTTGTGCCGGCCCTCGGCTGAGGGGGTCCTCAAGATGGCGGCCACGATGAAGGCATAAGAAAAGAGGATGAGGAGACCACAGCCCAGTAGGGCAGTGATACACACCAGGCCCACACCCATGGCCACAGTAGAGACGTTGTCCCCACAGGCCAGCTTCATTAGAGGAGGCACATGGCAGAAGAAATGGTGAATCACATTAGAGCTACAGAAGGGGAGGTGGAAAACGGCAGATGTCACCAGCAACCCCATGACTGAGCCTCCAGCCCAGGACCAGGCCACCAGGCAGGCGCAGCCTCGGGGGCTCATGAGCACGTTGTAGTGCAGGGGGTGGCAGATGGCCACGTAGCGGTCATAGCCCATAACAGTGAGCAGGAAGGAGTGGGTGAAGCCAAACGTGAAGGAGAAGAACATCTGGCTGGCACAGGCAGTGTAGGAGATGGAGCGGTTGGTGGAGAGCAGGTCGGCCAGCATGCGCGGGATGATGGCGAAGGTGTAGAGGATCTCCAAGATGGAGAGGGCGCACAGGAAGAGGTACATGGGGGTGTGGAGGCTGCGCTCGCTCCAGACGGTGGCCATGATGAGCAGGTTCCCCAGCAGCGTGAACAGGTACATCAGCAGGAAGAGCAGGAAGAACATCAGCTGAAGGTGGGGGAAGGAGGAGAAGCCAATGAGGATGAATTCAGTCACTGCCGAGATGTTGGCTCCCTGCATGAAGGCTGTTCCTGAAGTGAGGTGTGATGTGGAGAGGTCAGCTACTGGATGGAGGGAGGTTGTCAGCTTCCATCACTCCTGGCTCTACCCCAGGGGCTGCTCCTGATAAATGACAGATGACATTGGCTGAGTTCCTACTCTGTGAAGTGAAAGTTGTTCAGTAACGTCCAACTCTTTGCAACCCCATGGACTGTAACTTGCTAAGTTCCTCTGTCCTTTGTCCATTGAATTCTCCAGGCCAGAATACTGGAATGGGTAGCCATTCCCTTTGCCAAGGGATCTTTCCAACCCCGGAATCAAACCCATTGCAGGAGATCAGATCTCCTTCATTGCAGACAGATTTTTTACCAACTAAGCCATCAGGGAGACCCTCCTACTCTGTGCCACCTAGATTTAATCCTCTTACCAATGTGATGGGGGAGGTGTTGATTTGATTACCCCATTTTGAATATCTTGAGAATATTCATTGAGAATGTTGGGGTGCATAAATGCTAAGCAACTTGTTTGAGGTGAGCTGTCAAACATGGTAGAGTTAAGACATGACCCATGGCTAGCTGCCTCCAAAGTTTATACCTTTCCCATCCTAAAGGAGATCAGTCCCGGGTGTTCATTGGAAGGGCTGATGCTGAAGCTGAAACTCCAATACCTTGGCCACCTCATGCAAAGAGTTGACTCATTGGAAAAGACTCTGATGCTGGGAGGGATTGGGGGCAGGAGGAGAAGGGGACGACAAAGCATGAGATGGCTGGATGGCATCACTGACTCAATGGACATGAGTTTGGGTAAACTCCAGGAGTTGGTGATGGACAGGGAGGCCTGGCATGCTGCGATTCATGGGGTTGCAAAGAGTTGGACACGACTGAGTGACTGAACTGAACTGATACATCTAGGTTATCTCTGAAAATGAAAATATTCCTTTACCAGAGGTTACAGCCTTTGCTACTTACTCCCTTCTGATAAATCTTGTTCTTCCCAGAGCTTCAGATACCACAAGACTCACCCACCCCATGTCTACAACACTTTGAACCAAGTGCATCTCTAATTTAGTATAAATCAATCAGATTCTTCCTCTAGAGTTACCCATGCTAGAAATCTGAGGCAAGAGACTGTAGAAATAACATTCTAGTTGTTTTCCAGATCCTGTGATATGCATGTGTATGTTCTGAGCAATGCAACATAGCCATCTGAAAAAAGAATGAGGGAGTCAGCCAACCTGAGTTTGAACCCCTGCTCAGCCTGCTGTAAACTTGAGCAAGGATCTTCACCTCTCTGTACCTCCATTTCCCCCTACCAAACTCAAAGAGTTATTCTTGGACTGTGACCTGGAAAACAATGAAAAGTATTAGTCCCTCAGTCATGTCCTACTTTTTTGCAACCCCGTGAACTATATGGCCCACCAGGCTCCTCTGTCCATGGAATTCTCCAGGCGAGAATACTAGAAGGCCATGAAGCCATGCCCTTCTCCAAGGGATCTTTCTGTGACCTGGAAGACAGTAGCCACTTCATATGATAACTAACTCAATACCCTCAGTGAACAAATGTATATGGTCTGTGGTCAGTAAATAACCTTAATTTTATGGGTATTCATTGTATCTTTATGGATATCTATTTTAAGTGCTTTTTTTATTAGGCTATGTCAAGTTTAAATGGCAGTGAACCACTAATCCCTTTTCTGTCTCTCTGGATTTGCCTGCTCTGGACAAATCACCTAAATGTAATCAGACACTCTGTGGCGGTTGGGGCCTGGCTTCTTTCCCTCAGCATCTTCCCCCACACACACCAGGTTCATCCGTGTTGTAGCATTGTCATAACTTCATTTCTTTTTATGGCTGAGCAATGTTCCATTTTATCAACAGATCACATTTCATTGATTTATTCACCCACTGATGGACATTTGGCTGTTTACACATTTTCACTATAAATAATGCTTCTGTGAACATTCAGATATGGGTTTAAGGCATGTCAGTGGTTGCCAGGGGCTGGAGGAAGGGGATAAATTGGAGTGACTGCTAATGGATTTAGGGTTTCCTTTGGGGGTGTTGAGAAGGTTCTGGAACTAGACAGATGGTGCTTATACATCACGAATGCACTGAATGTCACTGAATTGTATGCTATAAAATGGCTAAGATGGTAAATTTTGTTATATGTACTTATTGTTGCTGTTGTTTAGTCACTAAGTTGTGTATATGTATTTTATCACAACACAAAATAAGGGGAAAAAAGTAGTAAGCACCCTCTTAAGTGGGCTCATATACTTGATCAAGCTCTGATAGGTTGAGAACAAAACAAAAACACAAGGGAACCAGACACTTGGGTGAATGGAGGCTGCATTCCCCAGCATGACTGGTTTCCAGAGTTTCCTGGCCTCCCTCCCTTGAAGTCGCTTGTTTCTTTCCCTCATGCTGGGTCAGCATCTGCCATAGGTCCCCAGGATCACTCATTCCTGGCACTGTGAGATCCTAGAGGGGGTGAGTCAAAGTTAGTGACTTGGAAACAAGACCCTCCAAGAAGAGGCCGAATGGGTGAGACCAAAATCAAGTGGGCTGTGCTCTCAACTTCTCCGAGCTCTCCAACATCTAGTGCAAGTTTTCTCAGTATTTGGTGCTGGATCATCCTTTGCTATGGCAGGGGGTGGTCATCCTGTGCGCTGTATGGTGTAGAGCAGCCTCCCTGGCCTCTACCAGCTGGATGCCCATAGCTCCTCCTCAGTAGTGACAAACAAAATTAACTCCAGACATTGCCAATGTCCCTGTGGGGAGCAAAGTTGCCCCCAGTTGAGTACCAGTGGTCTAGAGAGCACAATTGTAATTACTTAGCTGGTCTTTCTACCCAGATCTTGGTTCTTCTCCTTCTCCAACTGGCAAACACCTGTTCATCTTTAAGACTCAGCTTAAATGTCACCTCCTCTGCAAAGCTTTCCTGAACATCTCATCCCAAAACAGATTTAGTCACTTGTTCCTGTCTGCTTCCAAAACAACTCCTCTGTAAGTTTAAACCTCCATGAGTTTAGCTCTTTCATGACCTTCCTTACAATGTGTCATGTTGGAGATACAATTGTCTATGGCACTGGATTTTCAGTTCTTGATGAGAGTAGCTACAAGTTGTTGGATGGTGGCACTTATGCTTACATGTTTCTTATGAAATCTTTAATCCAGTATTGTGAGGCACCTGTTACGATCTCTGTTTTACAGGAGTGGCAGCTGTGTCCCATAGAGGACACACTATTTGTCCAAGGGAACATGGCTCCTGAGTGGTGGAGCCAGGATCTGATCTGCATCTGAATGACCCCAATGCCTATCTTTTCCAACCTCTCTTTTATACTCACCACTTACTGGTGGCTGTTAGTAAATGTCCAGGCTACTTCCAGGACCAGGGCTAGCTTCACCATATCAGACCATTCACACACTCCCTCTCAATATTAATAAAGATTACAAAAGCCACAGCCACGAAGAAAGAAAGAGAGAAACTGTAAGAAGATAAGAATTCACCGTGTCCTGGGGAGGCAGCCCAGGTCTGCATATTTACCTTCTGGGATTATGGGGATGTAGAACCCTGCTAAGACTGGTATCTGTTCAATCTGGAAAACTGTGGAGACAATAAAAAGATTGGTGGTTGTCAGGGGCTCAAGGAGAGAGTAGAAGGGATGAATAGGTAAAACTTGGGATTTTTAAGGTGGTTAAATTCTTCTGCATGATACTATAATGGTGGGTACAGGACATTGTGCATTTGTTAAACTTGTAGGATGTACAGCACCAAGAGTGAACCCTAATGTAAGCTGTGAGCTTTAGTTAATAATAATGTGTCAGTATTGGGTTAACAATTGTAATACAGTTACCTTATCAATACAGGATGTTAATAATAAGGAAATCTCTGTGCAGGGAGATAGAGGGTACATGGTAATCTTTTGCACTATTTGCTAAATACTCTGTAAACCTAAAATTACTCTAAAAACTAAATTATATTGATTTTTTAAAAAAATTAAAATAAATAGGCACAGAACCATGGCATGGGACCAGGAGAGCAGAGAGGTAGACTGAAGTCTCCTGGCATTGATCTACCAAGAGAACACCTAGTGGGTTTCCTATAAGTAAACTGAGCAACACTGGAGAAAGAGGGAGAGAGTGTGTGCAATCCAGCTATATGACACTTAGATGAACTCATAGTGGGGCCAGATCTCCACCCAGAAACTCAGGGAACAAAATCCACACATGGACAAATCCTGTGCTCATGTTACCACTGCAGGTTTTCCAACTTCAGCAGTAGGGACTTTAGGGGCTGATAATTTTTTTCTGGCTGGGGCTGTGGGGTTGTGGGACTTCCTGGGCTTTAGAGGATGTTGAGCAGCATCCCTGTCACTCTCTAGATGCAGTAGCATCTCCCAGTTGTGACGATCAGAAGTATCCTCACACATTGTCAAGTGTCCCCTGGGGAGAAGAACTGCCCCTGTTTGAGAAACGCAGGTAGCTGTATTGTCTCCATCTTGTCTTACCTGTCTGCCCCCATCCTGGCTCTCTCTTCTCATAAAGCTGTTTAGGTTCCCCTCTCTGCAACCTCCCTCCCATCTCAGCCACCTCCTGCTTCCCTTTTCTCTCCCTATTTTCATCCTTGACTCCTTACCATCAGAGCACCTGTCTACCCTGGTGGCTCCCTAATACTTTACACCCCCAAGGAGGTGACTAGAGCCCCTCAATCCTAAATTCTCTTGTCTATTTATTTTCTCTACTTCCCCACAATCCTTTTACCTCTGTTTTTTGGCCAGGACAGAAAGAGGAGAGAGGGTAAAATTCAGGCAGGTGTTCTCGGTAATGTGGGGTGTGTGTGTTAGTCGCTCAGTCATGTCTGACTCGTTGCGATCCCATGGACTGTAGCCTGCAAGGCTCCTCTGTCCACAGGATTCTCCAGGCAAGAATACTGGAGTGGGTAGCCATTTCCTTCTCCAGCAGATCTTCTTGACCCAGGGATCAAACTCTGGTCTCCTGCTTTGCTGGAGGATTCTTTACTGTCTGCACCACCAGGGAAGCCAACTTGGGGTGGTAGCTCTTTTCTCTCTGCTTGTGTGTTCTCACCTGTCCTGCAAAGCAATCATCACATTATCTTGAAACTGGGAAGTGGAGCCTTGACTGCTGTCCCCACCCCATTGACTCAGATTGCACAGGGAGTTGTCTAAACAGGGTGGCTTCTCTGAGTCTGTGGCAGGTGTTGGCTCCTTAGGTCTGTCCTGCTCAAGTGAGAGCGAGTGATAGTGACCCATCTGGAGCTCTAGGTTCTGCATTTTCCTCTGCCTCACTCCAGCATCTGCCTCACTCCAGCAAGAGGCCCCGGCGTGGTGTTTCCCTGCCAGGGAGGGCTGCAAGGCAAGGAGCCTGCCAGCCTGAGCATGCCAGCCGCTCAGGGGGGTTTAACCTGGGCCTGTCTTCCATCATTTATGCTGCCTTTACTCTCTGCCTGTTGCCTCCTCTCACTGCAGTACCATTGTCCCTGTCTGCGCCTCTGATACAGGTATGCCAGGACTCTGAGGAACCCTGTGAGGCACAGGATAACCCCAGGGAGACTCTGTCCTCACTGTTCCTCCCTCCCTGCCTTCCAGGGGTGAGTTGATTCCCTGTGCTTCTCAGAGGCTCCAGCAGAGTCTAATGCTCTGCAGTTGGGGGGTTTGGGGCCCTGGCTTCTGACTTTGGGAGAAAAGCAGCCTTTTCACTGCCCACTGGGGCTGAGAAAACTACCCAATGTACCTTTCCAGCTTCATTCTTTCCCTTCCAGGTTATTTTCCCAAGTAAACGCCTGTTGTGGTTGTTTTTTAATTTTAAATTATCATGCAAATATTTTTCCTTCTTATCAAATAATTGAAATGCTGTAAATCAGGCTCAAAGTCATGCAATGGCCAGTCACAAGATGACTATGATGAATGTGATGGACATATTTACAGACCTCTGTATGCACTTGTATGTATGTATACAGACCTCTGTATGTACTTGAACAAACACAAGCCCATAAAATAGTAGTGTCGTGGGGTTTTGTTGTGCTTTTTTATTTTGTTTTATTCTTGTAGTGAAATTCACACAACATAAAGTTAACCATTTTAAAATGAACAATTCAGTAGCACTTAGCACATTAACAATGTTGCATAACCATCATCTTTATCTAGTTCTAGAACATTTTTATCATGCAAAGAATTGACTCATTGGAAAAGACTCTGATGCTGGGAGGGGTTGGGGGCAGGAGGAAAAGGGGATGACAGAGGATGAGATGGCTGGATGGCATCACTGACTCGATGGATGTGAGTCTGAGTGAACTCCGGGAGTTGGTGATGGATAGGGAGGCCTGGTGTGCTGCGATTCATGGGGTCGCAAGGAGTCGGACACGACTGAGTGACTGGACTGAGCTGAACTGAACTGAAAGTGGGAGATCCCATCCCATCAGCAGTCCTCCTCCCCCAGGTCATTAGCCCCAGATTAGTGGAAGACACAAATCTGCTTTTTTACCTTATGAATTTGTCTCTGCTGGACATCTCAAATAAATGGAATCATACAATACATAGCCTATAGTGTCTGGCTTTTTTTTGAGATTATAAATACTCAGCATATTTTTGAGATTCACCCATCGTGTAGCAAGCATCAGTGCCTCGTTTCTTTTCATAGCTGAGTAATATTCTATTGTGTGGTTTGACCACATTTTGTGTATTCATTCACACACTGATGATATTCTGCCTTTTGTCTGTGTGAATAGTGTTTCTATGGATATTTGTGTACAAATATTTGATTGAATTATTTTTACTTCTTTGGGGGTATATTCCTAGTAGTGAAATTGCTGGGTCATACAGTGATTCTGGATTTAATTTTTTGATGAACCACCAGACTGCTTTTCATACTGTGTGTTTAACACAGGTCTGATTGTTTTGTAGATATCTTTCTGTAATTTGCTTTCTTACTCAGTATTTTGGAGTGATACTCATGTTAGTTTATGTAGCTCAAGGTTTCTTGACCTTGGCCATGTTGAGATTGGGGGCTGATGGATCATCTTTTGTGGTGGGGCTATACTGTATTCTGTGTGCTCAGCCATATCCGACTCTCTGTAGCCCCATGGGCCATAGTCTGCCAGGTTCCTCCATCCAAGGAACTTTCCAAACAAGAATACTGGAGTGTGATGCCATTTCCTCCTCCAGGGGATCTTCCTGACCCAGGGATCAAGCCCACATCTCTTTCATCTCCTGCTTTGGCAGCTGGGTTCTTTACCACTAGTGCCACCTGGGAAGATTAGCATCCTTGATTTCTAGATGCCACTCTGGTCTTGACAAAATTGCCTCTGCTGCTGCTGCTAAGTCGCTTCAGTCGTGTCTGACTCTGTGAGACCCCATAGACAGCAGCCCACCAGGCTTCCCCATCCCTGGGATTCTCCAGGCAAGAACACTGGAGTGGGTTGCCATTTCCTTCTCCAATGCATGAAAGTGAAAAGTGAAAGTGAAGTCACTCAGTCATGTCCGACTCTGTGCGACCCCATGGACTGCAGCCTACCAGGCTCCTCCATCCATGGGATTTTCCAGGCAAGAGTACTGGAGTGGGGTGCCATTGCCTTCTCTGAAAATTGCCTCTAGATATTGCCAAATGTCACCTAGGGGACAAAATCACCTGTAGGTGAGAACCACTGCTATAGAAACACCTCATTTTTATAAAATCAATTTAATAAAGCTGTTTCACAAATATAGGCAGTATACATTCAAGTGTTAGAGATCTAAGCTTGCTTCTGATGTTTCTCCATTATTAGGAATAATACAGTACATATCTTTGTACATCTTCTACTACAAAGAGGCACTATCTAATTCAAATACAAACCAAGTAGTCAGATAATCATGTCATAAGAAACATGAATCTTAAATTTAAGAAGAATAGTCAAGCTAAACTTCCAAGTGACTGTGCTAATTTACACTCTCATCCATGTGTCAGAAGACGTATTTCCCCCACCCTCACCAATGCTTGATGGTGTGAAACTTAATTTTGCTAATATGGTTGTCAAGCAGTCAAGTGACTTCCAACTGTCCCTTAAAACTGCTTGTCCCTAATTACTACTGGGTTGAAAAATCTCCGCTTTTTTCATGTTGGAGTGTACTGATTTACAATGTTGTGTTATCCAGGTGTACAGCAAAGTGATTTAGTTATACATATACATATATCAAGGTTTCTCTGGTGGCTCAGACAGTAAAGAATCTGCCTGCAATGCAGGAGACCCGAGTTCGATCCCTGGGTTGGGAAGATCCCCTGGAGAAGAGAATGGCAATCCACTCCAGCTACAGTCCATGGAGTTGCAGAGTCAGACACGACTGAGTGACTAACTAAATACGTATATCTATTCTTTTTAGATTCGTTTCCCATAAGGTTATTGCAGAGTTTTGAGTAGAGTCCCTTGTGCTATATAGTAGGTCCTTATTGATTATTATATAGATAGTGGTGTGGTATGCTAAGTCGCTTCAGTCATGTCCTACTCTGTGTGACCCTTGGACTGTCCTCTGTCTACAGGATTCTCTTGGTTTCTCTGTCCATGGGACTCTCCAGGCAAGAATACTGGAGTGGGGTACCATTTCCTTCTCTAGGATAAATAGTGGCATATATTTGTTAATCCCAACCTCCTAATTTTTTCCTCCACCACACCTTTCCCCTTTGGTAACCATACATTTGTTTTCTAAGTCTATGAGTCTGTTTCTGTTTTGTAAATAAGTTCATTTGTATCACTTTTTCAGCTCAGTTCAGCTCAGTCATGTCTGACTCTGTGACCCCATGGACTGCAGCATGCCAGGCTTCCCTGTCCATCACCAACTCCCAGAGCTTGCTCAAACCTATGTCCATCAAGTCAGTGATGCCATCCAACCATCTCATTCTCTGTCACCTCATCTCCTGCATCTCCTGTACTGGCAGGCAGATTCTTTACCACTGTACCATCTGGGGAGCTATGTATCATATTTTGGATTCCACAAATAAGCAATATCATACAATATTTGTCTTTCTCTGTCTGATTTACTTCACTTAGTATAATAGTTTCTAGTTGCATCCATGTTGCTGCAAGTGGCAATATTTCATTCAGTTTTATGGCTGAAACTCCATCATATATATGTACCACACTTTCTTTTTTTTTTTTTTTCACACTTTCTTAATTCATCTGGCATTGTACATTTAGCTTGTTTCCATGTCTTGGCTATAAATGCTGCAATGAACATTGGGGTGCCTGTATTTTTTGAATTATGGTTTTCTCTGAATATATACCTAGAAGTGGGATTGCTGGATCAGATGGTAGCTCTATTTTTTTTTTTTTTAAGGAACATACATACTGTTCTCTGTATAGACTGTCACAATTTACATTCTCACCAATGGTGTAGGAAGGTTCCCTTCTCTCTACACTCTCTGTAATATTCATTGCTTGTAGACTTTAATGATGGACATTCTGACCAGTGTGAGGTGATACCTCATTGTAGATTTGATTTTAATTTCTCTAATAATTAGCAGAGTTGAGCATCTTTTCATGTTTTATTTATTTTGGCCTTCTCTATGTCTTCTTTGGAGAAATGTCTATTTAGATCTTCTACCCACTTTTTAATTTTTTTTTCCTTTTCTTTTTTATGCTGTTGAGCTACATGAGCTGTTTGTATACTTTGGAGATTAATCCTTTGTTGGCTGCATCTTTTGCAAATATTATCTCTCATCCTGTGGTTTGTCTTTTCATCTTGTTTATGGCTTCCTTTGCTGTGTAATGCTTTTAAGTTTAATTAGGTTATATTTGTTTATGTTTGTTTTTATTTTCATTACTCTAGAAGGTGTATCCAGGAAGATACTGCTGCAATTTATGTCAAAGAATATTATGCCTATGTTTTTCTTTAAGAGTTTTATAGTACCTGGTCTTACCTAAGGTCTTTAATCTATTTTCAGTTTATTTTTGTTGTGGTGTTAGAGAATGTTCTAATTTCATTCTTTTGCAAAATCTCCATTGTTTATTAACCATATGGGTTCCCTTTTTTGATTGCCTATTTAAAACTTTTTCTCTATTTTTTTAAAGATTGTTTTGTTCTTATTGGTTTGCAGGCATATTATTAGAGATTTTTTAAAATAAATTTATTCATTTTAATTGGAGGCTAATTACTTTACAGTATTGTAGTGGTTTTGCCATACATTGCCATGAATCAGCCACGGGTGTACATGTGTTCCCCATCCTGAACCCCCCTCCCACCTTAGAGATTCTAAATACTCATTTTGCCAACTAAACTTTTTCCTTTGCCTTCTATTTCTTGTGCCTTAATACGGTTCCTGTCAGAAACTTTCTACTTGGTCTCTTCTAATAGTTTTATACTGAAGGTTCAAGGGTTAAAAACTGCAGTTTGTGGGTCCACTGCCTGTTTTTATGAATAAAGTTTTATTGGAACGTGGTCATGACAATTTGTTGACATATTGTCTGTGACTGGTGTGTGCCACAATAGCAGAGTTAAATAGTTGTGACAGATATGTGACCTGCAAAGTTGAAAATATTTACCATCTGATCTTTACATAGAAGTTTGCCAAGCTCTCAAAATTTAATCTACAAAAAATATGTTGCAAACATTTCAGATTTGGTTTCAACTTATTTTTTTAATTTAAATTTATTTATTTTAATTAGAGACTAATTACTTTACAATATTGTATTGATTTTGCCATACATCAACATGAATCTGCCACGGGTGTACACGTGTTCCCAATCCTGAACCCCCCTCCCACCTCCCTCCCCATACCATCCCTCTGGGTCATCTCAGTGCACCAGCCCCAAGCTTCCTGTATCCTGCATTGAACCTGGACTGGTGATTCGTTTCTTATATGATATTATACATGTTTCAATGCCATTCTCCCAAATCATAGCCCCTCTCCCTCTCCCACAGAGTCCAAAAGACTGTTCTATACATCTGTGTCTCTTTTGCTGTCTCGTATACAGGGTTATCATTACCATCTTTCTAAATTCCATATATATGCGTTAGTATACTGTATTGGTGTTTTTCTTTCTGGCTTACTTCACTCTGTATAATCGGCTCCAGTTTGAGACTTTATTTTCTTTAGAATGGTTTTAGATTCACAGCAAAATTGAAGAGGAAAGCACAGAGATTTCCCATATACTGTCTGTCCCCCCACCCCCAACATGTACAGGGGCTCCCATTATCAACATCCTCAACCTGAGTGGTATATTTATTACAATCATTGAACATACATTGGTACACCATCATGACCAAAGTTCATTGTTTACATTGTCCTTCACTCTCATACATTTTCTGGATTTC
The DNA here is from genome assembly GCF_029378745.1 of Bos indicus. NCBI lineage: Eukaryota > Metazoa > Chordata > Mammalia > Artiodactyla > Bovidae > Bos > Bos indicus. The sequence continues at coordinate 7,222,117 of NC_091766.1, read as the reverse complement.
AACAAATGTTTAATGAGATGTATTCATCAGTATTATACCATGTGGAGTATTTTCACTGCCCTAACCATCCTCTGTGTTCTGCCTATTTATCCATCTGTCACTGCTAACCTCTGGCAACCACCAACCTTTTTACTCTCTCCATGGGTTTGCTTTTCCTACCGTGTCATTCAGTTGGAATTATACAGTAGGTAGCCCTTTGAGATGGGCTTCTTTCATTTCTTTGTGTGCATTAAAGGCTCTTCAATTGTTTTATGGCTTGATAGATCACTTTTGTTTGTTTGTTTGGATTTCTTGCACTTAATAATAGTTTCTTGTCTGGATGTTTCACAGTATTTATCTATTCACCCACTCCAGGATATCTTGGTTTCTTCAAGTTTTGACAGTTATGAAGAAACCTGCGTAAACATCCATGTGTAGGTTTTAGTGTGAACTGAAATGAGTATTTGGGTAAATACTAAGGAGTGTGATTGATGGATTGCATAGCAAGAGTATGTTTAGTTTTGTAAGACACAGCCAAACTGTTCTAAATGACTGTGCCTTTTCACATTCCCTGCAGTGAGTGAGAGATCCTATTGTTCCACATCCTTGCTAGTGTTTAATGTTATCAGGATTCCAGATTTTAGCCATTGTGATAAAGTTTATTTTTAATGGCTAACATTATCTCAGCACAGTTTAATAAATAACCCACTGATTTGCAATGCCACCCTTTTTAATATAGCAAATTTATTTACACATGGGGCTTTCCATGACACTTATGCTGTTCTACTGTTTTACATGTCTATTTCTGTACAAGATAATGTTATTTTAAAAAATTATTTTAGTTTTCTAACTTAACTTTCAGTTTAGTTCAGTTCAGTCGCTCAGTCGTGTCTGACTCTTTGTGACCCCACGAATCACAGCACGCCAGGCCTCCCTAACTTAACTTTAGTGGTAGTAAAATGTTTATAGTATGTTATTTGTGTACTATAATTGTATGGTAGCATAGTAGTTCATACTGTCTGATTTAGACACTACTCACTCTGATCCTTGAAGTAAGCCAAAAAGAAAAACACCAATACAGTACACTAATGCATATATATGGAATTTAGAAAGATGGTAACGATAACCCTGTATGCGAGACAGCAAAAGAGACACAGCTGTATATAACAGTCTTTTGGACTCTGTAGAAGAGGGAGGGTGGGATGATTTGGGAGAATGGCATTGAAACATGTATAATATCATATAAGAAATGAATCACCAGGCCAGGTTCAATGCAGGATACAGGAAGCTTGGGGCTGGGGAACTGGGATGACCCAGAGGGATGATATGGGGAAGGAGGTGGGAGGGGGGTTCAGGATTGGGAACACGTGTACACCTGTGGCGGATTCATGTTGATGTATGGCAAAACCAATACAATATTGTAAAGTAATTAGCCTCTAATTAAAATAAATAAATTTAAATTAACAAACAAACAAACAAACAAAAAGAAGCTAGTCACTCTGATCCTGATAACCTTCTTAGATTATAATTATTAATATATAAACAGGTGTATATGTGAATCATTAATTCTCACAATAATTGCATGAGTTAGGTATTCATGGCCTCCCAGTTTTCCAAGTTTAAGAAACAAAGGCATAGAAAGGTTAAATAACTTGGCCAAGCTATTCAGCCATGAAGAATTCGTTGCTTGGTTTGTGTGTGTGTGTTGTTTTGTTACAATGTTTATGTCACCTTTTTAAGTTTCATTTGTACAAAATTGCGTGTCTGTTCTGTAGAGTAGACCCTTGACAGTGTGCTCATCACCAAAAATTTAGTTTCTCCAACTTAGATGTAGAGAACAAACTACTGGTTACGTGAATACTTAACTCATGTGCCTCCTTGGGGAGGAACAATTCAGGAGCAGGGAAAGAAGAGGTACAAACTGTTACATATAAAATAAACATAAGGGTATGCTGTACAGCATAGGGAATATAGTCAACATTTTATAATGAGAATAAATGGGTATAACACTTAAAAATTGTAAATTACTATATTGTACACCTGTAACTTACATTAATATAATGTTTCACATCAACTATAATTCAATTTAAAAAGTAGTTGTTATCCATCAACATACAGTTGACCCCTTTATCCAATTTTCCCTTCTCACTATTTCCCATCTGACAACATCTACTCTGTTTTCCATATCTATGTGTTTGTTTTTGTTTGATTTGGTTTGTCCATTTATTTGGCATTTTTGTTTATTATTTTTTATATTTCATGTATAAGTGAAATGTATGGTATTTGTTTTTCTCCTTCTGACTTATTTCATTTAGCATAATACCTCCAACATGTATATATATGTGTATGTATACATATATATAATCCTTAAAAGGTGAAATCCTGCCATTTATGACTTCATGGATGGATGTTGAGGGTATTATGCAAGATAATCAGGCAAGAATATTGGAGTGGTTGCCATTTCCTTCTCCAGAGGATCTTCCAAACTCAGGGACTGAACTCTTATCTCCTGTATTGCCTACGTTGGCAGGCAGATTCTTTACCACTGAGCCACTGGGGAAGCTGGTAAAAGATGAAATCTTGCCAACTATGACATCATGGATGGATACTGAGGGTATTATGCTAAGTGAAATAAGTCAGCTGGAGAAAGACAAATAACATACAATTTCATTCATACATGGAATTTAGAAAATTAATAAACAAATAACCCCCCCCCCCAAAAAAAACCCAAATAAGTGAACAAACAAAACCTAACAAAAACAAAAATGTACATATGGAAAAAAGTAGATGTTACCAAAGGGGAAATAAGGGGAAGGGCAAACTGGGTAAGGGAACGACTATCTGGGGCTATGGATAATAACTAATTTTTAAATTGAATTATAGTTAATGTACATCATTATCCCTTGGAGGAGAGCATGGCAACTCATTCCAGTATTCTTACCTAGAGAATCCCATGGACAGAGGATACTGGCAAGCTATAGTCCACAGGGTTGCAAAGAGTTAGACATGACTGAAATGACTGAGCACACACACACATATACAAAAAAAAGATCTTAATGACCCAGATAATCACAATGGTGTGATCACTCACCTATCTCCAGGCATCCTGGAGTGTGAAGTCAAGTGGGCCTTAGGAAGCATCACTATGAACATAGCCAGTGGAGGTAATGGAATTCCAGCTGAGCTCTTTCAAATCCTAAAAGATGATGCTGTGAAAGTGCTGCACTCAACATGCCAGCAAATTTGGAAAACTCAACAGTGGCTACAGGACTGAAAAATGTCAATTTTCATTCTAATCCCAGAGAAAGGCAATGCCAAAGAATGCTCAAACTACTGCACAATTGCCCTCATCTCACGTGCTAGTGAAGTAATGCTCAAAATTACCCAAGCTAGGCTTCAATAGTACATGAACTGAGAACTTCCAGATGTTCAAGCTGGATTAATAATAGGCAGAGGAAACCACAGATCAAATTGCCAATATCTGTTGGACCATAGAAAAAACAAGAGAATTCTAGAAAAACGTCTACTTCTGCTTTATTGACTCTGCTAAAGCTTTTGGCTGTGTGGATCACAACAAACTGTGGGAAATTCTTAAAGAGATGGGAATACCAGACCACCTGACCTGCCTCCGCAGAAATCTGTATGCAGGTCAAGAAGCAACAGTTAGAAGCAGACATGGAGCAGTGGACTGGCTCCAAATTGGGAAAGGAGTACGTCAAGGCTGTATATTGTCACCCTGCTTGTTTAACTTATATGCAGAGTACATCTTGCGAAATTCTGGGCTGGATGAAGCACAAGCTGGAATCAAGACTGCTGGGAGTAATATCAATAACCTCAGATATGCAAATGACACCACCTTAATGGCAGAAAGTGAAGAGGAACTGAAGAGCCTCTTAATTAAGGTGAAAGAGAAGAGTGAAAAAGTTGGCTTAAAACTCAACATTCAAAGAACTAAGATCTGGTCCCATCACTTCATGGCAAATCGGTGGGGAAACAATGGAAATAGTGACAGACTTCATTTTCTTGAGCTCAAAAGTCATTGCAGATGGTGAATGCAGCTTGCTCCTTGGAAGAAAAGCTATGACAAACCTAGACAATATATTAAAAAGCAGAGTCATTACTTTGCCAACAAAGGTCCATATAGTAAAAGCTATGGTTTTTCCAGTAGTCATGTACAGATGTGAGTTGGACCGTAAAGAAAGCTGAGTGCCAAAGAATTGATGCTTTTGATCTGTGGTGTTGGAGAAGACTCTTGAGAGTCCCTTGGAGTGCAAGGAGATACAACCAGTCCATCTTAAAGGAGATCAGTCCTGAGTGTTCATTGGAAGGACTGATGCTGAAGCTGAAGCTCCAATACCTTGGCCACCTGATGCAAAGAGCTGGCTCATAGGAAAAGACCCTGATGCTGGGAAAGATTGAAGGCAAAAGGAGAAAGGAGCATCAGAGGATGAGATGGTTGGATGGCATCACTGATTTGATGGACACAGGTTTTAGAAAGCTCTGGGAGTTGGTGATGGACAGGGAAGCCTGGGTTGCTGCAGTCCATGGGTTCTCAAAGAGTTGGACATGACTGAAAGACTGAACTGAAGTGAGATAAGTAAAAAAGAGAAAGACAAGTACCACGTGCAAAACATATATCACTTACATCTGGAAGCTAAAAAAATAATCAAACATGTAAAGACCTGAATGGTAGTTATCAGGAAATAGAGGAGTGGAGTAGTAAGACTGGTGTTTTTAGGGGTACAAAATTGCAATGAATAGTAAATAAGTCATAGAGAATATAGTGAATAGTATAGACAGCAATATTGTACTACAATCATAAAACTTGCTGAAAAACTAAAACTGATTTATCCCAACCAGTTAGAAAGGAAAATTGTTTAACGTGATAGAGGTGGGGAATTTCACTGCAATGGAAGTCATATCGCTATATATAAATGTGTCAAAGTAAAGCTTTATACACCTTAAATTTATACAATGTTATATGTCAATATATGTCAATGTAAGTACTTTATATGTCAATAAAGTATTTACATGAATAAAAATATATTGTTTCTATCCTTAAAAGAGAAACATTCTAATATTGGGAAGCATTGCTGTTCAGTCACTAAGTTGTGTCCAACTCTTTGCAACACTGCCGCACTCCAGGCTCATCTGTTCTCCACTATCTCCTGGAGTTTGCTCAAATTCATGACCATTGAGTTAGTGATGCTATCCAAACATCTCATCCTCTGCTGTCCCTTTCTCCTTTTGCCTTCAACCTTTCCCAGCATCAGGGTCTTTTCCAATGAGTTAGCTCTTTGCATCAGGTGGTCAAAATATTGGAGCTTCAGTTTCAGCTTCAGCATCAATCTTTCCAATGAATATTCAGGGTCAATTCCCTTTAGGAGTGACTGGTTTGATCTTGTTGCTGTCCAAGGGACTCTCAAGAGTCTCTTCCAGCACCACAATTCAAAAGCATCAATTCCTTGGTTTCCAGCCTTATTTATGGTCCAACTTTTGCATCTGTGCATGACTACGGGAAGTGATGTCTGCTTTTTCACTGTCTGGGTTTGTCATAGCTTTCCTTCCAAGGAGGAAGCATCTTTTAATTTCATAGCTGCACTCACTGTCTGCAGTGATTTTGGAGGCCAAGAAAATAAAATCTGTCACTGCTTCCATATTTAGTTTATTTCAAAAGCAATTAGGTCTAAAAAGAGTCTTTAAAGAGGCTGGGCAAAGGGGTTCTTGCTGAGAAGAAGTTTCTGGAGGGCACCCTTCAGATCTCGGTTCCTCAGGCCATAGATGAAGGGGTTCAGCATGGGGGTGACCATGGTGTACATCACTGTGGATGCCATGTCCCTCTGGGTGGTGTGTGTGGATACAGGGTTGAAGTAGACCCCAATGATAGTCCCATAGAAGAGACAGACAACACAAAGGTGAGAGCCACATGTGGAGAATGCTTTCCATCTGCCCTGGACAGAAGGCACCTTCCACACAGTCACAGCAATGGGTGTATAGGAGGCCATGATGCACACAAAAGAGATGAGAACCACTGGGCCCCCAAGGACCAACACCAGCATCTCATTGACTTGGGTGTCAGAGCAGGAGAGCTTGATCAAGGCATTGATATCACAGAAGAAGTGTGGGATCCTATTGGTGCAAAAGGACAAGTGGGACATCAGGATAGTGTGGACCATGGAGATGAGGTTGGCTGAGATCCAGGGTATCACCACCAGCAAAGTACACCGAAGGACACTCATGATTGTCATGTAGTGCAGTGGGCTGCAGATGGCCAGGTAGCGGTCATAAGCCATGGCTGAGAGAAGCATGCTGTCAGCTGCCCCAAAGGTGATGAAGAAATACATCTGGGCCAGGCAAGCTGAGAAGGAGATGGTGGTGAGCCCACACAGATGGTTCACCAGCATCTTGGGGATGGTGGTGGAGGTAAAGCAGATGTCAAGAAGAGACAAGTTGCTGAGGAAGAAATACATGGGGCTGTGGAGGTGAGGGTCCAAGATGATGGCCAAGATGGTGAGAAGATTCCCCAGGCACCCACTCAAATACAGAATGCAGGACAGGCTGAAAAACACCTGCCTCTGCAGGGGCTGCTGGGAGAGGCCGAGGAGGATGAATTCAAAGACTTGGGTCTGATTGTCCATGTCCAGGCAGTGCTAAAGCCAGAAACAGGAGCATCAACAGTGGGAAGAAAACAGATTACCTCATTGCTCTTTCAAACCCATCCCTGAAGATGCATCTCACTTAACCACGCTGAGCCTAGTTTCCTCATCTGTTGCTGCTGCTACTGCTGCTACTGCTGCTAAGTCGCTTCAGTCGTGTCCAACTCTGTGCGACCCCATAAACGGCAGCCCACCAGGCTCCCCTGTCCCTGGGATTCTCCAGGCAAGAACACTGGAGTGGGTTGCCATTTCCTTCTCCAATGCATGAAAGTGAAAAGCGAAAGTGAATTTGCTCAGTTGTGTCCGACTCCCCATCTGTTATATGGGACTAATTTTTCTAATTCCTTAGGATTGTTATAAGGATTAAGTGAGAAAAATAGGATAAGGGGATTAAATCCATAGCTGATGTGTTATATGGACAAACATTTTTATTTGTGGGAACTCTTAGTGATATTATCAAAATAAACAGTCTTACATTAATTAGCTTGATTGTGGCAATTATTTCAGAGTGTATACATGTATCAAAGCTTCAAGTCTTACATCTTAGTTATACACAATTTTTGTCAATTATTCCTTAATTAAGATAGGGATAGAAGACATAAAATGAAAATAAACAGCCTAGGCACTTTTTAGGGTTTGGTATTTAAAATAAATAGTAAAAGTGATTAAAGACAAACTCTGAAAACACACCTGGGTTTCAGTTCCAGTTCTGCCACTTACTGGCTGTGTGATTTAGCCAAGGTACATAACTTTCTGTGCCTTGGCCCAGATGGTAAAGAATCTGCCTGCAATGTGGGAGACCTGGGTTCAATCCCTAGGTCAGGAAGATCCCCTGGAGAAGGGAATGGCTACCTGCTTCAATATTTTTGCCTGGAGAATTCCATGGACAGAGGAACCTGGGGGGCTATACAGTCCATAGGGTCACAAAAGAGTCAGACACAACTGAGCGCTTAACACTTTGGTCCTTTGCACCTGCTGTCTCCTGCTTGGAAGCTTCTAGCCTCCAGCTTCACCTCACTTAAGTTGCCTCCACTTCTTCAGGGATCCCTTCCCTGTTCCTCTCCTCTTTGGGGTGGAGCCTAGTGGTTCTCATCCTGGCACTACTGACATTTGATGCTGAATCATATTTTTGTTTGTGGTGCAGACTGTCTTATATATTATTGTATGACGTTGAACACCTGGCTTTGACCCACTGAATGCCAATAGCATTCCTCCTATCTCCAGTTGTAAGGAGCAAAAATATCTTGAATAACACCTCTTGAGCAGAGTAGAAATTTCCCCCAGTTAGGGATCACTGATACCCATGGTTAAAGCATGACAGACTCTCTCCTCCCCTCAGCATCTATACAAGTTGACTAAGTTAGAGTGGTCTGTGTGAGCGTGCATGTATGCTCAGTCACTTTAGTCGTGTCCAGCTCTTTCTGACCCCATGGACCATAACCCTCCAGGATCCTCTGTTCATGAGATTTTCCCAGCAGGAATACTGGAGTGGGCTGCCATGCCCTCCTCCAGGGGATCTTCTTGACCCAGGGATTGAATCTGCTTGTGTGTTTTGCACTGCTGAGCCACTGGGGAAGTCCTTAGAGTGGCACAGTGACCTTTATTCTATGCAATCCACAATGAGCTAACCTCTTAACAATTATCATCCCATTTAACCTTCAGCCACATCATGAGCCAACAGCTGAGGCTCCAAACCTGACTCCTGCATGGATCTGGGATCCAGCTCATGCTCTGATCCAAATATCCACTCTCTTGACCAACTCACAATACCCCTACCCATCTATGAGTCACTGATACCAGGTAACCTAAGTCCTTGTGGATGAAACTGATCAGAGAGTACCCCTAACCTCTGAAGGCAGGTTTGGTGGGGGGAGGATCTTCCCTGAGATCAGCTCGATTGTGGCTTGTCTTCCTGATGCCTTATTAACCAATAACTACTATACCTCTATCAGATTCCGGGACCTCTCAACCCATCAAGAGTCCTGTTTCCAGGGATTTGGGATTCCTGCAGCCTCTACTTTGTCTTGCAACTGTGGATGAAGAGTAGGCTTTCTCAGAGAACACACAGCAGAATCACACTAACAGATTAATATCAGAATCTCTGGCCTTCAGGTATGATCCCCGGAGAACCTTGTTAGAGTGACTACAATTAGTTCATCTTCCCCAGTGAAGCCTTTGAGTCTAGGACCCCTGAGGGAAAGAGCTTTTGTCCCAGGAGCATTGCCATTCTTCAAATCTGTCTCTTTTGGCTGCCAGATGGTTAGCATGGAAGTCAGTTTTTCCAGTGAAGAAGATTTTAGATATGTTATTCCTGAAAACAGTTGTGTGTGTTCTCAGGCATTCAGTCATGTCTCTTTGTGACCCCATGGACTGTAGCCCACCAGGCTCCTCTTGTGCATGGAATTTTTTAGGCAAGAATACTGGAGTGAGTTGCCATTTCTTCCTCAAGGGATCTTCCCAACCCAGGGATCAAACCCACTGTCTATTGCATTTTCTGCATCAGCAAGCAGATTCTTTACCACTAGTGCCACCTGGGAAGCCCCTTGAAAACAGTTATGATGTGTTAAGGATTTGTAATGTGGCTGGAGCTGTGCAGAGCATGCAACATCCTATGCTTCTTACAAAAGCCCAGTGAGGAAGGAAGCAGAAACTCTCACTTGTCCATTGTTCACCCAGCCTGAAGTGGCAGATTTAGCATTCAAATCTAGGTAGTCTGACTCCAGGGACAAACTAATGAATGCAAATGTCTCTCAGCACACATAAAGAGATATTCATTCCTTTGAATGGCTGAACAATATTACATTGTATTTATACACCTAGTTTGTTTATCCATTCATCTGCTGATAGACAGTTGAGTTGTTTTCCATCTTTTGGCCATTACAAATAGCACTGCTGTGAACATTCATGGATAAATGTTTGAGTCCCTATTTTTAATTCTTTGGGGTTCAGTTCAGTTCAGTGCAGTCTCTCAGTCACATCTGACTCTTTGTGACCCTGTGAATTGCAGCACGCCAGGCCTCCCTGTCCATCACCAACTCCCGGAGTTTACCCAAACTCATGTCCATTGAGTCGGTGATGCCATCCAGCCATCTCATCCTCTGTCGTCCCCCTATCCATAAGTGGAATTTCTGGGTCATATAGTAATTGTATGTATCCTTTGAGGAACTTCTGAACTGCTTTCCATAGTGGTGGCACCGTTTTACATTCCCACCAGCAATGTATAGTGGTTCTGAGATAGAGTGGGACCTGGGACCCTTTACAGGAGTGCCTTGTTGTTTTTGTTGTTGTTTAGTCACCAAGTCATGTCTGACTCTTTACGACCCCATAGACTCTAGCTCACCAGGCTCCTCTATCCATGGGATTTCCCAGGCAAAAATACTGGAGCAGGTTGCCCTTTCCTTCTCCAGGGGGATCTTCCCGACCCAGGGATCTAACCCAGGTCTCATGAGTTGCAGGATTCTTTACTACTGACCCACCTGGGCAGCCCTACAGGAGTCCTTGCATCTGGTCAAATGTCTCCTTGAGCAACAGAATACAAAGAAACCATAAGAGACTAAAAATAACCGTGAATAAACAAGTGTAGTCTGAGCAACATGAACAATAAGATACAAAAAGACAACAAACCAGCAAGCCATTTCTGAGATGCCAAGAGCACAAGAAGGGTACTGTACATGACAGCACTACCAAGGGGATGGGCAGCCACCTAAGCTATGCCTCCGGTCTAACCCACTGATCCCAGCATGCGATTTAAGAAACCCGCTTGCACCCTGCCCCCGCTTCCACCCAACGAAACTGAGGACCTAGCAAGGGCACCTGTTTATTGTTTTTGCTCCCTTCTGCTGCAGCATGAGCCCCAGTAAAGTCTTACTTGAAATTCTCATCTGGCCTTCTAGCAACTTCCACTGATTAAAGAGCCCAAGGGCCTGAATTTAGCAGTTCCAGTTTCTCCACATAGCTTTCAACACTTGCTATTTTCTGTTGTTTAAAAAAATTTAGTCATTTCATTTCTTCCACGTTGTCCATTTTATTGGCATATAATTGCTGATAGTAGTCTCTTATGATCCTTTGTATTTCTGTGTTGTCTGTTGTGATCTCTCCATTTTCATTTCAATTTTGTTGATTTGATTTTTCTCCCTTTGTTTCTTGATGAGTCTGGCTAATGGTTTGTCAATTTTATTTATCCTTTCAAAGAACCAGCTTTTGGCTTTGTTGATTTTTGCTATGGTCTCTTCTGTTTCTTTTGCATTTATTTCTGCCCTAATTTTTAAGATTTCTTTCCTTCTGGGGTTCTTCATTTCTTCCTTTTCTAGCTGCTTTAGGTGTAGAGTTAGGAAATATACCATGTTCATGGATCAGAAGAATCAATATAGTGAACATGAATATACTACCCAAAGCAATCTATAGATTCAATGCAATCCCTATCAAGCTACCAATGGTATTTTTCACAGAGCTAGAAAAATAATTTTACAATTTGTATAGAAATACAAAAAACCTCGAATAGCCAAAGCAATCTTGAGAAAGAAGAATGGAACTGGAGGAATCAACCTGCCTGACTTCAGTCTCTACTACAAAGCCACAGTCCTCAAGACAGTATGGTACTGGCACAAAGACAGAAATATAGATCAATGGAATAAGATAAAAGCCCAGAGATAAATCCACGCACCTATGGACACCGTATCTTTGACAAAGGAGGCAAGAATATACAATGGAGAAAAGACAATCTCTTTAACAAGTGATGCTGGAAAAACTGGCCAACCACTTGCAAAAGAATGAAACTAGAACACTTTCTAACACCATACACAAAAATAAACTCAAAATGGATTAAAGATCTAAACATAAGACCAGAAACTATAAAACTCTTAGAGGAGAACATAGGCAAAACACTCTCCGACTGTGATTTCACAGCAGGATCCTCTATGACCCACCTCCCAGAGTAATGGAAATAAAAGCAAAAATAAACAAATGGGACCTAATTAAACTCAAAAGCTTCTGCACAACAAAGGAAACTATAAGCAAGGTGAAAAGACAGCCTTCAGAATGGGAGAAAATAATAGCAAATGAAGCAACTGACAAACAACTAATCTCAAAAATATACAAGCAACTCCTGAAGCTCAATTCCACAAAAATAAATGACCCAATCAAAAAGTGGGCCAAAGAATTAAATAGACATTTCTCCAAAGAAGACATACAGGTGGCTAACAAACACATGAAAAGATGCTCAACATCACTCATTATCAGAGAAATGCAAATCAAAACCACTATGAGGTACCATTTCACACCAGTCAGAATGGCTGCGATCCAAAAGTCTACAAGCAATAAATGCTGGAGAAGGTGTGGAGAAAAGGGAACTCTCTTACACTGTTTGTGGGAATGTAAACTAGTACAGCCACTCTGGAGAACAGTGTGGAGATTCCTTAAAAAACTGGAAATAGAACTGCCTTATGACCCAGAAATCCCACTGCTGGGCATACACACTGAGGAAACCAGAATTGAAAGAGACACATGTACGCCGATGTTCATCGCAGCGCTGTTTATAATAGCCAGGACATGGAAGCAACCTAGATGCCCATCATCAGATGAATGGATAAGAAAGCAGTAGTACATATACACAATGGAGTATTACTCCGCCATTAAAAAGAATACATTTGAATCAGTTCTAATGAGGTGGATGAAACTGGAGCCTATTATATAGAGTGAAGTAAGCCAGAAGGAAAAACACCAATACAGTATACTAATGCATATATACGGGATTTAGAAAGATGGTAACGATAACCCTGTGTACGAGACAGCAAAAGAGACACAGATGTATAGAACAGTCTTTTGGACTCTGTGGGAGAGGGAGAGTGTGGGATGATTTGGGAGAATGGCATTGAAACATGTATAATATCATATAAGAAACGAATCGTGAGTCCAGGTTCAATGCAGGATACAGGATGCTTGGGGCTGGTGCACTGGGATGACCCAGAGGGATGGTACGGGGAGGGAGTTGGGAGCGGGGTTCAGGATGGGGAACACGTGTACACCCGTGGCAGATTCATGTTGATGTATGGCAAAACCAGTACAATATTGTAAAGTAATTAACCTCCAATTAAAATAAATAAATTTAATTTTAAAAAAACCTTAAAATCAGATTCTAAAACTTAAAAAAAAATATTTAGTCATTCCAGTGAGAGTGAAGTGATACCTCACTGTGGTTTTGATTTGTATTTCCCTGATGACTAATGATGTTGTTCATCTTTGTTTTTATTTTTTTACTTTTCAAAGCAGTTTATTAGATAATATTTATTACTATGAAATAGTGTGAATTAACTGATATGATGATTTAAAAACAAACAGGAAACCCCTTTGTATGCTGTCTTAGCCTGGGTTCCTCAGAAAAAGTCTCTGAGAGGGAGATGTTCAGGCAGTTTATGGAGGAGGCTCTCAGAATATCTGTAAGAGATGAGGCAACCAAGATTAGTCAGAGGCTGGTATGATCTGCAAGCTAATCCCTTCAAAGTTTTCCCTTTGAGGCAAGGGGGCTGAGCCCCTGTACCACCGGCCCCACTCCCTCACATCCAGACATTGGGTATTGGCTGGCTGTTAGTAAAGAATCTGCCTGCACTGTAGGAGACCTGAATTTGATCCCTGAGTCAGGAAGATCCCCTGGAGAAGGAAATGGGTGCTCACTCCAATATCTTGCCTGGAGAATCCCATGGACAGAGGAGCCTGGTGGGCTTCAGTCCATGGGGTTGCAAGAGTCAGACATGACTTAGCAACTAAACCATCACCACCACAGTGCTGGAGAGGACATTACCTGTTTAAAGCAGTTCCTTCAGCTGGGGGAAATTCTGTTTTCCAGAAGTGACTCAACTGTGAGCCTTCTGCAGCCAGCTTTTCTCACAGCTGGGCAAATGATTTCCTGGATCCTAAAGGGGACCTTTGTGGCACATTACAGCATCCCCTAAATCTGATTATTACCTTGTTCCAAATGTCCACTTGCCATGTTGTTGTTGTTCAGCTGCTTAGTCGTGTCCAACTGTCTGTGTCCCTATGGACTGCAGCATGCCAGGCTTCCATGTCCTTCACTGTCTACCTGAGTCTGCTCAAACTCATATCCATTGAGTCAGTGATGCCTTCCAAACCTCTCATCTTCTGTCATCCTCTTCTCCTCCCCTCAGTCTTTCCCAGCATCAGGCTCTTTTCCAATGAGTCGGCTCTTTGCATTAGGTGGCCAGAGAGTCCAATACTCTCTGGCCATCTTTGTTTTTAAAAGAGAAACTGCAGGTTTATTGGTATCGGAAGTGAAAATCTCATGAATACTTCTTTTCTTAGCAGCTTTTTTTGTGTGTTGACACATGCTACAAAGTGTATGAACTTCAAGAGCATCACTGTAACTGAGAGAAGCCAAACACAAAAGGAAACGTATCATATAATTCCATGTATATGAAAAGTCCAGAATAGGCAAATCCATAGAGACAGGAAGTAGATAGTAGTTTCTGGGGGATAGGGGAGTGGAGAACGGGGAGTGACACCTTAATGAGTATGAGGTCTCTTTGGGGTGAAGGAGATATTTTGGAATGAGATGTGATAGTTGTACAACATTGCACATGCAATAAATCCCACTGAATTGCTCATTTTTAAATTGTTGATTAAAAGTAGAAACAGACTCACAGATGTCAAAAGCAAATTTATGGTTATCAGAGAGGAAATGTTGGGAGGGGGAATTAAGAGCTTGGGTTTGACATACATACTACTATATATAAAAGAGATAACCAATAAGAACCTACAGTATGGTAGAGGGAACTCTACTTAATATTATGTAATAACCTATATGGGAAAAGAATAAATACATGTATAACTGAATCACTTTGCTATATACCTGAAACTGAGACAACAATGTAAATCAACTATACATCAATATAAAACAAAAATGAAAAAATGAATAATGCTGCTATGAATATATATATTCTTTACCACTGTGCCACCTGGGAAGCCCCATGTAAGGGGAATTATAGAGTATTTGTTTTTCTGTGACTTACTTCTTTCACTTAGCATAAGTCCTCAAGGTTCATTCACATTGTCTCATATGGAAGAGTTTATTTCTTCTTTAAGGCTGAATAATATTCCACTGTATGTATGGACCACATTTTATTTATCCACTTATCCATCAGGAGACATTTAAATTGCTTTACTACTCAGACAGCCTGGGTATGCCAAAACCAATACAATATTGTAAGATAAAAATAATAATAATAAATGTTACTCCAGTTGTTTGGGCTGTGTGAACCTGCACAGTTGATTTAGTCTGAGTTCAACTGCTTCATTTAGAAGAATTATTTTGGAAAGAAAAACACTTGAAAATGATAGTACTTTTTGTTGCTAATGAGCTTAGGCATTAATTCAAACAACATTGAGGTACTCAGCTTACTTTATGAAAGTAAATATAAATTAAGATATTATTCAATACCAGCATACTGGCAGCACAATTGATATGCTATACACATAACTTGGCTTCCCAGATAGCTCAGTGGTAAAAAATCTGCATGCCAGTGCAGGAGACACAAGTTTGATCCCCAGGTCAGGGAGATTCCCCTGGAGAAGGAAATGGCAACCCACTCCAGTATCCTTGCCTGGGAAATCCCATGGACAGAGGAGCCTGGTGGGCTACAGTTCATGGGGTTGCAAAAGAGTCAGACACAACTTAGTGACTAAACAACAGCACAGACATAACTGGAGACATTGTGAATTGTCAAAGATTTTTTCTGAACAGAAAAAGGCAGATTCATAAAGATGTTTAAAGCATTGAATATTAAAGTCTAGAAAATCTGACAGGACTCCTACAGAACACTAGAAGTAATGGATAAAATATTACAAGCATTCTCCTAAATGCATACATGAATTTACACCAAAAAAAAAAAAAAAGGAAATCTCAAAGGGTTAACAACAAATGTCCATTAATGGATTGGTGGATAAACAATATATGGTATGTTCATATAATGTAGCATAATTCAGCCACCGCCCCCCCCAAAAAAAGCAAAAAAGCCATAATGTCCTGATACATGATGCAACATGGATGAATAGTAAAAGAAGCCAGACATAAAAGGGCACATATTGTGCAAATCCATTTATGTGAAGTGTATGGGACAGGTGAAATCAGAAGGACAGAAAACAAATTGGTGGTTTCAAAGAGCCTAAAAGTGGGACAGAATGGGGAATCACTGCTTTACAGGTGTGTGGTGATAAAAAATATATATATATATGGTCAGCGGTATGATGAGGGAATCCTAGGGGACTGTGAGAGCTAAGTGCAGGTCAAAGACTGGCCTGTGGCTTTGAAGCCTTCTAGAGGGGGTTGCTCATTGGAAGGACTGATGCTGAAGAGCTGAAGCTCCAATACTTTGGCCACCTGCTATAAACAGCTGACTCATTGGAAAAGACTCTGATGCTGGGAAGGATTGAGGGCAAAAGGGGAAGAGGGTGGCAGAAGATGAGGTGGTTGGCTAGCATCACTGATTCAATGGACATGAATTTGGGCAAACTCCAGGAGATGGTGAGGGACAGGGAGGCCTGGAGTGCTATGGTCCATGGGTCACAAACAGTCGGACATAACTTAGTAACTGAACAATGACAACAGAGGGGTCCATGCTTAAAGCAAGACCTGAAGGGCAAGGAGGTGTGATCCAGAAAGATAGGCAGGTGAAAGAGGGGCTTCTAAGAAAACACAACAAGTGTAAAAGTTCAGGGTGACAGATGCATAGTGCATTTGGGGACAATGTTATGTCTGGTGAACCCTGGAGAGCTGAAGGTGGCTGGGGGCTTTCTGGGATGTGTAGGCATACAGAAGGAAAGGTCAAGGGCATGCAAGATCATGAAGGCCACCTGAAGGGTTTGTTCCATTGGCAATAGGGTACTTTAAATATTTCTATAATACATAGATTAAATAACTGAAAGATACTGTATGAGGTAAACATACTCATAAACATTTGGGTTGTTTCCACTTTGGGATTCCTATGAATGGTATTCCTATGAACATCTCGTACATGTCCTTTAATGGATAATACATTCGTGCTCCATTGGGTCTGTACCTAAACGTGTAATTAATAAATCATGTTGTTGTTGTTGTTTAGTCACTAAGTTGTGTCAGACTCTTTTGCGACCCCATAGACTGTAGCCCACCAGGCCCCTCTGTCCACAGGATCTCCCAGGCAAGATTACTGGAGTGGGTTGCCATTTCCTTCTCCAGGGGATCTTCCTGACTCATAGATTGAACCCACATCTCTTGCATTGGCAGGCATGTTCTTTACCACTCTGCCACCAGGGAAAACCATAGTGGGGTCATATGAGTCATAGCAGAGATCTATGTTCAGCTTGAATAGATACTGCCAATCAGTTTTCCAAGATGGTTGTACCAAGGAGTTGGTTTCAGACACAAGCAGCGTGGTCAGATTCTTGTATGCAGAGAGCCCTTTCTGGCTGCTGTGAGGGGAGTAGGCTGCTGAGGGCAGAGATTGGTATGAGGAGATGCAGGGAGTGATGGGAGAGGAGGAGCAGCGGGGAGATAGGTGAGGGTATCCAGGATGAGCTGAGTGGCCAGAACTGAGGCTGATTACAAGGCTGGGAACACTATGCTGCTGAGCGTTTATGACATTACATGTGTGGCTTTTTTCTACAGGAAGGGAGGTCAATTCTCCCACTCTCTGTACACTAGTAGTGTCCTACAATTCAGTTAGGACACTCACAACCTGCAGCTGGTGCCAGAACTCACAGGTGAAGGGCTCAGTCCCACAAGACTGCTCCCACTTTGGCTGCCAGTCTTCACTGACTAGAAAGATGGATGTTTCCACGATCCATCCCTCCCCTTTCACATCCTACATGTTGCTAAAATAACTCATAGCATTCAGAAAAGTGCTTTAAATTCCTGTTACCAGTTTATTATAAAAGATACAACTCAGGAACAGACAAATGGAAGAGAAATGAAGGGAAAATTATGAGGGAAGGAGTAAGGAGCTTCCTTGCCCTCCCTGGATGCACCCCACTTACCAGCGGCTCCATATGCTCATCAGCCTGAAAGCCCCATTTGGGAATTTTCTGTAAAGGGATCAGCATGGAGCCCTGATTGATTAAATCACTGGCATTAATGCTGAAATCAATCTACATCCCCTCCTCTCTCCCTAGAGATCTAGGGAGTGGCGCTGAATGTTCCAATTTTTATATCTTGCCTCAGTATCCTGGAGACCAGATGCATCCTGTAGCTACCAGCAGTCTGTAAGCCCTTATCATTTCATCAGCAATCAGCATAAAAAAGATACTATCACTCCTAAGCTGACTGTCAGTAACCATGGGCAAAAACTGAAGGATCAAATTATTATATTTTATCCCAGGGTGGTTTATGCTAACATCAGGCTTCCTGGCTTGGATCAGCAGGGCAATGGGGATAGTGTAGAACTTGATTAGGAAGAAGGTGAGGTTTTCCAGTTTGGCTAGAAGACAGCACACCTATATTGCCCAAGAGTAAGGTATTAGTTGCTCAGTCATATCAACTCTTTGCGACCCTGTGGACTGTAGTCAGTCAGGTTCCTCTGTCCATGGAATTTTCAAAGGAAGAATACTGGAGTAGGTTGTCATTTCCTCCTCTAGGGGATCTTCCCAACCCAGAGATTGAACCTGGGTCTCCCTCATTGCAGGCATATTCTTTACACTCTGACCCCAAGAGAAAACCACTCTCCAAGACTCAGCTCCAAATTACTCTTATTCTGGGAAGCCTTCCAACTGCTCTTACCCAAGGCAACAGCCCAGGATTCCCATTCTGTGTTCCTGCTCTACCTCTGACAGTACCTTGACCCCAAAAGGTTGAAGGCATCTATATCCAGCTCTGTCTCCCCCAAGACTGGGAGCTTCTCTACCCTCAGTAAGGGCTGAGGTCTCAGGGGTCAGAGAGAGGCAACCAGGAGACTTCACTTTGAATGGGTAGGTGGAGGAGGAAGCAGAGACTGCAGATCCCAGAAGGCCCCCTGAGATTCCTCCAGCATCTCCTGACCTTGAAGACTGCACATCCAGGTTGGTTTCATGAAGGGGTTCTTGGGAAGAGTCTCCTGGAGCCTGCAGCAGGGATAAAGCACAGTGTATGAGTTCCAGAACTTATATCTGTCCCCACACCTGCCTGTGGATGCTGCTGACAGCAACAAGCAGGAGAGCTTCTTCTCCCCTTCCCTGCTGGTCGTTTCTTGGAAGAGGCAACTCAAGCAAAGAAGGACCTCCCTCAAGCAGAGGAGGGAGAGAGTAGGAAAGCAGAATCCTACAGCTGTTGGTAGCACTGCTCAGCCTGGGAATGAGGTCAGGGCCAGAGAGAAGAGTAGTAATAGAGGACTGTAGCTTTGGGAGGCTCCTGGGAATCATTCCTGTTTGCCCATCTGGGTCCCTAGCTTTTGCTTAGCCTAGGTACCCTTTGCAGCTTCTAGGTCAGCAGTTCTCACCCCAGGGTGATTCTGCCTGACACTGGATATTGGGATATATCTTGATAATTTTTAAAATTTCATTTATTTATTTTTAATTATGAAAGTATGATAACACAAGTACAGGAGACTTGGAACACAGAACAAAGTTGCAGGAAGCAGTGTTAGTCACTCAGTCATGTCTGACTCTCTGTGACCCCATGGACTCTAGCCTGCTAGGCTCCTCTGTCCATGGGATTCTCCAGACAAGATTACTGGAGTGGGTTGCCATTCCTTTCTCCAGGGGATCTTCCTGACCTAGGGATCCAACCTGGGTCTCCTGAATTGCAGGTGGATTCTTTAGTTATGCTATCTATTACAATTACTTTTTTAAGTAGATAAATTAAGATTTTTAGTTGGAGTTTCAATATCAAACTCTCAAAAATTAATAGAGTGGATGTATAGAAAAGTAGAAGGATTTAGTAGACCTGAAAAGCACCATGAACCAACTCAACATAATTAAGATGCATACAATTTTCACACAACAGTAGGATACAAATTCTATTCAAGTTCTCATAGACTATAATCTAGGAGACACTGGAACATATCCAGAAACATAAAACAAGGTGCAAAAATTTCATGGTCTAAAGGTACTGAAATCATAGAGTGTGTTCTCTTATCACTGTGGAATTATGTTAGAAATCAATATCAAAAGATTTTAGAAAATAAGCCACATATTTTCAAGTGCAATGTGACATTTACCAAGAGAGATCTTCGACTTATCCATTGAAAACCTCAATAGAGTCAAAAAGCTGAAAAAACACAGAGGGTGATTGCAGAGAAGAAAGCATGTAGATGAGAAATTGATACGTCTTGATAATTTTTGATTGTTATGACTCATTGTGGGGGAGGGATGCTCCTGGCATCTGTTAGGTTCTGACTAGGAATGCTGCTAAGCATTGTACAAGGAGAAGGACAGCCAAGAAATGATCTGGCCCCAAATATCATGAGTAGTGGGAGCTTGAGAAATTGTGCTTTAGGCATGTTTGTCTCAGCTGCTGTGTCTTGGGCTGGTGCTAATCTTAAGGGGAGGCTCTGGGGGAGGCATAAGTATGAACTGGATGCACTCAGTGATGGTGTGATGTTTGTTCAACACCTGTGTGTGAACCGTTCTCTGTGAGACCAGAGGAAACAGAATTCTGTTCACCTGTCAGAGGAGTTGGGAGAGACCAATCTCAAGGATCACGGCCATTCCACCGAGCCGGAGGTAGGAAGGCAGACTGTAGGGATGAGGCAGGGGCTGGAGAAGAGAGTGGAGGTTGGATCAGCCTCCTGGGGGTAGGGGGAACAGTGTTGTGTGGCTACTAGGGGGCTAAGTACTCCACTGAGGTCAGAGACCATGAGTTTAGAACGGGGCCAACTGGTGACATGTGATACAGGATGGCAGAAAACCAATCAGAAGAAGAAGAACCATCTCAAAGTCTGTGATAACTACATTTAAGTATTTTTTTATAATTTTATTTTATTTTTAAACTTTACATAATTGTATTAGTTTTGCCAAATATCATTTATTTTTACTCAGAGGTAAACTCTGAGCCCTTCATGTGAATCCTCACGGACCCACTGAAGGCAGTTCTCTAGGAACTTTGATTTTTCAGAGAGGAGGCTCAGAGCTCTAAAGTTCTTTCTCAAAGATACAAGGTGGGAGCGGGGATTTGAACCCTGGGTCTGAGGACTGCTTACCTGTACATGTTTCAGAAAATACTCTTTGGAAATCAGAATGGAGAGGGGACAGAGGAGGAGAGTGGAGGGTGATTCAGGAGAGGGGATGGAGCCACATGAATGTAGAGGAGTGGGAGAAACTGAGCACTTCTTGGGGAAGGAGAATGGAGGGATGAAGCATGGAAGGCAATTGACACTGCAGACTGTAGGAGTGAGGCAGGGACTGGAGAAAAGAGTAGAGGTTGGATCAACTTCCTGGGGGTTGACATTAATGTCTTGATTTCTTGGTGGAGTGCATAGATGGCCAGAAGAATTTTGGGGCCATAAATGCATCTTCATCATTCCATAGAGCATCTTCACTCCAGCTAAGGTCCTCACTGTCCTGGCGATTCTGTGTCCTCCCAGTTCCAGGCTGACCCTTACTGTGGGGGATTCTTGAGACAATGCCTTAATGAGACAACCAGGGTATGCAATGTGGGGGAGACTTGTCTCAGAGTCAAGGAGTTTAGGAGCTCTGGGCAGCAACATAACTCAAATTATTCATAAAAATATATTTTAAAAACTTCATTATGGACTTCAGCTGTTGAGGTTTGAATCAATGGTATTTCCAACTTGCAGCTTTGATCATCATGGGTTTGCCCAAGATTCTTCTCATATTTCATGAATGTATTCCATTTTTTTCCACCCCATTTCCTTCTTGTTTTGACAATCATTTCAAAATACTTCGTGTGTTTTGTTTAGGTTTGTATGTGTTCTTTCAAGTTATGTATTGTTCTCTATATGCAATTTTAAATGGATTTTTATCTATTTTTTAAATGAATGAGGCTTATTAGAGAAGTTTAAGGTTTACAGAAAAGCTGATCAGATAGTATAGCAAATTCCCACTTACCTCCTTTTCCTGAACACAGCTTCCTCTATTATTTATGTGTTGCATTAATGTTGTCCATTTGTCACAACTGTTGAACAAATATAGATACAATATAATTAACCAATGTCCAAGTTTACCCTAAGCTTCACTCTTTGCATGGTACACTCTATGGGTTTTGCCAGTGTGTGATAACGTGTATCCACTGTGCCAGTTTCACAGAATAGTTTCACATTCTACATTTTCAATGTGCCTAAAAGGAATTATGCTGGAGAGGTCATCTTGTTTTTTGGCTGATTCACTCCATCTTATTGTAAAATTTCATTTACACTGTTAGGCACACATCTAACGTCTGTTTGGGCATCCAATCCGTTTTACCTGGAGTCTCCCCGGTTGTGACCAACAAACGTTTCCAATTCCCCTACTACAGCAATGCTACCAGGAACATCCTCTAGCATTTGTGTGTGTTAGTTGCTCAGTGGCGTCCGACTCTTTGCGACCTGGTGAACTGTAGCCCACCAGGCTCTTCTGTCCATGGAATTCTCCAGGCAAGAAGACTGGAGTGGATAGACATTCTCCTCTCCAGGGGATCTTCCCAACCCAGGAATCGAATCCAGGTCTCCCACATTGCAGGCAGATTCTTTACTGTCCGAGCTACCAGGGAAACCCCAAAATACTGGAGTGGGTAGCTTGTCCCTTCTCCAGAGGATCTTCCCAACCAAGGAATCTAACTGGGACCTCCTGTGTTGCAGGTGGATTCTTTACCAGTTGAACTACCAGAGAAGCCCAGCCTCTTTCATCCTTCCCTGTAAATAAGTTTAATAAGTAGAGATAGACTTAGGATCAAATTTGCTGGTGTACAGAGCTTGTATATTCTGAATTTTCACCGTTCTACATTCTCAGCAGCAGCATAGGAGGATTCTTTTGCCCCATAGTCCAGTTGACATGGAATTTTCTAATTTTGGGAATTAAATGCTGCTGTATGCAATAAAATTCCATTGCTGGTTTCCATTAACCACCTTGACACCCCCCCCCCCTTTTTTTTGAGCATCTTTTCATTTTCATTGGTAACTTCTGTGATTTATCTGCTCATATCCTTTGCTCATATCTGTATCAAAGTTCCTACTTGTTTCTTCTTCTAGATAGTATTCCTAGTACAGAATGGAATTTATTTTTTCCTAACTTTTCATCTGCCAGATCATTTTATCTAAAATATCCCACATGGAACAAAAATACTTAATGTCAATGTTTCAGATGTTTTAAAAATCACCTGAACGTTTCTGGTTTTAAAAATCAACAAAGTTAATTCTCTTCTACTTTTTCCTTTTAATGTTATGGCTTATATTTAATATTTAGGTCCTGAATCCAAATGGTTTTCATCTTTGCATGTGGTCTTAGGCATAAATTCAAATTTACTTTGCTTCATAAAATATAGTTTTCCCACCACAAAGGAGTAAACAATCCATCTTTTCCCTTAGATTCATGCTGCCACCCTAATAATATATTAGATGTTGAATAATGAAAGGATATTTTCTGAGATAGCCAAACCATTTCATGAGTGTCTATGTCTGTTCTAGATTTCACACTTTATAAAATGACAATGACTAAAGCATGTCTCACAATCTAGGAAGGCATATCTCTCCTGCTTAGTTCATTTTTATAGCATTAGCGGAGTTTTGTACTGACTTTATTTTCATAATGGATTTTTGCTTGGTTTTTATCAAATTCACAGTCGATACACCGGAATTGTAACTACAGTTGCACTCATAATTTGGAGGAGAGCTGGCTTCACTACAATATTAGCTCATTTGAGAATATAGTCTATTTTCATATATTCAGATTTTTATTAGTGGTTAGATTTTTTGTCTTTGGAGTTACTGAATATTTTTTGTTAACTCCTAGGTATTTTATAACAGAGGTTTTCAAAGTGTGATACAAGGACCGATGAGGGTCCCAAAGACATTTTCTGGGGGTCCAGAAAATGGACCCCCCTACTTTTCCAATTGCATTGTGTGAGTGCTGTTGTGTCTGACTCTTTATGGTCCCATGGACCATAGCCCACCAGGTTCCTTTGTCCATGGGATTTCCCAGGCAACAATACCAGAGTGAGCTACCACTGCCTACTCCAAGGGATCTTCCTGACCCAGAGATCGAACCTACATCTCCTGCATTGACAGGTGAATTCTTTACCACCTGAGCCACCTGGGAAGCCCCTTTCCAATTACAGGTGTGTGAATGTGTTTTCATCATATGCTTCAGTTAAAATAATGTATTTACCACAGACTAAATGAAGAAGCAGACATGAACATCAAGTTCTTATAAGGCAGTCATTACGCATATTTTCAAAAATCTAAAACAAGGCTATTCTTCTCACTAAATGTTTTTGAAAATGGAATTACTCTCATATAAATGTTACCATTATTAACTTGAAGTAGGTTTACTATTATTCTTTAAAATGTGCTAACTAAATACTTTAAAGATTCTCTGCTTTAATTTTTAATATGGTAAAAATTGATAGCTACAGTCCACCTAAACAAAAACCCTTTAGGAGCCTCAATAATTTTGGAGTTTTAGTAAAGGGATCCTAAGACCAAAATGCTTGAGAGCTGTTTGTTTATAATGCGTGTTACTCTGGGAGTATTATCTTGATTTTAACTTAAGTTGCATATTTTGAATGATTGTTACTGGTGTAATACCTTGAAAAAGACTATGATTTTTGGAAGCTGATCTCGCCTTCTGCAGCACTGCACTTTCTTACTGCACTAACATATTATGTCTCAACTCTTTTATCTTTCTAGATGCTCAAGTCTCTTCTCTTCCAATCCTTATATATATATATATTTTTTTTTCTTTTCTTTCCTTGTAGCATCATTCATGACTTTCAGTTCCATGTTAAAGAACAGCAGAGACAGTAAGTAACTTTGACTTGCTTCTGATCCTAAAATAATACACATAAACTTCCCCACTTAGTATATTACTTTTTAGTTTTGTAGTATATTCTCTTTATCTAGCTAAGAAAGTTCCTTTTGATTTCATGTTGCAAAGGATTTTTTAAAAGTCATAAATAGATATATAATGAATCATTATGTTGTGCACCTGAAACTGATATCTTATATGTCAATTAAATAAAAAATCATGATTGTTGAATTTTAGAAAATATGTTCTTTACTTGATAAAAATACTTATATATTTTTTTAGTTTATGCGATGAACCACATGATAGGTTATCTGTTGCTGTGCATCCTGTCATTCATGGGATAAACCAATACCACTTGATCATACTATATATGATTTTTACTACACTATTTCATTTGACTTGTAATATCATATAATGGATTTTCAAATCTACATAAACAGGTAAACTGAGTCTATAATTATAAACATTCTTGACCTGGTTTTAGAATCAAGATTACATTAACATGAGGAAATGAGCATGGTAGATTTCAACTATTTTTCTGTTATTTATTTATATTTTGAAGATTATATATAAAGTATTCATCAACTGTTCTTTAAAAATTTATGAGCATTCACTTATAAACCCACTGGGGTTAATGATTATAGAAAGAGAAGGTCTTTAACCATTTCAATTTCTTTAAAGCTTATTTGAATATCCAGAGTGTCTATTTCTTGAACCAGGTCTGAAATTGTACATGTTTCTGAGAATTTATTCATTTATTGTTTTGAATTTCTTAACATAGTTTTCTTATTATTTTCATTGATTTAGAAATGTCATTTATTTCTGTACTTATTTTCCAATTTTAGTTTTGTGTTTTCTCATTGGCAATTTTCTCCTTGTTTCTATCTTATTAATCTGAAAATTGCTTGATTTGGGCTGTGTTAAGGATGATTTGTTTTCTGAATAAGGTCTTATGACATATATGTATATGTATGCTTAAAGCAATATGTTTCCCATGACAGTACTGTTTTAGCTTATAAATTTGACATTTGATGGTTAATTACAAATATTTCTTCATTCATCTTATGACTTGCTACAGAAAAAATATTATTTAATATTATATTGAGTTCCTAACTTATAGAATTTGGAAAGGCATTTCTTCTCTACTGATTTCCAATTTTAATGCACTACAATCTATATAATATTTATACTTTGAAGTGTATGGAGGTTTGCTCTATGTCCAAATAGAAGGCTAAGTTTTGTTAAAATTCTCTATATGGTTGAAAATTATGTTTAGTCTCTGCTTGGTGAAGAGCCTAAGTATATTCAGGAGCTAATGTCTGAATATTATTATTGCATAATAATTAATAATTCCCAAATTACATTTCTGAACCCTATCAAAACTTGCAACCTCAGTTTTAAAATCTACTTATCTAGTTTCAATTTATATATTTCTGCCTCATATCTATTTCACTGAAAGTTGTGTTCATTATTTCTTTATTAATTATCTAGGGTACATTGCTGTTGTTCAGTTGCTAAGTCGTGTCTGACTCTTTGTGACTCCATGGACTGCAGCATGCCAAGCTGTCCTGTCCTTCACTGTCTCCCAGAGTTTGCTCAAATTCATGTCCATTGAGTCAGTTATATAGGTTATTTATATCTATTAGGTTGCTACAGTGTTCTAATAATCTTCACAAAATATTCTTCTTTCTTCCTTGGTGTGCACATGTGTGTAATTTTTAAATTTCAGTACGTATTTAAGCTACTAATATTTTCCTTCATAGCCAAAATAACAAGCTCATACTTAAAGTTAATAACTAAATTAAGAATGATCTCTTCATATTATTAATACCTCATCATTCACCCATAACAAATCAAAATCTTCTCTATATCCTTAATAACACCTTACAACTAGCTTATCTAAATCCACATCAAATCTAGAACTCTATGTTGGATGTGATTGTTATGTCCCTTGAATTTCTCTTCACTCTTTTCATGACCCTGGCTTGCTGATGAGATTCAACTAATTGTTCTTTGAAACTTTTCACCTTCTGGATTTCCTAATTGCTTCTTCTTGGCATCCTTTAGCTGTTCCTCTATCGTCTGCACATGATCACTCTTTCTGATGCTCAGCTATGCCAATGGGCACATTTTCAGTCTGGTTCCTTTAGCACTAACACACTATTCAGTGAAAGTTCCATTACACTGTTGAAGAGATCTAGGTTTGCATCCATGCACAGACCACTTCTCCAGGGAACCTGGTTCCTTTTACTGGCATATGGTATCAGAGATTTTATGATTATTATTTCATTAAATTCTATTTTTTCTGCTTTCAGCATTGCTTCTTCATTTTCCTTTGGTGAACATTTGCCTGGCATATATTCACCCGTCCTTTTATTTTCAAATGTTCCCTTCAATTTCTTTAGGTGTGTATATATTTATTTATATACAATAATCTGGTTTCTCTTCAGATTGCATATATAGGCTTCCCAGTGAAGTAGGAAATGGCAATCCACTCCAGTATTCTTGCCTGGAGAATCCCATGGACAGAGGAGCCTGGTGGGCTATGGTCTGTAGGGTCACAAAGGGTTGGAAGCACCTTAACATGCATGCATATACACGCACACAGGATACGATGGCAGGAATGAATTCAGTACTAAAAGAAGACAGTACTGAAATAAAGACAAATGGGTTACTCAATAAAAAGAAAAATATCTCAGAGGAAAAATTATTTTGATAAATCCAAAATCCAATCTAGAACAGGCACAGTATTCAGGAAACTATGACCCTGATCATCTATGTCTGTCTTGATTACAAACCTGGATATTCTATTTCTTTTCATCGCTGTTAATAAACACCCAGGAACCAAAACTATGTCTTAAGCACTTAATTCACTGGTGTTTATCACAATGCTGAAAGGCAAAAGCTATAATGATTTATTCCAACTTACCGATGGAGACTGTGTGACCCAGAGAAGTTAAGCAAATGGATATACGGTAAGCCCCCTACATACAAATGAGTTCCATTACCAGAGTGCGTTCATAAGTGTAATTTTCTTTCAAGTCCAACAAGGTTAGCTTAGGTACCCAATTAACACAATTGTCTATGTAATACTATACCATTACCAGCTTATAATACTTTTCAAACAAAAAAATACACAGAAAATAAATAAACACAAAAAATAAAGAAAACATTTTTAATCTTAGAGCACAGTACCTTGAAAAGTATAGCAGGTCTCACCAAATATGTGAACTAACTTATATGAGTGGACATTTGAACACAAGTTCATATCTTTGAAAGTTTACAACTTGAAGATTCATATGTTAGGGACTTCCTGTACAGCATGAAAAAAGAAGTGAAGTGAAAATGGTAGCTGCTCAGTCTTGTCCAACTCTTTGTGACATCACGGACTGTAGCTTGCCAGACTCCTCTGTCCATGGAATTCTCCAGGGAAAAATACTGGGGTGGATTGCTTTACTCCAGGGGACCTTTCCAACCCAGGGATCGAATTCTGGTCTCCTGCATTGCAGGCAGATACTTTACTGTCTGAGCCACTAGTTAAGTCCAACTTCTCTGTATAGTATGTGCTTAGTCACTCAGTTGTGTCCTACTCTTGTGACCGCATAGACTGTAGCCTGGCAAGCTCCTCTGTCCATGGGATTCTCCAGGCGAGAATTCTGGAGTGGGTTGCCATTTCCTTCTCCATCTGTATAGTGTAGAGCTCTTCAATTGGTCTTTAATGTATGCTAGCGCCTCTGTTTTGGAGAAGGCAGTGGCAGCCCACTCCAGTAGTCTTGCCTGGCAAATCCCATGGACAAAGGAGCCTGGTGGGCTGCAGTCCATGAGGTTGCTGAGGGTCGGACACGACTGAGCGACTTAACTTTCACTTTTCACTTTCATGCATTGGAGAAGGAAATGGCAACCCACTCCAGTGTTCTTGCCTGGAGAATCCCAGGGACAGGGAGCCTGGTGGGCTGCCATCTATGGGGTCGCACAGAGTAGGACACGACTGAAGCAACTTAGCAGCAGCAGCAGTGCCTCTGTTTTAACCACTGTGCCTTCATTCTCTTTCTGATCTCCCCAGATGCAGCATCCTTATCTAGTCAGAACTACAGCACAGTGTCTGAATTCATCCTCATTGGCTTCTCCAACTTCCCTCAGCAGCTCCTGCCCACCTTCTTCCTGCTGTACCTGCTGATGTACCTGTTCACACTGCTGGGGAACCTGCTCATCATGGGCACCATCTGGAGGGAGCACAGCCTCCACACCCCCATGTACCTCTTCCTGTGTGCCCTCTCCATCTCTGAGATTCTGTTCACTGTTACCATTACCCCTGAAATGCTGGTGGACATGCTCTCCACCCATCACTCCATCACCTTTGTGGCCTGTGCCAGCCAGATGTTTTTCTCCTTTACGTTTGGCTACACCCACTCCTTCCTGCTCATGATCATGGGCTATGACCGCTATGTGGCCATCTGCCACCCCCTGCACTACAACGTGCTCATGAGCACCCGTGACTGTGCCTGTCTTGTGTCCTGGTGCTGGGCTGGAGGCTCAGTTATGGGGATGATGGTGACACTGATAGTTTTTCTTCTCACCTTCTGTGGGTCCAATGAGATTCACCATTTTTTCTGCCATATTTTTTCCCTCTTGAAGTTGGCCTGTGGGAGGGACACAGCCTCTCTCACCCTGGCTGTGATCCTGGTCTGTGTCACAGCCCTGATTGGGTGCTTATTCCTTATCGTCCTCTCCTATGTCTTCATCGTGGCTGCCATCCTGAGGATCCCCTCCACTGAGGGCCGGCACAAGACCTTCTCCACCTGTGTCTCCCACCTCACCATAGTGGTCGTGCACTACGGTTTTGCCTCCATCATCTACCTCAAGCCCAAGGGTCCTCGTTCTATGGACAGTAACATTCTGATGACCACCACTTATACAGTCTTCACCCCCTTTCTTAGTCCAATTATTTTCAGTCTTAGGAATAAAGAGCTAAAGAACGCCATAAAAAGAAGCTTCCGCAGAACTTTCTGTCCCCTAAACTCCTAGCCACCAATATAGGGTAGAAGTGTTGGAGACAATGATGCCTTTCCTCATAGAACCCTTGTGATGATACAGATGTATGAAAATACCCACAGTCCTTAGGAGTATGATGCATGGTAGCTATTTGACTTTCTCCAGTTTTCCCCCTCTTATAGCCTCAAGCCATCATAATATCTTGTTTATATCCAATGTGATGAACTGTATCCCATTATCTATGCCTAGGAATATGCTACCTACTTATAGGCAGGTGAGCAAAATCACAAGGATGTGTCAGATCCCTAATGCACATGATTCTTCTTGAATGGACTACCAAGAGAAGATTTTGTCCCTTCACCCCCTCCCCAAAATAAGAATCAACAACCTAAAGAATAATAATAAATAACCTAAAATTAATAACCCACCAGAACTGAGTCTTTTCTATGTATAAAGTGCTATGTCTAGAGTACTATTACTATTATCCTTTAATTATAACAAATGTACAAAAGAAAACAGAGTGTCTCTCAGAAAATGATTTGCTATTTGTAGTTTCTCACTCCATTTTGGAGTAATGGAGTCTAAGGGAAGTTTTTATTTTGAGCTGAATGAAGTGAAAGATTCTAAAATGAAAAGGACAGAGAGAGAGTAGAGCACTAGGAATAGATCTGATTACTCAATTGGATTAAAAACTATAAAATATATGGGAAAAATCTGGAAAAGAGAGGAGGAAGGAAGAGGTTGGCAATGAAACTAAGCAGGACCCTGTGGGGCTCCTGGGCACAGAGGCCTTTATGTATCCACCCACCCTGCCATTTCTTGTTTGTAGGAAATAGGCTCCAACCTCTATGACCTACCCTGAGTTCCAAAGGGCACATTTAAGTAGTTGTTAAATCAGGGAATTTGGGGGATGCAAGACAATGGAGAAGCAGTCAAGAAATGATAATGTGTGAAATGGTATCTCATAGTGGTTTTGATTTGCATTTCTCTGATAATGAGTGATGTTGAGCATCTTTTCATGTGTTTGTTAGCCATCTGTATGTCTTCTTTGGAGAAATGTCTATTTAGATCTTTGGCCCATTTTTTGATTGGGTCATTTATTTTTCTAGAGTTGAGCTGTAGGAGTTGCTTGTATATTTTTGAGATTAGTTGTTTGTCGGTTGCTTCATTTGCTATTATTTTCTCCCATTCTGAAGGCTGTCTTTTCACCTTGCTAATAGTTTCCTTTGATGTGCAGAAGCTTTTAAGTTTAATTAGGTCCCATTTGTTTATTTTTGCTTTTATTTCCAATATTCTGGGAGGTGGGTCATAGAGGATCCTGCTGTGATGTATGTCAGAGAGTGTTTTGCCTATGTTCTCCTCTAGGAGTTTTATAGTTTCTGGTCTTACGTTGAGATCTTTAATCCATTTTGAGTTTATTTTTGTATATGGTGTTAGAAAGTGTTCTAGTTTCATTCTTTTACAAGTGGTTGACCAGATTTCCCAGCACCACTTGTTAAAGAGATTGTCTTTAATCCATTGTATATTCTTGCCTCCTTTGTCAAAGATAAGGTGTCCATATGTGCGTGGATTTATCTCTGGGCTTTCTATTTTGTTCCATTGATCTATATTTCTGGCTTTGTGCCAGTACCATACTGTCTGGATAACTGTGGCTTTGTAGTAGAGCCTGAAGTCAGGTAGGTTGATTCCTCCAGTTCCATTTTTCTTTCTCAAGATCGCTTTGGCTATTCGAGGTTTTTTGTATTTCCATACAAACTGTGAAATTATTTGTTCTAGCTCTGTGAAGAATACTGTTGGTAGCTTGATAGGGATTGCATTGAATCTATAAATTGCTTTGGGTAGTATACTCATTTTCACTATATTGATTCTTCCAATCCATGAACATGGTATATTTCTCCATCTATTAGTGTCCTCTTTGATTTCTTTCACCAGTGTTTTATCGTTTTCTATATATAGGTCTTTAGTTTATTTAGGTAGATATATTCCTAAGTATTTTATTCTTTTCGTTGCAATGGTGAGAGACAGTAATAGCAAGAGAATGAGTGAGATAGAGATGGAGACAGAGACAGAAACAGAGATAAAAATGGAGATAGAGATTGGTTGCACTAATGGAGGGAAAAGAGGGTGTGTCAAAGTATAAACCGGCTGTAAAAAAATCCACCTGGAAATGACACATCTCTGCTCACGAAAAAAAAAAAAGAAATGATAGTGTGAAATATAGACCAATGGAATAAGATAGAAAGCCCAGAGATAAACCCACATACCTCTGGGCATCTTATCTTTGACAAAGGAGGCAAGAATATACAATGGGGAAAAGGCAGTCTCTTCAATAAGTGGTACTGGGAAAACTGGACAGCTACATGTAAAAGAATGAAATTAGAATATTTCCTAATACCATACACAAAGATAAACTCAAAATGGATTAAAGACCTAAATGTAAGGCCAGAAACCATAAAACTCTTAGATGAAAACATAGGCAGAACACTGTGACATAAATCACAGCAAAATCCTCTATGACCCATGGAGATAAAAACAAAAATTAAAAAATGGGAGCTAATTATACTTAAAAGTTTTTGCACAAAGAAGGAAACTATAAGCAAGGTGAAAATAATAGTGAACTAAACAAAGAATTTATCTCTAAAATATTCGAGCAGCTTATACAACAATACCAGAAAAACAAACAGCCCAATCAAAAAGTGGAAAAAAGACCTAAACAGACATTTCCCCAAAGAAGACATACAGCTGGTGAATAAACACATGAAAAAATGTTCAACATCCCTCATTAGTAGAGAAATGCAAGTCAAAACTACAATGAGATATCACCTCACACCTGTCAGAATGGCCATAATAAAAAAAAAAATCCACAAAAAATAAATACCGGAGAGGGTGTGGAGAAAATGGAACTCTCTTGCACCGTTGGTGGGAATGTAACTTGATACAACCACTATGGAAGAGAGTATGGGGATTCCTTAAAAAACTAGGGGTAACACTATCATATGACCCCACAATCCCACTACTAGACATAAATGCTGAGAAAACCATAACTGAAAAAGACATATGTACTACAGTGTTCATTGCAGGGCTGTTTTTTGTTTGTTTGTTTTTATTTTGTTTTGTTTTGCTTACCCAATGTTTTCTTTTCCATCTTTTAAAAAAATTACTTACTTTTAGTTGGAGGATAATTGCTTTACGGTATTGTGTTGGTTTCTTCTATGTATCAACATG
Organism: Bos indicus; assembly: GCF_029378745.1. NCBI lineage: Eukaryota > Metazoa > Chordata > Mammalia > Artiodactyla > Bovidae > Bos > Bos indicus. The sequence continues at coordinate 7,189,349 of NC_091766.1, read as the reverse complement.
AGTCAGCCATCAGTATATGTGTGTCCCCTCCTTCTTGAGCCTCCTTCCCACCTCCCTCCCCATCCCACCCCTCCAGGTTATCAGAGTACCGTATTTGAGCTCCCTGTATCATACAGCACATTATACAGCACAATTTCCACTGGCTATCTAATTCTGCATACAGTACTGTGTATGTTTCAAAGTTACTCACTCAATTCATCCCACCCTCTCCTTACACCCACTTCACCATGTCCACAAGTCTGTTCTTTATGTCTGTGTTTCCATTGCTGCCCTGCAAATAAGGCAGTACCATTTTTCTAGATTCCATATACACACATTAACATAGGGTATTTGTCTTTTTTTTTCTGTCTTACTTCAGTCCATATAATAGGCTCTAGTTTCATCCACCTTATTACAACTGAGTTGAATGAGTTCCTTTTTGTGGCTGAGTAATATTCCAATGTGTATATGTACCACAACTTCTTTACCCATGTATCACTGATGGTCATCTAGGTTGCTTCCATCCCCTAGATATTGTAAATAGTGCTGTGATGAACATTGGGGTACATGAGTCTTTTTCAATTATGGTTTCCTCAGGGTATATGTCTAGGAGTGGGATTGCTGGGTCATGTGGTAGTTTTATTTCTAGTTTTTAAGTAAATCTCCATACTGTTCTCCATAGTGATTGTATCAATTTGCATTCCCATGTGATCCAAGCAGCTGTGCCACCTCCAAGATAGAAAGCTTTTCCATTTTTATATGAATTGCTTTTCTCCCCATTGAAGTCTCAAATTACTACCCCCAAGAGCCCCTTTTTCTTTAGCTGAAGATGGTGTTTAAGATGAAGTGCTATTAATATTAGCCTCCCCACTGGCAGAAGGTGACTCAGAGAAGTCAATTCACTTCACTAAAATCTCACAGCAAGAAATTGGATGGACCAGGGTTTGAATGTGAGTCTTCTGATATGAGTCATTCAAAGAAGCACTAAGTTATCCAGGCCTTGGTTTTCAATATACCTTTAAGAATGTGGAGAGAACAGTTCTCACCAGCTTCATTGACTATGCTAAAGCCTTTGATTGTGTGGATCACAACAAACTATGGAAAATTCATAAAGAGATGGGAATACCAGACCACCTGACCTGCCTCCTGAGAAATCTGTATGCAAGTCAAGAAGCAACAATTAGAACCAGACATGGAACAATGGACTGGTTCCAAATTGGGAAAGGCTGTATATTTTCACCCTGCTTATTTAACTTATATGCAGAGTGCTGCTGCTGCTGCTGCTAAGTCGCTTCAGTCGTGTCTGACTCTGTGCGACCCCACAGACGGCAGCCCATCAGGCTCCCCCATCCCTTGGATTCTCCAGGCAAGAACACTGGAGTGGGTTGCCATTTCCTTCTCCAATGCATGAAAGTGAAAAGTGAAAGTGAAGTCGCTCAGTCCTGTCCGACTCTTCGGGACCCCATGGACTGCAGCCTACCAGGCTCCTCCGTCCATGGGAGTTTCCAGGAAAGAGTACTGGAGTGGGGTGCCATTGCCTTCTCCGTATATGCAGAGTATATCATGCAAAATCCTGGGCTGGATGAAGCACAAGCTATAATCAAAATTGCTGGGAGAAATATCAACAACCTCAGGTATGCAGATGACACCACCCTAATGGCAGAAAGTGAAGAGGAACTGAAGAGCCTCTTGATGAAGGTGAAAGAGAAGAGTGAAAAAGTTGGCTTAAAACTCAACATTCAAAAAACTAAGATCATGGCATTTGGTCCCATCACTTAATGGCAAATAGATGGGGAATCAATGGAAACAGTGACAGACTTTATTTTCTTGAGCTCCAAATTCCCTGCAGATGGTGACTGCAGGCATGAAGTTAAAAGATGTTTGCTCCTTGGAAGAAAAGATATGACCAACCTAGACAGCACATTAAAAAGAAGAGACATCACTTTGTTGACAAAGGTCCATATAGTCAAAGCTATGGTTTTTCCAGCAGTCATGTACAAATATGAGAGTTGGACCATAAAAAAGGCTGAGCACCAAAGAATTAGTGCTTTTGAGCTGTGGTGTTGGAGAAGACTTTTGAGAGTCCCTTGGACTGCAAGGAGACCAAACTAGTCTATCCTAAAGGAAGTCAACCTGAATATTCATTGGAAGAACTGATGTTGAAGCAGAAACTCCAATACTTTGGCCGCTTGATGTGAAAAGCCAACTCATTGGAAAAGACCCTGATGCTGGGAAAGACTGAAGACAGGAGGAGAAGGGGATGACAGAGGATGAGATGGTTGGATGATATCACCGACTCAATGGACGTGAGTTTGAGCAAGCTCTGGGAGATGGTGAAGAGCAGGGAAGCCTGGTGTGCTGCAGGCCATGAGGTCACAAAGAGTTGGACACAACTGAGCAACTAAATAACATCTACAGTCAGCTTCTCTCTGTTTAAGAACACAAATTGAAAAATTCCTAAAAACTGAGCTGAAATGATGTAGTATGGTCTTCTTAGCAGATGTCAACTAAAAAAATAGTCACAACCTAAAAGTTGAGAGTTATGTTTTATTTGATGGGAATTTTTAGAACTTCAAACCTGGGAGACAGCATCTCAAGAACCCTGAGAGAGCTGCTCCAAGGAGGCAAGCAGAGGAGTCAGGTTATACAGAGGTTTGCAACAAGGGACAGGTAGTCTGAACATCAAAAAGATTATTGCTAATAAAGGAAAACTAAGTATCTCAAGTCAAGGAATCTAGCACTTTTCTATTTATGGGAAGATGCAAGAGTCCAGGCTCATTGAAATCATTTTTTCCTCTGCATCTCAGCTATCTGGGGCCAGTGTTCTGTGTTTTTTTACATCCTGAGTTCCTCAGTGTTCACCACAGGGAGTGGCTGCAGCCTTGTGGCTGCCAGGTTGCACAGGTATTGTTCTCCTTTTTGGTTGTCCTTAGGGCTCAGGAATTCACATTTTGAGGGCCAGAATTGCTGATGACTATGACATTCTTGTTACTGATATGGTAGGAAATACTCCATTTCTCACAGACAGTTAGTATATCTCATCTGAACCTGCCACTTCCAGCTGTACCCCAGTGTTGTCATCAGTGAAGGTCCCTGCTCATCCTTCTTGGAGGACATAGAGAGATGAACAACACTTGCCCTGAACTGCCTGTGAAACTCCACTGACATAACATTCCCTGTGAGCCAATTCCAAGTTTCATTAGCAAATGAGCCAAGGGATATTCTGTGATCCCTGGGGACTCATTAAAAGTTGACACATAATTCCCATCCCCACTTCATTTCTGAATTTTTTTTAAAGTTTCAGGCACAAAGCTAAGGCAGATGAGGTTAGATGCATAGCTCAAGGATAAGGTACAGACAAAGCCACAAGTCCACCCCACTCTGGAGGAATGGTCCCAGGCCTACTTTTTCCCACTTACTTTCAAGCCCCAAATTTAATTGGCAGCAAGAGATATAAGTGGGAATTGGAGGTGGCCTTCTTTTTCCCCAAGGCACAGGATTGCCAGACCTCCAAGCAGCCAAATGCTACGTCATGCACCTTGGTGCCCCAGGCTGCAAACCCAAGGCACACAAAGCAGCTAAGTGTTGCATACTCCTGGGAGCTGAAGCTTCTACTTCTTCAATCATAATGCTCACATTCCTATGTGATATAAATTACATGTTCAATACCTCCCCTCTTTCCTTGTCCTGTTGGCAACCCCAAAGGGGTAGGACCACTCTGGATTTGCTTGCCATTGTGTTTCTAAAACCTGACAAATAGTAGGTGCTTGTTTCTAAACAAGCAAACAGCTCTCTCATTACAACTCTATGGAATCTGTGAGCTACAAAATGCTTCTGAAGTGTAAATGGCTATCCTCTAGCTTCTCTGAAACTCATTTTCAGGCCTGGCTGGCATCACAGAAACCTGCTTCCTCTTGTGTATGTGTCATAGCTAGTGTCCCTGTGCCAGTGAGTGTCATCTTGTGGCTGTGGGGCTATGGAGTAAGGTCCTATTGTTACTGAATCCAAGCTCACCCTGCTTGTCGCACGACAGGCCAGTGAATCAGAGCTGAGGTGTTGAGACAAGGAATACAGCTTTGTTTGGAAAATAGCAGACTCAGAAGGTGGCAGACCAATGTCTCAAAATAACCATCTTATGGAGTCTGGATGTCAGATTATTTTATGGATCAGAGATGTGGGGAGGTGAGGAAACAAAGTAAAAAGACCATTCATCTTGCAAATATCTCCTAGAACAGAAAGTTTCAGGCAAGGGGATGTGTTAATTTCTTCCATCCACAGGTGGACAGGGCTCTGAACAAAAGAACTTTTAGTTTAAGGCAGAGGGACAAGGCTTTTTGAGGCAGGCCGTTGTGTATAATTATAATAACAAAAGCACCAAAAATCAAGTCAAAGAAACATTTCCAACATGGAGTCAGAACTGGCTTTTCCCTGCAACACTATTATTCAGACCCCTGCCAGTAGTCACCATGAGCCACAGCCTCTCCTTGCTGCCCAAGTGCCCTGTCATATTGGCCTTCCTCGGTTCCTCAAACAGGCAATTGTCTTCCCACCTTAGGTCCTTTGCACATGCTGTTCCTTTTGTCTAGTGCCCCTTTTCCTCTCCCTTTTGACCAGAAAGTCTTATTGAAATGCTACCTTCTCCATGAGGTCTCCCCCTAGTCTGCAACATTCTCTATGAATTCAGTTATTGAGCTTTCATGGCACTCTGCTTTCTCTTCCTCCTACTTGTAACTTCTTTTGTAAGTTACTCACCATCTACTTCTTCTCTCCCTTGTAAGGTCCATGAGAGCAGGTATCCCTGTCCTGGTCACTGTGGTCTCCCCAGAGATGGGCTCAGATGCTCCATACACATCTGTTGAATACATGGGTGCTGGAGCCGGGCTTCCTCTGAACTGGAGATAAGAGTTATTTCATGCACAGTCTTTAGGTACTGAGGCTGGTCATGCTTATCAAACTATTCTGCAAGGGTGGTTGGCTCTGACTTCTCCTAGTTGTAAAAGAGCAGATCAAGTATTTGATTCAGGTATTCAAGAAGAAGAATCAAGTATTCTTCTATTTACCACTGCACAGCCTCAGAAAAGAGGACACCTCCTGAGCAAGCCAACACCTAGAAATTGAAGAAGAGTTCAACTCCATTTAATGGCCCGATCCTTGGTGGGAATTTTATCCTGTAAATATTTATGGTATACCTAGCATGTGCTAGACATAAAAAGTCAGTGGGACTCAGATTCCATTTCTAAGAGACTCTGGATGAGGGATGGAGACAGGCAAGTGCCTAAGTCATTTAGATACTGCAACATGAATACAATGGAGATGTGAATCTCAAGATAAAAAGATCCCCCCAAAAAAAATCCACTGAGAACCAAGTTGTTATAAATGTTGCAGGGAAGGGCCAATACTGACTCCCGGTTGGAAATGTTTCTTTGACTTGCTTTTGGTTGCTTGTATTATTAAAATCACACAAAATGACCTGCTTCAGAGAATCCTGCCTCTCTGCCTGACTGTTAAGTTACAGTGCCTTTTTTCAGAACCCTGTCCTCTGGTGGATGGCAGGAAGAAATAAATTAACAAATCCCCTCCCTGAAGCTTACCATTCTAGGAGATATTTACAAGACTAGTGGCATTTTTACTTAATTTCCTCACTTTCCCCCATCTTTTTTCTGTAAAAGAATTTGACATCCAGACCCCATAAGATGGATATTCTGAGACACTGGTTTGCTATCTTCTTCCTCTGCTGGGTTTCCTTTTTTTTTTTTTTTTTTGAATTTGTTAAAATATTGCTTCTGTTCTTTTTTTTTTTTAATTTTATTTTATTTTTAAACTTTACAAATTGTATTAGTTTTGCCAAATATCAAAATGAATCCGCCACAGGTATACATGTGTTCCCCATCCTGAACCCTCCTCCCTCCTCCCTCCCCATACCCTCCCTCTGGGTCATCCCAGTGCACTAGCCCCAAGCATCCAGTATCGTGCATCGAACCTGGACTGGCAACTCGTTTCATACATGATATTTTACATGTCTCAATGCCATTCTCTCAAATCTTCCCACCCTCTCCCTCTCCCACAGAGTCCATAAGACTGTTCTATACATCAGTGTCTCTTTTGCTGTCTCGTACACAGGGTTATTGTTACCATCTTTCTAAATTCCATATATATGCATTAGTATACTGTATTGGTGTTTTTCTTTCTGGCTTACTTCACTCTGTATAATAGGTTCCAGTTTCATCCACCTCATTAGAACTGACTCAAATGTATCCTTTTTAATGGCTGAGTAATACTCCATTGTGTATACGTACCACAGCTTTCTTATCCATTCATCTGCTGATGGACATCTAGGTTGCTTCCATGTCCTGGCTATTATAAACAGTGCTGCGATGAACATTGGGGTACACGTGTATCTTTTCCTTCCAGTTTCCTCAGTGTGTATGCCCAGCAGTGGGATTGCTGGATCATAAGGCAGTTCTATTTCCAGTTTTTTAAGGAATCTCCACACTGTTCTCCATAGTGGCTGTACTAGTTTGCATTCCCACCAACAGTGTAAGAGGGTTCCCTTTTCTCCACACCCTCTCCAGCATTTATTATTTGTAATAAAGACTTTTGGATTGCAGCCATTCTGACTGGTGTGAGATGGTACCTCATAGTGGTTTTGATTTGCATTTCTCTGATAATGAGTGATGTTGAGCATCTTTTCATGTGTTTGTTAGCCATCTGTATGTCTTCTTTGGAGAAATGTCTATTTAGTTCTTTGGCCCATTTTTTGATTGGGTCATTTATTTTTCTAGAGTTGAGCTGTAGGAGTTGCTTGTATATTTTTGAGATTAGTTGTTTGTCTGTTGCTTCATTTGCTATTATTTTCTCCCATTCTGAAGGCTGCCTTTTCACCTTGCTAATAGTTTCCTTTGATGTGCAGAAGCTTTTAAGGTTAATTAGGTCCCATTTGTTTATTTTTGCTTTTATTTCCAATATTCTCAGAAGTGAGTCATAGAGGATCCTGCTATGATGTATGTCAGAGAGTGTTTTGCCTATGTTCTCCTCTAAGAGTTTTATAGTTTCTAGTCTTACATTTAGATCTTTAATCCATTTTGAGTTTATTTTTGTGTATGGTGTTAGAAAGTGTTCTAGTTTCATTCTTTTACAAGTGGTTGACCAGATTTCCCAGCACCACTTGTTAAAGAGATTGTCTTTAATCCATTGTATATTCTTGCCTCCTTTGTCAAAGATAAGGTGTCCATATGTGCGTGGATTTATCTCTGGGCTTTCTATTTTGTTCCATTGATCTATATTTCTGGCTTTGTGCCAGTACCATACCGTCTTGATAACTGTGGCTTTGTAGTAGAGCCTGAAGTCAGGTGGGTTGATTCCTCCAGTTCCATTCTTCTTTCTCAAGATCACTTTGGCTATTCGAGGTTTTTTGTATTTCCATACAAATTGTGAAATTATTTGTTCTAGCTCTGTGAAGAATACTGTTGGTAGCTTGATAGGGATTGCATTGAATCTATAAATTGCTTTGGGTAGTATACTCATTTTCACTATATTGATTCTTCCAATCCATGAACATGGTATATTTCTCCATCTATTAGTGTCCTCTTTGATTTCTTTCACTAGTGTTTTATAGTTTTCTATGTATAGGTCTTTAGTTTCTTTAGGTAGATATATTCCTAAGTATTTTATTCTTTCCGTTGTAATGGTGAGTGGAATTGTTTCCTTAATTTCTCTTTCAGTTTTCTCATTATTAGTGTATAGGAATGCAAGGGATTTCTATGTGTTGATTTTATATCCTGCAGTTTTACTATAGTCATTGATTAGTTCTAGTAATTTTCTGGTGATGTCTTTAGGGTTTTCTATGTAGAGGATCATGTCATCTGCAAACAGTGAGAGTTTTACTTCTTCTTTTCCAATTTGGATTCCTTTTATTTCTTTTTCTGCTCTGATTGCTCTGGCCAAAACTTCCAAAACTATGTTGAATAGTAATGGTGAAAGTGGGCACCCTTGTCTTGTTCCTGTCTTTAGAGGAAATGCTTTCAATTTTTCACCATTGAGGATAATGTTTGCTGTGGGTTTGTCATATATAGCTTTTATTATGTTGAGGTATGTTCCTTCTATTCCTGCTTTCTGGAGAGTTTTTATCATAAATGGATGTTGAACTTTGTCAAAGGCTTTCTCTGCATCTATTGAGATAATCATATGGTTTTTATTTTTCAATTTGTTAATGTGGTGTATTACATTGATAGATTTGTCGATATTGAAGAATTCTTGCATCCCTGGGATAAAGCCCACTTGGTCATGGTGTATGATCTTTTTAATGTGTTGTTGGATTCTGATTGCTAGAATTTTGTTAAGGATTTTTGCATCTATGTTCATCAGTGATATTGGCCTGTAGTTTTCTTTTTTTGTTGCATCTTTGTCAGGTTTTGGTACCTGGGTGATGGTGGCCTCATAGAATGAGTTTGGAAGTTTACCTTCCTCTGCAATTTTCTGGAAGAGTTTGAGCAGGATTGGTGTTAGCTCTTCTCTAAATTTTTGGTAGAATTCAGCTGTGAAGCCGTCTGGACCTGGGTTTTCGTTTGCTGGAAGATTTTTGATTAGAGTTTCAATTTCCGTGCTTGTGATGGGTCTGTTAAAATTTTCTATTTTTTCCTGGTCGAGTTTGGGAAAGTTGTACTTTTCTAAGAATTTGTCCATTTCTTCCATGTTGTCCATTTTATTGGTATATAATTGTTGATAGTAGTCTCTTATGATCCTTTGTATTTCTGTGTTGTCTGTTGTGATCTCTCCATTTTTGTTTCTAATTTTATTGATTTGATTTTTCTCCCTTTGTTTCTTGATGAGTCTGGCTAATGGTTTGTCAATTTTATTTATCCTTTTAAAGAACCAGCTTTTGGTGGGTTTCTGAATACAGTCGTATTCCTTGCCTCCACCCCTTGTCGCTCAGATTCATTGAGTCATGAGCAAACAGAGCTTGGACACGGTAGCATAAACATGAAAGGGTATCTGTCAGATTTATATATTAGGGATCAGGTTGAATACATATGGGAAACTACCAGCACACCCATTAACTCAAGGGCTTGGTACAGTGGAGGAAAGTGGACGGAGAACATTCTTCTTGAATCTGATCCATATTCTCATGGGTTGCCCTGAGCATAGGACTAGCACAAAGCAGGGGATGAGAAACGTTTGGGGAATGAAACAACTTGGGTCACTATCGATGTTTACTGGTCATACCCTGGGACAAACCCAGTGGAGAGATCAAGAGATGCATGGGTCCTGCCTGGGAGAAAATCTTAGCAAAGCTACAAGGCCGTGGTTCAAAGGGAATTTGGCTTCTTGTCATTGTTTCTCTAGTGGCCACACACTGTTAAGGAACATCGTCATTGCTCAACAAATATTTGTGACGCAAATGAAAGAACAGCATCCACAGTTCACATGCACACATACACACAAACTTGAAATGGAGGTAGATGGAGGGGATTTTGCCCCCACCACTCACCTACCCTGTGCCAGTCTCCTTACATGCATTGTATATTTCAGCCCCATTTTACAATAGAGAGCATGAGACCCAGAGAGTCTAAGACCTGTGTCCTGGTCACAGCACTGCCTCCAGTGAAGACACTAAGATACAGCTTAATTGTGACCTTGGTTTCCTGTATTCTGTTTCTAGGCTTATTACTGACTGCATTCTATGACTCCAGTCACATTTCCTGACCTCTGGCCATGCGGAAACAGACATTTAGATCTTTTGCCTATGTCTTGACTCCATTTCTTGGCTGAACACTTGTCCCTCTGATGTTCTTTTGAACTTGATTGGTATCATTTCAGGGGGGCTCCGAAGAACTCTGGTACCACAGTTCTTTACATGTCAGTGCAGAGAAGAATTCAGCAAGAGCAAAGTGATATAAGACATGATATATTAGAATAGGACGCTTGTGAGACTTACAAATGGGCAGGCAAGACATGCTGTGTGCTCTGAGAACTTAGTGGGCTACAGCTTTATAATCAAAGGAAAAGTTGGGGGGGGTGCGGAGAAGACTTTCTTTGTCTTTCTTGAGTTGACGTCATGTTTCCATCATCAGTTCCCACCCTACATAGGGCAGGGAAGTTTTCTTATCCCTCCCTACATGGTCAGACCAGGAATGTCATCGCACTTTGGAAAAATATTTTCTGGCCTCAGTACAATGAGGGATTTTCATTTTGAAAAGGTCACCTTCCCATAAATGATGTTTTTTTGAGTGCACAGAGCCTGTTTTGGGGGTCATTAACTTATTGAGCTCACTGTGGGTTTCATGCCACCATTGTTTTATTGTTTGGGGGCATGTACCATGCTTCTGTTGCTAAACAAGCCTGCTTTCTGAATAATCACTAACTTACAGAAGTTTCCCATATTTTTCTACTTATAATCCCCTTTGCTGTGTTAGTCACTCAGTTGTGTATTCTTTGTGACTCCATGGACTGTAGCCCTCCAGGCTCCTCTATCCATGGGGTTTTCCAGGCAAGAATACTGGAGTGGGTTGCCATTTCCTTCTCCAGGGGACCTTCCCAACCCACAGATTGAACCCGGGTCTCCCACATTGCAGGCAGATGCTTTACCATCTGAGCCACCAAGGAAGCCCTTACTATCCTAGTGGGGTTAACTATTTAATCACCTATATTGTCCCTTCATTCTGTCCCTCTCACTTTCTAGAAGTGGACTGTGCCAAGAAATTCCTTAAATTCTGAGTCTTCTGCTGTCCCAAGAGGATGGAACTCAGTAGACAGTCTTGGCTAGACCCTCAGTCCAGGCTGTCATCTGCCTGTGCCATCTGGCTGCCCCAGCCCCTCTTCCTGGCCTCTTCTTCCAGCCCACTCACACTCTGAGGGATAGAGGGGTGGTTCTGAGGTGCTATCAAGACCCTTCATAATTCAACCCCAGTTTGAATTCCCAACCTATCCTAACCCTACTCTGGACTCTTCTCCATGCCTTTGCTCAAGCTGGTTCCTCTGCCTTGGATTCCCTCTCTGACACCATGTACCCAATGACTCTTGTCCATCCTTCAAAGTTCAGTTCAGATGCCACCTCCTCACTCCTCTGCCTGCATGATAAAGTCTCAAGGGCACTATGAAAGTTCCTCTATTCACTATTTTCTTCAATATTTATTGACTGTTCACTATGTGCTGGGAACATAGCATGGAAATCAGTAAGGCACCACTCTTACCCTTGGGAATTCAGTCTAGTGGGAGACCCTGACTCATAACCAGGCGATGATGACAACTTTGCTACAGTACTCCAGGGGAAGATGGGAGTCAGAAAATGTTCCTGTCTTATTTTAGGCTGGAGATATAAAAATGGGAGTGGTCGACTTAAAAATCAGTCACAACCCCAAAACAGAGTGTTTTATTCAGTGACAATAGTTAGGAATCCAAGCCCAGAAGAAAGCATCTCAGTAGCCCCGAGAAACTGCTCTGAAGAGGCAGGAGAGGGAGTCAGGCTACATGCAAGTTTGCAGCAAAGAGGGCAGGCAGTTGGAACGTCAAAGATTGTTGTTAAGTAAGGAAAACCAGATATCAAATTAAAGAATTTAGCACTCTTCTACGTATGTGAAGATGCAAGAGTCTGGGATTATTGTGCATCTCAGCTATTTGGGGCCAGCATCCTGTCTTTTTGATTTCTTGAATCCCCCTACCCCATCCTCCAGCATCTGCTGGATAACACGTGTTGTGTTCCCTTTTGGGATCCCTCTTCACATTTGGAGGCCCAAAATTGCTGATGGCTGTTATATCCTCATTTATTGATATGACAGGAGATATTCCATTTCACAGTGTTGCATTGGAGGAGGGGATGGGAGCTGAGATTGGAAACTGGAGATGCTAACAAGAACCAGATTGCACAGGGCCCTGTAGGACACAGTGAAGCATCTGGGCACTAGGGAGCCATGGCTGGCTTTAAGCAGGAGAAGGAAGTAATCAGCCTGTTTAGCAGGATCTCTCTTCTGTTGTGTAAGAAGTGGATGTAGAGGTAACAGCTGAAGCAGAAAATTATAACAAGAAGGATGCTATAGTGAGTTAAAATAGTGTCCTTCAGAAGTCCATGTCCACTTGGAGCCTCAGAATTAGACTTCTTTCAGAAATAGGGTCTTTTCAGTTGTAATTAGTTAAGCATCTCAAAATGAAATCATCCTTGCATTTGGGTGGACACTAATGACTTCTCTCCTACAATAACCCGGTGTACGAGACAGCAAAAGAGACACTGATGTATAGAACAGTCTTATGGACTCTGTGGGAGAGGGAGAGGGTGGGAAGATTTGGGAGAGTGGCATTGAAACATGTAAAATATCATGTAGGAAACGAGTTGCCAGTCCAGGTTCTATGCACGATGCTGGATGCTTGGGGCTGGTGCACTGGGACGGCCCAGAGGGATGGTATGGGGAGGGAGGAGGGAGGAGGGTTCGGGATGGGGAACACATGTATACCTGTGGCGGATTCATTTTGATATTTGGCAAAACTAATACAATTATGTAAAGTTTAAAAATAAAATAAAATTAGAAAAAAAAAAACATGAAAAGATATACAGCCATACAAGGAGAAATCCATCTGAAAAAGTAGCCAGAGATTGCATCAATGCAGTCAAGGGTTACCAGCAGCCCACCAGGAGCGAGGCATAGAACAGATTCTCCTTCAGAGATTCCAGAAGAACCAATTCTTCTTTTTGTCATTCTTTATGCTTTTTTCCCCCAAAAGTTATTTATCTTTAATTGAAGGAAAATTGCTTCACAATATTGTGTTGGCCTCTGCCATACATCAACATGAGTCAGCCATAGGTATACATGTGTCCCCTCCCTCCTTCACCTCCCTCCCACCTTCCACCCCCTCCCGTATATAAAACAGATAATCAATGGGAATTTGCTGTATGACTCAGGGAGATCAAATATGGGGTCTGTACCAAATCTTGATTTTGACTTTGGCCTTCCAGTACCACGAGAGAATAAATTTCTGCTGCTTTAAGTCCACCCATTGTGTGGTAAATTGCTTTATCAGCCCTAGGACACTAATACAGGGTTATTAGTTACAGGGTTACACCAATACCTATCCTCCAGGTTCTATGTGCTCGTACCAACCAGGCTGGGGTCTTGGAGATGAAAGTGTGGAAAATGGAAAGAGAGCAGACACTGAGCTGCATTTTAGCCCAACAACCTGGAAGCCCAGTTGTTTGTGGATGTCAGGGCCTGACACTCCTTCCCTCTCCAGTCCTTCAGTTTCAAGGGCTTGGGTCCAGAGCAGGTTCATGCTTTAGAGATTCCATGTCTGACCTAACCCCTCTCCTTCCCACAGAGGTCAGAGCATCAGCGTCTACTAGGACACTTCCTGTAGCTGGGAGCCAGGGCTTCCTGACCAAAGTGGGGACAGGTCTGGTCTGGGAACCTTGTGATGTCTTCTGGGATGGCCCAAGGGTATCTTTATGGGGTGTGGATGGTCGTAGCCTTTTGAGCTGCAAGGCCCACAGTGGACCCTTCCAGGAAGGGAAGGAGCCCCTGGGGTTGAGAGATTAGGGGAGGGGCATCTACTTCTTCTCTATTCGTTCCTTGGTCTAGTTAGGGGCTGTCTTGTCACCTCTATCTCCCAACCTAATATTCCCTTTGGTGCTACAAAATAGCCCAGCTCCCAGCAGAGCACAGAGGGCTGTCAGGGAAGGTTTGCAGGCTGCATATACCTCTGTGGGTTGATCCCAGGGGTGCCTGGTGTGCCCAGAAGTCCCCCAAAGGCCCCATCCCACCTGACTCTGGGCCCTGAGGGAGCCCCCCTGCATCCTACACCAGGCTCCCCTGGGATGCTTTTGAAATGTGCCTCTGAAGAAGAAAGGGATAAAGTGAGGGAGAAGCCTCCCACCTCACCCACTCCCTTCTGAGCTCCCTGTGTGAGTGAGGGGGCCAGGGCCTTCTCTGCTACCTCTTTAGAGTGCTCCTGGTGGCTGCCAGGAGCAGGGAGTGTGAGTCCTGGATGTTTTCCTGGAGAAGGTGATGCAAGCATGAGATAGGGGGACTGGCCATGGATAATAGGAGTGTTGGGTGTGGAATGCAGATCAGGAACCCAATGGAACAAAGTTCAGGGTAAGCAGTGCCTGAGCAAAAGCTCCTTACTCCTGAATCCTGCACCCAGGCTCCAGTGGGCACACACACTCATGCACATTTGTGTGCACAATGTAGTTGTCAGGCAGACCACAGAGTGAAAGTTGCCAGACAGCAGCACAGGCATCGGTCATCTTCCTCGAGTTTCTGCAGTATCGTGCTGTGACAGTGTATAGGTCTGGGTGCACATCCAGGTGTGCTGGAGGCCAGGACTCGGCAGGCGTGCATCCAGCCTCGAGGGTGGGGTCTCTGCATCTGTGTGAGTGCACAGGTCTGAGTGCAGTGGACTGCCACATGCGTATCTGGTGGAAGTAAGAACATAAAATACTGTATGTAGTGGGGGAGACGGTGGTGGGATGCCGGGATGTGGAGATGTGGGGACACCCATATGTAGGTGTGTGTGAGAGAAACAAGGGGTACCTGGGTCCCAGTCTGTAGGGACAGGAAGGTGCCCACCCCTCAGAAGAACTGTCCTGAAGTGCCTCCCCTTCTGCTTGGGTCAAGGTCAGAGGCTGCGCACAGCAGGAGCAGGGAGGCTGAACCAGAGAAGGTGCATTCTTCCTCCCTTGGCTCAGGGTGGGCCCTGGGCACTCTGAGAGCCTCCTTCTCCATTTCTGGGGACCGGCTGGGCTGTGAACCAGGGGAAAGACAGTGCAGAGGTTTAAGAGGGCTGAATGAAGGGATCATTTTGCTTTTAAAAAAATTGAAGCAAAATTCACATACTATAGAATTAATCATCTTAAAGTGTACATTTCAGTGGCATTTAGTACATTCACAATGTGCAGCTATTACCTGTATCTAGTTGCAAAATATTTTCATCATCCCAAAAGGAAACCTTGCTCTCATTAGCAGCCAGACTCCTTCATTGCCCTTAGCCCCTGGAAACCAGTAATCTGCTCTTTGTCTCTATACATTTGCTTATTTTAGGCATTTCATGTTAATAGGATCAGGCATTCTTTTGTATCTGCCTTTTTTCATATAGCATACCGTTTTCAAGTTTCCTCCATGTTGTAGCATGGGTCAGCACTACTCTTTTGTGTGTGTAAAGCATATAATATAAAATTTATTATCTGAACCATTTTTAGATAAGCAGTTTGGTAGTGTTGGGCTTCCCTGGTGGTTCAGATGGTAAAGAACCTGCCTGCAATACAGGAGACCAGGGCTCAGTCCTGGGAGGATCCCCCGGAGGAGAGCCTGGCAACCTGCTCCAGTATTCTTGCCTGGAGAAATCTATGGATAGAGGAGCCTGGAGGGCTACAGTCTTTGGGTCACAAAGAGTCAAACACAACTTTTTTTGGTAATGTTAAGCCTATTTATAATGCTGTATATAGACCTCCAAAACTCTATTCATTGTGCAAAAGGGAAACTCTATACCCATTAACCAGTAACTGTCCATCTCCCCTTCCCCCCAGCCCTCGGCCAAATTCATTGTACTTTCCATTTCTGTGAATTTGACTATTTTAGGTACTTCAAGAAATGGAATTATGAAAGATCTTTCCTTTGGGGAGGACTGACTGATCCTACTTAGCATAATGTTCCTGAGGTTCATTTATGTTGCAGCATGACACGGGATTAACTTCCTTTCAAAGTTGAATGACATGATGTTATATGGGTTTTATTTGTTCACTATTCATCCAGTGATAGGTATTTGGGTTGCTTCCAGCTCATGGTTGTTTTGACAAATGCTGCTATGAACAGGGATGTGCAAATATCTTCCTGAGATCCTACTCTCAATGCTTTTACAGACATATCCAGAAGTAGGATTACTATATGATATGGTAGTTCTATTTTTAATATTTTGAGGAATATCCAGATGGTTTTCCAGAGCTGTTTACAATCCCACCAACAGTTCACAAGTATTCCAACTTATTCACAGCCTCACCATTTTAAACAGCACAGTTCAGTGGCATTTAGGACATTCACAATATTGTGGAATTATCACTTCCATTTAGGTCCAAGACATTTCACCATCCTTAAAGGAAATCTTGAACCCATTAACAGTCATTCTCCATTCCAGCCTATTCCCATTACTAATCTGCTTCCTAATTTGATAGGGTTACCTATCCAAGGTATTGCAAATAAATGGAGTCATACAATAGATGGTCCTTTGTGGCAGGCTACCTCCACTTAGTATAGGTTTGAGGTTCATCCATGTTGTAGCATGTATCAGTAGTTTGTTTTTTTGTATGTCAAATGGTATACCATATTTTCATTACTCATTCTGAATCTGTTTTTTTTTTTTTTTTACTTTACAATATTGTATTGGTTTTGCCATACACTGACATGAACCCACCATAGGTGTACATGTGTTCCCCATCCTGAACCCCCCTCCCACCTCCTTCCCCATCCCATCCCTCTGGGTCATCCCAGTGCACCAGCCCGGAGCATCCTGTATCATGCATTGAACCTGGACTGGCGATTCATTTCACATGTGATAATTCACATGTTTCAATGCCGTTCTCCCATATCATCCCACCCTTGCCCTCTCCCACAGAGTCCAAAAGCCTCTTCTATACATCTGTGTCTCTTTTGCTGTCTCACATACAGGGTTATCATTACCATCTTTCTAAATTCCATATATATGCATTAGTATACTGTATTGGTGTTTTTCTTTCTGGTTTACTTCACCCTGTATAATAGGCTCCAGTTTCATCCATCTCATTAGAATGGATTCAAATGTATTCTTTTTAATGGCTGAGTAATACTCCATTGTGTATATGTACCACAGCTTTCTTATCCATTTGTCTGCTGATGGACATCTAGGTTGCTTCCATGTCCTGGCTATTATAAACAGTGCTGCAATGAACATTGGGGTACACGTGTCTCTTTCAATTCTGGTTTCCTCAGTGTGTATGCCCAGCTAAAAATTGTTGTATTTTGCATCAAGTTCTTTTGTGACAAATGAAAGCGAGAGAGAACCAGAGGGAGAGAGAAAAGGATTGCTGGTGGAGCAGGTTCCTGGAAGGAGAGCTGACCTCACAAGGAACTGGAACAGATATGAATCTGCTGCCACTCAGGGAGGGAGATGAGAGAACCTACCACTGAGCATCTTGGCTTCTCCATGAAGCATCATTTTTACTTCAACAACAAGTAGGTTGTTGATAGGAGAGTGGCATAAGAGTTGAAGAGAGGTGAGGAGCTTCAGAGACTAGCACTGGGAAGTGACCAGAGATAGAGGGTCCAGTTGGGGTCAGAGAACAGGACTTTATGGTGATTCCAGTCAGTATCACATCCTTGTGAGGAACTAATGCAACAAAAGTAGTAGCTAAGAGTTTAAGGTGCATCACCTCATCGAAGCAAAAAAGTAGCCCTGTGGAATAAGGAATATTACTTCATTTCCAGGTGAGCTGCAAAGAGTGGTGCTGAGAAATAAAAATAGAACCTAAGTCCTTCCATGTGGTAGCAGAGTTGACTTCTAACTGAAGGTAGCAATTAAGGAATAGATTGATCTTAAAGTTTAGGAGGGAGTTGGTCTCATGGAGATGGGGAGAAGTACATAGTGACCAGCAAGCTCAGAGACAGAAAAGCTTAAGAAAAGACTGGTTGGGGGAGCAGGGGTGGGGTGGGGGGGGTGAGGGGTCCTGCATGGAGTTGACAATAGTAATAATAGTAGTCACAATAATTGTTATTATCCATATTATGTTTTATTGACTTCTTTCTATGTGTCAGTATATGTGCTACAGCACTTAAGATGCATGATCTTATTTAAACCTCAACCCATTATTATGAACACCATTTTGCAGATGGATTAACCATGGCTTGGAGAGGTGAAGGAACCTCTCCAGGAAGTCTTCCCAGGTAGGGCTCATTAGAGCCTCTAAATTCCTTCCCACTGGGTCTTCACTCTCTCCTCAAGCAGGTATGCTGCCATGTTGGGGCTAAACTACACCTCCGTGTCTGAATTCATCCTCATCGGCTTCTCCACCTTCCCTTAGCATCTCCTGCCCGTCTTCTTCCTTCTGTTCCTGCTGATGTACCTGTTCACACTGCTGGGGAACCTGCTCATCATGGCCACCGTCTGGAGCGAGCGCAGCCTCCACACCCCCATGTACCTCTTGCTGTGCGCCCTCTCCATCTCTGAGGTCCTCTACACCTTCGCCATCATCCCGCGCATGCTGGCCGACCTGCTCTCCACCGACCGCTCCATCTCCTTCACGGCCTGTGCCAGCCAGATGTTCTTCTCCTTCACGCCCGGCTTCACCCACTCCTTCCTGCTCACCGTCATGGGCTACGACCGCTACGTGGCCATCTGCCATCCCCTGCGCTACAACGTGCTCATGAGCCCCCGAGGCTGTGCCTGCCTGGTGGCCTGGTCCTGGGTTGGAGGCTTATTCATTGGACTGCTGGTGACATCTGCCATTTTCCACCTCCCCTTCTGTGGTCTCAGTGAGGTTCACCATTTCTTATGTCATGTGCCTCCACTACTGAAGTTAGCCTGTGGAAATAATGTACCGGGAGTAGCCCTGGGGGTTGGCGTTGTGTGTATCACGGCTCTGCTGGGTTGCTTTCTCCTCATCCTGCTCTCTTACGCCTTCATCGTGTCCACCATCTTGAGGATCCCTTCCACCGAGGGCCGGCACAAAGCCTTCTCCACATGTGCGTCTCATCTGACTGTGGTCGTTGTGCACTATAGCTTCGCCTCTGTCATCTACCTCAAGCCCAAGGGTCTCTACTCTGAGGAAGGCAATACTCTGATGGCCATCACCTACACGGTCCTCACTCCCTTCCTCAGCCCGATCATCTTTAGTCTCAGGAACAAGGAGCTGAAGATCGCCATAAAGAAGACCTTCCTCAGGATATGGCAGGATGACCAGCAGTAGGTTGAGGTTAATAATGACTACCTTGTATGATTGGTGTGTGTGTGTGTGTGTGTGTGTGTGTGTGTGTGTGTGAATGACAGCACTCATCACATAGTAAGTGCTCAAAAAATATTAACTTATTTTTCCTCCCTTGGTCTGTGTGTCTGATATTAGTTTTATTTTTAATCAAATAGTTTTATTGAGATATAATTTATGTACTATTATAATTCAACCATGTACACAGTTCAGTTGCTCTTCATTATATGCATAAACAGTAGTCACCACAATCAATTAAAAATATTTTTGTCACTCAAGAAAGAAACCCATACACTGTGAGTTTTCATCAGTAACTTCCTTTTTCCTCCCAATGCACTTGCCCCTAACTCTGGGAGATAAAACCAGTCAATTCTAAAGGAAATCAACTCTAAATATTCATTGGAAGGACAGATGCTGAAGCTGAAGCTCCAATACTTTGGTCACCTGATATGAAGAACTGACTCACTTGAAAAGACCTTGATGCTGGGAAAGGTTGAGGCAGGAGGAGAAGGGGGTGACAGAGGATGAGATGGTTGATGGCATCACTGACTCAGTGGACAGGTGCTTAGTCACTCAGTCATGTCCAACTCTTTGTGACTCCATGGACTGTATCCCACCAGGCTCCTCTGTCCGTGGGGATTCTCCAGGCAGTAATACTAGAGTGTGTTGCCATACCCTCCTCCAGGGGGTCTTCCCAACCAAGGGATTGAACCCAAGTCTCTCACATTGAAGGTGGATTTTTACTGACTGAGCCACCAGGGAAGCCCATGGACAAGAGTTTGAGAAAACTCTGAGAGATAGTAAAGGACAGGGCAGTTTGGCATGTTGCAGTCCATGGGATAGCAGAGTTCGACATGACTTAGTGACTGAACAGGAAATCACTTATTTTTTTCTCTCCCATTTTGCCTATTCTGGGTATTTTGCATAAATGGAATCATACATTCAGTTCAGTTCAGTTCAGTCGCTCAGTCATGTCCAGCTCTTCGTGACCCCATGAATTGCAGCACACCAGGCCTCCCTGTCCATCACCAACTCCCGGAGTTCACTCAAACTCAGGTCCATCAAGTCGGTGATACCATCTCATCCTCTGTCATCACCTTCTTCTCCTGCCCCTAATCCCTCCCAGCATCAGGGTCTTTTCCAATGAGTCAACTCTTCGCATGAGGTGGCCAAAGTATTGGAGTTTCAGCTTTAGCATCATTCCTTCCAATGAACACCCAGGACAGATCTCCTTTAGAATGGACTGGTTGGATCTCCTTGCAGTCCAAGGGACTCTCAAGAGTCTTCTCCAACACCACAGTTCAAAAGCATCAATTCTTCAGTGCTCAGCTTTCTTCACAGACCAACTCTCCCATCCATACATGACTACTGGAAAAACCATAGCCTTGACTAGACGGACCTTTGTTGGCAAAGTAATGTCTCTGCTTTTGAATATGCTATCTAGGTTGGTCATAACTTTCCTTCCAAGGAGTAAACGTCCTTTAATTTCATGGCTGCAGTGACCATCTGCAGTGATTTTGGAGCCCAAAAAAATAAAGTCTGACACTGTTTCCACTGTTTCCCCATCTATTTCCCATGAAGTGATGGGACCGGATGCCATGATCTTAGTTTTCTGAAAGTTGAGCTTTAAGCCAACTTTTCCACTCTCTTCTTTCACTGTCATCAACAAGGTTTTTAGTTCCTCTTCACTTTCTGCCATAAGGGTGGTGTTATCTGCATATCTGAGGTTATTGATATATTATGTGATCTTTTTGAGTGGATTCTTTCACTTAGCACACATGTTCAGTTCATTCTGTTCAGTTCCGTCACTCAGTTGTGTCCAACTCTTTGTGACCCCATGGACTGCAGTATGCCAGGTCTCCCTGTGCATCACCAACTCCCGGAGTTTACCCAAACTCATGTCGGTGATGCCATCCAACCATCTCATCCTCTGTCATCTTCTTCTCCTCCTGCCTTCAGTCTTTCCCAGCATCAGGGTCTTTTCAAATGAGTCAGCTCTTCACATCAGGTGGCCAAAGTATTAGAGTTTCAGCTTCAACATCAGTCCTACCAATGAACACTCAGGACTCAACTCCTTTCGGATGGACTGCTTGGATCTTCTTGCATTCCAAGGGACTCTCAAGAGTCTTTTCCAATACCACAGTTCAAAAACATCAATTCTTCAGTGCTCAGCTTTCTTTATAGTCTAACTCTCACATTCATACATGACTACTGGAAAAACCATAGCCTTGACTAGACGGACCTTTGTTGACAAGTAATGTCTCTGTTTTTTAACATGCTGTCTAGGTTGGTCATAACTTTCCTTCCAAGGAGTAAGCATGTTTTAATTTCATGGCTACAGTCACCATCTGCAGTGATTTTGGAGCCCCCCAAAAATAAAGTCAGCCACTGTTTCCCCATCTATTTGCCATGCAGTGATGGAACTGTATGCCATGATCTTAATTTTCTGAAAGTTGAGCTTTAAGCCAACTTTTTCACTCTCCTCTTTCACCCATCAAGAGGCTCTTTAGTTCTTCTTTACTTTCTTCCATAAGGGTAGTGTCATCTGCATATCTGAGGTTATTGATATTTCTCCCGGCAATCTTCATTCCAGCTTGTGCTTCATCCAGCCCAGAATTTCTCATGATGGACTCTGCCTATAAGTTAAATAAGTGGGGTGACAATATACAGCCTTGACATACGCCTTTTCCTATTTGAAACCAGTCTGTTGTCCCATCCAGTTCTAGCTGTTGCTTCCTGACCTGCATAAGGTTCTTCAATATTGTAGAATGTATCAGAACTTGATCCCTTTATATTGCTAAATAGTATTCCACTCTACAAATAGACTACATTTCACCTATCCATCTATTCATCATTTGATCAACATTTCAGTGTTTCTACCCTTTAGTATTTTAGCAGTGCTGCTATAAACATTTGCATACAAGTTTTTTCTTGAATATATGGTTTCATTTTTGTGTTGTATGTATGAAGGAATTGAGTTTCTGGGTCAAATTGTAACACTGTATTTAGAAACTTTATTTATTTATTTTTAACTTTACAATATTGTATTGGTTTTTTTAGAAACTTCTAAATTTTTTAGAAACTTCCAAAGTGGCTGAACCATCTTAAGTTTCCACCAGCAATGTAGCAGGGTTCAATTTCTCCACATCCTTGTCAACACTTGTTATCAGTCTTGTTGATTATAGCTATTGTATGCGACTCTTTGTTTTTCTCTTGCTGCCTTTAGAATTCTCTCTGTATCATTAACATTTGCCATTTTCATTATGGCATGTCTTAATGTGTTTCTCTTTGCATTCATCTTGTTTGGGATTCTCTGTGCTTTCTATGTGTGGGATTCCGCTTCTTTCTTCGGCTTTGGGAAGTTTTCCACCATAATTTCATCAGATACTTTTTTGACCCTTTTTTCTCTCTTCTTTCCTTCTGGGAATGCCTGTAGCCTATAAAAGGAATCTTGGTATGCTTGACACAGTTACAAAATTTCCAGCGTCACATATATATGCCTCTTCCTGTAGTTATATTCTCATGCCTGTGCTTCTCTGATAAACTGGAGTACCTTCAGAAAAGGAATGAGACCCAGTCCATCTCTGTGGTCCTTGTATTGATTACAGAGCCCGGTCCTTAATATATATGTTGAAGGCCAGAAACATGTCTCTATGAAATATACCAAAATTCTTAGCCTTGCATTCAGTGTTCTATGATCATACTCTTAGAACCCCTTCCATGACTGCTTCCTGTGTCAGGCCCTGTTTGCACATTAGTTCATTGAATACTCACAACAATTATGAGGTGTAGTTGTGTTTTCACCTCTATGCTCCACCCGAGGAAACTGAGGCTAGGTAAATTTGATAAGGTGCCAAGATCACACAGCCGAATCTGGGTTGAAATGCAGGTGTGTGCGTCTACAGCCAGACCACTCAGCTCCTGCAGGAGGCTGTCTTAGGTTACCACTCCTCTCCAAAGTGTGTGTTGGACTTGACAGACCCATCACTACTATGTATATGTTCTACAGGGGCTTGACCTTCTGTCCTCCGAAACCAGTCTCCCATCAAACGGAAAACTGAAGCTCAGAGAAAAACAAGTTACTTGTTCAACTTCACGACGCTGGTTCCAGAATCTAATCACAGGCTGTTGCAGACAATTAAGGAGACTCTCCCTCATAGAGAGAGAGCTAACCATGGACTGGGGATACAGAGGTGGTGCCCTGGCAGTGGTCAGGGTGGCACAGACTTACTATGGGAACTAAACCTGAATGCTTCCTCTTTCATTCTGTGAATCTAGTGAGGTTAACTTTCCTGAGATGTGATTGGAGAATTCCCTTTGGAACCCTAGGTGTTGAAGAGATTGGATTCCAGTTTTGCCTCCCCTCCCCCGCAACTTGGCTCAGAGAATAGAGCGTCTGCCTGCAATGCAGGAGAGCCAGGTTCGATCCCTGGGTTGGGAAGATCCCCTGGAGAAGGAAATGGCAACCCACCCCAGTATTCTTGCCTGGAGAATCCCATGGACAGAGGAGCCTGGCGGGCTACAGTCCACGGGGTCGCAAAGAGTAGGACACGACTGAGCAACTTCACACAAACACACACAATCCTGGAGCCAAGAAATGAATGTTTCTGCATCAGGATACCTTTGTCTTTTCACAGAAGTGTGAACATTGGGGACAAACAGCATCCAAGAATCTAAAGACTGCATCAAGATGCTCCATCATGGTCCCTACCATGCTTCCTGCAGAATGGCCATTTGGACAGGTGGATCTGTGAGGAGAAACAGAGGCCCTCCCCTGGTCCCCGTCCACTCCATCTCTGAGCCTGAAATCTAGGTCTCTTTCTTCTCTGGCCTTTGTGTGCCAGAGGCATCAGTAAAGAGTGAGTTCATGGAACCCAGCAATTTTTTGCTGACAGAATGACTGGCTCTCCCTCAGCTTCTCTCTGGACTTCTGCTGAGCTGAGGAAACTTGCCACCAGTGTACACAGGTGAACCATGTGGTGTTTCCCCAAATATCTAGATCCAGGGTGTTCTGGGCATCTGTGGAACTCACGTGAGAGTGATGGCAGGACTGCCTCAGTCCGTATTGAACTCCGCCTTAATCTACTACCTGTCAAGCCTCTTACTGGCCTCATTTTGGGCCTCACAGAAATTATTCTAAGAGATCCTTCAAGCCAAGTTCCTCCCTCCCCATCTGTGCTCAGCACACCTTTCCTCCGACTGCTCCCTTTGCCTTGAATGCCATCACAACTTTGCTTATGAAACTCTTCTTTGTCCTTCAAAGTGCTCCAGGTTAAATCATGCCTCTTCTATGAACTCACTTTGATTATCTTATCTCTCTATGTCCTCACAGCATTTACCCTTATTTAGTCATCCTTATAGTCAACAAGGAATTCCCAGGTGGCACAGTGGTAAAGAGTCCACCTCCCAATACAAGAGATGCAAGAGAAGCACGTTCAATCCCTGGGTTGAGAACCTCCCCGGGGGCAGGAAATGGCAACCCACTCTAGTATTCTTGCCTAGGAAATTCCATGGACAGAGGAACCTGGTGGGCTACAGTCAATGGGGTTGCAAAGAGTCAGACATGACTGAGCACACACACACAAAATCAACAAAAGTTTATCCAGTGCTTGTTTTATATGAAAATGACCAGTAATGACCAAGAACAGAGTGGTCTCTGCACTCAGTTTCTTATGGTTCAATGTGGAAGCTTTTATGTGATCAAAGACAACACAGAGAGGTCAAATAATCGGATGTGACTGAGTGTGCGTGCACACATATACATACACACAATAAACCCAGGAACAGCCAAGTGGGAGAGATTCCCTGGTGGCTCAGACAGTAAAGAGTCTGCCTCCAATTCAGGATACCAGGGTTCGATCCCCAGGTTGGGAAGATCCCCCTGGAGAAGGAAGTGGACAACCCACTCCAGTATTCTTGCCTGGAAAATCCCATGGATGGAGGAGCCTGGCAGGGTTTCAAGAGTCCAAAATGACTGAGCAACTTCACTTTCTTTCTTTATGGGAGAAGTGAGGAACTTTCAAGCCCTCTCTGGATGCACCACTCTACTAGCACCTCCAGGTGTTCACCAGACTGGAAGCTCTCCCATTCTGTTGTTTAAGGAATTTTTAATGGAGTTTTCATCCCAGAGTTATGATTAGTTAGATCATTGGCCATTGGTGATTAACTCAATCTCCAGCCCTGAAGGTCTAGGGAGTAGGGTGGCAAGTTCCAATACTTTAATCATACCTTGGTCTTTTCTGAAAGCATCCCCCTTCCTGAAGCTACTTAGGGGCCCCCTGCTACTGGTCATCTCATCAGCATAATAAAGATACTCTTATCACTCCTGAGACACAAATTGTGTCAGGACTAAGTGTTAAGAATCACGGACAAGGAGCAAAGATCACATATTTATATTTTATTACAGTGTGTGTGTGTGTGTTTGTGTGTGTGTTTGTGTGTGTGTGTGTGCATGCACTCAGTTGCTCCAGTCGTGTCTGACTCTTTGCAACCCCATGGACTGTAGCCCTCCAGGCTCCTCTATCCATGAGATTTCCCAGACAAAAATACTGGAGTGGGTTGCCATTTCCTTCTTCAAGGGATCTGCCTGACCCAGTGATCGAACTCATGTCTTCTGCGCCTCCTGCATGAGCAGGTGG
This sequence comes from Bos indicus, assembly GCF_029378745.1. Lineage (NCBI taxonomy): Eukaryota > Metazoa > Chordata > Mammalia > Artiodactyla > Bovidae > Bos > Bos indicus. Next base: position 7,163,801 of record NC_091766.1, on the reverse strand, counting down.
ATTGTTTACCACTGCACCTCCTGGAGGCATGTGTGATTGTTAGATTTTCTGGCCTGGATCACCAAAGAACAGGGGTAGGGGACACCTTGATGCAGAAGAGAGGGGAGGCTTTCTAGTTTGGCTAGAAGAAATTGAGCACATGCACTACTTCAGAGAAATCACTCTCCACGATTCAGGTCCAAACCATCCTTATTTTGGGATATGTTCCAACTGCCTTTATCCAAGGGTACAGCCCTGGACTCTCACTCTTGGCTCCTCCAGCTCCTGACTTTGCTCTGACCCTACCTTGATGCCAAGAGATTGAGAGCATATGTACCCAGCCCTGCATCCCTCAATACTGGGAGCTCCTCAGCCCTCAGGAGGGGATGCAACCTCCCTGGGCAGAGAGAGACAGCAAGGAGTCTGTTGTGTGTGGATAGTTGAAGGAGGAGATAGACGGCAGATCCCAGAAGGCCTCCTGGGGTCCCTCCCAGCCCCTCAGACCCCGAGGACTGCTCATTCAGACTGGTTTCATGCGAGGCTCTTGGGGACAGCCTGCTTGGCAGCCTTCAGCAGGGATAAAGCACACTGTATCAGGTGCAGGAACCCTTAGGTCTGACCCCACACCTGCCTGTGGATGCCACTGACAGCAACAAGCAGAACTTCTTCTACCCTTCCTTGCTGGGTGTTTCTTGGAAGAGGCAACTCCAGCAGAGGAGGACCAGCAGGGAAAGGGTAGGAGGGAAGGATAATTCAATTGTGGGTAGCGCTGTTCAGCCTGAAGATGAGGTCAGTGCTGGGGAGATGGATAATACAAGAGGATCTTAGTTTTGGAATGTTTCTGGTGGTCTTCTCAGTTTGCCCACTCTGGGTCCCTGATTTTCATTTAGCCTGGGTGCCCTTTGTAGCTTTTAGGTCAGTAGTTCTTAGCCCAGGGCCATTCTCTCTCATTGTGGATATTTGGATATATCTGGAGCAGTTTTGATTGTCATAACTTACAGTGGGGAGGGAATGCTGCTGGTATCTGGTGGGTGAGGCCAGGGATGCTGCTAAATATTGTGCAATGAAAAGGACAGCCAAAGCATGATCTGCTCCCAAATATCACCAGTGCTGAGGTTGAGAAATGTCACTGTAGACATATCTTGTCTCTGTTGTTGTGTCCTGGGCTGGCCCCTGCGAACCTGAGGGAGAGGCTCTGAGGGAGACAGGTGTGAGCTAGGTGCATTCCTGTGATGTGTGTGATATGTAAGCCATTCTCTGTAAGACCAGAGAGGAGACAGAATTCTGTTCACCTGTCAGAGGAATTGGGAGAGCCCAGCCTCAAGAATCATAGCTGTTTCACCAAGCAGGAGGTAGGAAGGTCGACTATAACCATGTTGCGGGGGCTGGAGGAGAAAACGGAGGTTGAATCAGTCTCTTGGGTGGAATTGCATTGTATGGTTAATGCAGATACTGAGTACTCCACTGGTGGACTTCCCTGGTGACTTAGATGGTAAAGAATCTGCCTGCAGTGCAGGAGACCAGGGTTCAATCCCTGGGTTGGGAAGATCCCCTGGGGAAGGAAATGGCAACCTACTCCAATATTCTTGCCTAGAGAAGTCCATGGACAGAGGAGCCTGACGGACTTCAGTCCATGGGGTTGCAAAGAGTCAGACACGACTGAGCAACTAACACACACAAGTTTTCCACTGGGTTCAGAGACTGTGAATTTAGAATGGGGCCAATGGGTGCTATCTGGTGCAGAATGACAATAAGCCAACTCAGAAGAAGGCGCACAGTCTCAAAGTCAGTGATAACTACATCTATTAGGTAACCTGAGCCCTTTATGTGAATTATCGCATACCCACTGAAGGCTGTTCTCTGGGTACCCATCATTTTCATTTGGGGCAAGGAGGCTCAGAGATGTCAAGTTTCTTCTCAAAGACACACAGTGGGAGCTGAGATTCGAACCCTGGGTCTGATGACTGCATACCTTGTGTATGTTTCAGAAAATTCTTTCTGGAAGCCAGAGTGGAGTGAGAGCAGAGGAGGGGATGTAGGAGGAGCCTGCTGTGGTCCAGGAGAGAGAAGATGGAACCATAAGGATGGAGAGGAGTGGGAGAAACCCAGAACTGTTCAGTTAGAAAGGAGAATGCTGAGTGAATTAAGGGATAAAGCACAGAAGGCAGGTGACACCCATGTCTTAGTTTCTGGGTGGGGTGCTTAGGTGGTCAGAAGACTGTTGTTGTTTTTTGGTTTTTTTTTTTTTTGTCATAAATACATCTTCCTCACTCCATAGAGTATCCTCACTCCAGCTAAGTTCCTTAATATCCTAGAGATTCTGTGTCCTCCAAATTCTAGGCTGATCCCTACTGTGGGGAATACTTACAGACAATATTCTAATACGACGACTAGCAGCTGCAATAATGAGGGGGAAGCAGGGGGTCCCTGTCCCAGAACCAAGAAGTTCAGGATCTCTGGGTAGCAACATAGCTCAAATTATTCATAAAAATATATATTTAAAATGTTTGGATGGAATTTAGGTGCAGAGCTTTAGTCAATGATACTTTAGTTTTCAGCATTTGAATAGCATTTGTTTGCATAAGATCTTTCCTGTATTATATATTCCCTTTCACCCCATTTCCTTTTTGTTTTGCCAATCATTTAAAAATATTTCATACATACTCTTCGATTTGTGTATATGTGTGTATTTTTGCACTTTTGTATTGCTTTCTATATGCATATCTCTTTAAATCAATTTTTAAATTAATGGGCTTTATTTTATTAGAGGAATTTTAAGTTTATAGAAAAGATGATCAGATCATATAGCAGGTTCCCATTTGCCTCCTCTCCAAGCACAGATTTTTCTCCATTTCTACATCTTGCAATTGTTTGGTACATTTTTTTACAATTTATGAACCAGTATAATACATTATAATTAACCAAAGTTCAAGTTTACATTAAGTTTCATTCTTTGTGTGGTATGTTCTATGGGTTTTGACAAATGTGTAATGACATGTATCCACTGTTCCAGCTTCATGAATTGTTTCATGCACTATATTTTTAATATGCCCAAATGGAATTATGGTAGAGGGTTCATCATGGGTTTTTTTTTTGTTTTTTTGTTTTTTTGCTTATTCACTCAATATTATTTTAAAAATTCATTGACATTGCTATATGTACCTCTAACATCTGCTGGGGTTTCAATGCTTTCATCCACCCCATCTTACATGTTCTTACCCCAGTTATGGATAAGCAGACTTGTCCAGTGCCCACACTAAAGCAATGCTATGAGGAACATCTTTATATGCTTGCCTATAAGAAGGTATGAGAAGGTATGCTTAGGACTAAATTTGCTAGCATACAGAATATGTACATTCTGAATTGTCATCATTCTACATTCTCACCAGCATGGTTGAAAAAATTCTTTCTCCCTATAGTCCAATCAAAGTCCAATCAACATGGCATTTTCTACTTTTGAAAATTGAATAGGCATATTGGAAAATTCCATTGATATCTTCTTTCTTCTCTCTCTCTTCCTCCTTCCCTTTCCCTTTTTACTGAGCTTTTTCATTTGTGTGGGTAACTTCCTCTGTGGTTTCTCTGCCCGTATCTTTCCCCCATCTCTGTATTCCTACATTTTCATTCTTCTAAATAGTCTTTTCTTGTCAGTTTTGTTGTTTTGTTGTTTAGTTGCTAAGTCATCTCTGACTCTTTGTAACCCCATGGACGGTAGCCCACCAAGTTCCTCTGTCCGTGGGATTTCCCAGACAGGAATACTGGAGCAGGTTGCCATTTCCTTCTGCAGGGGATTTTCCCAACCCAGGGATCGAACCAGGGTCTTCTGCTTTGGCAGGCAGATTCTTTCCTGCTGAGCCACCAGGGAATTTCTGGTGGAATTCTAATAAATAAAGTCTAATAACTTTATCTAGGGTATCCTTTAATACTTCTTAATGTTGGTATTTTCATATCACTTTTAAAAATCACCTTAATGTTTATGTTTTAGAAACTCAACTATATTCTTTTCTTTCACTTCTAATAACCTTATAGTTTATGTTTTATATTTATATCTTATGGATTTACCTTCACATGTAGTCTTGGGCAGAAATTCAAATTTTCTTTGCTTCATAACATGAAGAGTTTTTGTGCCACAAACTAGAAAACAATCTATCTTTTCCCTTTGATTTGTGCTGCCACCTTTATCATCTATCAGGATGTGAATAATAAAGGGATATCTTCTGAGATATTCAATCAATCTAATCAGTATCTATGTCTGTTCAAGGTTTACACTTTAAAAAATGATTTTGAATCTACAGGGCGTCTCATGACATAAGAGGGCATATGTCTTCTCTTTACTCCATTTTTATAAGATTAGTATGGTTTTTTACTTTTTTTTGCCTACACTGGGTCTTCCTCTGTGTGCACAGGCTTTCTCCCGCTGCGGTGAGCTGGGGCTACTCTGCAGTTGCGGCACGTGGGCCTCCCGTTCCTGTGGCTCCTCTTGTCCCCGAGCACGGGCTCTAGAGCACTCAGGCTTCAGCAGTTGAGGCGCACAGGCTCAGTTGCCCTGCAGCATGTGGGATCTTCCTGGACCAGGGATTGAATCAGCGTCCTCTGTATTGACAGGCAGATACTTAACCACTGGACCACCAGGGAAGTCCACTTTTTTTACAAAGGGAATTTTAGGTTAGTTTTTATCAAATTCACAGTCAATTCACTGGAATTTTAAGTGCAATGGCACTGATAATATAATTTGGGTAGAATTGACATCATCACAAAATTAGTTCAACTCATGTGAGAGTGTTGACTGTTTTCAAATATTCTTATCATCTCCTACATTTTTATTAGTGGTTAAAACTTTTTGTTTTGGGTGTATTGTATGTTTTTCATTAATTTCTAGATACTTTATTAGACAGGTTCTCAAAATGACATAAGGATTCCTGGGGGTTCCAAAGATCTTTTTTGTAGTCCATCAAGTCCTTATTTTCCAGTTACATGTGAGAATGTGTTTTCATTAGATATTTCAATTAAAACAGTATATTGCCACAATCTGAATGAAGAAGCAGACATGAGCATCAAGTTGTCTCCTATCAAAGCAGATATCAGGCATATCTGTAAAAATGTAAAACAAGGCCATTGTTCTCACTAAATGTTTTGTGGAAACCACAGTAAACTTGGTAGCTTTGGGTGTTCTTATTTTAGAGATGCGTAATGGTGGGAATGTTTGAAATGTAAACAGTCATGGTATAAAATCATTTTCATTTAGTACTCATGCAAGAAAATAATTATATACACATGTATAAAGAAAGAGTGAGAGAGAGTGCCTATTAATTGTCACTGAAGATATAAAAATGAATGAGCCATAACTTCTCATTCAAGATATTTATAACCTGTTTGTAGGATGGGGCGAGGGGCAAGTGTGTTTATATGTATTTACACTGCTGTATAAATAGTTCTGTAATAGAGACAGTTTTATACTTCTGTGGAGTCACAGAGGCCTTACGGACTAACTCTGCAGAGGATGGGTTGTATATATTTTCTTAAAACAGGACAATGTTACAAGAGTAAGAGGATCTTACTTGTAAATAGGCTTACCTGCTGAAAACAGGTTCCTGCTGTACAGATTTTGAGTAGACAATTTAGCCTTTTTAGTCCATCCATCCAAAAGATGTAATTTTTTTTTTATGCTGGGTATAGGCTTTTTGGCTGAGATCTCATTTTTTAAATTGCCTTAAGTATAAATAGTAATCTCAGAGTGGCTTCTGTTCATTATTTGGGCTGCCCACTCTTCCACAGAAGAAAAAGAAATGAGATTAGTTTCCTCAGTCTTCCTTGACCCTGTAATATGTCCAGCCCTCTGTTGGCCTTGTCTCAATAAAAGGTTTCTAATGTCAAAAAAAAAAAAAGAAAATATAATCACTCTCATATAATAAATATGTTGTTACTAATATGAACGTGAAACAGTTTTATTATTATTATTATTATAAACATACTTTGAAAAATTAATTTATCTTAATTGGAGGATAATTACTTTACAGTATAGTATTGTGGTGGTTTTTGCCATGCATCAATGTGAATCTGCCATGTGTTCCACCATTCTGAAACCCCTCCCACCTCCCTTCCCACACTAGCTCAATTTTTAAAATATTCTCAGATGTTAATTTCTAATATGGTAAAAGTGATAGTTATTATACCCACCCAAACAAAAATCCTTTAAGGGGCCTCAATAATTTTTGAACACAAAGGGATTGAAGACAGGAATGCTTGAGAGCTATTTCTTTATAGTTAAGTGCCTTATCGGAAGCGTTTTCTTACTTTCACCTAAATTCTATGCTTTGAATGACTATTACTGGAGTAACAGTGGGAGAAAAAGTGTGATTTTTGGAAATCGATCTTTTTCTCTGCATCATTGCCCTCTCATATTGTTCTTAAATATTTCGTCTTGATTCTTTTATCATTTCTGGATAGATGGTCATGTCTCTTCCCTTGCTATCCTTATATATCTTTTTTCTTTTTCTTTCCTTGTAGCACCGCTCATGACTTTAAGTTCCATGTTAAAGACCAGCAGAGACAGTGAGTAACCTTGGCTTGTTCCTGGTCCTAAAATAATGCATGTCAATGTCCCCAGCTGGTATACTGTTTGCTAGTTTTATACTTATCTAGTTAAGAAAGTCCCCTTTGACTTCATGTTGCAAAAAATGTTTTTTAAAAGTCATAAGCAGATACAGTTATATCAAACTGCTACGTTGTACACCTCAAACGAATACAATGTTATATGACAATTGTATCAAAATTTCTACAATTTTAAATGAGTTGAATTTTAGAAACATATTCCTTCCTTAATCTAAATAATTATATAAATATTTTCAGCTTATGTATGTAATGAATCACATGATAGGTTATCTGACACTGTACCATCTTGTCATTCATGGGATAAACCAACACCACTTGATCATAATTCACTATATTTACTACCACATTCTATTTGACTTATAATGGATTTTTACACTTGCATGGATAGATGAAGTGGGTCCATAATTTGCCTTGTCTTATAAACATTCTCACCTGGTTTTATTAATAGTATAAAGCTTGCATTAACCTGAATGATGAAATGAATTGAACACTTTATTTTTCCAATTTTTTAAAATTTTATTTATTTTTTATTTTTTAAACTTTACATAATTGTATTAGTTTTGCCAAATATCAAAATGAATCCGCCACAGGTATACATGTGTTCCCCATCCTGAACCCTCCTCCCTCCTCCCTCCCCATACCATCCCTCTGGGTCGTCCCAGTGCACTAGCCCCAAGCATCCAGTATCATGCATCAAACCTGGACTGGCATCCCGTTTCATACATGATATTTTACATGTTTCAATGCCATTCTCCCAAATCTTCCCACCCTCTCCCTCTCCCATAGAGTCCATGAGACTGTTCTATACATCAGTGTCTCTTTTGCTGTCTTGTACACAGGGTTATTGTTACCATCTTTCTAAATTCCATATATATGTGTTATTATACTGTATTGGTGTTTTTCCTTCTAGCTTACTTCACTCTGTATAATAGGCTCCAGTTTCATCCTCTCATTAGAACCGATTCAAATGTTTTCTTTTTAATGGCTGAGTAATACTCCATTGTGTTAACTTGAAGAACATGTATAAGGTTTTCATCAACTGCTCTTTAAAAATTTATAAGCTCTCACTTGTAAGCCAAGAGGGACTGATGATTATAGAAAGAGAAGTTCTTTAACCACTTCCTTTTCCTTATATCTTTTTTGAATATCCAGAGTCTGTTTTTTCTTGCACCAGTTTGGAATTTTATATTTCTGAGAATATGTTAATTTCATGTATTGTTTTAAATTTCTTAACTTATAATTTCTATTTTTATTAATTTTTAAATATCCATAATTTTTAAAGTTATTTCCCAATTTTAATTTTAGTTTTCTTATTGGCATCTTTTCTTTGTTTCTATCTTATTAGTCTTTTTTCATTCACCTGATATTGGCTGTCAGAAGCATAATTTTTTCTGGATAGTTTCTTGATAATTATATGTAGATCTGTAAATTTCCCTCATTCCCTCATACTATTTTAGCTTAAAATATTTATATTTGATGTTTAAATTATTTAATTATAAATATTTCTTTATTTCATGATTTACTACTGAAACAAAAGCATATTTAATACTGTATTGGGCTTCCTGGCTTATGGAATTTCAAAAGCTATTTCTTCTCCATCGACTTCCAAATATAATGCATTGTAATCTATATAATATTTATACTTTGAAGTTGATGGAGGTTTCTCTTGGCCTTCAAACAAATTTCGTTAAAGTTCTCTATGTTCTTGAAAGAAAATGTTTAATTTCTGGTGAGAGGCATAAGTATATTCAGGAGCCTATGTCTGTATGTATTAATTGCATTATAATTCCCAAATTGCACTTCTGAACTCTTAAAATTTCCAACTTATTTTATCCAACTATCCAAAATTGATTTACCTCTTTGTATTTTATATCTATTTCCCTGACATCATCTATTTATTACTAATACTCTAGTGTACGTTGTCATATGTTAAATGATATTCAGGTCTCTAAAATTTTCTTCTACACTTCATAAAATATTCTTCTTTTTTCCTTGATGTGTGCATGTTTTATAACTTATTTTATTTCTTATTGAGGTTTTGTTAATTTACAACATTATATTAGTTTCAGGTTTACAGTTTAGTAATTCAGTATTTTTACAGATTATATTCCATTCAAAGTTTCTAAGTTATTACAACATAATGACTATAATTCCCTGTATTATACAATATATCTTTGTATATAGTAACTTGTATCTATATTGTATAGTAGTTTGTATATGTTAATCCCAGTCCCCTGGTTTTCTTCCTCTCCCCTTCCCTTTCCCTTTTGGTAACCACTAGCTTCTTTTCTTTATCTGTGAGTCTGTTTGTATTGTTTTTTAGATCCCACATATAAGTGATATCTTACAGTGTTTGTCTTTCTCCATCTGATATATTTCACTAAGAAAAATATTCTTTAGGTCTGTTCATGGTTTCTGCAAATGACAGTTTTCATTATTTTATTGGCTGAATTATAATCCATTGTATTTATATACCACATCTTCTTTATCTGTTCTTCTGCTGATGGGCAGTTAGGTTGCTCCCATATCTTGGCTATTGTAAATACTGCTGCTGTGATCATTGGGGTGAATGTACTTTTTGAATTAGTGTTTTCATTTTCTCCAGTTACACACCCAGGATTGGAATTTCCAGATCATATGGTAGTTCTATTTTTAGTTTTTTGAGGACCATCCATACTGTTCTGGCATCATTGAACATAAGCACGTTGCTCAGTGGAAGTTCCATTTCACGGTGGCAGCAGTGTCCTAGGCTTGCCATCCATGCACAGATCATTTCTCTAGGTAACTTGGCTCCTTTCAATGGAATAGGGTAACAGATGTTATAATTAGTCTTTCCTTAAATTTTTTTTTAAGGAAAAATCATTTTTTCTGCTTCCAGGATTACTGCTTCAGCTTTCCTTTGGTGCTTATTTGGCTGGGATACGTTTGTCCATCATTTTATTTTCTTTTTTAAAGTATTTATTTATTGTATTGACTGCACCAGGTCTTAGTTGTGCCATGTGGGATCTTTCTTTAGTTGCAGCCTATTCCTTTATTTTCAAACCTTTGCTTATGCTTCTTTAGGAAAGTAATACATAATTCAAAATAAGATGCTGAAGTGAGTACCAAACAGAATTAAAATAAATATAAAAGGGCTACTCAATAAAGGCCAAAGTCTCTCAAAAAAATTTTATAGCCTCAATATCCAAATATATGTGTTCTAGAATAGGCACAATATTGAAGAGAATATGACCTTGATTGTCTGTGTCTGCTTTATCTGTGTCTTGCTTTATAGTTATCATAAAGATGAATGGCAGGAATTACTATGATTTACTCCATCTTACTGATGAAGATTTTGAGACCCAGACAAGTTTAAAAAGCAGTTACATAATATGAAGTGAAAGTGTTAGTGGCTCAGTCCTGTTCGACCCTTTGTGACCCCATGGACTGTAGCCAGGCTCCCCTGTCCATGGAATTCTGCATTCAAGAATACTAGAGTGGGTTGCCATTCCCTTCTACAGGGGATCTCCCCAACCAGGGATGGAAACTGGGTCTTCCACATTGCAGCTAGATTCTTTACCATCTGAGCCACCAGGGAAGCTCAGGAAGTTATGTAGTATAGAGCTCTTCAATTCTCCATTAATCTATGGAAGAGCCTCTGTTGTAACCACTGGGCCTTCATCTTGCTTCTAATCTCTCCAGATGCAGCATCCTCGTCTGGACAGAACTACAGCACGGTGTCTGAATTCATCCTCATCGGCTTCTCCAACTTCCCTCAGCAGCTCCTGCCCACTTTCTTCCTGCTGTACCTGCTGATGTACCTGTTCACGCTGCTGGGGAACCTGCTCATCATGGGCACCATCTGGAGGGAGCACAGCCTCCACACCCCCATGTACCTCTTCCTGTGTGCCCTCTCCATCTCCGAGATCCTGTTCACTGTTGCAGTCACCCCTCGAATGTTGGTGGACATGCTCTCCACCCACCGCTCCATCACCTTTGTGGCCTGTGCCAGCCAGATGTTCTTCTCCTTCACGTTTGGCTTCACCCACTCCTTCCTGCTCATGATCATGGGCTACGACCGCTACGTGGCCATCTGCCACCCGCTGCGCTACAATGTGCTCATGAGCACCCGTGACTGTGCCCGTCTTGTGTCCTGGTGCTGGGCTGGTGGCTCAGTCATGGGGATGATGTTGACATTGATAATTTTTCACCTCACCTTCTGTGGGTCTAATGTGATTCACCATTTTCTCTGTCACGTGTTTGCCCTCTTGAAGTTGGCTTGTGGAAAGGAGACAGCCACTGTCTCCATGGCTGTGATTCTGCTTTGTGTCACAGCCCTGATGGGGTGCTTATTCCTCATTTTCCTCTCCTATGTCTTCATTGTGGCTGCCATCCTGAGGATCCCCTCCACTGAGGGCCGGCACAAGACCTTCTCCACCTGTGTCTCCCACCTCACCATAGTGGTCGTGCACTACGGTTTTGCCTCCATCATCTACCTCAAGCCCAAAGGCGCCCATTCCATGGACAGTAACACTCTCATGGCCACCACATATACAGTCTTCACCCCCTTTCTTAGCCCCATCATTTTCAGTCTCAGGAATAAGGAGCTGAAGAACGCCATACAGAGAAGCTTCCGCAGAACCTTCTGTCCCTTAAGTTCCTGATGGCTAGTTAAGTGTTATGGAAGTGTGACAGAAGGCTTGGGCTTAATAATGTCTGTCTCCATAGAACTCTTGCAATGATTCAGGTCTGTAGAGTATCCATACTCCAATTCAGTTTCATGCATACTGTTTGTTCTTCTCTGATATTTCCCTCTCTTCCATAAGTTCTATCATCATAATCTTTAGCTTATTTGCAGTGAGAGGAACTTCATCCCATTATCTATGCCTAAGAATATCTTATCTTTCTATAGGCAGGTGGGGACCCCCAGAAGAATGAGTGAGGACCCTGACATATGTGATTCTTCTTGAATAGACAGCAAGGAGGAGATTTTATTCCCCCGTCTTCAAAGATAGTAATAAACAAAATAACCTAAAGATAGTCATAAATGCCATCAGAATTGAGTCCTTATAATTATGCATAAAGTACGGTGCCTAGTGCTTTATTATTATTGACATATGTTAATTATTACACATGTACAATGGAAAATAAAGTAATTGTCAGAGAACATGGCTTACTGTTTACAGTTTCTCACTTGGTTTTGGAGTTATAGACAGAAAAAGAAGTCTTTCTGTTGAGCTGAACTGAGTGAACTATGGAAGAAATTCCAAGTAGAGAGCAACTGTGAGAGTGAGAGTGAGGGAGAGACAAAGAGAGAGGGAGAGACAAAGCAGGCGAGTAGTATTTAGCTCATTAGATCTGATCATTCAATTGATTAAAGCATGCTGCTGCTGCTGCTGCTAAGTCGCTTCAGTCGTGTCTGACTCTGTGCGACCCCAGAGACGGCAGCCCACCAGGCTCCCCCGTCCCTGGGATTCTCCAGGCAAGAACACTGGAGTGGATTGCCATTTCCTTCTCCAATGCATGAAAGTGAAAAGTGAAAGTGAAGTCACTCAGTCGTGTCCAACTCTTCACGACCCCATGGACTGCAGCCCACCAGGCCCCTCTGTCCATGGAATTTTCCAGGCAAGAGTACTGGAGTGGGTTGCCATTGCCTTCTCCGTGATTAAAGCATATGGGGCAAAATCTGGGCAAGATGAGAGGAACAGAAGAAGGTTGCTAATAGAGCAATCTGCATATGAAGAAAGGGAAGAAAGGAAAGAGGCTGGAGGGAGCAAGGGAGAGACAGAGGGGAGAGAAAAGGAAGAGGGATGGGTGCTTAGCTAAGAACATGGACATATTAAAGGTGTTTTTATCCAACATCTTATGGAAATCTCTATTTTTCCCACACGTGTGTTGGTTCAGTTGCTAAATTATGTCCAACTCTTGTGACCCCATGGATTGTAGCCTGCCGGGCTCCTCTATCCTCTGCCCATGGGATTCTCCAGGCAAGAATACTGGAGCAGGTTACCATTTTCTTCTCCAGGGGATATTCCTTTCCCACACATAATTTTCAGTAAAACATCAATTTTTACTACTGTATTATACTTGCACCTCTTTGAGAAGTGTGTTAAAAGATAGAATGCTGTCTCAAGATTATATTGAGAGGTCAGAGGCCAAAGATGGGTACCTTCAGTATGCAGATGGGAAATATTGGTGGAAGTCACACAAATGTGAATGGAGGGAATCATGAGGCACTTTATGTCTATCTGAGTCCCTCACTGGTGTTTGGGAATATATATCACTGAGGACCAAGAAAGGGAACCTGATGTGGGATGTCAATTGTTAACTCAAAGATAAGGCCAAATATTTGGGTTGAGGCGGAAGATCTTTTATAAAAGATAAACCTTTTATAAAAGGATAAACCCAGAGCCACCAGTCATGTCATTGGTGTACAAAAGACACTCTAATCAGAGGGTCAGGAACCAAAGACAACACCAAAAGACCAAATCAGTCAGCCAGTTACTTTAGTCCCTCAGTCGTGTCTGATTCTTTGTGACCCCATGGGCTGCAGCACACCAGGCTTCCCTGTCCATCACAAACTCTCAGAGTTTACTCAAACTCATTGAGTCAATGATGCCATCCAACCATCTCATCCTCTGTCGTCCCCTTCTCCTCCTGCCTTCAATCTTGCGCATCATCAGGGTCTTTTCTAGTGAGTCAGTTCTTTGCATCAGGTAGCCAAAGTATTGGAGTTTCAACTTCAGCATCAGTCCTTCCAATGGATATTCAGGACTGATTTCCTTTAGGATAGACTGGTTGGATCTCCTTGCTGCCCAAGAGACACTCAGGAGTCTTCTCCAACACTACAGTTCAAAAGCATCAATTCCTCAGCACTCACCTTTCTTTATAGTCCAACTCTCACATCCATACATGACTACTGGAAAAACCATAGCTTTGACTAAATGGACCTTTGCTGGTAAAGTAATGTCTCTGCTTTTTAATTTGCTGTCTAGGTTGATCATAGCTTTCCTTCCAAGAAGCAAGCGTCTTTTAGTTTCATGGCTGCAGTCACCGTTTGCAGTGATTTTGGAGCCCAAGAAAGTAAAGTCTCTCACTGTTTCCATTGTTTCCCCATCTATTTGCCATGAAGTGATGGGACTGGATGCCATGATCTTAGTTTTCTGAATGTTGAGTTTTAAGTCAACTTTTTCACTCTCCTCTTTCACTTTTCATCAAGAGATTCTTTAGTTCTTCTTTGCTTTCTGCCATATAGTTATGTTTTATGACATCGTTAGGAGACCTATGTGGATATCACACTCTCTGTTTTGAACTACCAGGACTATGGGAATAGGGTAGAATTTGATTGGGATAAGAGGTAACTTTTGGCCAATTTGGCCAGAAGACGTATGTTACACAAGGCAAATGACTCTCCAAGACCCAGCTCCAAATGAGCTTTTTATTCTGAAAAGCCAACCAGCTGTCCTCTCCTGAAGACACAGTCCTACAATCTCACTCTTGGCTCCTCCAGCTTCTGTCTTCCCTCTGACCCTACCTTGACCCCAGTGGACTGAGGACATCTGTCTCCAGCCCTGTCTTCCCCCAAGATTTGGAGCTCCTCAGCCCTCAGCAGGGGCTCATGCCTCTCTGGGAGAGGAGAGACTCATGACCTTTGTCTATGTGGATAATGAGAGGAAGAAGTAGATGCTACAAGCTCCCAAAGGCCCCTTGAAGTCCCTCTCCGACTCCCCAGACCCTGAGGACAAAGCTTCTAGGTTGGCTTCCTGGAGAGCAGCCTGCTGGAAACCTACAGCAGGGATAAAGCACACAGGATCACTTCCAGGAGCCCGAGGTGTGACTCCACCCCTGCTTGTGGGCACCACTGAGAGCATCAGGCAGGAGAGCATCATCAACCCTTCCCTGCTGGCTGCTTCATGGAAGAGGCAGGCCAGGCTGAGGGCAATCAGAAGGGAGAGGGTAGGAAAGTAGAATCAGATAGTTGTGGGTAGCTCTGGCCAGCCTACGGATGGAGTCAGGGCTGGGGAGACCGTCCAAAAGAGAGGCTTTCATTCCCAAGAGGCTGCTGGGGCTCTTCTCTGTTTACCCATTCTGAATCGTTGGTTCTCACCCAGCCTAGGTTCGCTTTGCTGCTCCTAGGTCAGCAGTTCTTAATCTGGGGTGGTTCTGTCCTACAGTTGACATTGGACATGTTCAGAGATAACTTGGTTGTCATGATCTTGGAATGGAGGGATGCTACAGATACCTGGTGTCTTGATGCCTGGGATGCTGTTACATACTGAGCAAATGTAATAGTCTGGCATTCCTGTCCCAACTGATGAACCATTTTCGATCAATTATAATTAACTGAAGTTCATAGTTTACCTTAGAAGTCTCTCTTTGTGTTGTAACTTCTATGCATTTTAACAAATTTGTTATGATATGGTATGAATTTGCTGGTGTACAGAGCATGTTATATTTTAATTTTCACCATTGTACATTCCAACCAGCAGTGCAGGAGGATTTCCCTCTTCCCATTGCCCAATCACCATGGCATTTTCCGATTTGGGAAATTGAATATGTACATGTGAATATGTACACAGTGAAATTCCATTGCTTTCATTCATTCCCCCCAGTCCCTTCTTCGAGCATCTTTTCATTTGCCTGAGTAACTCCTGTGATTTCTCTTTTCATATCTTTTGCTCATACCTATATCAAAGTACCTACTTCTTCTTTATTCTTCTTGAGAGTGTTACCTGTTTTAGACAGTGCAGATGATCTTGTACCAATTTTCCATCTGCTTCTTAACTTTATTCAGGATATCTTTTGTGGAACCAAAATTCAAAATGCTGATGCTTTCATGTCACCTTTAGGTTTGTGTTTTAGAAGTTTTGTTTAGGAAGTCCTTCTCCACTCACAGCTTGATCAACAAAGTAGTTCTCATACACTCCCTCCCATTAACTCTATGGTTTATATTGCATATATATGTCATGAATCCATCTGGATTCCACCTTGTATGTGGTCTTGGGTAGAAATTCAGATGAATTTTGCTTCATAAAAAAGGATCAGTCTTCCCACCAGAAACTAGTAAACAATGCCATATTTATCAAATATTAGATTTTTTTATAATGATGGGGTATTTTCTGAGTTATCCATTCAATGTACCAGTGTCTTTTTCTATTCTTGGTTCACACTGTTAAAAATGACTGTGACTCTATAATGTGTCACAATATCTGGGAAGACATACAATATTTCTCCTGTTTGCTTCAATTTATAAGATGTATAGTTTCACTCTGACTTTATTTTTAGAAGAAGTTAGTATAATTATTAAATTTATTATCCATTCATGGAGTAGTTAATGCAATTGTGCTGACAGGATAATTTAGGGAAGAAGAGATATTATTACCATATTAGGTCATCCCATTCAAGAGTATGTATGATTTTACATGTATTCCAGTCATCCTCTACATGTTTGTTAAAGAGTAAAATATTTGTCTCAGGAGGTATTGCATGTCTTTGGTTAAATCCTAGATATTTTGTATAAGAGCTTTTCAAAATGTCATATGAGGACCCATGGGTTTCCAGGGACCATTTCTAGAGGGCCATCAGATCCTTATTTTCCCAGCTCAGGTCAGGAGGTATTTTTGTCATATGCTTCATTGCCACAGATGAAGTTAAGCATCAAACACCAGAATCTAGTTGTCTTGCAGTCGGCCAGAAATCAAACATATTTGAGAAAATCTGAAACCAGACCACTATTCTCACTAGTTTTTGAAAATGCAGCTGCTTTCCTAAAAGTGTTGCTATATTAAAATGTAATGGGTTTATTATTGTTCTTTTAAATGTGCAAATACTAAATATTTTAAATCATTCTCAGATTCAATTCCTAAAATGGTGAAGATCAGTAGTGATAACTCACCCAAAGAAAAGACCTTTTGCAAGCACAATAATTTTTGTTTCAAGGATCCTGAGAACAAGATGTTTAGGGCTTTTCTTTATAGTCTGTGTCACTGCTGCCAGTCTTATGCTCAGTTCAGTTCAGTCATTCAGTCTTTCCAACTCTTTGCAACCCCATGGACTGCAGCCAGGCTTCCCTGTCCATCACCAAATCCTGAAGCTTGCTCAAACTCATGCCCATCAAGTCAGTGATATCATTCAGCCATCTCATCCTCTGTCATCTCCTTCTCTTCCTGCCTTCAATCTTGCCCAGCATCCGGGTCTTTCCAAAGAGTCAGTTCTTCGCATCAGGTGGCCAAAGTATTGGAGTTCAACATCAGTCTTTCCAATGAATATTCAGGACTGATTTCCTCTGGATTGACTGGTTTGATCTCCTTGCAGTCCAAGGGACGTTCAAGAGTCTTCTCCAACACCACAGTTCAAAAATATCAATTCTTTGGCACTCAGCTTTCTTTATAGTCCAATTCTCACATCCATACATGACTACAGGAAAAACCATAGTTTTGACTAAATGAACCTTTGACAAAATAATGTCTCTACTTAATATGCTGTCTAGGTTTCTCACAGCTTTTCCTCTAAGGAGCAAGCATCTTTTAACTTCATGGCTGCAGTCACCATCTGCAGTGATTTTTGAGCCCAAGAAAATAAAGTCTCTCACTGTTTCCATTGTTTCCCCATCTATTTGTCATGAAGTGATGGGACCAGATGCCATGATCTTCGTTTTCTGAATGTTGAGCTTTAAGCCAACTATTTCACTCTCCTCTTTCACTTTCATCAAGAGGCTCTTTAGTTCCTCTTCACTTTCTGCCATAAAGGTGGGGTCATCTGCATACCTGAGGTTATTGATATTTCTCCCAGCAATCTTGATTCCAGCTTGTGCCTCATCCAGCCTGGCATTTCATATGATGTACTCTGCATATAAGTTAAATAAGCAGGTGACAATACACAGCCTTGACATAATCCTTTCCCAATTTGGAACCACTCTGTTATTCCATGTCCAGTTCTAATTGTTGCTTCTTGACTTGCATACAGGTTTCTCAGAAGGCAGGTAAGATGTTCTGTTATTCCCATCTCTTTAAGAATTTTCCACAGTTTGTTGTCATCTACATGGTCAAAGGCTTTGGTATAGTAAATAAAGCAGAAGTAGATATTTTTCTGGTATTCTCTTGCTTTTTCAATGATCCAACAGATGTTGGCAATTTTATTTCTGATTCCTCTGCCTTTTCTAAATCCAACTTGAACATCTGGAAGTTCACGGTTCACGTACTGTTGAAGCCTGACTTGGAGAATTTTTTTTTTAATTTTATTTTTAAACTTTACATAATTGTATTAGTTTTGCCAAATATCAAAATGAATCCACCACAGGTATACATGTTTTCCCCATCCTGAACCCTTCTCCCTCCTCCCTCCCCATACCATCCCTCTGGGTCGTCCCAGTGCACTAGCCCCAAGCATCCAGTATCGTGCATCGAACCTGGACTGGCATCTCATTTCATACATGATATTTTACATGTTTCAATGCCATTCTCCCAAATCTTCCCACCCTCTCCCTCTCCCACAGAGTCTATAAGACTGTTCTATACATCAGTGTCTCTTTTGCTGTCTCGTACACAGGGTTATCGTTACCCTCTTTCTAAATTCTGTATATATGCGTTAGTATACTGTATTGGTGTTTTTCTTTCTGGCTTACTTCACTCTGTATAATAGGCTCAGTTTCATCCACCTCATTAGAACTGATTCAAATGTATTCTTTTTAATGGCTGAGTAATACTCCATTGTGTATATGTACCATAGCTTTCTTATTTGAGCATTACTTTTCTAGTGTGTGAGATGAGTGCAATTGTGTGGTGGTTTGAACACTCTTTGGCATTGCCTTTCTTTAAGATTGGAATGAAAACACCTTTTCCAGTCCTGTGGCCACTGCTGAGTTTTCCAAATTTACTGGCAAATTGAGTGCAGCACTTTCACAGCATCATCTTTTAGGATTCAAAATAACTCAATTGGAATTCCATCATCTCCACTAGCTTTGTTCGTAGTGATGCTCCCTAAGGTCCACTTGACTTTGCGTTCCAGGATGTCTGGCTCTGGGTGAGTGATCACATCGTGGTTATCTGGGTCATGAAGATTTTTTTGTAGAGTTCTGTGTTTTCTTGCCACCTCTTCTTAATATCTTCTGTTCCTGTTAGTTCCATACCATTTCTGCCCTTTATTGAGCCCGTCTTTGCATGAAATGTTCCCTTGGTTTCTTTAATTTTCTTGAAGAGATCTCTAGTCTTTCCCATTGTATTGTTTTCCTCTATTTCTTTGCATTGATCACTGAGGTAGACTTTTTTTTTTTTTTAATAAATTATTCAGCTGCATTTTATTTTATTTTTTACTTTACAATATTGTATTGGTTTTGCCATACATCAACATGAATCTGCCACGGGTGTACACGTGAGGTAGACTTTCTTATCTCTCCTTGCTATTCTTTGGAACTCTGCATTCGAATGGGTATCTTTCCTTTTCTCCTTTGCCTTTAGCTTCTCTTCTTTTCTCAGCTATTTGTAAGGCCTCCTCAGACAAAAATTTTGACTTTTTGCGTTTCTTTTTCTTGGGGATGGTCTTGATCACTGCCTCCTGTACCATGTCATGAAACTCCATCCATAGTTCTTCAGGCACTCTGTCTATCAGATCTAATCCCTTGAATCTATTTGTCACTTCCACTGTATAATTGTAACAGATTTGATTTAGGTTAGATCCAAATGGTCTACTGGTTTTCACTACTTTCTTCAAGTCTGAATTTTGCAATAAGGAGTTCATGATCTGAACCACAGTTAGCTCCCAGTCTTGTTTTTTCTCCATCTCTGGCTGAAAAGAATATAATCAATCTGATTTCAGTATTGGCCATCGGGTAATGTCCACTTGTAGAGTCATCTCTTATGTTGTTGAAAGAGGGTGTTTGCTATAACCAGTCTATTCTCTTGGCAAAGCTCTATTAGCCTTTGCCCTGTCTTATCCTACTTAACTTAAATTATATGTATTAAATGATAATCACTGGTGTAATACTATGAGAAATACTATCTTTCTTTGTTGTCGATCTTGCCTTCTGAAACTTTGTGCTTCTGTTGTTCTAATAAACTTCATTTTCATTCTTTCAACTTCTCTGTGTGCATAATCATGTTTATTCCCTTCCAACCTTGCATGCCTTCTCTCTTTTCCTTTCCTTAGTGCACTGCTCAAGACTTTCAGTTCCATGTTCAAGGACAGCAGAGACAGTAAGTAACCTTGGATTCTTGCTCCTAAAATAATGCATCTAAAGTTCCCCATTAGTAACCTATTTGCTAGTTTTGTAGCACATATTCTGTTTTAAGGTGTTTTTTTATTGAAATGCAGTTGAATTTCACAATGTTGCACGAGTTTCTGGTGTCCAGCATAGTGACCCAGTAATTTTACAGATTACATTCTGTTAAACGTTATTATAAGACAATGGCTATAATTTCCTATGCTATACAATATTTCTTTGTGGCTTATCTATTTATACACAGAAGTTGGAAACTCTCAATCCCCTACCCTTAGTTTTTCCCTCACCTCTTCCCTCACCACTTTGGTACTCACTAGTTTGTTTTCTGTACCTGTGAGTCTGTCTCTGTTTTACATATACATTTGTGTGTATTAGTCTTTAGATTACAATTATAAGTGATATCACACAATATTTGCATTTCTCTTTCTTATTTCACAAGCATAATATTGTCTGGATCCACCCAGCTGTTGCAAGTGGCAGAATTCCATTCTTTTTATGGCTGAATAATATTCCATTACATTATTATTTATATTAATAATATTATTAATCTTCTTAAGCCATTCATCTATCTGCTGTTTGGGCACTTGGGATACTCCAAATCATGGCTCTTGTAAATTGTCCTGCTATGAACACTAAGGTGCATGTATATTTTCACATAAGTGTTTTCATTTCTTCCAAATGTATAACCAGGAGTGGAATTTCTGAATGATATGGTAGTTTTCTTTTTAGTTTTTTTTTTTTAGAAACCTCTATACTATTTTTCATAGTGGCTGCACCAATTTGCATTGCCACGAGCAATGTACAAGGGTTCTTTTTCTTCACATCATCTCAAACATTTGTTATTTCTAGACTTTGTTGATAGCCCTTCTGACAGATGTACAATGATAGCTCTTTTTATTGTTTGCATTTCTCTAATAATTAGCAAGGCTGAACATCTTTTCCTGTTCCTGTTAGCCAACTGTATGTCTTCTTTGGAAACCTGAGGACTCAGATCTTCTACCTATTTTTTGATTAGGTTGTTTTTTGATATTGAGATGTATGATTATGTTTTGGATATTAACCCTTTTCAGTCATATTTTCTTCCATTCTGTAGGCTGTTTTCTTGTTTTGTCCATGTTTCCCTTGCTGTGCAAAAGCTTTTAAAGTTAATTAGGTTCCATTCACTTATTTCTGCTTTTTCTTTTGGTTTAGGAGACAAAAATATTGCTATAATTTATGTCAAACATGTTCTGCCCATGTTTTCTCCCAGGAATTTCGTGGGAGAGGTAAAGACATTTACGTCTTTAATCCATTTCAGTTTATTTTTTAATATGTTGTGAGAAAATGTTCTAATTTCATTGTTTTACACCTAGTTCAGTTTTTCCAGCAACACTTATTGAAGAGACTATCTTTTCTCCAATTTATATTCTGGTCTATTTTGTCATAGATTAAATGAACATAGGTGTGTGGGTTTATTTATGATCTCTCCATTCGGTTCAATTGATTGTATGTGTCTGTTTTGTGCCAGTACTTAAAGTGTATATTCTTTACCTAGCTAAGAAAATCCCTTTCCGTAACATGTTGTGGAGGCTTTTTAAAATCATAACTGATTGTGTGTGTATATGTAAATATATGTGTGTGTGTATATATATACACACACATATATATATCATTCATTATGTTGTATATATAAAACAATATTTTATGTATATATACTAATACTTATATTAAATACATGCCAATTTTTAAAATCATAAATATAGGACTGGAATTTTAGGAAATAGATTCCTGCCTTGATAGAAATAATTATATGATTTTTTGCTTTAGTTTATTCACCTGATGAGTCAGATGGTAGGTTTTCTGATGTTGCACCATTCTTGTCATGTACGGGAGAAGTCAAAACACTTTATCATCGTA
The DNA here is from genome assembly GCF_029378745.1 of Bos indicus. Classification (NCBI taxonomy): domain Eukaryota; kingdom Metazoa; phylum Chordata; class Mammalia; order Artiodactyla; family Bovidae; genus Bos; species Bos indicus. The sequence continues at coordinate 7,142,119 of NC_091766.1, read as the reverse complement.
CACTACTTTTGAAAAAAGAATGGATTTGACTAGGCTATGTCTTCTTGCTGCTGCTGCTGCTAAGTTGCTTAAGTCATGTCCGACTCTGTGCGACCCCATAGACAGCAGCCCACCAAGCTCCCCCATCCCTGGGATTCTCCAGGCAAGAACACTTAGTTTTTAAAACTTTGCATGGGTAGGTGAAATGGACCCATAATTTTCATTTCTTATTAGCATTCAACTTGATTTAGAACCAAGATTGCATTAACTTAATGAAAAGGGGAGAGCATACTTCATATGATTTTTCTGGCTTTTAGAAATGAGTATAAGATACTCCTCAAATGTTCCTTAAAAATTTAAGAGAGGTTACCTGAAAACCCACTGGGGCCAAGGTTATTGAGGAATGACTGCATTTCATCAAATTTTTCAGTTTCCTCAAAATTGACTTGAGTCCCCAAGGTCTCTATTTTTTCTAGCACCAGATTTGGAATTTAATAGTTTTCTAAGCTACATTTCCATATATATTCTAAACTTATTTCCTTAGTGTATTATTTCAAATTTCCTAACTTGTATTTTTCTATCTTTATTAATTTAAAAATATCCATTATTTCTCTAGTTATTTTTCAATTTTATTTTTTGTGTTTTCTTATTGGCATCTTCTCCTTGTTTTAATCTTCTACAACAACCTGATTTTGATTTTATTAAGCATGACTTTCTTCTTGTAAAAATTTCTCCATAAATATATTGAAAGCTGTGTGTTTTTTGTTTTTTTTTTTTACTTTACAATATTGTGTTGGTTTTGCCATACATTGGCTTGAATCCGCCACAGGTGTACATGTGTTCTCCATCCCAAACCCCTCTCCCACCTCCCACCCCATCCAATCCCTCTAGGTCATCCCAGGGCACCAGCCCCAAGCATCCAGTATCATGCTGAGTAATATTCCATTGTATATATGTACCACAGCTTTCTTATCCATTCATCTGCTGATGGACATCTAGGTTGCTTCCATGTCCTGGCTATTGTAAACAGTGCTGCGATGAACATTGGGGTACACGTGTCTCTTTCAATTCTGGTTTCCTTGGTGTGTATGCCCAGCAGTGGGATTGCTGGGTCATATGGCAGTTCTATTTCCAGTTTTTTAAGGAATCTCCACACTGTTCTCCAGAGTGGCTATACTAGTTTGCATTCCCACCAATAGTGTAAGAGGGTTCCTTTTTCTCCACACCCTCTCCAGCATTTATTGCTTGTAGACTTTTGGATCGCAGCCATTCTGACTGGCGTGAAATGGTACCTCATAGTGGTTTTGATTTGCATTTCTCTGATAATGAGTGATGTTGAGCATCTTTTCATGTGTTTGTTAGCCACCTGTATGTCTTCTTTGGAGAAATGTCTATTTAGTTCTTTGGCCCATTTTTTGATTGGGTCGTTTATTTTTCTGGAATGAGGTGCAGGAGTTGCTTGTGTATTTTTGAGATCAGTTGTTTGTCAGTTGCTTCATTTGCTATTATTTTCTCCCATTCTGAAGGCTGTCTTTTCACCTTGCTTATAGTTTCCTTTGTTGTGCAGAAGCTTTTAAGTGTAATTAGGTCCCATTTGTTTATTTTGCTTTTATTTCCATTACTCTGGGAGGTGGGTCATAGAGGATCCTGCTGTGATGTATGTCAGAGAATGTTTTGCCTCTGTTCTCCTCTAGGAGTTTTATAGTTTCTCGTCTTACGTTTAGATCTTTAATCCATTTTGAGTTTATTTTTGTGTATGGTGTTAGAAAGTGTTCTACTTTCATTCTTTTACAAGTGGTTGACCAGATTTCCCAGCACCACTTGTTAAAGAGATTGTCTTTTCTCCATTGTATATTCTTGCCTCCTGTGTTTTTTCATAGTACAAATTTAGTTTAAAATTTGTGATTATGTGTTTCAATTATTTAATTATAAAATTTTATAAAGTATTAAAATTTACTTTACATTTTACTACTGTTACAAAGTATTATTTAATACAACCTTTAGCTCCCAAACACAGTGGATCTAAGAAGCTACTAAACAACAATGTCTACTTTTAATGCACTGTAATCTACCTCATTTTTATACTTGAAATTCATGGAAAATGTCTTTATGTCCTATATACAAGTTCAGTTTTTGTAAAAGTTCCATGAACTCTTTAAAGAAACTGTTTACTATCTCTTTATTTAAGAGTCTAAATATATCCAATAACTAATTTATGCTGTTCTGTTCTTAGTCACTCAGTCATGTCCAACTCTTTGCAATCCCATGGACTGTAGCCTGACAGGCACCTCTGTCCATGGGGATTCTCCAGAAAAGAATACTGGAGTGGGTTACAATGCACTGTCTAGGAGATCTTCTCAACCCAGGGATAGAACCCAAGTCTCACACATTGTGGGCAGATTCTTTACTAAGCCACCATTTACAAATATTATTAATTGCATTCTAATTAATAATTCATAAGTTACCTTTCTATACTTTGAGCAAATCTAGCTACATATTACATCTATGTAACTCATATTGATTTATCTTTTCCTGTTTATATCTATTCACTGAAATTATGCTGATTATTTATCACTTCCTATTCCAAAGTATACAGTTACATAGATTAGTGATATTTAAGTCAATCATTATGATGTTCTTCTATACTTAATAAAATAATTTTCTTTTTCTCTTGAAGTGTGAATGTGTGTGTGTCTCTGTAATTTTTAATTTCAGTCTGCATTTAAACTAAGAATGCTTTCATCATGCACAAAATCACAAGATCACATTTAAAATTAATATTGGGTTGCCAAAGAGTTCACTCAGGTTTTTCCATAAGATATTACAGAAAAACCTGAATAAACTTTTTGGCCTGCTCAATAATTAAGTTAATAATGATCTCACAGTATTTACACCTAATTATTCATTCATAATATATTGAAAATTTCCTCTGTTGCCTTAAAATTAGTTTACACTGGCTCATCTAAACTAGTATCCAAGCTAGGACTGTATATTGCAATTGCTTGTTATGTCCCTTGAATTTTCCATATTCTTTAGTGAGAGTGATATCTACATTACAAAATCAATTGTTCTGTAGCATGTTCCATCTCTAGATTTGTCTGATTGCATCTTCGTGGTGTCATTTAGCTTGTTCCTCCATTCTTTGTACAATGATCCTTCATTCTGGCAATCAGCTTAGTCGGCACATTTGCAATCTGGTTCTGGCATGCATTTCACATTAAGCCATTACTCACTGAAAGTTTCCTTTCACACTGGCACAAGATGTCCTAAGCTTGGTTTCTTTCTCAGAAGATTTCTCCAGGGAAACTTGATGCTTTGAGTTGCAATTGTAAATGGAAGATAATTACTGTTTCTTTAAATTTCATTTTGTCTGTTTTCAAAATTACTGCCTCAGCTGTCACTTGGTACATTTTTTCTGGCATATATTCTTCCACCCATTTGTTTTCAAACTTTTCTGTTCAGCTCATTTAGAATAGGAAATATCAATATGAAACAACACAGAAAAAACAGTTCCATTAATATAGTATTAAAATAAATATGGATGTAATAAATTATCAATTAAAAGACAAAGAGTCTGAGAGGAAAAACATTTTACAGCCTTGAGAACCAGATAAGTATTTCCTACAACAGGCACATTATTCAAGAGAATATGATCCTGATCACCTATGTTTGTCTCCAATACCTCCAAAAAGTGAAAACTTTTCATGTTGTCATCACCGTGGAAAACCCAGGAGCTAAACTATGTCTTCAGCATTAAATATACTGGTCTCATTTTATTTTTATCACATTATGGAATGATAACAGCCATTATGATTTATTCCATTTTACTGATGAAAATTTTGAGACCCAGAAAAGTTAAGAAGGTAGCTATATAATATAGAAGCCTTCAATTATCATTTAACCTATTTTAGAACCTCTGTTTTAACCACTGGGCCTTCATCTTGTTTCTGATCTCCCCAGATGAAGCATCCTCATCTGGACAGAACTACAGCACAGTGTCTGAATTCAACCTCATTGGCTTCTCCAACTTCCCTCAGCAGCTCCTGCCCACCTTCTTCCTGCTGTACCTGCTGATGTACCTGTTCACACTGCTGGGGAACCTGCTCATCATGGGCACCATCTGGAGGGAGCACAGCCTCCACACCCCCATGTACCTCTTCCTGTGTGCCCTCTCCATCTCCGAGATCCTGTTCACTGTTGCAGTCACCCCTCGCATGCTGGCGGACATGCTCTCCACCCACCGCTCCATCACCTTTGTGGCCTGTGCCAGCCAGATGTTCTTCTCCTTTACGTTTGGCTTCACCCACTCCTTCCTGCTCATGATCATGGGCTATGACCGCTATGTGGCCATCTGCCACCCTCTGCGCTACAACGTGCTCATGAGCACCCGTGACTGTGCCCGTCTTGTGTCTTGGTGCTGGGCTGGAGGCTCGGTCATGGGGATGATGGTGACACTGATAGTTTTCCACCTCACTTTCTGTAGGTCTAATAAGATTTACCATTTTGCTTGTCATGTCCTTGCCCTGTTGAAGTTGGCCTGTGGAAAGGAAACAGCCTCTGTCACCATGGGTGTGATCCTGGTCTGTGTCACAGCCCTGATGGGGTGCTTATTGTTCATCGTCCTCTCCTATGTCTTCATTGTGGCTGCCATCCTGAGGATCCCCTCCACTGAGGGCCGGCACAAGACCTTCTCCACCTGTGTCTCCCACCTCACCATAGTGGTCGTGCACTACGGTTTTGCCTCCATCATCTACCTCAAACCCAAGGGCCCTCATTCTATGGACAGTAACACTCTGCTGGCCACCACCTACACAGTCTTCACCCCCTTTCTTAGCCCCATCATTTTCAGTTTCAGGAATAAGGAGCTGAAGAACGCCATACAGAGAAGCTTCCGCAGAAAATTCTCTTCTCTAAACTCCTGATGACCAGTTGGGTGGTGAAGAAAAGGGCTAGGATCATAATATTTGTCTCCGTAGAACTATGGTAAGGATTCAGATGTGTTAAAATATCTACATTCCATACTAGCTATTTATTTTTCCTCCATTGGCAGTCCTTCTGGCACCACTCTTTCATGACACTGTGTGATAAACTCCATCCCATCATCTACGTCTTAGAACATGTATTATGGTCAAGTAGGGAGCATCCCATGAATGAGTGTTGGTCCTGATGCCCATGGTTCTTTCTGAATGGACAAGCAAGAAAAGACTTTATTTTTCTCTTTACCCACCAATATAAAATAAAAAACAACAACAGAAAATAATTATAAAAACCAAAAAACATTGAAAATTTTCTCTATATCAAGCACTGTGTCCGGTGTTTTATAACTATCTTTTTAGCTATGACAAATGTAAAAAATAAATAAATAAATTATTTGTCTCCATGGCAATTGTTTATTAATTACAGGGCTATAAGAGAGAAGAAGTAGAAGCGAAAATGAAGGAGGGAGAAAAAGTAAGAAGTAAAGAGTGATTTAGAGGAGAAAGAAGGGTGACAGAGGGAAGGAGAAAGGGAAGAGGCATCAATGCTTAGGTAAGCACGTACACATGTTAAAAGTGTGTTGTTATCTCATGTCTTACAGAAATCTTTTTCCCACACTTAACTTTCAGTAACACATACATGTCTCATTACTGTGTTAAAGTTGTATCTTTTGGGGTAGTGTGTTTAAAGGGCAGAGGGCTATCTCAAGATGGCACAAAGAGAGATCAGAGGCTACCTACAGGTATCTTCATTATGCAGAAAGGAAATGTTGGTGGAGGTCACATAACACGTATATCTGTTTCACTCCCATGCTGAAATTTCAGAATATATGATTGAGGATCCAGGAATTCACATTCCTCTGTGGAATGTAAATTGTTAACTTAAAAGATGAGGTCAAATATTTGAGTTGCAAACAAAAGACATTTTATAAGGATAAACCCACAGCCACCAGTCATCTCATTAGCATACAAAAGACACTCTTATCACAGGGTCAGAGACCAAGGACAACACCAAAACCCCAAATATTTGTGTTTTATAACATAACAAGGACGCATATGTGAATGTCAGACTATGTGACTAGGTCACCAGGACCATGGGAATAGGGTGTAATTTGACTGAGAAGAAAAGTAAGATGATCCAATTTGACCAGAGATGTTGAACAATAAAATGCCCAAGAGAAACCTGTATCCAAGATTCAGCTCTCAATTATCCTTGTCTGGGAAGCCCTCCAGCTGCCCTCACCCTAGGGCAGAGTCACTGATTCCCACTTGGGATTTCTCCAGCTCCTGCCATACCTCTGACCCTTCCTTGATCCCAAGTTGATGACATTATCTGTGTCCAACCTAGTCTCCTCAATGCCTGGGAGCTTCTCAGCCCTGAACATGGGCTGAGATTTCTCGGAATACAGAAAGCAGGGAGTCTTTTTGTGTGTGGATATTTGGAGGAAATTTAGAGGCAGCAGTCCCTGAAGATCCCTTGTGGCCCCTGCCAGCCTCTCCAGACTCTAAGGACAGATCTTCTAGGCTGGCATCCTGAAGAGACCCTAGGGAGCAGCCAGCAGGAAAGGCTACAGCAGAAATAAGCAGACAGTATCTGCTCTAGGAGGTCCAAGCCCACCCCAGCTTATGGGTACCACTGATAGCATCACGCAGCTGAGATTCTTCTGCCCTTCCCTACTGGTCACTTCATGGAAAAGGCAGGCCAGGCTGAGGGAGACCTGGAGGGAATGGTAGGAAGGAAGAACCCTACAGTTGTGGGAAGCATCACCCAACCTGGCAATGGAGGTCAGTTCTGGGGAGAAGGTCATTAGGGAAGAGCTCCATCTCGGGAGGCTGCCTGAGGTCTTCTCAGTTTGTCTTTCTGAGTCTTTAGCTCTCACCCTACATAGGTGCCCTTTTCAGTTTGTGAGTCAGTGGTTCTCAGACCCAAGTCTTTGGAATATTTACATTTCTGGTTAACTCCAGCTGTTTTGTAGCAGAGATAATCTGAATGTGATGTGAAGACGTCTTGGGGTTCCTGACAACTATTCTGCAGGTCTGTGAGATCCTTATTCGACCAATGAGAATGTTTTTCATCATCTACTTCAACTAAAACAACATGTTTTAGATTGAATGAAGAAGCAGACACTGCCATCAAATTGTCTCCTACAAGGCACATATTAGGTGTATTCAAAAAAAAGTGCAACAAAGCCATTCTTCTCACTTTAAGTTTTTCTGAAAATGTTACTTGACTAAAATATGTTACTTAAATTAGCATGTGCTAGTTTTCTTAGTGTTCTTTTAAATGTACTAATAATTAAATATTTTTAATTCTTGGTTTTAATTTCTAGCATAGTAACAGTTGATAGTTACAATCCACTCAAACAAAAACCTTTTAGGGGCCTCAGTAATTTTTTAGTGTAAAGATATCCTGAGACAAAAATGCTTGAGAGTGGTTTCTGTATAGCTGCTGTTGCTATTGGGAGTTTTATCTTCATTTTAACTAAAATTGTATACTTTGAATGATTATTAGATATAATATTATGAGAAAGATCATGAATCTTTGGAAGTTCATCTTTCTTTATGTAGCCTTGTGATCTCTTATTGTTCTAACATGTTACATCTTTATTCTTCTATCTTTTCTAGATAGATGCTCAGGTCTTCCCTTCCAATCCTTATGTATCTTCTTTTTTCCCTTGTAGCACCCCTCATGACTTTCAGTTCCATGTTAAAGAACAACAGAGACAGTAAGTATGCTTGGCTTGTTCTTGATCCTAAAATAATGCATCTAGTTTCCCCATTAGTATACTACTTGCTGTCTTTATGGTATATTTTCTCTTCTTAAACTTATTTTTATTGGAATTCAGTTGCTTTACTATGTTATTATAGCTTCTGCTGTACAGCAAAGTGAATCAGCTATATGTGTACATACGAAAAAGTGAAAGTCTTAGTTGCTTGGTCATTTTCAACTCTCCATGACCCCCATGGACCATAGCCCACCAGGCTCCTCTGTCCATGGATTTTCCAAGCAATAATACTGGAGTGGCTGGCCATTCTCTTCTCCAAGGGATCTTCTTGACTCAGGTATTGAAACTGGGTCTCTTGCATTGCAGGTGGATTCTTTACCATCTAAGGTATCAAGAAGATCCCTGTATACATATATCCTCTCTTTTTCAGACATTTAGTATATATTCTTAATCTAGCTATGAAAGTCACCTTCCCACATGGTCAAAAGAGTTTGTTTTTTTTTTAATGTGAATAAAAGTTGAATATTAGGACATTATTCCTGCCTTATTTGGAATAGTAATAAATGATTTTTCTTTTATAGCTTATTGATGTAGTGAATCACATGATAGATTTTCTGATGTTGAACCATCCTTGTCATTAATAGGATAAATCAAAGCTACATGATCATAATATATTATTTTTACTACCTTGAGATTTTACTGGGTTATATCCTACTATGAATTTTTAAATCTGCATGAGTAGATAAAATGAGTTCATGATTATCTTCTCTTACAAATATTCTTACCTGGTTTTAGAATCCAGATTGCATGAACCTGATGCAATGAGCTGGGCAATTTCATGTATTTTTCTGTTTGTTGAAGAACATGCATATGATACTTACCCACTGTTCCTTAAAAGTTTAGAGAGCTTACTTGCAAACCCAATCGGGGAAATGATTTTAGGGAGGAAAGCTTTTTACCTAACTAAAACTTTTACAAAATATTTATGTATCTGGGACTCCTAATTTTTCTTGTGCCATTTTTGGAATTTTACACTCTTTTAAGAGTTCATTCATTTCATCTAGAGTTTCATATCTGTTGACATACTGTTTTACTATTTTTGTTAATTTCCAATATTCATTATATTTATATTTACTTCCTAATTTTAATTTCATGTTTAGTTGTTAGTATCTTTTCTTTCTGTCTCTCTATCTTATTAATCTTTCCCAGATATCTAATTTGACTTTATTTGAGCACATTTTTTTCCTGGATAAAATTTCTTAATAAAATATCTAAATTTGTATATTTAACTCCAGTATTATTTTACCCTAAAACTTTGATATTTGATGTTTGAACTATTCAATTAGAAATATTTCTGAATTTATTTTATGATTTACTTTTGAAAGAAAAGATTCTAATGAGAACCCAGTGGCCAAACTATGTCTTAAGCACTTGATACACGTAAGCATTTAATCTCAGTTTATCTTTATCACAAGACTGAATATTAAGAAGTATTATGATTTCGCCCATTTTACTGATGAAGATGGTGCTGCTGCTGCTTAGTCGCTTCATTCGTGTCCGACTCTGTGCGACCCCGGAGACGGCAGCCCACCAGGCTCCCCCGCCCCTGGGATTCTTCAGGCAAGAACACTGGAGTGGGTTGCCATTTCCTTCTCCAATGCAGGAAAGTGAAAAGTGAACGTGAAGTCGCTCAGTCGTGTCTGACTCCTAGCGACCCCATGGACCGCAGCCTTCCAGGCTTGTCCGTCCATGGGATTTTCCAGACAAGAGTACTGGAGTGAGGTGCCATTGCCTTCTCCATAAAGATGGTGAGACCCAGATAAATTAAGGACATTTAAAATAGTACACAGCTCTTAAATTTCCATTTGATCTACATCAGAGCCTATGCTTTAACCATTGTTGATTCTCTTTCTGATCTCCCCAGGTGCAGCATCCTCATCTAGTCAGAACTACAGCACAGTGTCTGAATTCATCCTCATTGGCTTCTCCAGCTTCCCTCAGCATTTCCTGCCCACCTTCTTCCTGCTGTTCCTGATGATGTACCTGTTCACACTGCTGGGGAACCTGCTCATCATGGGCACCATCTGGAGGGAGCACAGCCTCCACACCCCCATGTACCTCTTCTTGTGTGCCCTCTCCACCTCCGAGATCCTGTTCACTGTTGCAGTCACCCCTCGCATGCTGGCGGACATGCTCTCCACCCACCGCTCCATCACCTTTGTGGCCTGTGCCAGCCAGATGTTCTTCTCCTTTACGTTTGGCTTCACCCACTCCTTCCTGCTCATGATCATGGGCTACGACCGCTACGTGGCCATCTGCCACCCCCCTGCGCTACAACGTGCTCATGAGCACCCGTGACTGTGCCCGTCTTGTGTCCTGGTGCTGGGCTGGTGGCTCAGTCATGGGGATGATACTGACATTGATAGTTTTTCGCCTCACCTTTTGCGGGTCTAATGAGATTCACCATTATGGCTGTCACGTGTTTGCCCTCTTGAAGTTGGCCTGTGGGAAGGGGACAGCCGCTGTCACCACAGGTGTGATCCTGGTCTGTGTCACAGCCCTGATGGGGTGCTTATTCCTCATTTTCCTCTCCTATGTCTTCATCGTGGCTGCCATCCTGAGGATCCCCTCCAATGAGGGCCGGCACAAGACCTTCTCCACCTGTGTCTCCCACCTCACCATAGTGGTCGTGCACTACAGTTTTGCCTCCATCATCTACCTCAAACCCAAGGGCCCCCATTCTATCGACCTTAACACTCTGCTGGCCACCACCTACACAGTCTTCACCCCCTTTCTTAGCCCCATCATTTTCAGTCTGAGGAATAAGGAGCTGAAGATTGCCATTCAGAGAAGCTTCCACAGAAAATTCTCTTCTCTAGGCTTCTAATGGCCAGCTGGGTGGTGGAGAAATATGAACAAAGGGCTGGTGTAATAATGTCTATCTCCTTAGAACTGTTGTAAGGATTTAGGTTTGTGAGTATACCCACACTTCATAGAGTTTGATACACACTGGCTATTTGTTTTGCCTCAATGTTTTTGTCTCCCTCTTGCATAGACTTGAGCCATCATGATCTCTTTTTTATACCTCATGTGATAAAATCTGTCTCATTATCTATGCCTTAGAATGGTAATCTATCTATAAGCAGATGGGGAGCATCAGATGGGTGTGGAGGCACAGATGCAGGTGGATTGTCTTGAATGGGCAAGCAAGAGAAGATTTTCATATAAAATAAAAATAAAAAGATAACTGTGAAGCTGATAATATTGGGTTGGCCAAAATGGTTGTAAGATGTTATAGAAAACCTAAAGGAGCATTTTGGCCAGCCCAGTAAGTACCACCCAAACACTAAGCAGTTTTATGTATGAAGCACTGTGTTACATGTCTTTTTAAATTTTTTTTTTTTTTTGAGGTGGACCATTTTAAAAGTCTTTGTTCAAGTTTTTACAATATTGCTTCTATTTTATGTTTTGATTTTGTGGCTGCAAGACATGTGGGATCTTAGCCCCCTGACCAGGGTTGAAACCCACAGCCCCTGCACTGGAAAGGCAAAGTCTTAACCAGTGGGCCACCAGGGAGAGTGTGTTATCACTCAGTCATATGCGAATCTTTATGACTCCATGGACTGGAGCCCTCAGGCTCCTCTGTCCATGGGATTCTCTAGGCAAGAATACCAGAGTGGGTTGCCATTTCCTTCTTCAGGAGATCTTCCTGACCCAGGGATGGAACCCTGGTCTCCTGAATGGCAGGCAGATTCTTTCCCATCTGAGCCACCAGAGAAGTTCCCTCCAATGTCTTTTAATTGTCATCATCTTAGTTACAACACATGTGAAACAAGAACACTATTTGTTTCCAAGATAATGGTCTGCAATTTACATTTCCATATTATCTCTGGAATGGATAGACCTACCAGAGGTTTTCTGTCTTGAGCTGAGCTGAGTGAAGTAGGTCAGAATGCAGGTGGAAAGAAAAAGAGAATGAACTAGTGAATGGGAATCTTTTAAATTCATCTGTAAAATACATTGGATAAATAGGAAATGGGGGACTTCCCTGGTGGTCCAAAGGTTAAGAATCCACCTGCCAACACAGGAGACAGGGGTTTCCTCCCCAGTCTGAAAAGATTGCACATGTTATGAGGCAACTAAGCCCTTGCAGCACAGTTACTGAGCCAACGATCTAGTGATGTGGGCCACAGCTACCGAAGCCCACGCACCTAGATGCTGTGCTCCATGACTAGAGAAGCTACCTCAGTGAGAAGCCCAGGCCCCACAGAAAAGAGTAATCCCCACTCACCGCAACTAGAGAAAGTCTCCAAGCAGTCATGAAGACCCAGTGCAGGCCATAATTTTTTTTTTTTTTTGAAAATAGGAAACGGAGTCAAATCTGGGAAAGAGAGATAGAATGAAACTGTTGGCCCTTTAGTTCTTTGCTTTCTGCCATAAGGGTGGTGTCAATTGCATATAAGGAAGAAGAAAAAGAGGAAATGTAAGGGGTTTAGAAAGGGATGTATAGAGGAAGAGGGAGTGAAATAGGAGAGAAATAGAGTGAATGAGAGGAGGGAGAGAGAGAAAGGAGGGGGAAAGAAAAAAGAATAGAGGGTCAGTTCTTAAGTAAGAACCTAAAGTGTGTTAAAAGGATGTTTCTAGCTGACATATTATGAAAATTCTTTTTCCCCTTTCCTGCACATACATTAAGTAAAATATTAATTTCTCATGACTGTGTATAAGTTGTTTCTCTTTGGGGTGTATGTTCAAGGGTAAAGTGCTATCTAAAAAAGGCGCAGAGGTCAGAGGCTACTTTTGGATACTCCCATTATGCAGATGAGAAATGTGGGTGGAGGTCACACAACTGCTGAATAAAAGACTTATGGGGGGAACCTCACTGGTAGTCCAGTGGTAAATAGTCCTCCTTCTAATGCAGGGACGTGGGTTCAATCCTTGGTCAGGGAACTAAGATCCCACATGCCTTGGGGCAACTAAGCCCATGCACCACAGCTAGGGAGCCTGCATGCTGCAATGAAGACCAAACACAGCCAAAATAAAGGCAGGGGGCGGGGGGCGGGGAGTGGACTCATGGGGAAGTTTAGGTCTATCTGATTCCCATGCTGGATCCCGTGGGGATGATATGACTGAGGATCCAGGAAGGGGGCCTTCCATGGGATGTAAAGTTTTAGCTTGGGGTGAGACCAGACCTCAAGTTGGAGGCAGAAGAGATTTTAAAACAGGGATCTTAAGAATATCTATCATATATGAGTGCCTGCATTTTGTCTTACATTGTGGTAAGATTTCATTTATGTTAGCTTCTCAAACTCACAAAATACATCCATATATATCTGTATTTATGGGCTTCCCTGATGGCTCAGGAGGTAAAGAAACTGCCTGCAATGAAGGAGATGCAGGTTTGATCCCTGGGTCAGGAAGATCCCCTGGAAGAAGAAATGGCAACCCATTCTAATACTCTTACCTGAAAAATAAATCCCACAGACAAAGGAGCCTGGCAAGCTACTCTGTGAGGTTGCAAAGAATTGAACACGATTCAGCGACTGACGCATGCATGCATATGTTACACCCACATCTATTGTTACCCATATTTTTGAGTGGAGGAAAATGAAAATCTGATAGATTGAGCTATTTGTTCAAGCCACGGGCTTCCCAGGTGGCTCAGTAAACAATCCTCCTGCAATATAGGAGACCTGGGTTGTTCGATCCCTGGGTCGGGAAGATCCCCTGGAGAAGGAAATGGCAACCCATTCCTGTACTCTTGCATGGGAAATCCCATGGGCAGAGGAGCCTGGTGGGCTACAGTCCATGGGGTCCCAAAGAGTTGGACACCACTTTTAGCAACTAAACAACAATAACAGCATAGAGTTGAGCCTGCAGAAAATGAGTGACCTCTATTCAGCCACCTTATAAGCAAGAGCTGGCTCCTACTTGGCTCTCTATCAGCTGCTTGCCCCTTAAGTGGAAAAAACAGAATTCATTAAATTGGGGCTGGAGCTCAGAGGCATTCATTTCTTTGGGTTATGAGGAGGAGAGGCCACCCTGTTCCAGGAAGGGATGAAAACCTAGATTGGAAAGAAGAGACCAACTTTAGCAGACATCAATGAAATGAAGCCAAAGCTTAAAATATACTGTTCTCAGGTGGTTAGGAAGAAACACCCAATATGAGGGGCCCGGAGAGACAAGTCTTAAGTTTAATGAAACAGGCTATATGCTTTTTCTGTTTGGTTTTGTTAGCAGGTTTATTAATACAAAAAGACTGTTGTGTTTAAATACAGTTTCTTGAGCTAAAAATAATTTTGACTCCTATTATAAAGTCAGCCTCCTGGGTTGTATTGAAAGAATCATGTTAGTTCACTAGCAATATTTGGAAACATCCTTTGTCTCTACTATAAATTGTGAAGAAGTCCCAGATGGTAAGGACTGCCTCTTTTGAAAGAGTTATGTACAATGGATGACTAAGTGGCTAACACAAGCCCCGGGGTATAGCCAGTGCGCCATGACTGATCACAAATCTGGAGACATCTTAGAATACACTGATCATCCTGGGAAATGGGTAAGAATCAGACCATGTGAATATGAGAGAATTGACAGCATAGGTGACTTCTGAATTATATCCAAGAAGGGTCAGTGTGCTTCCCTGGGATCACTAAAGAAAAAAATCAACTCATTCTAGTTTGACTAATGTCATTGCATTCTGAAATTTAATAAACTGTATTTTTACTCCTTTACCATATTTTGTATTAATTGCTTTACAAATTTATGAATTTTTACATGGCATTAATTTAATTTACAAATTAAAAACAACCAAAGAAGTTGAACTTAGTGAATGTACATAGAATTAAGAGTCATGCTCTAGACCCCAAGGGCTGGATCAGAGTAAGAAGAGTGAGGCAGGTTGATGAAAGTGCAGAGTTGTAGCCCATTTTTATTTAAAATGCTGATACTCTGTTCATTGTGAACTTTTTACATTACTTTTGATTTTTAAAAATATTGCATGAAATGTGATTTTTCTTGGCCACTGAATTGTGTGGTGGTCCCTTAAATTTAGTTGTCAAGGGGATTTGCTTGCATCTAGTCCTAACCCTACTATAGTGACTTCCCCTTGTGTGTGTGCTAAGTCACTTCAGTCATGTCCGACTCTTTGAGATCCCGTGGACTGTAGCCTGCCAGGCTCCTCTGTCAATGGGATTTCCCAGGCAAGAATATGGGAGTGGGCCATTTCCTCCTCCAGGGGATCTTTCCAACCCTGGAACTGAACCACGTCTCCTGCAGTGGAAGGTGGATTCTTTACCACTGAGCCGCCAGGGAAGCACTTGCTAAGTAAATACTGCAGGGTTTATCCTCCTTGGCACTGCTGACATCTGAAGCTGGCTCATCTTTGCAGTGGGATCTATTCTGTATGAGAGATGGACTATTTCCTGCAATATCAGTAAACAAGCAGGTCACAATCATTGGCAATTGCAGCCCTCCAATGTGAGCTGGTGAGCCCTAAAGGCATTCTGGAAGGAGAAGAATACCTTCTAGCAGCCATCAGACTATACCCGTTCCCTACGGTGAGCCCTGTAGGAACTCATATGTACAGATGTGCAAGCTGGGTCATAAAGGTTGAGTGCTGAAGAACTAATGCTTTCTAGTTGTGATGCTGGAGAAGACTCTTGAGAGTCCCTTGGACAGAAAGAGGATCAAACCAGTCAATCCTAAAGGAAATCAACCCTGAATAATCATTGGAAGGACTGATGCTAAAGCTGAAGCTCTAGTACTTTGGCCACCTGACACAAAGAGCCGACTCATTGGAAAATACCCTGATGCTGGGAAAGAGTGAGAGCAGGAAAAGAATGGGGAGACAAAGGATGAGATGTTTGGATGGCATCACCAACCCAATGGACATGAGTTTGAGCAGACTCTGGGAGATAGTGAAAGACAGGAGAGCCTGGTGTGCTGCAGTCCATGGGGCCACAAAGAGTCAGACACGACTTAGTCACTGAAAAACAACAACAGTGAGCCCCAAGGGAGTTCAGGCATGTGAAACACACAGGAAACTGGCCCAAGATATGTGAGGTGCCTATGAAAGGAAAGATTTCAGTGAGCCCAGATTCCTGTATCTTCCCACACACAGAAAAGCCCTGAATTCCTTAACTTGGGATATTTGGTTTTCTTTAATAGTAACCTTTTGATGTTCACACTACCTGCCCTTATTACAAAACTTCTATATAAACTATATAACCTGGATCCTCCCCTCACCTCCACTGAGTCATTTGCTCAAGGCTGCTAGAGATGATGCCGGGGCTCCTTCAATTCAATTCAGTCACTCAGTTGTGTCCAAATCTTTGCAACACCATGGACTGCAGCACACCAGGCTTTCCTGTCCATCACCAACTCCCGGAGCTTTCTCAAACTCATGTCCATCCAGTCAGTGATGCCATCCAACCATCTCATCCTCTATCATCCCCTTCTCCTCCTGCCTTCAATCTTCCCGGGCATCAGGATCTTTTCTAATGAGTCAGTTCTTCGCATCAGGTGGCCAAAGTATTGGAGTTTCAGCTTCAGCATCCGTCCAGGACTCATCTCCTTTAGGACGGACTGGTTGGATCTCCTTACAGTCCAAGGGAATCTCAGGAGTCTTCTCCAACACCACAGTTGAAAAGCATCAATTCTTCGGCACTTAGCTTTCTTTATGGTCCAACTCTCACTTTCATATATGACTCCTGGGAAAACCATAGCTTTGACTAGATGGACCTTTGTCAGTAAAGTAATACCTCTGCTTTTTAATATGTTGTGTAGGTTTCTCATAGCTTTTCTTCCAAGGAGCAAGTGTCTTCCAAAATAAAACCTAAGTCTCAACTTTTAGGTTGTGACTATTTTTTAAGTCGATGTGCATTCTAAGAAGTTGAACAGCATCCCTGGCCTTGACCCACTAGACATTATAGCACATCTCCCCCTCCCCCAGTTGTAACAATCAAAAATGTCTCCAGAAAGTCCCAAGTATCCTTTGAAGGGGTCGCTTGTGAGAGCTGTTGGAGTACAGGAATGAAGGACAACCTGGCTGATGCTCCCAAGCTGCAGAGTCACACTCCTTTTGATGGCCCTTAGCACCTGGTCTGGGCTTCCCTGGTGACTCAGAGAGTAAAGAATCTGCCTGCAATGCAGGAGACCAGGCTTTGATCCCTAGGTCAGGAAGACCCCCTGGAGGAAGTATGGTTGGGAAGATCCCTTGGAAAAGGGAAGGGCAACCCACTCCAGTATCCTTGTCTGGAGAATTCCACGGACACAGGAGCCTTGCCGGCTACAGCCCATGGGGTCACAGAGTCAAACACGACTGAGTGAATAACACACTAACACTAGAACCTGATCCATGTCTTGGGGAGAGCTCTGACATTTCTCTGTGTGTCTTGCCACTAAGCACCATGGAAACTCTTCGAAGAGAGAGACTAACAACAGATCCATCTCTGTACTCTCAAAACTAGTACAAGAGTTGAGACACAGAAGGCCATAGGTAACTATTAAATAGATCTTTGAAAGCTGGCATTTACTGCGTCCTTACTGCATGCCAATCATGGTCAGTGCCCTACATAGAGGATGTTATTTAACTCTCTGAGCCATCCCAACAGGTGCATGCGTGTGTGTTAAGTAGCTTCCATCATGTCTCAGTCTGCAACCCTATGAACACTAGCCCACCAGGCTCCTCTGTCCAAGGGATTCTCCAGGCAAGAATACTGGAGTGGGTTGCCATGCCCTCCTCCAGAGGATCTTCCTGACCCAGGGATCAAACCCTGGTCTCCTGTATTGCAGGCAGATTCTTTACCACATGGCGACTCTCTTATTTCAACTTTTCTCTAAGTGTGAAGGTTGCATGAGTGCTTCAGTCATGTGCCACTCTTTGCACTCCCATGGCCTGTAGCCCTCCATGTTCCTGCGCCCATGGACTTTCCAGGCAAGAATACTGGAGGGGGTTGCCATTTCCTTCTCCAGGGCATCCTCTCCCCCAGGGGTCAAGCCCATGTCTCTTGCATCTCTGTTGGCAGACAGATTCTTTCCCATTAATGCCACCTGGGAAGCCCATTCTAAGATGTGGATATATCATATTGCAGGAAAGTGATGTGTGAAGGGCTGGATTGAAAGACAAACATTGGAAGCCTAAGTTGAGTGACCTTGAATGAGTCATACAACCATCCTGAGCTTCAGTCTCCCCTCTATCAGACGTAGTGGGTGTGAGTTTATCTGCCCTGATCCCTCTTTGTGAGGCTCATTCATATATGTAATGAGATAACATATGTGAAGAATAACAGGCAACCTGCCGTATATTCTGCAAAGGAGGCTGCTCAGGGTTCCCCAGTTTGACTGGACTTGTTTCCACATCCTCACACTTCATGTTAACATGAGAGGTGTTTACTGCTCAACTTATAAAGAAGGACTGAATTCAACTTTAGGACAAATGAGGTATAGTTTACTCTTCAACTTAAACGTGTGTGTGCATGTGCTTAGTCACTCAGTCATATCAAACTTTGTGCAACCCTAGGGACTACAGGTGGTCAGACTCCTCTAAGGGATTCTCCAGGGAAGAATACTGGAGTGCGTTGTCATGCCCTCCTCCAGTTGGGCCCTCCTCCTACCCAACCCAGGGATCGAACCCAGGTCTCCTGCATTGCAAGCAGATTCTTTACTGTCTGAGCCACCAGGGAAGACCAAGAATACTGAAGTGGATAGCCTATCACTTCTCCAAGGGATCTTCCCAACCCAGGAGTCAAACCAGGGTCTCCTGCATTGCAGGGGGATTTTTACCAGCTGAGCTACCAGGGAAGCCCATCAACTTAAACATAAATACACATATTTTCTTTTCCTTTAACTTTGGCTACTTTGTCTAATTAATTGCTTGTATGTTTTAATTACACTTGTTGCTGTGTATAACAGAATTACCATAACTAGTGTTCATTAAGTATTATAAAGACTTATCTTTATTTTTTTAGATAATCCAAGAATTCTTTAATTAATTCCTTTTATTTTATTTTACTTTTTAACTTTACAATATTGTATTGGTTTTTCCATGTATCAACATGAATCGCCAAAGGTATACACCTGTTCCCCATCCTGAACCCTCTTCCCTCCTCCCTCTCCGTACCATCCCTCTGGGTCGTCCCAGTGCACCAGCCCCAAGCATCCAGTATCATGCATTGAACCTGGACTGGCGACTCGTTCATGTATCATATTATACATGTTTCAATACCGTTCTCCCAAATCATCCCACCCTCTCCCTCTCCCACAGAGTCCAAAAGACTGTTCTATACATCAGTGTCTCTTTTGCTGTCTTGTATACAGGGTTATTGTTACCATCTTTCTAAATTCCACATATATGCGTTAGTATACTGTATTGGTGTTTTTCTTTCTGGCTTACTTCACTCCGTATAATACGCTCCAGTTTCATCCACCTCATTAGAACTGATTCAAATGTGTTCTTTTTAATGGCTGAGTAATACTCCATTGTGTATATGTACCACTGCTTTCTTATCCATTCATCTGCTGATGGACATCTAGGTTGCTTCCATGTCCTGGCTATTATAAACAGTGCTGCGATGGACATTGGGGTACATGTGTCTCTTTCAAATCTGGTTTCCTCAGTGTGTATGCCCAGCAGTGGGATTGCTGGGTCATAAGGCAGTTCTATTTCCAGTTTTTTAAGGAATCTCCACACTGTTCTCCAGAGTGGCTATACTAGTTTGCATTCCCACCAACAGTGTAAGAAGGTCCCCTTTTCTCCACACCTTCTCCAGCATTTATTGCTTGTAGACTTTTGGATTGCAGCCATTCTGACTGGCGTGAAATGGTACCTCATAGTGATTTTGATTTGCATTTCTCTGATAATGAGTGATGTTGAGCATCTTTTCATGTGTTTGTTAGCCATCTGTATGTCTTCTTTGGAGAAATGTCTATTTAGTTCTTTGGCCCATTTTTTGATTGGGTCATTTATTTTTCTGGAATTGAGCTTCAGGAGTTGCTTGTATATTTTTGAGATTAGTTGTTTGTCAGTTGCTTCATTTGCTATTATTTTCTCCTATTCTGAAGGCTGTCTTTTCACCTTGCTGATAGTTTCCTTTCCTTTGTTGTGCAGAAGCTTTTAAGTTGAATTAGGTCCCATTTGTTTATTTTTGCTTTTATTTCCAATATTCTGGGAGGTGGGTCATAGAGGATCCTGCTGTGATGTATGTTGGAGAGTGTTTTGCCTATGTTCTCCTCTAGGAGTTTTATAGTTTCTGGTCTTACATTTAGATCTTTAATCCATTTTGAGTTTATTTTTGTGTATGGTGTTAGAAAGTGTTCTAGTTGCATTCTTTTACAAGTAGTTGACCAGTTTTCCCAGCACCACTTGTTAAAGAGACTATCTTTTCTCCATTGCATATTCTTGCCTCCTTTATTCAAAGATAAGGTGTCCATACGTGCGTGAATTTATCTCTGGGCTTTCTATCTTGTTCCATTGATCTATATTTCTGTCTTTGTGCCAATACCATACTGTCTTGATGACTGTGGCTTTGTAGTAGAGCCTGAAGTCAGGCAGGTTGATTCCTCCAGTTCCATTCTTCTTTCTCAAGATTGCTTTGGCTATTCAAGGTTTTTTGTATTTCCATACAAATTGTGAAATTATTCTAGCTCTGTGAAGAATACCGTTGGTAGCTTGATAGGGATTACATTGAATCTATAAATTGTTTTGGGTAGTATACTCATTTTCACTATATTGACTCTTCCAATCCATGAACATGGTATATTTCTCCATCTATTAGTGTCCTCTTTGATTTCTTTCACCAGTGTTTTATAGTTTTCTATATATAGGTCTTTAGTTTCTTATGTAGATATATTCCTAAGTATTTTATTCTTTTTGTTGCAATGGTGAATGGAATTGTTTCCTTAATTTTTCTTTTTATTTTCTCATTATTAGTGTATAGGAATGCAAGGGATTTCTGTGTGTTGATTTTATATCCTTCAACTTTACTATAATCATTGATTAGTTCTAGTAATTTTCTGGTGGAGTCTTTAGGGTTTTCTATGTAGAAGATCATGTCATCTGCAAACAGTGAGAGTTTTACTTCTTCTTTTCCAGTTTGGATTCCTTTGATTTCTTTTTCTGCTCTGAAAAACTTCCAAAACTTCTAAAACTATGTTGAATAGTAATGGTGAAAGTGGGCACCCTTGTCTTGTTCCTGACTTTAGAGGAAATGCTTTCAATTTTTCACCATTCAGGATAATGTTTGCTGTGGGTTTGTCATATATAGCTTTTATTATGTTGAGGTATGTTCCTTCTATTCCTGCTCTCTGAAAATTTTTTTTATCATAAATGGATGTTGAATTTTGTCAAAGGCTTTCTCTGCATCTATAGAGATAATCATATGGTTTTATTTTTCAATTTGTTAATGTGGTGTATTACATTGATTGATTTGCAGATATTAAAGGATCCTTGCATCCCTGGGATAAAGCCCACTTGGTCATGGTGTATGATCTTTTTAATGTGTTGTTGGATTCTGATTGCTAGAATTTTGTTAAGGATTTTTGCATCTATGTTCATCAGTGATATTGGCCTGTAGTTTTCTTTTTTTGTCACATCTTTGTCAGGTTTTGGTACCTGGGTGATGGTGGCCTCATAGAATGAGTTTGGAAGTTTACCTTCCTCTGCAATTTTCTGGAAGAGTTTGAGTAGGATAGGTGTTAGCTCTTCTCCAAATTTTTGGTAGAATTCAGCTGTGAAGCCGTCTGGACCTGGGCTTTTGTTTGCTGGAAGATTTCTGATTACAGTTTCAATTTCCGTGCTTGTGATGGGTCTCTTAAGATTTTCTATTTCTTCCTGGTCCAGTTTTGGAAAGTTGTACTTTTCTAAGAATTTGTCCATTTCTTCCCCGTTGTCCATTTTATTGGCATACAATTGCTGATAGTAGTCTCTTATGATCCTTTGTATTTCTGTGTTGTCTGTTGTGATTTCTCCATTTTCATTTCTAATTTTATTGATTTGATTTTTCTCCCTTTGTTTCTTGATAAGTCTGGCTAATGGTTTGTCAATTTTATTTATCCTTTCAAAGAACCAGCTTGTGGCTTTGTTGATTTTTGCTATCGTCTACTTTGTTTCTTTTGCATTTATTTCTGCCCTAATTTTTAAGATTTCTTTCCTTCTACTAACCCTGGGGTTCTTCATTTCTTCCTTTTCTAGTTGCTTTAGGTGTAGAGTTAGGTGTTTTATTTGACCTTTTTCTTGTTTCTTGAGGTATGCCTGTATTGATATGTACTTTCCCCTTAGGACTGCTTTTACAGTGTTCCACAGGTTTGGGGTTGTTGTGTTTTCATTTTCATTCGTTTCTATGCAAATTTTGATTTCTCTTTTGATTTCTTCTGTGATTTGTTGGTTATTCAGCAGCGTGTTGTTCAGCTTCCATATGTTGGAATTTTTAATAGTTTGATTTCATTTTTTTTTAATTTACCAAGGCTAGATGTATGGCCCAAGATGTGATCTATCTTGGAGAAGGTTTCATGTGCACTTGAGAAAAAGGTGAATTCATTGTTTTGGGGTGAAATGACCTACAGATATCAATTAGGTCTAACTGGTCTATTGTATCATTTAAAGTTTGTGTTTCCTTGTTAATTTTCTGTTTAGTTGATCTATCCATAGGTGTGAGTGGGGTATTAAAAGTCTCCCACTATTACTGTGTTATTGTTAATTTCCCCTTTCATACTTGTTAGCATTTGTCTTACATATTGCGGTGCTCCCGTGTTGGGTGCATATATATTTATAATTGTTATATCTGCTTCTTGGATTGATCTTTTGACTATTATGTAGTGACCTGCTTTGTCTCTTTCCACAGCCTTTGCTTTAAAGTCTATTTTATCTGACATGAGTATGGCTACTCCTGCTTTCTTTTGGTCTCTATTTGCATGGGAAATCTTTTTCCAGCCCTTCACTTTCAGTCTGTATGTGTCCCCTGTTTTGAGGTGGGTCTCTTGTAGACAACATATGTAGGGGTCTTGTTTTTGTATCCATTCAGCCAGTCTTTGTCTTTTGGTTGGGGCATTCAACCCATTTACATTTAAGGTAATTTTTGATAAGTATGATCCCGTTGCCATTTACTTTATTGTTTTGGGTTTGAGTTTATACACCCTTTTTGTGTTTCCTGTCTAGAGAATATCCTTTAGTATTTGTTTGAGAGCTGGTTTGGTGATGCTGAATTCTCTCAGCTTTTGCTTGTCTGTAAAGCTTGTGATTTCTCCTTCATATTTGAATGAGATCCTTGCTGGGTACAATAATCTGGGCTGTAGGTTATTTTCTTTCATCACTTTAAGTATGTCTTGCCATTCCCTCCTGGCTTGAAGAGTTTCTATTGAAAGATCAGCTGTTATCCTTATGGGAATTCCCTTGTGTGTTATTTGTTGTTTTTCCCTTGCTGCTTTTAATATTTGTTCTTTGTGTTTGATCTTTGTTAACTTGATTAATATGTGTCTTGGGGTGTTTCACCTTGGGTTTATCCTGTTTGGGACTCTCTGGGTTTCTTGGACTTGGGTGATTATTTCCTTCCCCATTTTAGGGAAGTTTTCAACTAGTATCTCCTCTAGTATTTTCTCGTGGTCTTTCTTTTTGTCTTCTTCTGGGACTCTTATGATTTGAATGTTATAGCGTTTAATATTGTCCTGGAGGTCTCTGAGATTGTTCTCATTTCTTTTAATTCATTTTTCTTTTTTCCTCTCTGATTCATTTATTTCTACCATTCTATCTTCTAATTCACTAATTCTGTCTTCTACCTCTGTTATTCTACTGTTTGTTGCCTCCAGACTGTTTTTTATCTCATTTATTGCATTATTCATTATATATTGACTCTTTTTTATTTCTTCTAGGTCCTTGTTGAACCTTTCTTGCATCTTCTCAATCCTTGTCTCTAGGCTATTTATCTGTGATTCCATTTTGATTTCAAGATTTTGGATCATTTTCACTATCATTATTCGGAATTCTTTATCAGGTAGATTCCTTATCTCTTCCTCTTTTGTTTGGTTTGGTGGGCATTTATCCTGTTCCTTAACCTGCTGGGTATTCCTCTATCTCTTCATCTTGTTTATATTGCTGAGTTTGGGGTGTCCTTTCTGTATTCTGGCAGTTTGTGGGGTTCTCTTTATTGTGGAGTTTCCTCACTGTGTGTGGGTTTGTGCAGGTGGCTTGTCAAGGTATCTTGGTTAGGGAAGCTTGTGTCTGTGTTCTGGTGGGTGGAGCTGGATTTCTTCTCTCTGGAGTGCAATGAAGTGTCCAGTAATGACTTATGAGATGTCTATGGTTTTGTAGTAACTTTGGGCAGCCTGTATATTGGAGCTCAGGGCTGTGTTCCTGTGTTGCTGGAGAATTTGCGTGGCATGTCTTGCTCTGGAACTTGTTGGCCCTTGTGTGGTGCTTGGTTTCAGTGTAGGTATGCAGGTGTTTGATGAGCTCCTGTCAATTAATGTTCCCTGGAGTCAGGAGTTCCCTGGAGTCAGGGTTTCAACTTAAGCCTCCTGCTTCTGGTTTTCAGTCTTATTTTTATAGTAGTCTCAAAACTTCTCCTTCTATACAGCACCATTGATAAAACATCTAGGTTAAAGATGAAAACTTTCTCCACAGTGAGGGGCACCCAGAGAGGTTCACAGAGTTACATGGAGAAAAGAAGAGGGAGGAGGGAGTTAGAGGTGACCCAAATAAGATGAGGTGGAATCAATAGAGGAGAGAGCAGGCTAGCCAGTAATCACTTCTTTATGTGCACTCCACAACTGGACCGCTCAGAGATGTTCATGGAGTTATACAAAGAAGAGAAGAGGGAGGAAGGAGACAGAGGTGGCCAGGAGGATAAAAGGGGGGAATGAAAAGGAGAGAGACAGATACAGCCAGTAATTATTTCCCTAAGTGTTCTCCACCATCTGGAACACACAGAAATTCACAGAGTTGAGTAGAGCAGAGAGGGGTTAGGGAGGAGACACAGGCGACCTGGTGGAGAAAAAGGAGAGTCCAAAGAGGGAGAGAGCAGTCAAGCCAGTAATCTCTCTCCCAAGTAAAAATGGGTACTGAAGATTGGGTTCTTAAAGGTACAAAATTGATAACAAATACCAAAAAGAAAAAATTAAAAATTTAGAGTAGAGTTTGGAATTTCAAAAATACAGTGTTAAAGAAAAGAAGAAGAAAAATAAACAGAGGGGGAAAAAAATCACAAAAACTATTTTAAAAATATAGGTACAAAATTGATAACAAATACCAAAAAGAAAAAATTAAAAATCTAGAGTAGAGTTTGGAATTTCAGAAATACAATGTTAAAGAGAAGAAGAGAAAGAAAAAAAATAAAAAAGAAAGAAAGAGAGAAAAAAAACAAAGTCACAAAAATTATAAAAAATATATATATGAAGTTTGCTTTTAAAAAAAATAGGGTCTTTATTTTTGCAAAGTAATAGTAGGTTATAAAAGTGAAAATTAAAGGAGTAATAGAGGACTTAAATTTTTTTTTTAATTAAAAAAAAAGAAAGAATTATCGTAAAAATAGTAAAAATATATCTAGGACTTACTTTGGTATTGTTGTGGGTATTGTGGGGTCAGTTCATTTTCGGCTAGTTTCTTGGTCTGGCTTATATTTCTT
The DNA here is from genome assembly GCF_029378745.1 of Bos indicus. Classification (NCBI taxonomy): domain Eukaryota; kingdom Metazoa; phylum Chordata; class Mammalia; order Artiodactyla; family Bovidae; genus Bos; species Bos indicus. The sequence goes on along the minus strand of NC_091766.1, from coordinate 7,116,829 downwards.
AAGATCTATAGGCCCCTTCCTATGTAGTCGGGAGAAGGCAATGGCACCCCGCTCCAGTGTTCTTGCCTGGAGAATCCCAGGGACAGGGGAGCCTGGTGGGCTGCCGTCTATGGGGTCGCACAGAGTCGGACACGACTGAAGTGACTTAGCAGTAGCAGTAGCAGTCCTATGTAGTCAGTACTAACCATAGGGTTTTAATCTATTGCACCTGTCGCTTCCAAGGCGGTTCCCTCTATTTTAGCTTCTTCTGTTTGCTGGTCTCTTCAGTGTCTGATTTCCGCCCTGACACAAAGCGGGCGGTGGTGGACACTTGTTTTGTTTTGTTTTGTTTTTTTAGGCTCACTTGTTCGGTCGCACTGTGGGGAGGGAGGGATGCTGCAAACAAATAACACTGGCGTGTGCTCGCAATGCCTCAGCCACACTGGGCCTGCCCCTACTCACGGCACATGTGCCCTCCCTGCCCACACTGCTCAGGCTCTAGGTTGCTCTACCAGGAACCATCCGAGGCCAGCCCTGGGCTGCATGCACCTCCCAGGTCTAAGCCACTCAGGTTCAGGCACTTGGGTAGTCCTTAGAGGTGCAGACTCGGTTGGGCCTGCATTTTGTGCCCTTCCCAGATCCGAGCAGCTCAGGTGATGAGGTGTTTGGCGAGTGCAGTCGCTGCAACTTATCGCCTCCCTGCCACTCAGTTTTCTGGGTGTACAACCAGCGCACCTTCTCAGGTGGATGTTGACCGTCCAGAACCCCAAGAAGTCTTAGTTAGCAAAGAAGCCTGCTTACAGTTTTGTAGATAATGTCTCTCTGGGGCTGTGATTGCCCCCTTCCGGCTCTGGCTGCCTGTCACCGGAGGGGGATGGTCTGCAGCCAGCTATCTCTGTTCAGTCCTTTGCTCTGTGCGCGGGCCTGGCGGTGTCTTAGGTTAGGGCTGGCTTTTCGCGTGGTAGTTATCCCAAAGTCGCTAGCCCAAGTTAGTTTGCTCAGATAGTGCTCAGGGCTTCAGGCCAGATCCTTACTCTCAGCGTTGCAGCCTGCGCCTCCCTGCCCTGCCCCCGCTGGCTAGTGGCGGGTGCAGGCGTCTGCGCTGCTTCTCTGCTGGGGGAGTTATTGTTGGGCTCGTAATCTGTGGATTTTAATTGTTTATTTATTTTTCCTCCCTGTTATGTTGTCCTCTGTGCTTCCAAGACTTGGCAGTGAGAGTGTTTCCTGGTGTTCGGAAACTTCTCTCTTTTTAAGACTCCCTTCCCAGGACAGAGCTCCATCCCTCCCTCTTTTGTCTCTTTTTTTGTCTTTTATATTTTTTCCTACCTCCTTTCGAAGACAATGGGCTGCTTTCTGGGTGCCTGATGTCCTCTGCCGGCATTCAGAAGTTGTTTTGTGGAATTTACTTGGTGTTTAAATGTTCTTTTGATGAATTTGTGGGGGAGAAAGTGGTCTCCCCATTCTATTCCTCTGCCATCTTAGCTCCTCCAAGGCTTATTTTTAAATAAATGCATACATCAAACTCCCATTGGCTGTCTATTTTACATATGGTAATGTACATGTTTCAATGCCAGTCTCTCAAATCATCCCACCTTCTCCTCCCACTTGTCCACAAGTCTGTTCTTTATGCCTGTGTCTCCTTTGCTGCCCTGAACATAGGATCATTGGTACCATCTTCCTAGATTCCATATACATGCATTAATATATGATATTTGTCTTTCTCTTTCTAACTTACTTCACTCTGTATAAAAGGCTCTAGGTTCATCCACGTCATTAGGACTGACTCAAATGCATTCTTTTTATAGCAAAGTAATATTCCATTGTGTATATGTACCACAACTTCCTTATTCATTGGATGGGGAGGGAGGTGGGAGCCCCTGGTGTTCAGGAGGGAAGGGATACATATATGCCTACGGACGATTCATGTTGATGTATGTCAAAAGCCATCATAATATTGTAAAAAATTTTCATCCAATAAAATAAATTAAAACAAAAAAAGCATAAATTCATATTTGGAACACTTTAAATACATCAAAGAAGCTTTTTAAAAATTGAGAGGTATTATGTAACAATCTAAATGGGAAAAGAGCTTCAGAAAAAAATAGGTACATGTGTATGTATAACTGAATCCCTTTGCTGCACACCAGAAATGAACACAACATTGTTAATAAACTACACTGCAAAAGAAATTGAGATATAATTGACGTATAACATTGTGTAAGTTTAAGGTATACAATGTGCTGATTTGATCTATTTATATATTGCAGTATGGTTACCACTTCTTAGGGAAATTAAGTGAATAGTCTTGTTTAGGTTTCAGAGACAACGCAGAGCAGGCTTCTGACCTTGCTTCTAACCTGCCTGGACACTGGCCTGACTGGGAGTGATGGTGATGATGATGATGATGATGAGCCTGCTGTGAGTGCAAGACTTGCACACCTTAGATAAGGCGAGGAAGAAATCTCAAGGTTGTTGAGCCCTTGGAGAGGGCCTGGCCAACCAAGCCCCAGGCTTGGCAGCATCCCAAGTTTTACACAACAAAACAAACAGCATTAACATGAAACCAGAGCCTTCATTTGGTCACAGATTGATGATGATATCAGTTTTTGACCATCCTGGGATTATAAGCAGGAAACTACCCCACACCACCACCACCACAACTGCAGTCTTGGAGATCTCAACCATGGAGCGGACATGCTGCCTGGGACCCTTTCCCAATTGGGATTCCAAATGTGCTGTGACACAGGGCTTCCCAGCGCTATTTAAGTCTGGATGTTGGTCAGAACCCAATTTGGTGATTCTCTGCTCTTTCTATTTCTCTTTTCAAAAGTTATCAAGATAATTCTCTAAGAAATATTTATGTTATTTATTTGTATATAAGAGTGGCTTATTTTGTTAACAAATCCTTAGACCTGAGATGAAAGTGAAACCTTTTGGCAAAACACCACTATAGTGTTTGCTAATAACACCTCTATTGTATCACATAATTTCCTCTTTTTTTTTTTTTTTTTGTAGTGGGAATAGTGTCTTAACAACTCTGAAGTTTATAATAGTATTACTGCCTATAACCACTATGCTGCAATAAACATTATCTTGTTCATCTACTGGTTGTGTTACCGATCCAGGTTCTTGGACTCATTGAATTGAAATTCATTCAGTTGTGTCTGACAATTTTGTGACCCCATGGAATTCCAGGCCAGAATACTGGAGTGGGTAGCCTTTCCCTTCTCCAGGGGATCTTCCCAACCCAGGGATTGAACCCAGGTCTCCCACATTTCAGGAAGATTTTTTTACCAGCTGAGCCACAAGGGAAGACCAAGAATACTGGAGTGGGTCATTAGAAACTGAGAAGAGGTCAGACAAAATATTCAGGCAAGGCTTTATTGGGACTCGTGCTGCAGCATTACTCAGTCATAAAAAAGGAACAAAACTGGGTCATTTGTAAAGACTTGATTGGAATGAGAGTCTATCATACAGACTGAAGTAAGTCAGAAAGAAAAACCTTGCATATTAATGCATATATGTAGACTCTAGGAAAATGGTACAGATGAACCTATTTGTGGGGCAGGAATAGAGAAGCAGATGTAGAGAACGGATGAGTGGACATGGAGGTGGGAAGGATGTTGTTGTTCACTCGCTAAGTCGTGTCCAATTCTTTGTGACCCTATGGACTGCAGCACACCAGGCCCCTCTGTCTTCCACCGTCTCCTGGAGTTTTCTCAAATTGATGTCCATTGAGTCAGTGATGCTATCTAACCATCTCATCCTCTGTTACCCCCTTCTCCTTTGGCCTTCAATCTTTCCCACCATCAGAGTATTTTTCAGTGAGTCAGCTCTTTGCATCACGTGGCGAAAGTATAGGAGCTTCAAGCTTTAGCATCATTCCTTCCAATGAATATTCAGGATTGATTTTCCTTTAGGATTGACTGGTTTCATCTCCTTGCTGTCCAAGGGACTCTCAAGAGTCACCTTAAATCCCCCTTAGTGCAAATGGGAATATTTAAACTGATGTGACCACGAGACATACCTTCATTTTGGGCTCTGCACTCACTATTGTGAGTCAACAAAGAGTTCCCCCTGGTGGCTGTGCCACTTCACACTCTTACCACGGCAGGCAATTTCTCACGATGGGACTTTTTCCCTTGAACTAATTATACAGACTTCTCTGTCTCTCTGCAGCTGCTTGAGATTCACACTTGAAACATGGAGATTTCCTCAACTTTTTCTGAATCTGCACATTGGTGGTGGTTGATGCTCAGTCATCATGTCCAACTCTTTGCAACCCTCCATCGACTATAGACTGCCAGGGTCCTCTGTCCATGAAATTTTCCAGGCTAGAATGCTGGAGTGGTTGCCATTTCCTCCTCCAGGGGATCTTCCCCACCTAGGGATCCATGGAACCTGAGTATCTTGTGTCTCCTGAATTGCAGGTGGATTCTTTACCACTAGTGCCACCTGCATATTATCATTGCCGACTGCAACTGCACAGATCACCAACGCTCAAATTTAGACTGCTTCGCTCTCCTCTGCTGTAATCTGGTTTAGTCTGCCATAGTCTCAAAATCGGAGAAGGCAATGGCACCCCACTCCAGTACTCTTGCCTGGAAAATCCCATGGACGGAGGAGCCTGGGAGGCTGCAGTCCATGGGGTCTCAAAGAGTCGGACACGACTGAGTGATTTCACTTTCACTTTTCACTTTCATGCATTGGAGCAGGAAATGGCAACCCACTCCAGTGTTCTTGCCTGGAGACTCCCAGGGATGGGGGCGCCTGGTGGGTTGCCATCTATGGGGTCGCACAGAGTCGGACACAACTGAAGTGATTTAGTAGCAGTAGCAGTAGCAGTAGCAGTAGCAGTCTCAAAATACTTGTGATGTAGCTACCTGTTGCTGCCTACAAGGTGGTGGAGACCTGACATCTTCCATTTCTCTTGGCACTATGGGTTTATGGTGATGGGAGTAATTACACCACCCTGCTTTCTCACAGGAGAACAAATTCCAAGTTTAATGGTACCTGACAAAGTGCTCTGAAACAGATAAGAAATCAATGAATCTGACTTTCTGTGTATTATCATCTCATACATCTTTCCACCCTGCATATATGCATGACACTGTTTAACCATTTTTGCAAACACATAGATATAGCCTACAAATGTCCCTGTAAACCATAAAGCATCAGACAAACACAGGTTATTACATGCTTACAGGTGCCAACTCTGATGGTAGCATCAGGTAATCCAGTTTGGTCAGTTCCAAGGAATTCCTCCCAGATAATCACATTATTTTTCTGGCTAGAGTTTGCTGAGGAAGGTCTTCTTCATGGCTTCCTTCAGCTCCTTGTTCCTGAGACTGAAGATGATGGGGCTCAGGAAGGGAGTGAGGACCGTGTAGGTGATGCCCATCAGCGTGTCTCCTTCCAGAGACTGGGGACCCTTGGGCTTGAGGTAGATGACAGAGGCAAAGCCGTAGTGCACGACCACCACGGTGAGGTGGGACGCACACGTGGAGAAGGCTTTGTGCCGGCCCTCGGCTGAAGGGATCCTCAAGATGGCGGCCACGATGAAGGCGTAAGAGTGCAGGATGAGGAGACAGCAGCCCAGCAGGGCGGCGATACACACCAGGCCCACGCCCTTGGCCACAGTAGAGACGTTGTCCCCACAGGCCAACTTGAAGAGAGGCAGCACATGACAGCCAAAATAGCGAATCTCATTAGACCCACAGAAAGTGAGTTGGAAAATGGAAGATGTCACCACTAGCCCAACGACTAAGCCTCCAGTCCAGGACCAGACAACCAGGCAGGCGCAGCCTCGGGGGTTCATGAGCACGTTGTAGCGCAGGGGGTGGCAGATGGCCAAGTAGCGGTCGTAGCCCATGACGGTGAGCAGGAAGGAGTGGGTGAAGCCGGGCGTGAAGGAGAACATCTGGCTGGCACAGGCCACAAAGGAGATGGAGAGGTCGGTGGAGAGCAGGTCGGCCAGCATGCGCGGGATGATGGCGAAGGTGTAGAGGATCTCAGAGATGGAGAGGGCGCACAGGAAGAGGTACATGGGGGTGTGGAGGCTGCACTCGCTCCAAACGGTGGCCATGATGAGCAGGTTCCCCAGCAGCGTGAACAGGTACACAAGCAGGAACAGCAGGAAGAACATCAGCTGAAGGTGGGGGAAGGAGGAGAAGCCGATGAGGATGAATTCAGTCACTGCTGAGAAGTTGGCGTCCTGCGTGGAGGCTGTACCTGAAGTGACATGTGATGTGGAGAGGTCAGCTACTGGATGGAGGGAGGTGATCAGCTTCCATCACTCCTGGCTCTGCCCCAGGGGCTGCTCCTGATAAATGACAGGTGACATTGGCTGAGTTCCTACTCTGTGCCTCCTACAATTTAATATTCTCATCAATGTAGTGGGGGAGGTGCTGTTTTGATCACTCTCTTGAGTATCTTGAGACTACCCGTTGAGAAAATTGGAAACAGTCTAAGAAACTTGTTTATGGTAAAGCTTTCAAAATGCCAGAACCCGTGACTGGCTGTCCCCAAAGTTGCTACCTTTCTATCCCTCTAGGTTGCCTCCAAAAATCAAAATGTTCCTTCACCAGAGCTTCCTTCCACTGCTGCTCTGCCCTTCTGCTCCCTTCTGATAAATTCCGTTCTTCCCAGAGCTTCAGAAATCACAAGATCCCTACCACATGGCTACAACACTTGGGACCAGTGGGCTTCTTTAATTTAACATGCACCAATCAGATTCTTCCTCTGGAGTTATCCGTGCAAGGCACCTGAGGCAAGACACTGTGTAGAAATAATGTTCTGGTTGTTTTCCTGATTCCATGAGGACCATCTATGTGTTCTGAGGCAATGCAACATAGTCATCTGACAAATGGATGAGAGAGTTGGCTGATAGACTTCAAATCCCTGCTCTGCCCACACTGTGTGAAACTGAGCAATTTCTTCACCTCTTTGCACCTCCATTTCTCTCCACCTGGCTCAAAGAGCTATTATGAGAATTAAATGAATTATTCTTGAACTGTGATCTGGAAAACAATAGGAGCTATCTATGATAAGTGAGAAAATGTAACTGGTCTGTGCTCAGTAAAACTTCAGTTTAATGAGCTTTCAATGTCTTTTTATAAATAACTTGCCTGTTTTTACATGATCTTTTAAAATTAGGAATGTCAAGTTTAAAAGGCAGTAAACCACTAATCTACTTTTTGTGTCTATAGATTTGCCTGCTCTAGGCAAGTCATCTAAATGCAATCATACATTATGTGGACTTTGGGATCTGGTGTCTTTTACTCACCATGTTGTTTTAAAGGTTCATCCATGTTGCAGCATGTATAAAAACTTCATTCTTTTTTAAGGCCAAATAATATCCTTTTGTGAATAAACATGGAGAAGGGCATGGCACCCCACTCCAGTATTCTTGCCTGGAGAATCCCATAGACAGAGGAACCTGGCAGTCTACAGTCCGTGGGGTCACAAAGAGTTGGACACAACCGAAGTGACTTAGCACACATGCACACATGGATAAACAAGATTTTTTTTCTGCCCATTCGCCCACTGATGAACATTTAGATTGACATACCAGTGGTTCTAGAGGCTGCGGGGAGGGGAGAATGGAGAGTGACTGCTAATGGACATGGGGTTTCCTTTGTGGGTTCTGAGAAGATTCTGAAACTAGTTACAAGAGGTGGTCGCACAATACTGTGAATGTACTAAATGCCACTGAATTGTATGCTATAAAATGGAGACATGGTAAGTTTTATGTTATGTGTATTTTACCAAAATGAAAAAAATAGGAAAATGTAATGAATGTTCTCTCTATTCAGTGGGCTCATGCCCTAAATGAAACCCTGAAGGTCTGAGAGCAAACCAAACTGGGGGAACCAGACACTTGGGTGAATGGAGGCTGCACTCCCCCAAACATCCCTGGTTTCCAGGGTTTCTCAGCCTCCCTTCCTTGGAGTCCTGTGCATCTTTCCCTCAATTTTGGGTCAGCACCTGCTGTATGCCCCCAGGATGGTAGCCATAACAGTCCCACTCAGTCCTGATACTCTGAGATCACAGAGCGGGTGGGTCAAGGTCAATGATTAGAAACAAGAGCCTCCAAGAAGAGACTGAATGCATGAGACTGGGATCATGTGGGCTGTGCCCTCAACTTCCTGAAGCTCTCCAACAGCTAGTGCGAGGTTTCTCAATACTTGGTGCCAGATCGTCCGTTGCTTTGGGCTCAGGGGGCTCTCCTGTGCACTGTAAGGTGTGTAGCAGCACCCCTGACCTCCACCAGCTGGATGCCAGTAGCCCCGCTCAGGAGTGACAACCAAAATTATCTCCAGACATTGCCAATGTCCCCATGGGGAAGGGGGCAAAGTCATCCCAAGTTGAGAACCAATGATCTAGACAGCACAGTTGTAATTCCTTAACCACTCTTTCTGCCAAATTGAGGTTCTTCTCCTTCTCCAACTGACCAACATTTGTCCATTTTTAAGACTCAGCTTAAGTGTCACCTTCTCTGTGTAGCCTTCCTGGACATCTCTTTCCAAAACAGATCTAGTAATTCATTCTTGGGTGCTTCCAAAACAACTTCTGAGTGAGTCTTAAAATCCTTGCTTCTGACTTTTTCATGGCCATCATTATAGTGTGTCGTCTTAGAGATTCAAGTGTCTCTGGCACTGGATTTTGAGTGATTGCTGAGAATAGCTACTCTTTATGGGATGTTGGCACCTGTGCTCATGTGTGTCTTATTAAACCATTATCCTAATACTATGAGGCACCTGCTTTGATCCCTGTTTTACAGAAATGGTTCAGTTGGTAAAGAATCTGCCTGCAATGCAGGAGACTCGGGTTCAATCCCTGGGTCGGGAAGATCCCCTGGAGAAGGAAATGACAACCCACACCAGTATTCTTGCCTGGAGAATTCCATGGACAGAGGAGCCTGGCAGGTTATAGTCCATGGCATTGCAAAGGGTCAGACACAACTGTGTGACTACCTTTCACTTTACAGATGTGGCAGCTGTATCCACAGAGGATACATAGCTTTGCCAAGGGACCATGGCTCCTGAGTGGGAGAGCCTGGATCTGAACCGACATCTGAATGACCCCAAAACCTATCTTCTGCTCACTTCTCTGTTATGCTTATCACTTACTGGTGGCTGCTAATGAATGTTAGAGCTACTCCCCAGAACCGGGGAGTTTTTAGCTTCACCATACCAGACCATCCACAGACTCCCTCTGTTTATTAATTAAGATCCACAGTCATGAAGGCAGAAAGAGAGGAACTATAAGAGAAGAGCTCACCACATCCTGGGGAGGTGGCCCAAGACTTAATATACACCTTCTGGGATGACAGGGATACAGAATACAGCTAAGATTGGTTTCTGTTCATTCTAGGAAAAGGGAGACAGTAAAGAGACTAGTGGTTGTCAGGGACTCGGGGGGAGAGAGGAAGGGATGAAACTCCAATTCCATTAGGTGGAACTCCATTTTTTTTAAGCTGATGAAATAATTCTGTATGATACTATGGTGAATATATGACATTTCCCCTTTGTCAAAACTCATAGGTTGAACAGCACCAAGAGTGAACCCTAAGGTAAACTGCGGGCTTTAGTTAATAATAATGTGTCAGTATTGGTTCAGCAACTGTAACCCAGTCACTTACTAATGCAGGGTGTTAATAACAGGGGAAACTGAGTTTAGGGGGAGAGAGGGTATGTGGAAATCCTCTGCACCATCTGCTCAGTGTTCTGTGAACCTAAAACTGCTCCAAGAAGTAAAGTCTCCTAATTTTTTAAAGCAAAACAAAAAGCCTTAGAACCCTGATGGGTTTGAGTTCAGGATGGCAGAGAGGTGGACTGACATCTCTTGGCATTGATCTACCAGGAGAACATTTAGGGGCTCCTCTGCAATTAAACTGAACAACCCCAGAGAAGGAGTGTGACCCGGGACTTAAAAGAACTCACAGAGGGGCCAGTCCCCTCTCAGAACTCAGAGGTCAAACCCACCTGTGGACAAACCCTGTCTACATGTACCACTGCAGCAGGGTTTTCCAACTTAGCATCAGGAACATTAGGGGCTGATCATTTTCTATGGTTGGCGGCTGCTCTGGGCATTAGGAGATATTGAGCAGCATCCCTGTCACTCTTTAGATGCCAGTAGCATCTCCAACTATGACAATCAAAGGTATCTCAGGTATTGCACAGTGTCCCCTGGGGAGGAGAACCACCCCTGGTGGAGAACCACAGGCTAGGTCTGTTTGTCTCCAACTTGCCTTACCTGTCTGCCCCCATCCTGGCTCTCTCTGCTCATGAAGCTGTTTGTGTTCCCCTTTCTGCATCCCCTCCTTCCCATCTCAGCCACCTGCTGCCTCCCTTTATCCTCCCTATTTTCATCCTTGACTCCTTACCATCACAGCACCTGTCCACCCTGGTGCCTCCCTAATACTTTACAATCACAGGGGGTGACCGGATCCTAAATCAGTTTGTCTCTTTTCTTTGCCTCCCTGCAATCAATTCACCATTGGTTTTTGGCTAGAACAGAGAGGGAAATATATTGCATGAATATAATATGCTAAAGTTAATACATTGACTGTTGACACACTGTTGGGCATTTAATCTTCTTATAACTAAAAGTTTGTAGCCTTTGACTAACAGCACTATTCAACACACACACACACACACACAATCATTCTAAGAATAGAACAAGTGATGTATTAAGTAGTTCTTAAGGCAGTCTCTTTCTATTGACTATTTCACATCCAGAGATAAAATTGCCCTCTATCTCCATCTCTTCCTCCTCCTTCCTTCCTTCTCTCCTAACCTACACACAGCTGCTGCTGCTAAGTCTCTTCAGTCATATCTGACTCTGTGTGACCCCATAGACGGCAGCCCACCAGGCTCCCCCATCCCTGGGATTCTCCAGGCATGAACACTGGAGTTGGTTGCTATTTCCTTCTCCAATGCATGAAAGTGAAAAGTGAAAGTGAAGTCACTCAGTCGTGTCCAACCCTATGGACTGCAGCCTTCCAGGCTCATCCTTCCATGGGATTTTCCAGGCAAGAGTACTAGAGTAGGGTGCCATTGCCTTCTCCAAACATCATCTTTAAAAAGGAATATCCTTCAATATCAAATCTCTTCAAGATGGTAGGGAGTCATAAAATGCAAACTACTCTTCTTTATTACAAGTAGCTTTTCCTATGAAACCAGATACGTTAGAACCAAAATGGAAAGTTATATAAAGCATGAACATATTAGATACTCCATATGCAGTGGCTGTCATTATTGGAGGCCAAAAACCCATTATCTGGGCTTCCCTGGTAGCTCAGTTAGTAAAGAATCAACTTGCAATGCAGGAGATCCTGGTTAGATTCCCGAGTCAGGAAAATCCACTGGAAAAGGGATAGGCTACCCACTCCAGTATTCTTGGGCTTCCCTTATGGCTCAGCTGGTAAAGAATCCACCTGCAGTGCTGGAGACCGGGGTTTGATCCCTGGGTTGGGAAGATCCCCTGGAGAAGGGAAAGGCTACCCACTCCAGTATTCTTGCCTGGAGAATTCCGTAGACTGTATTCCATGGAGTCACAAAGAGTAGGATATGACTGAGTGACTTTCACTTTCACTCCATTATCTGACTGCCACATGCTGCCCAGTGGACACTGAAGGGCAGACACTCACTGGTGGAGCCCATATGGTTTCAGTTCTTGGTTCTACTCCCTTCTTTGAGCCTCATTCTTCTTGGTGAAACAGAATAATTTGGGTCCTCACCAGATAATACAGCTCTAATGACAGAAAGTGAAGAGGAACTAAAGAGCCTCTTCATGAGGGTGAAAGAAGACAGTGAAAAAAGCTGGCCTGAAACTCAATATTAAAAAAAAAAAAAGGTCATGGCATCCAGTGTTATCACTTTATGGAAATAGAAAGGGAAAAAGTGGAAGCAGATTTTATTTTCCTAGGCTCCAAAATCACTGCAGATGGTGACTGCAGCCATGAAATTAAAAGACATTTGCACTATCAGCAATTATATGCCAATAAAATGGACAACGTGGAAGAAATGGATAAATTCTTAGAAAAGTACAACTTTCCAAAACTGGACGAGGAAGAAATAGAAAATCTTAACAGACCCATCACAAGCACAGAAATTGAAATTGTATTCAGAAATCTTCCAGCAAACAAAAGCCCAGGTCCAGACAGCTTCACAGCTGAATTCTACCAAAAATTTAGAGAAGAGCTAACACCTATCCTATGCAGGATCCTTTAATATCTGCATATCAATCAATGTAATACACCACATTAACAAACTGAAAAATAAAAACCGTATGATTATCTCAATAGATGCAGAGAAACCCTTTGACAAAATTCAACATCCATTTATGATAAAAAACTCTCAGGAAAGCAGGAATAGAAGGAACATACCTCAACATAATAAAAGCTATATATGACAAACCCACAGCAAACATTATCCTCAATGGTAAAAAATTGAAAGCATTTCCCCTAAAGTCAGGAACAAGACAAGGGTGCCCACTTTCACCATTACTATTCAACATAGTTTTGGAAGTTTTGGCCACAGCAATCAGAGCAGAAAAAGAAATAAAAGGAATCCAAATTGGAAAAGAAGAAGTAAAACCCTCACTGTTTGCAGATGACATGATCCTCTACATAGAAAACCCTAAAGACTCCACCAGAAAATTACTAGAACTAATCAATGAATATAGTAAAGTTGAAGGATATAAAATCAACACACAGAAATCCCTTGCATTCCTATACACCAATAATGAGAAAATAGAAAGAAAAATTAAGGAAACAATTCCATTCACCATTGCAATGAAAAGAATAAAATACTTAGGAATATATCTACCTAAAAAAACTAAAGACCTATATATAGATAACTATAAAACACTGGTGAAAGAAATCAAAGAGGACACTAATAGATGGAGAAATATACCATGTTCATGGATTGGAAGACTCAATATAGTGAAAATGAGTATACTACCCACAGCAATTTATAGATTCAGTGCAATCCCTATCAAGCTACCAATGGTATTCTTCACAGAGCTAGAACAAATAATTTCACAATTTGTATGGAAATACAAAAAACCTCGAATAGCCAAAGCAATCTTGAGAAAGAAGAATCAACTTGCCTGACTTCAGGATCTAATTACAAAGCCACAGTCATCAAGAGATTATGGTACTGGCACAAAGACAGAAATATAGATCAATGGAACAAAATAGAAAGCCCAGAGATAAATCCATGCACCTATGGACACCTTATCTTTGACAAAGGAGGCAAGAATATACAATAGGTTAAAGACAATCTCTTTAACAAGTGGTGCTGGGAAAACTGGTCAACCACTTGTAAAAGAATGAAACTAGAACACTTTCTAACACCATACACAAAAATAAAGTCAAAATGGACTAAAGATCTAAATGTAAGACCAGAAACTATAAAACTCCTAGAGAAGAACATAGGCAAAACACTCTGCAACATACATCACAGCAGGATCCTCTATGACCTACCTCCCAGAATATTGGAAATAAAAGCAAAAATAAACAAATGGGACCTAATTCAACTTAAAAGCTTCTGCACAACAAAGGAAACTATAAGCAAGGTGAAAAGACAGCCTTCAGAATGGGAGAAAATAATAGCAAATGAAGCAACGGACAAACAACTATTCTCAAAAATATACAAGCAACACCTACAGCTCAATTCCAGAAAAATAAATGACCCAATCAAAAAATGGGTCAAAGAACTAAACAGACATTTCTCCAAAGAAGACATACAGATGACTTACAAACACATGAAAAGATGCTCAACATCACTCATTATCAGAGAAATGAAATCAAAAGCACTATGAGGTACCATTTCACGCCAGTCAGAATGGCTGTGATCCAAAAGTCTACAAGCAATAAATGCTGGAGAGGATGTGGAGAAAAGGGAACCCTCTTACACTGTTGGTGGGAATGCAAACTAGTACAGCCACTCTGGAGAACAGTGTGGAGATTCCTTAAAAAACTTGAAATAGAACTGCCTTATGATCCAGCAATCCCACTGCTGGGCATACACACTGAGGAAACCAGAAGGGAAAGAGACACGTGTACCCCAATGTTCATCACAGCACTGTTTATCATAGCCAGGACATGGAAGCAACCTAGATGTCCATCAGCAGAAGAATGGATAAGAAAGCAGTGGTACATATACACAATGGAGTATTAGCCATTAAAAAGAATACATTTGAGTCAGTTCTAATAAGGTGGATGAAACTGGAGCCTATTATACAGAGTGAAGTAAGCCAGAAAGAAAAACACCAATACAGTATACTAACGCATATATATGGAATTTAGAAAGGTGGTAACAATAACCCTGTGTACGAGACAGCAAAAGAGACACTGATGTATAGATCAGTCTTATGGACTCTGTGGGAGAGGGAGAGGGTGGGGAGATTTGGGAGAATGGCATTGAAACATGTACAATATCATGTATGAAACGAGTTGCCAGTCCAGGTTCAATGCACAATACTGGATGCTTGGGGCTGGTGCACTGGGACAACCTAGAGGGATGGTATGGGGAGGGAGGAGGGAAGAGGGTTCAGCATGGGGAACACGTGTATACCTGTGGTGGATTCATGTTGATATATGGCAAAACCAATATAATATTGTAAAGTTAAAAAATAAAATAAAATTTTAAAAAAAATTTTAAAAATAAAAGACACTTGCTCCTTGGAAGGAAAACTATGACAAACCTAGACAGCATATTAAAAAGCAGAAACATCACTTTGCCAACAAAGGTCCATATAGTCAAAGCTACATTTTTTTTCAGTAGTCATGTACAGATGTGAGAATTAGACCATAAAGAAGGCTGAGCCCTGAAGAATTGATGTTTTCAAATTATGGTGTTGGAGAAGACTCTTGAGAGTCCCTTGGACTGCAAGAAGATCAAACCAGTCAATCCTAAAGGAATCAGCCCTGAATATCGGATGGATTGATACTGAAGCTGAAGCTCTAATAGTTTGGCCACCTGATCCAAAGAGCCAACTGATTGGAAAGTACCCTGATGCTGGGAAAGACTGAAGGCAAAAGGAGAAGGGGGCTGCTGAAATGATTGGATAACATCACCAACTCAATGGACATGAATCTGATCAAACTCTGGGAGATAGTGGAGGACAGAGGAGGCTGATGTGCTGCCTCATAGGGTTTAGCTACCATGGGGTTGCTAAAGAGTCAGACAAGACTTTACAACTGAACAACAATAACCATTTGGATACTTTTGTATGGTGGGCTCCGTGATAAATTAGAAAGAGTCATGTGCGAGATTTATGGAGGCAAGGTGGTGTAGTCAGTGATTCCAAAGGTTGAGTAGATTCTCCCAGAATAATGCTGTGGTAATAGGGCAGCTCAGACTCCAGAGTAGAGCTGCTACTAGGCTGTCTTATGCTCAAAACCTAGAATGAGTTTGCAGAGATGCAGCCCAGTCTTCTACTAAGGCTTCATGAAGCTAGTGAGGTGAAATCTAAGGCCAGGAGCTCTCTCAAACATTCACAAAGGCTAAATCTGGTTTATCTCTCAGCTCTGAACATGAGGAAAGGGAAAGGGAAGCTTAGGGACCCATCTCCCTCAAGACCTCTCCTCTTATTCCTTGAGCCCATACTCTGCACTCTCATACCTTTTTACTTTTATTCGGAGTTCTCCTTGGCAGCTTGATTTTTTCTTCATTCTCTTGGAGAACCCCTACTGATTCCTTATGCTGCCAATAAAATACCCCTCCTTCATTATTTTTCAACATCTCCTAGCACACCACCCTTAGTGTGGTTTTATTCTCATGGGTCTGGTCCTCTGACAAAGTGGGAGTGTATGAAAAGAAAAAATGGCACCTAATTCATCTCTGTGGTCCTGTGACTATTCCAGAGCCTGGTCCTCAAGATGTGTTGAAGGCTAGATATATTCCCCTGGAAAGGAAGACAGAGTACAATGCCCTGTTATCATACTCCTAGAACCCCTTCTGTGAGTATTTCCTAAGTGTCAGGCATTGTTCACACATTAACTCCTTGAATCCTCACAACAAACTATGAGGTACAGTCCTATTTTTACCACTGTGTTCCACCGAAGGAAACTGAGGTTAGGTAAATTCGATAACGTGCAAGGTCACACAGCTGGAGCTAGTCTAAAATGCGTGTGTGTGTGTCTACGGTGAGGGCACTCAACTCTTACTGGAGGTTGTCATAAGTTATCACATCTCCCCAAAGAGTCTTGGTGCCCTGGACTTGACAGACCAAGGACCTAATACATCCTATGTATTGTACATGCACAGGACTTTCTGTCCTTACAGATTGGTCTTTCACCAAAGGGAAAATTGAAGTTCAGCAAAAACAAGTCACTTGTCCAGCTTCACAAAGCTGGGTCCAGGATTTAGTTTCAGGCTGTTGCAGACAATTAAGGGGATTGCACCACACACACCAGAAGAAAGACAACCATAAGCTGGGCATTCAGAGGAGGCACCATGACAGACTGCATGATGAAACAGCAGGACCCACACCAGGTTACTTCCTCTTTCTGAGTCCCAGTTTCTTCTGAAAAGCTAGTGAGGTTGACAAATTGGCTGCTCTGAGATGTGCTATGAGTTGAGGATTCCTTTTTGAATCTTAGTTATCAAAGAGACCAGAATTTTGCTTTGATGGAACAAAATCATATCTGTAATCCTGGAGTCAAGAAGGGAATTTTTTTTTCCTGCCTACAGTTATCTGTGTCTTTTCAGAGATGTGTTAACATTGTGAACAAACAACACCTAAGAATCTGAAGATTGCATCAAGATGCTCCATCATAGTCACTAGGATTACTTCCTGTAGAACAGTCATCTGGACAAGGGGATCTGTGAGAAGAAGCAGAGCCCCTGCCCCTGACCTATCTCTTCTCCATCCCTGAGATTGTATGATACGTTTCTTTCTTCTCTGACTTCTGGGTACCAGAGACATCAATGAAGAATGAGTTCATGAACCCCAGCAATTCTTTTGTTGACAGAATGTATGGCCCTCTCCCAGCTCCTTTCTGATTTTTGTTGAGCTGAGGAAACCTGATATCAATGTACATATGTGAGCCACGTCATATTCTCCATAATTTCTTAGATCCAGGACAACGTGTATTACCTGGAGCTTAGGTGAAATGGATGGCCATGTTGCAGGAAGTGGGATCCCTTCCAGGGTCCAAAAGTGGAATTTTGTCTAACACTCAAAAATGAATTGTCTGAGGAGACTTACATGCTGACAAAGACTTTATTGGGAAGGGGCACCTAGGCAGAGGGCAGTAGGGTAAGGGAACCCAGGAAAACTGCTCTGCCACATGGCTCACAGCCTTGGATTTTATGGTGACAGGACTAGTTTCCAGGTTGTCTTTGGCCAATCATTCCGATTCAAGACTCCTTCCTGGTGGCTCACACATCACTCAGCCAAGATGGGTGCCATTGAGGAGTCTCCTGGGAGATGATCAGACATATGGTGTCTCCCTTTGACCTTTCCCAAACTCTTCTGGGTAGTGGTGGCTTATTAGTTCCGTGTTCCTTACTAGGACCTCCTTTCATACACAACTCATGCAGATGGTTAGTATGGTGCTGGCCAAGGTGGGCCTTTTCAGTCCCTATGCTTCCCGTAAAAACCATGTAGGGATCTAATTCTACCTTCTAGCTGTCTATACCTTTTACCTGCTTCTTTGTGGGGGCCAGAGCAATTATTCTTTGTGGCCCTTCAAGCCACTGGTAATCTCTCTCCTTCCATGCTCAGCACACCTGCATGCCTTTGCTCAAACTATTCCTTCTGCTTTAAATGCTATCAGAACATTGCTTGGGGATCTCTTCCTTGTCCATCAAAATTCTCCAGTTGAAATGACCAAGAAGATGACAGACTAATGTCATTAAAACCATTCTATGGAGTCTGGATGCCAGGTTCTTTTATAGATTAGAGATGAGCAGAGGGAAGGAAACAAAGTAAAAAGGCCATTAATCTTGCAAACATCTCCTACAATGGCAAGCCTCAGGTAAGGGGTGTGCTAATATCTTCCTTCCTGCCATCTACAGGTGGACAGGATTCTGAACAAAGGCACTTTAACAGTCAGGCATGGGGCAGGATTCACTGAGGTAGGTCATTGCATATGATTATAATAACAAAGACAATGAAAAGCAAGTCAAAGAAACAGTTCCAACATAAAGTCAGAATTTGCTTTTCTTTGCAACACTTACAGCACTTGCCGTTATTTATATAGTCACAAAAGCTTATTAAATAAGTATTTAATGTGGAAACATTTTAGGCACTCAGTTCAGTTCAGTTCAGTCGCTCAGTCGTGCCTGACTCTTTGCGACCCCATTAATCGCAGCACGCCAGGCTTCCCTGTCCATCACCAACTCCTGGAGTTCACCCAGACCCACGTCCATCGCGTCAGTGATGCCATCCAGCCATCTCATCCTCTGTTGCCCCCTTCTCCTCCTGCCCCGAATCCCTCCTAGCATCAGAGTCTTTTCCAATGAGTCAACTCTTCGCATGAGGTGGCCAAAGTGCTGGAGTTTCAGCTTCAGCATCATTCCCTCCAAAGAAATCCCAGGGCTGATCTCCATCAGAATGGACTGCTTGGATCTCCTTGCAGTTCAAGGGACTCTCAAGAGTCTTCTCCAACACCACAGCTCAAAAGCATCAATTCTTCGGCGCTCAGCCTTCTTCACAGTCCAACTCTCACATCCATACATGACCACTGGAAATACCATAGCCTTGACTAGACGGACCTTTGTGGGCAAAGTAATGTCTCTGCTTTTGAATATGCTATGTAGGTTGGTCATAACTTTCCTTCCAAGGAGTAAGCGTCTTTTAATTTCATGGCTGCAGTCACCATCTACAGTGATCTTGGAGCCCAGAAAAATAAAGTCTGACACTGTTTCCACTGTTTCCCCATCTATTTCCCATGAAGTGATGGGACTGGATGCCATGATCTTCGTTTTCTGAATGTTGAGCTTTAAGCCAACGTTTTCACTTTCCACTTTCACTTTCATCAAGAGGCTTTTTAGTTCTTCACTCTGCCGTAAGAGTTGTGTCATCTGCATATCTGAGGTGATTGATATTTCTCCCGGCAATCTTGATTCCAGCTTGTGTTTCTTCCAGTCCAGCATTTCTCATGATGTATTCTGCATAGAAGTTAAATAAGCAGGGTGATAATATTCAGCCTTGACGTACTCCTTTTCCTATTTGGAACCAGTCTGTTGTTCCATGTCCAGTTCTAACTGTTGCTTCCTGACCTGCATACAGGTTTCTCAAGAGGCAGGTCAGGTGGTCTGGTATTCCCATCTCTTGAAGAATTTTCCACAGTTTATTGTGATCTACACAGACAAAGGCTTTGGCATAGTCAATAAAGCAGAAATAGATGTTTTTCTGGAACTCTCTTGCTTTTTCCATGATCCAGCGAATGTTGGCAATTTGATCTCTGGTTCCTCTGCCTTTTCTAAAACCAGCTTGAACCTCAGGAAGTTCACAGTTCACATATTGCTGAAGCCTGGCCTGGAGAATTTTGAGCATTACTTTACTAGCCTGTGAGATGAGTGCAGTTGTGCGGTAGTAGTATCCAGCAATAACCAAGGACAGAGCTGACCTGATGACTCAGATGGTAAAGAATCCACCTGCAATGCAAGAGACCAGGGTTCGATCCCTGGATTGGGAAGATCCCAATCTGGAGGAGGAAATACAACCCATGCCAGTATTCTCGCCTGGGAAATCCCGTGGACAGAGGAGCCTGGAGTGCTATGGTCCACGGAGTCACAGAGTCAGACACGACTGAGTCACTAGCACTTTCACTTTCAACACTCATCTTCTTATGCCCCAGTGGGGAAGCTGTCATGTAACCAAAGGTGACAACACAGAGTGGCCCAAGGTGTGATGAGGAAAGCCTAAGAGCCTGTGAGAGCTAACAGTAGATCAGAGACTGGTCTGTGGCTTAACAAAGACCAGTTGTTAAGACATCACTTTTGGATGGGAGTGATGTCTCAAGTGAGACCTGAAGGGTAAGGAGGTGTGATCCAGGTGAGGTACACAGATGGGAGAGGACTTTCTAGGAAGAAGAGACAGCAAGCACAAAGGTAAATTAATTTATTTATTTTACTTGGAGGCTAATTACTTCACAATATTGTAGTGATTTTTGCCACACATTGACATGAATCCACCACAGGTGTACATGTGTTCCCCATCCTGAACCCCCCTCCCACCTCCCTCCCCATCCCATCCCTCTGGGTCATCCCAGTGCACCAGCCCTGAGCACCCTGTCTCATGCATCAAACCTGGACTGGCAAACCATTTCACATATGATAATATACATGTTTCAATGCTATTCTCTCAAATCACCCCATCCTTGCCTTCTCCCACAGAGTCCAAAAGCCTGTTCTTTACATCTCTGTCTCTTTTGCTGTCTTGCATATAGGATCATCATTACCATCTTTCTAAATTCCATATATATATATATATTAATATACTGTATTGGTGGTTTGTTTTTTTCTGACTTACTTCACTCTGTATAATAGGCTCCAGTTTCATCCACCTCATTAGAAAGGATTCAAATGCCTTCTTTTTAATAGCTGAGTAATATTCCATTGTGTATATGTACCACAGCTTTCTTTTTTGTTTTTGTTTTTGTTTTTTTTTGGTCCTAAAACATTTAATGTTACATTGATAAAATCAGCATTTAATCCCAAATTCTATTATCACACAAGCTAAAGTATAGTTTGGTGGCTAGGATACAATATTTTTGTTACCTAACTTTATTATCAATATTCTGTAAGATGTGCTAAACAATGATTAACTGTTATTTTTGTGATTAAAAGATCTTAAAATCAAAGATTATACATTTTGTGCATACTTTTTGTTATCTTAAACAGCAAGAGGGATGCTTACACCTTTCCAGAACTTGCCATTAATCTCATTGGCCCTACAATTTGAGGGCAACAGTAACAGCTAGTTCAGTGTAGCAATAAGTGTATTTTTATTTATTTATTTTAATTGGAGGCTAATTACTTTACAATATTGTAGTGGTTTTGCCATACATTGACATAAATCAGCCATGGGTGTACATGTGTTCCCCTTCCTGAACCTCCCTCCCTTCTCCCTCCCCATCCCATCCCTCTGGGTCATCCCAGTGCACCAGACCTGAGCACCCTGCCTCATGCTGGCCATCTGTGAACTTTAAATGTTTACATGAATAGTGGTCTTTCCTCATCTCAGCTGCTCTGAGAAATGAGAATCAAATCAGGTACACGTGAGAAGTAAGCTTAGATGCTCTGCTTTCTAATAAACAGAGTAGTCTCACTATACCGTTTAATACTAGAAATTTAAGTAATTGGTAATTCAAAGACTATGTGTGCTCAGTCACTCAGCTGTGTCCCACTCCTTGTGGCCCCATGGACCAGGGGGTCTCCACCAGGCTCCTTTATCAGAATTTTTCAGGCAAGGATGCTGGAGTGCGTTGCCATTTCTTTCTCCAGAGGATCTTTCCTATCCAGGGATCAAACCCATGTCTCTTGCATCTCCTGCACTGGTAAGTATATTCTTTCCTGCTAGTGCCATCTGGGAAGCCCAGTGGATTACAAAGCGTGTGGAGAGGCTAAAAGAAAATATAAAGAGATAACATATGGTAACTGAAATGGTAGGGACCTAACAGAAGCAGAAGATATTAAGAAGAGGTGGCAAGAATATACAGAAGAACTTTACAAAAAAGATCTTCACGACCCAGATAATCACGATGGTGTGATCACTCACCTAGAGCCAGACATCCTGGAATGTGAAGTCAAATGGGCCTTAAGAAGCATCACTCTGAACAAAGCTAGTGGAGGTGATGGAATTCCAGTTGAGCTATTCCAAATCCTGAAAGCTGATGCTGTGAAAGCGCTGCACTCAATATGCCAGCAAATTTGGAAAACTCAGCAGTGGCCACAGGACTGGAAAAGGTCAATTTTCATTCCAATCCCTAAGAAAGGCAATGCCAAAGAATACTCAAACTACCACACAATTGTACTCATCTCACATGCTAGTAAAGGAATGCTCAAAATTCTCCAAGCCAGGCTTCAGCAATATGTGAACTGTGAACTTCCTGAGGTTCAAGCTGGTTTTAGAAAAGGCAGAGGAACCAGACATCAAATTGCTAACATCCACTGGATCACCGAAAAAGCAAGAGAGTTCCAGAAAAACATCTATTTCTGCTATTGACTATGCCAAAGCCTTTGACTGTGCAGATCACAATAAACTGTGGAAAATTCTTCAAGAGATGGGAATACCAGACCACCTGACCTGCCTCTTGAGAAACCTGTATGCAGGTCAGGAAGCAACAGTTAGAACTGGACATGGAACAACAGACTGGTTCCAAATAGGAAAAGGAATATGTCAAAGCTGTATATTGTCACCCTACTTATTTAACTTCTATGCAGAGTACATCATGAGAAATGCTGGGCTGGAGGAAGCACAAGTTGGAATCAAGAGATAGATGGAGAGGAAGGTGAGACTTTCCAGTGTGGCTAGAAGACATTGAGCACTTACCTTGTGCAAGAGAAACCACTCCCTAGGAGCCAGCTCCAAAGTACCCTTGTTCTGGACAGCTTTCCAACTGGCCTTACCCAAGGGCACAGCCATGGATTCTTACTCTGGGCTCCTTCAGTTCCTGACTTCCCTCTGACCCTTTCTTTACCCGCAAGGGGTTGAGGGCATCTGTATCCAGCCCTGTATCCCCCAAGACTGAGAGCTCAGCCCTCAGCAGCAGCTGCCATCACACTGGGCAGAGGGAGGCAGTAGGGAATCTCTGTTGTGTGTGAATAGCTGAGACTGAAGATCCCAGAAGCTCCCCCTGAGGTCCCGCTCAGCCTCTCCAGACCCTGAGGACTGCCCTTGCAGTTGGTTCCATGAAGATGCTCTTGGGAACAGCCTGCTGGAGGCTGCAGCAGGGATAAAGCACACTGTATATCAGATCATTTGGGAGATTCTAGATCTCACTCCACCTGCCTGGGGGTGCTGCTGACAGCAACAAGCAGGAGAGCTTCTGCTTACCCTGACTGACCATTTCTGGAAGAGGCAGCCCAGGCAGAGGGAAACCAGGACAGAAAGCTACGGAGGCAGAACCTACCATTGTGAGCAGTGCTTCTCAGCCTGGGGATGAGACCGGGGCTGGGGAAAAGAGTAGTAAGAGAGAAGCTTGGTCTTGGAAAGCTGCTCGGGGTCTTCTCATTTTGCCCACTCTGGGTCCTTTCTTCTCATTTAGCTTAAGTGTCCTTTGCAGCTTCTAGGTCAGCAGTTGTCAACCCAGGATGATTCTGCCCCATGGTGGACATCTGGACAAATCTGAAGCTTTTTGGTCATCAGAATTTATGGTGGGGAGAGGATGCTGCAGGCCTCTGGTGAATTGAAGCCAGTGAAAGTAAAAGTGAAAGTGTTAGTTGCTCAATTGTGTCCAACTCTATGACCCCATAGCCCGCCAGGCTTCTCTGTCCATGGAATTCTCCAGGTAAGAATACTGGAGTGTGTAGCCATTTCCTTCTTCAGGGGATCTTCCCAACCAGGGGACTGAACCTGGGTCTCCCATACTGTGGGCTGATTCTTTACCATCTAAACCACCAAGGAAGCCTTTGGGGGAGAATGGAAACATGTATATGCATGGCTAAATTCATTCGCTGTTCCCCTGAAACTACCACAACATTGTTAATTGTCTATACCCCAATACAAAATAAAAAGTTTAAAGTTTGCAAAACAGAAACAAACATCACTAATGCTAAAGCTGAGAAATCCTGTTCTAGGTTATCTTGTCTTTGTTGCTCTGTCCTGCTCGGGCCCAGCTAACCTGGAGGGGAGGCTCCGGAGGAGACAGAAGTGTGAGCAGGCTTCACTCCTGTGATGTGTCTGATGTTTGCTCAGCACTGGTGCACAAGCACTCCTTCATGAGACCAAAGGAGACAAAATTCTGTCCACCTATTAGAGAAGATGGGAGAGGCCAGCCTTAATAATCATGGTGTTCCACCATGCAGGAGGTGGAAAGGTAGACTGCAGGGGTGAGGTAGGGGCTGGAGAAGAGAGTGGAGGTTGAATCAGTTTCCTGGGGGGAACTGTGTTGTGTGGTTACCAGAGAGTCTAAGTCCTCTGGGGTCAGAGAACACAAGTTTAGAATGGGGTCAGCTGGTGATGTATCAAGTACAGAAGGATGACAACAAACCAGATCAGAAGAAGGAACACAGTCCCTCAGTCAGTGACAACTACATTTCTTAGGTAAACTTTAAGCCCTTATGTGGACTTCCCACTGGCTTAGCAGGTAAAGAAGCTGCCTGTGATTCAGGAGCCTCAGGAGACGTGGGTTCGATTCCTGGGTGGACAAGATCCCCTGGAGAAGGAAATGGCAACCCACTCCAGTATTCTTGCCTGAAAAATCCCATGGAAGGAGGAGCCTGGCAGGCTACAGTCCAAAGGTTGCAAAGAGTTGGACACAACTGAGCACAAGCACCTAAGCCCTTGGGTGAATTGCATGGACCCACTGAAGGCAGTCCTCTGTGTGCTCTTGGTTGGGGAGAGGGGTGGATCAACACTGCAAAGTTCTTTGATTTTGAACCCTGCACCTAATGACTGCAGACCCTGTGCATATTTCAGAAAATTCACTCTAGGAGTCAGAGTAGAATGGGACCAGAGAAGGGGACATGGGAGGAACCTGGGGCAGTCATCTAGGAAAAAGGAGATGGAGCCATAAGGATGCAGGGGAGCTGGAACTACTTGGTAGGGAAAGAGAATGCTGAGTGAAGGGAGGGATGAAGCATGGAAGGCAGCTGATGCCAGTGTCTTGGCTTCTGCGTGGGGAGCTTAATTAGGTGGTCAGAGGACGTGTTTTTCAGGTCCAAAATGCAATCTTCCTCACTCTAAAGAGCACCCCCAACTCCTGCCAAGTTCCTCACTGTCCAGATGATTCTGTGTCCTCCAAGTTCCAAATGACTGCTACTGTGGGGGATTCTTAGAGACGATGTCCTAACGAAATGGCTAGGGGTCGTTACGTCAGGGATGGGAGGGCTGTCTCAGAGCCAGGAGTTCAGGAGCTCTGGATAGCAATGTGGCTCAAATTATTCATAGAATTTTCTTCTAATTTTATGACGGAGTTCAGGTGCAGAGGTTTGAGCAATGATATCTCCAGTTTATGGCTTTTGATCACCATTGGTTTGTGTGAGGTCCTCCTCATATTTCATTAATTAATTCCCTTTCTTTCATCCCATTGTCTTTTTGTTTCGACAAACACTTAAAATTCTTCATGTGTACCCTTTGATTTATATATGTTTTGACAAGTTTGTATAAATCCTTTAAATTAATGTTTTAATTTCTTAAATGAATGGGCTTCATTTTATTATAGGAGTTTTAGGTTTATAGAAATACTGATCAGATAGTATAGCAGGTTCCCACTTAACCTCCTCTGCCAGCTCAGTTTTCTCTATTTTCACATCTTGCATCATGTGGTCCATTTGTTACCATTGATCAACCAATAGAGATACGTCATAATTAACCAAAGTCCAAGTCCACATTAAGCTTCACTCTTTCTCTGTACATTTGATGGCTTTGACAAGTATGGATTGACATGCATTCACTGTTCTGGTTTGATACAGAGTAGTTTCATGTACTAAATTTTTTATGTACCCAAAAGGGATTATGGTAGAGAGTTCATTCTGGCCTTTGCTTCATTCACTCAATATTATTTTTTAAATCCCTTTATACTGCTATGTGTATATCTAACACCTGTTTGAGACTCCAATGTTTGCATCCAATCCTTCTTACCTCCCCTCTCCCCAATTCCTCCACTACAGCAATGCTACAAGAAGCAAACTCTTAAATGCTCCCCTATAAACAGGTTTGAGAAATCAAGACAAGCACTTAGGACCAAATTTGCTGGTGTACAGAGTATATATATTCTGAATTCTCATCATTCTACATTCTCACCAGCATTGCAAGAGTATTCCTTTCTCCCCATAATCCAGCCAACACAATGTTTTCTAATTTGGGGAACTGAGTAGTTATACGATGAAATTCCATCACCCTTCCCTCTCTTCCTACCTTCCTCCTTCCCCATGTTCCTTTTTACCGGGCATCTTTCCATTTGCCTGTGTAACTCTTTCCATGATTTCTCCGCTCGTTACCTGTACTGAGATTCTTACTCTTTGTTCGTTTTTCTGGATAGCATTCCATCGACAGTCTCCCACAGTGAAAATTATTCTTCATAAAGTTTCATCTGCCTGATAACTGTACCTATAATTTCCTTTGTGGAAAAAAAAGTCCTTCATGTTGATGTTTCCGTGTCTTTCTTTTAAAATATCACCTTAAATTTTGTGCTTTTTAAAATCAAAAAAAGTAACTCTCTTGAGTGTGTGCATGCTCAGTCGCTTCAGTCCTGTCTGACTCTTTCCAACCCCAAGGACTCCAGTCACCAGGCTCCTCTGTCCATAGGATTCTCCAAGCAAGAATACGGCAAGAATACTGGAGTGGGTTGCCATGCCTACAAGAGCATTGAGGAGGGCATGGTAACCCACTCCAGTCTTGAATCTATCTGGATTCCACTTTTGCATGTGTTCTTGGGCAGATATTCAGATTTACTTTGCTTCCTAAAATGAACATTTTCCCCCACCAGAAAGTAGCAGGCAATCTTATATTCTCCCGTTGATTTGTGCTCCCACCTTTATATACTTTAAGTTTTGAACCATACAGGGGTATTTTCTGAGACATAGAATCAATTTAATCAGTGCCCATTTAATCCAGGATCACACTTTAAGAAATGACTATGACTCTATAATGTGTCTCATTATCCAGGAGGATATACCTCTCCTGTTTACTCAATTTTTAAAAGTTTGTTATAGTTTTATATTGATTCAGTTCTCAGAAGAAATTTTAGGCAAGTTTCATCACATTCACAATCAATTCCCTGGAATTGCTAGTGCAACATAATTTAGGAAAACTTGACATCATGATAATATTAGCTCAACTCATTCAGGGGAGTAGACTGTATTTTCAAGTATTCAGATCACCTTCTACATTGTTATTAATGCTTTAAAGTCTTTAGATGTATTGCATATTTTATGTTAATTTCTAGATATTGTAATTACAGTGCTTTTCAAAGCAAGGTGAGAATCCCTAGGGGTCCCAGAGACATTACCTGGGGTCTTTAGGTCATTAGGTCCTTATTTTACTAATTACATGTGTGGTTGTGTTTTAATCATATACTTCAGCTAAAACACTACAAGGATCCTCTTTCCATGGAATTCTCAGGCAAGAATACTGGAGCGGGTAGCCATCTCCTTCTCCAGGGGGATCTTCCCAACCCAGGGATCCAACGCAGGTCTCCTGCACTGCAGGCAGATTTTTTTCCCTGTCTGAACCATCAGGGAAGCCCAAAACAATATGTTACCACAGACTAAATGAAGAAATAGATACGAGCATTAGGATGTTTTCTATCAAGGCAGACATTAGATATATTTTCAAACACATAATAAAAGACCACTCTTCTCACTAAATGTTTTTGAACAATGTAATCAATCTTCTATAAATATCTTACTAATGTTAACATGTAATAGATTTATTATTGTTTCTAAAGTGTACTAATTACTGAATGCAGACAAAGATCCGTCTAGTCAAATTTATGGTTTTTCCAGTAGTCATGTATGGATGTGAGAATTGGACTATAAAGAAAGCTGAGCACTGAAGAATTGATGCTTTTGGACTGTGGTGTTGAGAAGACTCTTAAGAGTCCCTTGGACTGCAAAGAGATCCAACCAGTTCATCCTAAAGGAAATCAGTTGTGAATATTCGTTGGAAGGACTGATGCTGAAGCTGAAACCGCAATACTTTGGCCACCTGATGTGAAGAACTGACTCATTGGAAAAGACCCTGATGCTGGGAAAGATTGAAGGTGGGAGGAGAAGCGGATGACAGAGGATGAGATGGTTGGATGGCATCACCGACTCGAAGGACATGAGTTTGAATAAACTCCGGGAGTTGGTCATGGACAGGGAAGCCTGGTGTGCTGCAGTCTATGGGGTTGCAAAGAGTTGGACGTGACTGAGCAACTGAACTGAACTGAATTACTGAATATTTTTAAAGATTCTAGCTTTAATATATAATACGGTAAAAACTGATAGTTACATTCCACCTAAACAAATACCTTTTAGGAGCCTCAATAATTTTTTAGTACGAAGGCATCCTGAGGCCAAAATGCTTGAGAACTCTTTCTATATCATCTGTGTCACTTGAGACTGTTGTCTTACTTTTTACTTAAAAACTAAATTTTTATCATAACTACTGATTTAAGGGCACAAGAAATGACTGTGGTTTGGGGAAGTTAATCTTGCCTTCTGCATCACTGCACTCTCCTATGGTTCTAACGTATTACATCTTGATTCTCTAATCTTTCCAGACAGGTGATCAGTTCTCATCACTTCAATCCTTCTGTATCTCCTTCCTCTCTTTCCTTGTAGCCCCACTCATGACTTTCAGTTCCATGTTAAAGACCAGCAGAGACAGTGAGTATCCTTGGCTTCTTCCTGATTATAAAATAATGTATGTAAAGGTCCCTACATAGTATACTATTTGCTAGTTTTCCAGGATGTATTCTTTATCTAGCTAAGAAAGTCCCCTTCAATTTCATGTTGCAAAGGGGCTTTTAAAAATCATAAATAGACAAACATATGTGAAATCATTATGTTGTACACCTAAAGTAAGGTAAGGAAGTGTTAGTTGCTCAATCTTGTCTGACTGTTAGCGACCCCATGGACTGTATAGCCTGTTAGGTTCCTCTGTCCATAGGATTCTCCAGGCAAGAATACTGGAGTGGGTTGCCATTCCCTTCTCCAGATCTTCCTGACCCAGGGATAGAATTCAGGTCTCCCATGTTACAGGCAAGTATTACATGAACATTTAAAATGTCAGGAATAGAAGTTAAATATAAGAAAATACATTTTTTCCTTGGTCAAAATACTTACATTATTTTTTTTTAATTTATTTATGTGAACCACATGATGCTAAACCATTTTGTCATTCATGGGATAAACCAACAACATTTGATCATTATTTACTAATTTTAACACATCATTTCATTGATTACGTGATGTCATAAATAGATTTCAAAATCAAAAATTGATAGGTAAAGTGAGCCAGTAACTGTCATTTCTTATAACATTTTTACCTGGTTTTAGAATCAAGATTGCATTAACCTGATGAAATAAGCTCAGCAGATTTCAATTTTTTCCATTTTTTTCTTTTATTTGAAGAACATGTATAAGATATTCAATTGTTCCTAAAAGGTATATGTGCACATTCATAAACCCACTGGGGCTGATAATTATAGGAAGGAGAAGATTTTTAACATTTCAATTTCTTTAGAATTGTTTTTGAATACCCAGGGTCTCTATTTTTCTTTTTGCACCAGTTTTGGAATTTTATGTTTCTGTGAATTTATTCATCTTTTATTTCAATTTCTTAACTTACATTTTTCTTACTATTTTTATTCATTTTAAATATCTATATTTCTATAGTTGTCTCCCAATTTTAATTTTATGCTTTCTCATTGGCATTTTCTCCTGTTTCTATCTTATTAATTTTCATCACTTGATTTTAGTTGTAGTAAGCATGCTTTTTCTGGGTAAAGTTTCTTTATATATATATATGTATGTATGTATGTATATATATATATACACTTCTTAATATATAAAATTGCATATTCCCCTCAAGGTATTTTTTAATTGACATTTGATGCTTGAATTATTTTTTATAAATATCTCATTTATTTTATGACTTACTACTGAAGCAAGAGGTTAATACTACATCCTTCTAACTTATGGATTTGGAAAGCTATTCCTTCTCCAGTGATTTTTGACTTTAGCACATTATAATCTATATATTATTTATACTTTGAAGTAGATGGAGAATTTCTCTATGTCTGAAAATAAGGTAAAATTTTGTTATAAAGTCCTCTATGTACTTGAAAAAACATGTTTAATATTGTTTTGTGAAGAGCTTAAATATATATAGGAGCTAATGTCTGAATATTATAGTGCATTATAATTAATAACACCCAAATTGCATTTCTGAACTCTCTTAAAATTTCCAACTTTCATTTCTTATCTATCTAGTATTGATTAGTAATTTCTATTTTATAATTATCTCACTGAAGTTGTGTTGAACATTAATTTCTAACATTCAAGTGTACGTTTTTATATAGGTTAATTATATACATGTAGGTTCTTTTAACCTTCATAAAATATTCCTTTGTCCCTTGGTGTGTGCATGTGTGTGAATTTTTTTAATTTCAGTATGCCTTTATTTTTTAATTTTTGAATTATGTATTTAGTCACATGTTCTTTTAGATATTCATGAATAAATAGAATATATAGAAAATATGGATGGCAAAACAAAGAAAGACTTACAGAAAACTAATAATCACTACTTATTTATCAGGAGTAGGAGGAAGAAAGAGGGGAATGAAGAAAATTACCAATATCCATGATTTTCAAATAAAACTGAAAGTTTTGCCCCATGGTCTTAGTAGGTCCCACTGGGGAGAATACCTGTATGCTTTTCTATGCTTGGAATAGTGACTCTGATAAAGACTGTTCGCTGAGTCTAACAAAAACATGGCTCCAATCTTATTTGCTGGAACTTTAAATTTGTCATTTCTACTTTCATCACTTTTTATTTTTCAGTATCCCTTTAAACTACTGATATTTACCATCACAGCCAAAAAAATTAAACCAAACAAAATACTAATAAATTAATTAATATGTACTTTGCTTAGTCACTCAGTCATGGCCGACTCTTTGTGATCCCATGGATTGTAGCCCGCCAAGCTCCTCTGTCCACGGGGATTCTCCAGGCAAGAATTCTGGAGTGGGTTGCCATGCCCTCCTCCAGGGGATCTTCCCAACCCAGGGATCAAACCCAGGTCTCCCATACTGCAGGCAGATTCTTTACCATCTGAGCCACCAGGGAAACCAAAAATTAATTAATAATAACCCCTTAATATTTGTACTTCTTCATTTATCCATACCACAATCAAAATCTTCTCTATTTCCTTAAAAATACAACTAGCTTATCTAAATCAGTATCTGATCTAGTACCCAATATTGCATATTATTGTTATGTCCCCTGAATTTCTCCTTATCCTTTTCTTGATCCTGGCTTATTAATGAGACCAGACCAATTGTTCTGTGGAATGATCCACCTTGAATTTGTCTGAGTGCTTCCTTGTGGTGTTATTTAACTAGTTCTTCCATCTTCTGCATGTGATCAATCTGTTTTAACCACTGTGATTTCATTCTGTTTCTGATCTCACCAGATGCAGCATTCTTGTCTAATCAAAACTACAGCATGATGTCTGAATTCATCCTCATTGGCTTCTCCAACTTCCCTCAGCAGCTCCTGCCCACTTTCTTCCTGCTGTACCTGCTGATGTACCTGTTCACGCTGCTGGGGAACCTGCTCATCATGGGCACCATCTGGAGGGAGCACAGCCTCCACACCCCCATGTACCTCTTCCTGTGTGCCCTCTCCATCTCCGAGATCCTGTTCACTGTTGCCATCACTCCTTACATGCTGGTTCACATGCTCTCCACCCATCACTCCATCACCTTTGTGGCCTGTGCCAGCCAGATGTTTTTCTCCTTCACGTTTGGCTTCACCCATTCCTTTCTGCTCATGATCATGGGCTACGACCGCTACGTGGCCATCTGCCACCCCCTGCGCTACAACGTGCTCATGAGCACCCGTGACTGTGCCCGTCTTGTGTCCTGGTGCTGGGCTGGTGGCTCAGTTATGGGGATGATGGTGACACTGATCATTTTTCACCTCAGCTTCTGTGGGTCTAATGAGATTCACCATTTTTTCTGCCATGTGCTTTCCCTCTTGAAGTTGGCCTGTGGGAAGGAGACAGCCTCTGTCACCATGGTTGTGATCATGGTCTGTGTCACGGCCCTCATGGGGTGCTTATTCCTTATCGTCCTCTCCTATGTCTTCATCGTGGCCGCCATCCTGAGGATCCCCTCCACTGAGGGCCGGCACAAGACCTTCTCCACCTGTGTCTCCCACCTCACCATAGTGGTCGTGCACTACAGTTTTGCCTCCCTCATCTACCTCAAGCCCAAAGGCGCCCATTCCATGGACAGTAACACTCTGTTGGCCACCACCTACACAGTCTTCACCCCCTTTCTTAGCCCCATCATTTTCAGCCTCAGGAATAAAGAGCTGAAGAACGCCATAAAAAGAACCTTCCACAGAACCTTCTGTCCCCTAAGTTCCTGATGGAAAGTTTGAAGGAAGGGTTGGAAATAATAATGTCTGTCTTTATAATACTTTTTTAATGATTCTGGTCTGTAAAATGCCCACACTTCATAGAAGTTAGATGCATACTAGCTTTATTTGTCTCAAATTTTTCTCCCTCTTGCATTATCTCAAGCCATCGTAGTCTCCTATTTATACCCAGTGAGATTAACTCCATCCCATTGTCTGTGCCTAAGAATATGTTCTCTATCTATAGGCAGGTGGGAAGCACCATATGGATGTGTCAGGACCCTGATGCACATGATTTTTTTTGAATGGATTAACAAGAGAAGATTTTATTTCCCCATCCCCCAAAATAAGAATAAACAAAATAACCAAAACATAATAAGAAATGCCACCAGAATTGGATCTTTTCCATGTGTCAAGCAGTGTGTCTAGTGTTTTATCATCATTACTATTTAAATCATAAGAAATACACAAAAGAAAATAAAGTATTTGTCTCCACGAAAAAAAAATTATTTACTCCATCATCTTGGCCTCTCTCCCTTGGTTTATGATTCTTTTAATGTGCTTCTGAACTTGGCTTACTAGTATTTTGTTGCGATTACTCGAATTTATATTTATCAAGGATATTGGCCAGGAGTTTGCTATTCTAGTATTGTTGTTATCTGACTTAGGTATAATGGCAAAGCTGGCATTGTTAATGAGTTTGGAAGTGTCCCCTCTTCTTCAGGATGAAGAAGGAACTAAAAAGAGTTTTTGGAAGCATTTGAAAATGATTGGCATTGATCCTTTGGTAACATTTACCTGTGAAATCATTTTGTTCTGGGCTTTTCTTTGTTGCAAAATTTTTGATTGCTTGTTCAATTTCTTTACTTGTTATTGATCTGTTCACATATTCTAATTTTCATGAGTCAGTCTTGGTAGGTTTTGTGTTTGGAGGAATTTATCATCTCTTCTAGGTTGTTCAATTAGTTGGTGTATAATTGTTCATAATAGTCTCTTCTGATTTTTTGCGTTTCTATGGTATCAGTTTTAATGTCTCCATTTACATTTCTGATTTTATTTGAGCCTTCTTTCTTTTTTCTCCTGAGTAGTCTAGTAAAGTTTTGTCAATTTTGTTTCTCTTTTCAAAGAGCCAACTCTCAGTTTCATTGATATTTTCTATTGTTTTTCTAATCTATGTTTTATTTGTTTCTGCTTTGATTTCTTTTTAGTTCCTCGCTTCTACTAATTTGGGGCTTTGTCTGTTCTTTTCCTAATTCTTTGAGATGTAAAGTTCAGGTGTCCATTTGGGATCTTTCATGGAGGAGAGGTCTGAAAGAATGTGTTCCACTGGAGAAGGGAATGAAAAACCACTTCAGTATTCTTGCCTGGAGAGCCCCATGAACTGTATGAAAGGCAAAAAGATAGGACACTGAAAGATGAACTCCCCAGATCAGTAGGTACCCAATATGCTACTGGAGATCAGTGGAGAAAAAACTCCAAAAAGAATGAAGGGATGGAGCCAAAGCAAAACCAGCACCCAGTTGTGAATGGGACTGGTGATAGAAGCAAGGTTCAATGCTGTAAAGAGCAATATTGCATAGGAACCTGGAATGTTAGGTCCATTAATCAAGGCAAATTGGAAGTGGTCAAACAGGCAATGACAAGAGTGAATGTTGACATTCTAGGAATCAGTGAACTAAGATGAACTGGAATGGGTGAATTTAACTCATATGACCATTATATCTACTACTGTGGGCAGGAATCCCTTAGAAGAAATGGAGTAGCCATGATAGTCAACAAAAGAGTCCAAAATGCAGTACTTGGATGCAATCTCAAAAATGACAGAATGATCTCTGTTCATTTCCAAGGCAAACCATTCAATATCATGGTAATCAAAGTCTATGCCCCAACCAGTAACGCTGAAGAAGCTGAAGTTGAACAGTTCTATGAAGACCTACAAGACCTTCTAGAACTAACACACAAAAAAGATGTCCTTTTCATTATAGGGGACTGGAATGCAAAAGTAGGACGTCAAGAAACACCTGGAGTAACAGCCAAATTTGGCCTTGGAGTACGGAATGAAGCAGAGCAAAGGCTAATAGAGTTCTGCCAATAGAATGCACTGGTCATAGAAAACACCCTCTTCCAATAACACAAGAGAAGATTCTACACATGGACATCATCAGATGGCCAAACCAAAATCAGATTGATTATATTCTTTGCAGCCAAAGATGGAAAAGCTCTATACAGTCAGCCAAAACAAGACCAGGAGCTGACGATGGCTCGGATCATGAACTCCTTATTGCCAAATTCAGACTGAAATTGAAGAAAGTGGAGAAAACCACTACACTATTCAGGTACGACCTAAACCAAATCCCTTATGACTATACTGCTACTGCTAAGTCGCTTCAGTCGTGTCCGACTCTGTGCGACACCATAGACGGCAACCCACCAGGCTTCCCCGTCCCTGGGATTCTCCAGGCAAGAACACTGGAGTGGGTTGCCATCTCCTTCTCCAATGCATGAAAGTGAAAAGTGAAAGGGAAGTTGCTCAGTCGTATCCGACTCTTTGCAACCCCATGGACTGCAGCCTACCAGGCTCCTCCGTCCATGGGATTTTCTAGGCTAAAGTACTGGAGTGGGGTGCCATTGCCTTCCACTGACTATACAGTGGAACTGAGAAATAGATTTAAGGGACTAGATCTGATAGATGAGTGCCTGATGAACTATGGATGGAGGTTTGTGACACTGTACAGGAGACAGGAATCAAGACCATCCCCAAGAAAAAGAAATGCAAAAAAGGAAAATGGCTGTCTGAGGAGGCCTTACAAATAGCTGTGAAAAGAAGGGAAGCGAAAAACAAAGGAGAAAAGGAAAGATATGCCCATTTGAATGCAGAGTTCCAAAGAATAGCAAGGAGAGAAAAGAAAGCTTCCTCAGGGATCAGTGCAAAGAAATACAGGAAAACAGTAGAATGGGAAAGACTAGAGATCTCTTCAAGAAAATTAGAGATACCAAGGGAATATTTCATGCAAATATGGGCTCAATAAAGAAAAAAAATTGTAGGGACCTAACAGAAGCAGAAGATATTAAGAAGAGGTGGCAGGAATATACAGAAGAAATGTACAAAAAAGATCTTCATGACCTAGATAATCACAATGGTGTGATCACTCACCTAGAGCCAGACATCCTGGAATGTGAAGTCAAGTGGGCCTTAGGAAACGTCACTATGAACAAAGCTAGTGGAAGTGATGGAATTCCAGTTGAGCTATTTCAAATCCTGAAAGATGATGCTGTGAAAGTGCTGCACTCAATATGCCAGTAAATTTGGAAAACTCAGCAGTGGCCACAGGACTGGAAAAGGTCAGGTTTCATTCCAATCCCAAAGAAAGGCAATGCCAAAGAATGCTCAAACTACTGCACAATTGCACTTATCTCACAAGCTAGTAAAGTAATGCTCAAAATTCTCCAAGCCAGGCTTCAGCAATACATGAACCGTGAACTTCCACATGTTCAAGCGGGATTTAGAAAAGGCAGAGGAACCAGAGATCAAATTGCTAACATCTGATGGATCATTGAAAAAGCAAGAGAGTTCCAGAAAAAACATCTATTTCTGCTTTATTGACTATGCCAAAGCCTTTGACTGTGTGGGTCACAATAAACTGGAAAATTCTTCAAGAGATGGGAATACCAGACCACCTGACCTGCCTCTTGAGAAACCTGTATGCAGGTCAGGAAACAACAGTTAGAACTGGACATGGAACAACAGACTGGTTCCAAATAGGAAAAGGAGTATGTCAAGGCTGTATATTGTCACCCTGCTTATTTAACTTCTATGCAGAGTACATCATGAGAAATGCTGGGCTGGAGGAAGCACAAGCTGGAATCAAGATTGCCGGGAGAAATATCAATAACCTCAGATATGCAGATGACACCACCCTTATGGCAGAAAGTGAAGAGGAACTAAAAAGCCTCTTGATGAAAGTGAAAGAGGAGAGTGAAAAAGTTGGCTTAAAGCTCAACATTCAGAAAACTAAGATCATGGCATCTGGTCCCATCACTTCATGGCAAATAGTGGGGAAACAGTGGCTGACTTTATTTTTGGGGGCTCCAAAATCACTGCGGATGGTGATTGCAGCCATGAAATTAAAAGATGCTTGCTCCTTGGAAGGAAAGTTATGACCAACCTAGACAGCATATTAAAAAGCAGAGACATTACTTTGCCAACAAAGGTCCGTCTAGCCAAGGCTATGCTTTATCCAGTAATCAAGTATGGATGTGAGAGTTGGACTGTAAAGAAAGTTGAGTTTTATAGAAGAATTGATTCTTTTGAGCTGTGGTGTTGGAGAAGACTCTTGAGAGTCCCTTGGACCTCAAGGAGATCCAACCAGTCCATCCTAAAGGAAATCAGTACTGGGTGTTCACTGGAGGGACTGATGCTGAAGCTGAAACTGCAATACTTTGGCCACCTGATGTGAAGAGTGGACTCATTTGAAAAGACTCTGATGCTGGGAAAGATTGAGGGCAGGAGGAGAAGGGGATGACAGAGGATGAGATGGTTGGATGGCATCACCAACTCAATGGACATGAGTTGGAGTAAACTCCTGAAGTTGGTGATGGACATGGAGGCCTGGCATGCCATGGGGTCACATAGTTTGACATGATTGAGCAGCTGAAGTGAATTGAATGATTTCCATTGCTGTGCAAAAGCTTTTACATTTAATTAGGTCCCATTTGTTTATTTTTCTTTTATTTATTCTGCTGTAGAAGACTGAACCAAGAAAATATTGCTATAATTTATGGCAAAGTGCCATAAATGTTTTCTGCCTGTTTTGTACTGAGTTTTATGGCTTCAGATCTTACATAAAGACATTTAACCCAATATTAATTTTTAATATAGTGTTAGAGAATGCTTTAATCTCATTGTTTTACATTGTTTTACATTTGTCCAGTTTTCCCAGATTGTCTTTCTCCATTATATATTATAGATTGCTTTTGGTAGTATAGACTTTAAAACAATATTATTCTTATATCCATGAACATGGGTTATCTTTCAATTTTTTGGTCGCATCTTCAATTTTTTTCATCAGTGTTTTATAGTTTTCAGAGAAAAAAGTCATTTACCTCTTTGGTTAAGTTTATTCCAGGTTACTTTATTCTTTTTGATGTGATTTTGGTATAAAGAAAAGCAACAGATTTCTAAGTCTTGTAAGTTAGATAACTAAAATAACTTAGTCTTATAAGTTAAATAACTAAGATAACTTAGTCTTATAAGTTACAAATCTACTGAATTCATTTACTAGTTGTGATTGTTTTTAAGTAGTGATTTTAAGATTTTATATATATATAGTGCTATATCATCTGCAAATAGAGAAATTTTTACTTTTCTTTTCTACTTTGGATGCTTTTATATCTTTTCCCTGTCTGATTGCTGTATCTAGGATTTCCAATATTATGTCAAATAGAGGTGGCAAGAGTGGTCATCCTTGTCCTGATTCTGATTTTAGAGGAATAGTTTTCAACTTTTCATTCAGTTGTAATGTTAGCAGTGGGACTGTAACAATTGGTCTTCATTATGTTGAGATATGTTCCTTCTATACCAACTTTGATGAAAATTTTTAATCATGAATGGATGTTGAACTTTGTCAATTTTTTCTGCTTCTAATGAGATAATGTGAGTTTTATCCTCTCTTTTGTGTATGTGGTGTATCACACTGGTTGGTGTGTGGATATTGAACCTGGAATTAATCCAACTTGATAGTCATGTATAATCCTTTTTATAAATTGTTAATTTCGGTTTGCTAATATTTTTGAGGATTTTCATCTGTATCATCATGGATATTGACCTGCAACTTTCTCTTTTCCTTGTAGTGATTTCATCTGGTTTTGGTATCAGGGTAATTATGGACTCTTAGGATGAGTTTGGAGTGTTCCATCCTCTTTACTTTTTTTGCAGTATTTTGAGAAGGATAGGTATTAGTCTTCCTTATATATTTGGTTGAATTCCTCTGTGAAGCTGTTCAGTCCAAGAGATTAATTTGTTAAACAACTATTGGGTCAATAAAGAAACCAAAAGAGAAATTAAAAATTATCTTGAGCTGAATGTAAATGGATAACAACATTACACAACTTGGAATACAGCAAAAGTAGTTCTAAGAGGGAAGTTTATTGTGATAAACACTACATTAAGAGAGAAAGTTCAGTTCAGTTCAGTCACTCAGTCATGTCTGACTCTTTGTGACCCCATGAACATACCAGGCCTCCCTGTCCATCACCAACTCCCGGAGTCCACCCAAACCCATGTGCATTGAGTTGGTGATTCCGTCCAACCATCTCATCCTCTGTTGTCCCCTTCTCCTCCTGCCCTCAATCTTTCCCAGCATCAGAGTCTTTTCAAATGAGTCAGCTCTTCGCATCAGGTGGCCAAAGTATTGGAGCTTCAGCTTCAACATCAGTCCTTCCAATGAACACCCAGAACTGATCTCTTTTAGGATAGACTGGTTGGATCTCCTTGGGATCCAAGGGACTTTCAAGAGTCTTCTCCAATACTACAGTTCAAAAGCATCAATTCTTTGGTGCTCAGCTTTCTTTATAGTCCAATTCTCACATCTATATATGACCACTGGAAAAACCATAGCCTTGACTAGACAGACCTTTGTTGGCAAAGTAATGTCTCTGCTTTTTAATATGCTGTCTAGGTTGGTCATAACTTTCCTTCCAAGGAGTAAGCATCTTTTAATTTCATGGCTGCAATCACCATCCGCAGTGATTTTGGAGCCCCAAAAAATAAAGTCAGCCACTGTTTCCCCATCTATTTGCCATGAAGTGATGGGACCAGATGCCATGATCTTCGTTTTCTGAATGTTGAGCTTTAAGCCAACTTTTTCACTCTCCTCTTTCACTTTCATCAAGAGGCTTTTTAGTTCCTCTTCACTTTCTGCCATAAAGGTGGTGTCATCTGCATATCTGAGGTTATTGATATTTCTCCCGGCAAACTTGATTCCAGCTTGTGCTTCCTCCAGCCCAGCATTTTTCATGATGTACTCTGCATATAAGTTAAATAAGCAGGGTGACAATATACAGCCTTGACATACTCCTTTTCCTATTTGGAACCAGTCTGTTGTTCCATGTCCAGTTCTAACTGTTGCTTCCTGACCTGCATACAGGTTTCTTAAGAGGCAAGTGAGGTGGTCTGGTATTCCCATCTCTTGAAGAATTTTCCAGAGTTTATTGTGACCCACACAGTCAAAGGCTTTGGCATAGTCAATAAAGCAGAAATAGATGTTTTTCTGGAACTCTCTTGTTTTTTCGATGATCCATCAGATGTTAGCAATTTGATCTCTGGTTCCTCTGCCTTTTCTAAATCCAGCTCAAACATGTGGAAGTTCATGGTTCATGTATTGCTGAAGCCTGGCTTGGAGAATTTTGAGCATTACTTTACTAGCGTGTGAGATGAGTGCAATTGTGGGGTAGTTTGAGCATTCTTTTGCATTGCCTTTCTTTGGGATTGGAATGAAAACTGACCTTTTCCAGTCCTGTGGCCACTGCTGAGTTTTCCAAATTTACTGGCATATTGAGTGCAGCACTTTCACAGCATAGTCTTTTAGGATTTGGAAATCATTAACAAACTAAAAAGACAAACTACTTTGTGGGAGAAATATTTGCAAATGATATAACCAATAAGTGATTAATATATAAAATTTATAAATAGCTCATGCAACTCAATGTAAAAAAGAATCCAGTTCAAAATTGTCAGATGATCTGAATAAAAATTTTCCAAAGGAGATATGTTGATGACAAATTGGCAAATGAAAAAAATACATAACATCACTAATCATCAGAGAGCTACAAATCAAAACCACAATGAATGTCACCTCACACCTGTAAGAAGAATATCATCAAAATGTCTATAAATGGCCAATGTTAGTGAGGATGTAGAGAAAAGGGAACCCTACTACACTGTTGGTGAAAATGTAAGTTGGTGTAACCAGTACAGAAAACAGTATGGAAGTTCCTCAAAAACTAAAAATAGAAATACCACATGACCCAGAAACCTCACTGCTGAGTATATAGCCAAAGAAAGCAAAAACACTGATTAAAAAAGATACTTGCACCCCAATATCCACAGCAACATTATTTATAATACAATAGCTAAGATATGGGAAAACTAAGTACTACTCAACATATCAGTTCAGTTCAGTCGCTCAGTCATGTCCAACTCTTTGTGACCCCATGAATTGCAGCATGCCAGGCCTCCCTGTCCATCACCAACTCCCGGAGTTCACCCAAACCCATGTCCATCGAGTCAGTGACGCCATCCAGCCGTCTCATCCTCTGTCGTCCCCTTCTTCTGCCCCCAATCCCTCCCAGCATCAGAGTCTTTTCCAATAAGTCAACTCTTTGCATGAGGTGGCCAAAGTACTGGAGTTTCAGCTTTAGCATCACTCAACATATATATATATATATATATATATATATATATATATATGTTATATGTAAACAGTGTCTTTAATAAGTGATGCTATTTATATATAAACAATGTTGTATACACACACACACACATTTATATACATATATACACACAGTGTCTTTAATAAGTGGTGCTGGGGAAATGGGACAGCTATATGTAAATAATAAAATTAGAACAGTTTCTTGCACCATATAAAAAAATAAATTTATAATGTGTTATGAATGGGTCCCTGAAACCATAAAACTCCTAGAAGAGAACATAGGCTGAACAGATTTGACATAAATCACAGCAATATTTTCTTGGAATAGTCTGCTTGGAAAAAAAAATAAATAAATAAGCAAATGGGACTGACTTAAAAGACTCAACAAAACAAAAAGACAACCTATGATATAGGAGAAAGTACTTGCAAATAATATGATGAATAAAGAGTTAATATTCAAAATATACGAGCAACTCACACATCTCAAAAAAAAAAAAAAAAAAAACTTGATTTTTAAATGGGCAGAAGACCAAAAATACAGTTTTCCAATGGAGATATACCTATGGCCAAGGGACCAATGAAAAGGTGTTCAACTAGAGAAATGCAAACCAACACATCAGTGAGATATCATCTTACACCGGTCAGAATTGCTATTGTCAAAGGTCTACAAATAACAAGTGTTGGTAAGGCTGTGGAGGAAAAGGACCCTGCTGCTGCTGCTAAGTCGCTTCAGACGTGTCCGACTCTGTGCGACCCCATAGACGGCAGCCCACCAGGCTCCCCCGTCCCTGGGATTCTCCAGGCATGAACACTGGAGTGGGTTGCCATTTCCTTCTCCAATGCATGAAAGTGAAAAGTGAAAGTGAAGTCGCTCAGTCGTGTCCGACTCTTTGTGACCCCATGGACTGCAGCCCACCAGGCTCCTCCGTCCATGGGATTTTCCAGGCAAGAGTACTGGAGTGGGGTGCCATAGCCTTCTCTGAAAGGGACCCTAGTACCCTGTATATTGGTGCAGCCCCTATGGAAAACATATGGCCTGCGTGCATGCTAAATTGCTTCAGTCCTGTCCAACTCTTTGTGACCCTATAGACTGCCGCCCGCCAGGTTCCTCTGTCCATGGGATTCTACAGGCAAGAATACTGGAGTAGGTTTCCATGCCTTCTCCAGGGGATCTTCCTGACCCAGGGATCAAACTTTCATTTCCTGCAACTCTAACATTGCAGGAAGATTCTTTACCGCTGAGCCACTGGGAAGCAAACAGTATGGAGGTTTCTCAAAGAAACAAAGTAGAACTACCATGTGATCCAGAAATTCCATTCATGGGTATATATCTGAAGACAGCAAAGCACTAATTTGAAAAGATATTTTCACCCCAGTGTCCATAGCAGCATTATTTGCAATAGCCAAGATATGGAAGCAACTTAAGTGTTCCTCAACAGGTAAGTGGATAAAGATGTGGTGTATATATGGAATGGAATATTACTCAGCAATTAAAAATTAAAATTTTGCCTTTGCAACAACATTGTTGGGCCTGGAGGATATTATGCTTAGTATTATGCTTTCTTAGACAAAGAAAGACAAATACCTATGTTACCACATATATGTGGAATCTAAAAAATAAAACAAAGAAATAAATATAACAAAACAGAAACATACAGATTGAACAATCTAGCAGTTCCCACTGGGGAGTGGGAAGAGGGAAGGGGCAATACAGGGGTAAGGGATTAAGAGGTAAAAACTACTATGTATAAAATACAAGTAAGTAAACTACAAAAATACATATACATCACAGGGAATATATAGCCAGTATTTTTTGTTTACTTAGAATGTAATCTATAAAAATACTGAATCACTATACTGCACTCCTGAAACAAATATTTATTTTGTAAATCATCTATACTTCAAATTTAAAAATTAATTTACTCAACTAAATTTATCCTAATCTTATTCAGTCCTGATTGTTTTTTCTCAGCATCCCTTTCTCATAAACCTTTTATAACTCAGATTATCTTCAGATTTTGTCCTATGCTTTGTGTATTTCTCTCTCTCTCTTTCATAACCTCTCTTTAGGACAAAATTATTTTCTTTCCTTTTAACAAAATACATTTCCATTCCTTATACATGTTTTTCCACACAAAGTTTTTTTAAAAAAACAATGGTAGTTTTGATTATATGTATTAGTTAGAATCCTTAACCTTTAAAACCTAAAATGAAAATTAAGAAGTATGCAATTATAAACTGTCTTTTACTTTAGCATTCTATGGATTAGAAACATTTTAAATGCTATTTATAATTTTTAAAAGCAAGCTTTCTTATAGAAAGCTTCTCAGTGTGGAACCAAGCATATTTATTAATAGCCATAAAAATAGTTTCTCTTTAAAAATAAAGCCTATGTTCCATAATTAATGTTTCAGTATCATTTTATCTGGGAATGATCTAAATATTCAATAAATCTCTAATATTTAACTTATCAAAATTCTAAAGTTTCAAGTTATCAAAAATCTGAAAAAAATTGTTTTTAAGTAGACATACCATTCAGATCAGATCAGATCAGTCGCTCAGTCGTGTCCGACTCTTTGCGACCCCATGAATCGCAGCACACCAGGTCTCCCTGTCTATCACCAACTCCCGGAGTTCACTCAGACTCACATCCATCGAATCAGTGATGCCATCCAGCCATCTCATCCTCTGTAGTCCCCTTCTCCTCTTGCCCCCAATCCCTCCCAGCATCAGGGTCTTTTCCAATGAGTCAACTCTTCGCATGAGGTGGCCAAAGTACTGGAGTTTCAGCTTTAGCATCATTCCTTCCAAAGAAATCCCAGGGCTGATCTTCAGAATGGACTGGTTGGATCTCCTTGCAGTCCAAGGGACTCTCAAGAGTCTTCTCCAACACCACAGTTCAAAAGCATCAATTCT
Source organism: Bos indicus (assembly GCF_029378745.1). Lineage (NCBI taxonomy): Eukaryota > Metazoa > Chordata > Mammalia > Artiodactyla > Bovidae > Bos > Bos indicus. The sequence goes on along the minus strand of NC_091766.1, from coordinate 7,073,243 downwards.
TTGGCGCTCAGCCTTCTTCACAGTCCAACTCTCACATCCATACATGACCACTGGAAAAACCATAGCCTTGACTAGATGGACCTTTGTTGGCAAAGTGATGTCTCTGCTTTTGAATATGCTATCTAGGTTGGTCATAACTTTCCTTCCAAGGAGTAAGCGTCTTTTAATTTCATGGCTGCAGTCACCATCTGCAGTGATTCTGGAGCCCTGAAAAATAAAGTCTGACACTGTTTCCACTGTTTCCCCATCTATTTCCCATGAAGTGATGGGACCGGATGCCATGATCTTCGTTTTCTGAATGTTGAGCTATAAGCCAACTTATTCACTCTCCACTTTCACTGTCATCAAGAGGCTTTTGAGTTCCTCTGCACTTTCTGCCATAAGGGTCATGTTATCTGCATATCTGAGGTTATTGACATTTCTCCCTGCAATCTTGATTCCAGCTTGTGTTTCTTCCAGTCCAGCGTTTCTCATGATGTACTCTGCATATAAGTTAAATAAACAGGGTGACAATATACAGCCTTGATGAACTCCTTTTCCTATTTGGAACCAGTCTGTTGTTCCATGTCCAGTTCTAACTATTGCTTCCTGACCTGCAAACAAATTTCTCAAGAGGCAGGTCAGGTGGTCTGGTATTCCCATCTCTTTCAGAATTGTCCACAGTTTATTGTGATCCACACAGTCAAAGGCTTTGGCATAGTCAATAAAGCAGAAATAGATGTTTTTCTGGAACTCTCTTGCTTTTTCCATGATCCAGCGGATGTTGACAATTTGATCTCTGGTTCCTCTGCCTTTTCTAAATCCAGCTTGAACATGTGGAAATTCACGGTTCACGTATTGCTGAAGTCTGGCTTGAAGAATTTTGAGCATTCCTTTACTAGCATGTGAGATGAGTACAATTGTGCAGTAGTTTGAGCATTCTTTTGCATTGCCTTTCTTTGGGATTGGAATGAAAATTGACCTTTTCCAGTCCTGTGGCCACTGCTGAGTTTTCCAAATTTGCTGGCATATTGAGTGCAGCACTTTCACAGCATCATCTTTCAGGATTTGAAATAGCTCCACTGGAATTCCATCACCTCCACTAGCTTTGTTCATAGTGATGCTTTCTAAGGCCCACTTGACTTCACATTCCAGGAATCTAGCTCTATGTGAGTGATCACACCATCGTGATTATCTTGGTCATGAAGATCTTTTTTGTATAGTTCTTCTGTGTATTCTTGCCATCTCTTCTTAATATCTTCTGCTTCTGTTAGGTCCATACCATTTCTGTCCTTTATCGAGCCCATCTTCACATGAAATGTTCCCTTGGTATCTCTAATTTTCTTGAAGTGATCTCTAGTCTCTCCCATTCTATTGTTTTCCTGTATTTCTTTGCATTGATCACTGAGGAAGGGTTTCTTTTCTCTCCTTGCCATTCTTTGGAACTCTGCATTCAAATGCGTGTATCTTTCCTTTTCTCCTTTTTTCAGTTAGTTGGGAAAGCCACAACCAGCTGGTAGAAGCTATGTCCCTTATCTTTAGATCTGAAGGCTCTCATATGATATTTTCACTTTTATTCTGACAAATTGTTAATGTAACCAATTCAAGGAAAGATACCAGGTCAGCCCTTACCTAATCACCCAGTCAGAACCTTCCCAGTGTCTTTCAACTGGGGAATCCAGATACCTCTTCTTGAGTTTAAGTTCAAGGAAATCTATTTCTTGCAGTGAGGAGTTTATAACCACTGAATAAATCTCAGGATAATCATTCAAGACAAGAGATTTGAGGCCCAGAAGAAACCCTCCAGTCTGGACTTGCCAAGAAGATGGACAGACACAAGAAGCCCTTGCTGGTACCAAGGCTCTGGATACTCATAGGGTTCAGGCAAAGGAGAGAAGTCTGTTCTGTGTCCCTTCATGGTCTCCAAAAGTGTTAAAGAAAAACACACATGAGAGTTGTGAGTTTAGTTTTATTCAAGATCTTACTGAGGATTTTAGCCCAGAAGACAGCCTTTCAGTAACTCTGAGGGGACTGCTCTGAAGATAAAGCAGAAGGAGCCAGTATGTGTGTGTGTGTGTGTGTACATATACATATATATGTATATATATGATTTTTACCAGGGACTATGTGGAGCATAGTCCATACTAAATAAAAGTTTACTGCTAGTCACAAGGATAAAAATCTGTTAATGGTTTTAGTATATATTCTATGTATGGGATGATTCAAAAATCTAGGTTCATTAAAATTCCTTTTAGGGTGTACTACTGAAACTGCACTCCTTCTCAAATGGGACTCACACTCAGCCAAAACTCATATTGGAGCTTGAACCCATGGGCTGAGACTCAAACCCAGCCACACTCAGATAGGAGCTTGATCCCACAAGCTGGAGCTGAGGAGCAGACTTGAACCCACTACCTTTTCATTGAAACTGCTCACCTGGTGTCAGGACCTCCTGAAGCTCGGGTTCTTTTGTCTCACCACAGAAAGAATTCAGAGGGAGACAAGGCAATGGACAAAGAACGAGTATATTAGCATAGGATGCTTGCGAGAGATACAAGCAGTCAGGCAAGGGAGTGCAGCCCTGAGAACAATGAGGGCTACATTTTTATAATCAAAGGAAAAGAAAGGAGGGGGAGACCACCTTCTTTCTCATTTTGGGACAGACGTCAAGGGTTAAATCCTTAATTCTTCCTTTGACCATATATATGGTCTAACCAGGACTATCATGGCACTATTTAAATCATATATATATTAGCAGAAGTGTGGTAACATATGCTATGATGCCCCCTTTTGCCTAATTTCTTGCCCCTTTCACCTATATTCCTATCTTGGCTACATTCAAAAATGCAACTCCTCAAGGTCCATTAACTCCTTGACTTTATGTAACAAGATATAGACAGTATATCTATTGTCTTGTGCTTTAACTACATGTGTGGACTATGGCTTGGTTACCGGATTCTTTTATTGAGTGGTCATTAATTTACAATCTCCTAAACTTCCTTAAAGTTCCGTCTCTGTATTCAATCCCCTAGTGGGACTTTCAAACTACTATTTACTTATCCTACTCTATCTCTTATCACTATCCACCCATAGTTCCCTGACCAGGGGCTGAACCCACGCCCTGGTAGTGAAAGTGCTGAGTCCTAACCAATGGATTTCTAGGGATTTCCTAGAGTTACATATTTTGATTGAGATTTGATTTGTGGAACTTCTTTGCAACCCTTGGGACTGTAACCCACCAGGCTCCTCTGTCCATGGGTTTCTCCAGGAAAGAATACTGGAGAGGGTAGCCATGCATTCCTCCAGGGGATCTTCCTGACCCAGAGATCAAGCCCATGTCTCCTGCATTGGCAGGCATATTCTTTACCACCAACACTGCCTGGGAAGACCATCCATACTTATCCATACTTACTATTTGGCAATAAAGAGTAATGAAGTTCTGGTACATTCTACAACATAGAAGAACCTTGAACTATGTGCTAAATTAAAGGATCTACTCAAAGAGACCACATTGTGTATGATTCCATTTATATGAAATATCCAGAATAGGCAAAACAGATAAATCATCAAAGCCATTTCCTGAGTCTGGGAGGTAAGGGCATTGGGAAGAAGTAGGAAGTGATTGATAATAAAGGAAGGGACATGGGTTTCTTCTCAGAGTGACAAAACTATTTTTAAATGATTAAGGTGACAACTGTATAACTCTATAAATATACTAAAGACCAACTGAATTGTGTACTTTCAATATGTGAATTATATCTCAACAAAGCTGCTTGATTAAAATACAAAATTGTCAGACACACAGACCAAGGTAGGGGGAATAAAAAGTTAATATTTATTGAGCACCTACTCAGTAGGTAATAGGTACTGTCACTCACACACACACACACACACACACACACACACACACACACCCCAATCTTTACAACAGCCATGCAGGGTAGTCATTATTAATCCCATTTACGGATGAGGGTATGCTCATCTTTCTACCATATTCTGACCACCTCCACACCGGCCACTCAGACGCTGGAGAGATAGTTTGCTGAGGAAAGTCTTCTTCATAGCGTTCTTCAGCTCCTCATTCCTGAGGCTGAATATGATGGGGCTCAGGAAAGGTGTGAGGACCGTGTAGGTGATGGCTATCAAGATGTTGCCTTGCTGAGAGTGGAGACCTGTGAGCTTGACATAGATGACAGAGGCGAAGCTATAGTGCACAACGACCACAGTCAGATGAGACGCACACGTGGAGAAGGCTTTGTGCCGGCCCTCGGCGGAAGGGATCCTCAAGATGGCGGCCACGATGAAGGCGTAAGAGAGCAGGATGAGGAGAAAGCAACCCAACAAGACCATGCTACAGACTAGGCCCACGCCCAGGGCCACTCCCAGTACATTGTTTCCACAAGCTAACTTCATTAGCGGAGGCACGTGGCAGAAAAAATGGTGAACCTCATTGAGACCACAGAAGGGGAGGTGGAAAACAGCAGATGTCACCAGCAACCCCATGACTGAGCCTCCAGCCCAGGACCAGGCCACCAGGCAGGCGCAGCCTCGGGGGCTCATGAGCACGTTGTAGCGCAGGGGGTGGCAGATGGCCACGTAGCGGTCGTAGCCCATGACGGTGAGCAGGAAGGAGTGGGTGAAGCCAAACGTGAAGGAGAAGAACATCTGGCTGGCACAGGCCGTGAAAGAGATGGAGCGGTCAGTAGAGAGCAGGTCGGCCAGCATGCGCGGGATGATGGCGAAGGTGTAGAGGACCTCAGAGATGGAGAGGGCGCACAGCAAGAGGTACATGGGGGTGTGGAGGCTGCGCTCGCTCCAGATGGTGGCCATGATGAGCAGGTTCCCCAGCAGCGTGAACAGGTACATCAGCAGGAACAGAAGGAAGAAGACGGGCAGGAGATGCTGAGGGAAGGTGGAGAAGCTGATGAGGATGAATTCAGACACGGAGGTGTAGTTTAGCCCCAACATGGCAGCATACCTGCTTGAGGAGAGAGTGAAGACCCAGTGGGAAGGAATTTAGAGGCTGTAATGAGCCCTACCTGGGAAGACTTCCTGGAGAGGCTCCTTAAGCGCTCCAAGCCATGTTTAATCCATCTGCAAAATGGTGTTCATAATAATGATAGTGCATCTTAAGTGCCCTAACACACATACTGCCACATAGCAAGAACTTAATTTAAAAAATACTGATAATAACAATAAGACTACTATTATTACTATAATTAACTCCATGCAGGACCACCCCCACCATGCTCTTCTGTCTTTGAGCATGCTGGTTGCTCTGTGCTTATCCCCATCTTCATGAGACCAACTCCTTCCTAAATTTGAAGGTCAGGCTACCCCCTAATTTCAACTTTCCGCTAGAAGCCAACTGTCCCCTACCATATGGAAAGGACTTAGGCTCAGTTTATCTCTCATCAACCGTACTTACCAGCTCACCTGGAAAAGGAGTAATATTCCTTTTCCCATAGAGCATCTGTGGTGCTTAAATGAGGTAATGGACCTTAAAGCTCTTAGCTACTACTGCTGTGTGGTCTAACTTGCATGAGTCCCTCACAGGACGTTGTCCTGACTGACATCACAATAAAGTCCTGTTCTCTGATCCCCGCTGGGCTGTCTTTCTCTGGTCACTTCCCAGTGCTATTCTCTGAAGCTCCCTGCCTCTCTTCAACTTCTATGCCACTCTCCTGTCAATAACCTTATGCTTATAAGGTTAACCAGGCACCTGCTCCATCAGCTGTACTTCTATCACTCCCTCTGGTTCTCTCTCTCCCTCTGGTTCTCTCTCTCTCTCTGCCACAAGCAAGGTTGATGCAAAATAAAGTACTTTGAAAAACTGGAAAGTGCATTAGTGAATGAGTGGATGAACAAAATGAGCTATATCACTACAATGGAATACCATTTAGCCACACAAATGAATAAAGAACTGATACATACTACTACATGGGTGACCCTTAAAGAATTTATGCTGAGTGACCATTTACAATAGCTAGGACATGGAAGCAACCTAGATGTCAATCGACAGATGAATGGATAAAGAAGTTGTGTTACATATATACAATGGAATATTACGCAACTGTGAAAAGGAATGCATTTGAGTCAGTTCTAATGAAGTAGATGAACCTAGAGCATATTATACAGAATGAAGTAAGTCAGAAAGAGAAAGATAAATATCATGTATTAATGCATAATGGCACCCCACTCCAGTACTCTTGCTTGGAGAATCCCATGGACGGAGGAACCTGTTAGGCTGCAATCTATGGAGTCGCTAAGAGTCGGACATGACTGAGCGACTTCACTTTCACTTTTCACTTTCATGCATTGGAGAAGGAAATGGCAACCCACTCCAGTGTTCTTGCCTGGAGAATCCCAGGGATGGGGGAGCCTGGTGGGCTGCCGTCTGTGGGGTCGCACAGAGTTGGACACGACTGAAGTGACTTAGCATAGCATGGAATCTAGAAAGATAATACTGATGATTCTACTTTTAGAGGGCACCAGAGGAGATGCAGACATAAAGAACAGATTTTAGACACAGTGAGGGAAGGAGAGGATGGGATGATTTGAGAGAATAGCATTGAAACATGTATATTATTATATGTAAAATAGATAGCCAGTGGTAATTAGCTGTGTAAGGCAGGAAATGCAAATCTGGCTCTCTGTGATAACCTAGAGGGGTGAAGTGGGGAGAGAGGTACAAGGAAGGTTTAAGAGACCAGGGACATATGTCTACCTAAGACTGGTTCATGTTGATATATGGCAGAAACCATCACAATATTGTAAGTAATCATCCTCCAATTAACAATTAAAATTTTTAAAAAGAATTTATGCTGAGTGAAAGAGTCCTGTAACAAAAGACCACACATCATTGTATGATTCCATTTATTTAAAATATCAAGAATAGTAAACACATTAAGATAGAAAACAGGTTAGTGGTTGCCAGGGAATAAGGACAGGTTTAGTGGTGAGTGATTGTTAATGGGTTCAAAATTTCCTTTTGGGGTGATGAAATGTCTTGGACCTAAATGAAAGTGATCAGTTTAGTTCAGTTCAGTCACTCAGTTGTGTTCGACTCTTTCTGACCCCATGAACTGCAGCACACCAGGCCTCCCTGTCCATCACCAACTCCCAGAGTTCACCCAAACTCATGTCCATTGAGTTGGTGATGCCATCCAACCATCTCATCCCCTGTCATCCCATTCTCCTGCCTTCAATCTTTCCCAGCATCAGGGTCTTCTCAAATGAGTCAGCTTTTTGCATCAGGTGCCAAAAGTATTGAAGTTTCAGCTTCAACATCAGTCCTTCCAATGAACACTCAGGACTAATCTCCTTTAGGATGGACTGGTTGGATCTCCTTGCAGTCCAAGGGACTCTCAAGAGTCTTCTCCAACACCACAGTTCAACAGAATCAATTCTTCTGTGCTCAGCTTTCTTCACAGTCCAACTCTCACATCCATACATGACTACTGGAAAAACCATAGCCTTGATTAGATAGACCTTTGTTGGCAAAGTAATGTCTCTGCTTTTTAATATGCTGTCTAGGTTGGCCACCTCATGCGAAGAGTTGACTCATTGGGAAAGACTCTGATGCTAGGAGGGATTGGGGGCAGGAGGAGAAGGGGATGACAGAGGATGAGATGGCTGGATGGCATCACTGACTCGATGGACGTGAGTCTGGGTGAACTCCAGGAGTTGGTGATGGACAGGGAGGCCTGGCGTGCTGCGATTCATGGGGTCACAAAGAGTCAGACACTACTGAGCGACTGAACTGAACTAAGTTGGTCATAACTTTCCTTCCAAGGAGTAAGTGTCTTTCTATTTCATGGCTGCAATCACCATCTGCAGTGACTTTGGAGCCCATAAAAATAAAGTCTGACACTGTATCCCCACCTATTTCCCATGAAGTGATTGGGCCGGATGCTATGATCTTAGTTTTCTGAATGTTGAGCTTTAAGCCAACTTTTTCACTCTCCACTTTCACTTTCATCAAGAGGCTTTTTAGTTCCTCTTCACTTTCTGCCATAAAGGTGATGTCATCTGCATATCTGAAGTTATTGATATTTCTCCCAGAAATCTTGATTTCAGCTTGTGCTTCTTCAAGCCCAGTGTTTCTCATGATGTACTCTGCATATAAGTTAAATAAGCAGGGTGACAATATACAGCCTTGACGTACTCCTTTTCCTATTTGGAACCAGTCTGTTGTTCCATGTCCAGTTCTGACTGTTGCTTCCTGACCTGCATACAGATTTCTCAAGAAGAGGGTCACGTGGTCTGGTATTCCCATCTCTTTTAGAATTTTCCACAGTTTATCGTGATCCATGCAGTCAAAGGCTTTGGCATAGTCAAGAAAGCAGAAATAGATGTTTTTCTGGAACTCTCTTGCTTTTTCCATGATCTAGAGGATGTTGGCAATTTGATTTCTGGTTCCTCTGCCTTCTCTAAAACCAGCTTGAACATCTGGAAGTTCACAGTTCACGTATTGTTGAAGCCTGGCTTGAAGAATTTTGAGCATTACTTTACTACTATATGCCACTGCCACCAAGTCGCTTCAGTCGTGTCCGACTCTGTGCGACCCCATGGGCTGCAGCCTACCAGGCTTCTCTGTCCATGGGATTCTCCAGGCAAGAACACTGGAGTGGGTTGCCATTTCCTTCTCCTTACTAGCATATGAGATGAGTGCAATTGTGTGGTAGTTTGAGCATTCTTTGGCATTGCCTTTCTTTGGGATTGGAATGAAAATTGACCTTTTCCAGTCCTGTGGCCACTGCTGAGTTTTCCAAGTTTGCTGGCATATTGAGCGCAGCACTTTCACAGCATCATCTTTCAGGATTTGAAATAGCTCCACTGGAATTCCATCACCTCCACTAGCTTTGTTCATAGTGATGCTTTCTAAGGCCCACTTGACTTCACATTCCAGGATGGAGGTGACAGTCCCACAATATTGTCAATTTCTTAAATGCCACTGAATTGTGCCATTTAAAATGGTAAAACTGTGGAAAAAATTATAAAATCTGTGCACCATTGGTGGCATTGTAAAAGAGTACAACAACTGTGAGAAACAGTATGGATATTCCTCATAAAATTAAAATTAGAACTACTTTATTCATTTATGGATGTGAGAGTTGGACTGTAAAGAAAGCTGAGCACTGAAGAATTGATGCTTTTGAACTGTGGTGTTGGAGAAGACTCTTGAGAGTCCCTTGGACTGCAAGGAGATCCAACCAGTCCATCCTAAAGGAGATCAGTCCTAGGTGTTTATTGGAAGGACTGATGCTGAAGCTGAAACTCCAATACTTTGGCCACCTCATGTGAAGAGTTGACTCATTGGAAAAGACCCTGATGCTGGGAGGGATTGGGGGCAGGAGGAGAAGGGGCCGACAGAGGATGAGATGGCTGGATGATCACCGGCTCGATGGACATGAGTTTGGGTAAACTCCGGGAGTTGATGATGGACAGGGAGGCCTGGCGTGCTGCGATTCATGAGATCACAAAGAGTCGGACACGACTGAGTGACTGAACTGAACTAAACTGAACTGTTCATAGCAGCACTGGTCACAATAGCCATGAGGCAGAAGCAACCCAAATGTTCATCCTTGGATGAATGGTAAGCAAAATGTGGTCTATCCCTCTAATGAAATATTATTCAGCTTTAAAAGGAAGAAAGTGTCATGATATGCTACAACATGAATGAACCTCAGCAATATTATGCTAAGTGGAATCAGCCAATTCTCCCCAAAAGAAGTCCTGTATGATTCCACCGTATGAGGTCTCTAAAGTAGTCAAATTCAGAGAAATACAATGTAGAATTGCAGTTTCCAAGGGCTGCGGGGAGAGGAAATGGGGAGTTTTTGTTTAACAGGTTTAGAGTTTTAGTTTTGCAAGATGAAAAAACATCTGGAATTCTGCCACAACACAATATGAATAGATTTAACCCTAACAAACTGCATACTTAAATATAGTTTTCTTTTTTGCAGCAAAAAAGAAAAAAAAATTGCAGTACTGATACCTGCTACAACTTGGATGAAACTTGTAAACATACTATGTGGAAAAAGCCAAGCTCAACTTTGCAAAATATGTGACCAGCAAACCTGTAGGAACAAAACGCAGATTAAAGGTTGCCAGGGGTCAGGAGCAGGGCGGATGGGGCATGACAGCTAAAGAGAAGAGAACAAGGTTTCCTTTGGGGTAATGACAATATTTTATAACTAGACACAAATAATGGTTGCACAGTGTGAATGTACTAAATGGCACTGAAATGTACACTTTAAAATGGTTAATTTTTGGTATGTGAATTTCACCTCCATTTTTTTATAGAGTAAAATGATCCTCCTTCAGCTCACTTGTACCTCTGCACTACCTCCTCACAGCCCAGCTGGTCCCCAGAAAGGGAGAGAGAGAGCCTCAGAGTGCCCTGAGGCCAGCCCTGAGCCAAGAGAGAGAACGCACCTTTTCTGGTTCAGCGGCCCTCCTCTTGCTCTGGACAGCCTGTGAGCCTCCACCTAGGCATGAGTGAGACAGAAGGTGAGGCCCCTTAGGACAGCTCTCCTGAAATGTGGGCACCTTCCTGTCCTTACAGAGCTGGTCCGTGTGCCCCTGTCTCACACACACTACACACAGGTGTCCCCACACCTCCACATGACTGCCTTCCACCACTCATGTCTCCCCTCAACACTCAGTACCTTAGGCTTTTTCTTCTGCAAGCAAATATGCATGCGGCAGTCTGACTGCACCTGGGTCATGCAAAGATCTGTGCACTTCTAGAGATGCAGAGACCGCACACTCGAGAATGGACCTGCCCCTGCAGAGACACAGTCTGCACACCCAGCAGTGCACTCAGACTCACAGTCTCACAGCTTGATGCTGCTAAGAAGATGACTAATGCCTGTGTTACCAATAGGCACCTTGAACTCTGACATCTGTGTGACAGCCATAGTGTCCCTAATGGCTCAGATTGTAAAGAATCTGCCTGCAATGCAGGAGACCCGGGGTCAACCCCTGATTTGGGAAGACCCCCAGAGAAGGAAATGGCAACCCACTCCGGTATTCTTGTCTGGCGAATCCCATGGACAGAGGAGCCTGGCTGGCTATACTCTATGCTGTTGCAAAGAGTCAGACAAACTAAGTGAATAACACTTTCCCTTTTTTTCATGAGTTCCAGTGGAGGATTCAAGAGTAAGGAGCCTTTCCTCAGGCACGTCTTGCCCTGAAATTTGTTCAGCTGGGTTCCTGATACTAAGATCCACAGGGAACACTCCTGTTACCCACCCCCTGTCCAGGGCGTACATCACCTCGTCCAGGAAGGCATCCAGGGGTGCCCACTCCACTTTATTGGCAGCCACCAGACGCTCTAAAGAGGTAGCAGAGGAGGCCTTGGGCCCCCTCACTCACACAGGGAGCTCAGAAGGAAGTGGGTGGGGCAGAAGGTTGCTCCCTCACTTTATCCCCTTCTTCTCCAGAGACACGTTCTGAAGGCATCCCAGGGGAGCCTGGTACAGGATGCAGGAGGGGCTCCCTCAGGGCCCAGAGTCAGGTCGGAGCCTTGGGGGCACTTCTGGACACACCAGGCTCCTCTGGGATCAACCCACAGAGGTACAATCAGTCTGCAACCTTCCCTGACAGCCTTGTGTACTCTGCTGGTGTTGCAGAAACCAGTAATCAAGAAACCAAGCACCGCACTCGGAGAGTTGGAGAACTCAGGTTTTTAAGCCGGCGGGCCCAGAGGAGTTAACACTCCAAGCTCTGAGCCCCTAACAAAGGGGTTACAGAGTTTTTGTAGACAGACTAGGGTGAGAAACACTAGCTGCTAACAGGCTGGTTTAAACTAAAGGGTTTCACACACGTGGAAACAGCAGTCAAGATGGGGAGGGGCATGCCTGACCTTTACACGAACAGGCATGATTAAGCAGGCTTGCAGGGCCTGGGTAATTTCAAAGAGCAAGAAAAGGGTGAGTGAGATAAGCTCCAGTTCGTAGTACTGTAAGTCCCCACTTTCTGAGACTACTTTGCAAGGAGCAAGCTGAGTTACAGAGGCAGAACAAACAGGAGGTTATGTACAATTTTAACTTTTCCTCTTCACTGGGAGCTGGGCTATTCTGTGGCACCAAAAGGGGATGATTAGGTTGAGAGATAGATGTGACAAGACTGCCCCAACTAGACCAGGGAAGGAATAGAAAAGAAGTAGGTGCCCCTCCCCTAATCTCTCAACCCAGGGGCTCCTTCCCTTCTTGGGAGGGTCCAGTGTGGACCTTGCAGCTCAAAAGGCCAAGACCATCCACACCCCACATAAGGCACCGCTGGGCCATCCCAGATGACAGCACAAAGCTCCAAGACCATACTTGCATGGACTTTGGTGGGGAAATTCTGGCTCCCAGCTACAGGGAGTGTGCCAACAGAGAGACTAATGTCTGACCTCTGTGGGAAGGAGAGGGGCTAGGTCAAGAATGGAATCTCTAAAGCATGAACTTGCTCTGGACCTAGGCCCTTGAAACTGAAGGACTGGAGAGGGAAGAAACAGACAGTGTCAGGCCCTGACAGCCATGAACAACCGGGCTTCCAGGTTGTTGGGCTAAAATGCAGCTCAGTGTTTTCTCTCTTCCCATTTTCCACCTTCTCATTTCCAAGACCGCAGCCTGGTTGGTGAAAGCACATAGAACCTGGAGGACAGCATCAACCCATGTATTAGTGTCCTAGGGCTGATAAAATGAATGATCACAAACTCGGTAGCTTAAAGGTGTGCACACATGTGCTCAGTCATGTCTGACTCTCTGTGACCCCATGGACTATAGCCCACCAGGCTCCTCTGTCCATTGGGTTCTCCAGGCAACAATACTGGAGTGGGTTGCCATTTCCTACTCCAGGAGGGCTTCCTGACCCTGGGATCAAACCTGAGTCTTCTGTGTCTCCTGCATTGGCAGATTGATTCTTTACCACTGAGCTACCGGGGAAGCCCCAGAAATTTGTTGTCTTCCAGTTCTGGAGGCCAGAAGTCCAAAATCGAGGTTTTGGCAGAGATGCTTCTTCTGGAAGCTCTGAAGGAGAATATGTTCCATGCCTCCCTCCTAGTGGCTGCTGGCAACACTCAACTGCATCAATGCAATCTCTGCCTATGTCTTCACCTGGACTTCTCCTTGTGTCTCTGCAGGTCTCCTCTTTTATAAGGACAAAAGTCATTAGAGTCCACACAAAACTGAGGATGATTTCATTTTGAGGTCCTTAAATAATTACATCTTCAGAGGCTCTATTTCCAAGTGAGGTCACATTCCAGGTGCCAATTGGGCATGAGTTTCTAAGTCACTCAATCCTAAAGAAAATCAACCCTGTATATTCATTGGAAAGACAGATGCTGAGGCTGAAGCTCCAATACTTTGGCCACCTGAAGTGAAGAGCTGACTCGTTGGAAAAGATCCTGATGTTGGGAAAGCGTGAAGGCAGAAGGAGAAGGGGGCAACAGAGGATGGGATGGTTGAATGACATCACTGATGCAATGGACATGAGTTTGAGCAAACTCTGGGAGATGGTGAAGGACAGGGAGGCCTGGTGTACTGCAGTCCATGGGGTCACAAAGAGTCAGACACAATCTAGTGACTGAACAACAGCATTTTAACCCGCAATAGTATCCTTCATGATATAGTTCTCTGTTTCAGGCCTTATCTCTACATTCACTTCTAAACAAAAGTAGAGGAATCCTGCTAAACTAACCAGATAACATCCTTCCTCTGCTTAGAACCAGCCATGGCTCCCTGGTGCCCAGATGCTTCTCTGCATTCTACAGGGTCCTGTGCAGTCTGGTCCTTGTTAGCTTCCCCAGTTCACAATCTCAACTCCCTCCCCCTCATTCAATGTAGCGCTCTCACTTCATATCTCTAGTCGAAAATGAAATTCAGTTTTGAATTTGCCAGATTCTCTCTCACCCCAGGGACCCGGGCATACCTCACCCTTCATTCTCCTCTACCTCAATCAACTGGTCTCAGATTACATGTCACCTCTTACAGGAAGCCTTCCATGATAGCACCAAAGCTGACCAGATAAGGTGCCTTTCTGTCACCTAGCTTCCCCTGGAGTCCCCTATCATAATGTGGTGTTGTTGCCTGGTTATGGGTCAGAGTCTCCCATGAGAGTGGGAATTCCTGAGGGCAGGGTTTGTGTCTCGCTGGTTTCATGTTGTTTTGCCAAAACTCAGAAGCTTTCTGCACATAGTAAATATTCAATAAATATGCATTTAAGCAAAAAATGAATGAAGGACAGCACAGTGCCCTTCGGACTTTATCATGTAGGCAGGGGGATGAGGAAGTGCCATTTAAACTGAACTTAAAAGGATGAACAAGAGTCCTTGGGTACATGGTGTCAGGGAGGGAATCCCAGGCTCAGGAACCATCCTGAGCAAAACCATGGAGAGATGCTCAGAATTGGGTTAGAGGAGTCAGAGAGATCTGGCTGGAGCCAAATTGTGACAGCAACTGAGAACACCCGTCCAGCCCCCAGGGAGAGAGTGGGCTGGAAGGAGAGGTCAGGAGAGGACCAGGGCAGCTAGATGGCATGGGCAGTACTTTCCACTAAGCTGTACCCCCTGGGACAGCAAGAAGACCCAGGATTTGAGGGAATTTCCCTGACACTGCACATATCACTAAAGAACAGCAGAGGGACAGATGTTCAGCTAAGAAGTGGAGCCAGGACTTGAGGAAAAGATTCTTTCTTATTGCATCTGTGTGACCAGAGATAAGGAAATGGACTAGAGTCACGGAATGGGGTCAATACTAAGCCTGGAGATGGAATGTGGGAAATCAAGGTCACAGTGAAGCTGCAGCTTGCAATCTTGCCTGGAGAGGGCACTGTGACTAGGACATGTGGCTTGGCCTCTTTGGCCTCATTCTCTCTTTTGTAAACGGGGCTGAATTATACAGATGAGAGACACAATGCGTGTAAGGACGTTGGTTTGTAGGCACTTGGTGGAGGTGACCTCCCCTCCCTCTACTCTCATATAGAGCTTTTTCTTTAACTGTGGAGAGGAACCTAATGGGCTACTGTCTACGGGGTCGCACAGAGTCGGACACGACTGAAGCGACTTAGCAGCAGCAGCAGCAGCTCTTCTTTCATTTGGCTCACAGATATTTGCTGAGCACCCACTATGTGCCAAGCATGATGTGGCCAGTAGAGAAACAATGATAAGTAACCAAACTCCATTTGAACCACAACCTGGTAGCTTTATTCAGCTTTTCTCCCAGGCAGGACCATTCTCCACTTGGATGATCAATAAATATTAGTTCAAGTTATTTTATTCCCCAAATATTTCCCAGCCCCTGCTGTGTGCCAGAACCTGTGCTTACAGCTACCCATGAGGGTTGGGTCAGATCCATCACTCCTTCAACTTCTCCAATACGGAAACTCCTTAAAAAACTAGGAATAAAAATGAAAACTATCATATGACCCAGCAATCTCACTACTGGTTATACACCCTCAGGAAATCATAATTGAAAAAGTCACATGTACCCTAATGTTCATTGTAACACTATGTATATTAGCTAGGACATGCAAACAAGCTAGATGTCCATCAACAGATGAATGGATAAAGAAATTGTAGTACATATAGACAGTGGAATATTACTTAGCTATAGAAAGCAATGTATTTGAATCAGTTCTAATGAAGTGGATGAACCTAGAGCAGAGTGAAGTGAATAAGAAAGAGACAAATATCATATAAAACACATGTGTATGGTAGCTAGAAAGATAATATTGATAATCCTACTTTTAAAAGACAGCAAAGGAGTCACAAACATAGAGAACAGACTTATGGTCACCGTGGGGAAGGAAGAGGGTGGGATGACTTGAGAGAGTAGTATTAAAATATATACATGACCGTATGTAAAGAGGATAGCCAGTGGGAATTTGCTGTATGACACAGGGAACCCAAAGCCAGGGCTCTGTGACAGCCTAGAAGGATGGAATGGGGAGGGAGGTGGGAGGGAGGTTCGAGAAGGCGGAGACATATGTATACCTATGATGGACTCATGTTGATGTATTGTTGTACATCACAATATTGTAAAGCAATTATCCTCCAATTGAAAATAAAATTTTGTCAGTTGCTTCGTTTGCTATTATTTTCTCCCATTCTGAAGGCTGTCTTTTCACCTTGCTAATACTTTCCTTTGATGTGCAGAAGCTTTTAAGGTTTATTAGGTCCCATTTGTTTATTTTCGCTTTTATTTCCAATATTCTGGGAGGTGGGTCACAGAGGATCCTGCTGTGATGTATGTCAGAGAGTGTTTTGCCTATGTTCTCCTCTAGGAGTTTTATAGTTTCTGGTCTTACGTTTAGATCTTTAATCCATTTTGAGTTTATTTTTGTGTATGGTGTTAGAAAGTGTTCTAGTTTCATTCTTTTACAAGTGGTTGACCAGATTTCCCAGCACCACTTGTTAAAGAGATTGTCTTTAATCCATTGTATATTCTTGCCTCCTTTGTGAAAGATAAGGTGTCCATATGTGCATGGATTAATAGCAGATGAAGCAACTGACAAACAACTATTCTCAAAAATATACAAGCAACTCCTACAGCTCAACTCCAGAAAAATAAATGACCCAATCAAAAAATGGGCCAAAGAACTAAATAGACATTTCTCCAAAGAAGACATACAGATGGCTAACAAACACATGAAAAGATGCTCAACATCACTCATTATCAGAGAAATGCAAATCAAAACCACTATGAGGTACCATTTCACACCAGTCAGAATGGCTGCGATCCAAAAGTCTACAAATAATAAATGCTGGAAAGGGTGTGGAGAAAAGGGAACCCTCTTACACTGTTGGTGGGAATGCAAACTAGTACAGCCACTATGGAGAACAGTGTGGAGATTCCTTAAAAAACTGGAAATAGAACTGCCTTATGATCCAGCAATCCAACTGCTGGGCATACACACTGAGGAAACCAGAAGGGAAAGAGACACGTGTACCCCAATGTTCATCGTAGCACTGTTTATAATAGCCAGGACATGGAAGCAACCTAGATGTCCATCAGCAGATGAATGGATAAGAAAGCAGTGGTACATATACACAATGGAGTATTACTCAGCCATTAAAAAGAATACATTTGAATCAGTTCTAATGAGGTGGATGAAACTGGAGCCTATTATACAGAGTGAAGTAAACCAGAAGGAAAAACACCAATACAGTATACTAACGCATATATATGGAATTTAGAAAGATGGTAACAATAACCCTGTGTACTAGACAGCAAAAGAGACACCAATGTGTAGAACAGTCTTATGGACTCTGTGGGAGAGGGAGAGGGTGGGAAGATTTGGGAGAATGGCATTGAAACATGTAAAATATCACGTATGAAAAGAGATGCCAGTCCAGGTTTGATGCACGATACTGGATGCTTGGGGCTAGTGCACTGGGACGACCCAGAGGGAGGGTATGGGGAGGGAGAAGGGAGGAGGGTTCAGGATGGGGAGCACATGTATACCTGTGGTGGATTCATTTTGATATTTGGCAAAACTAATACAATTATGTAAAGTTTAAAAATAAAATAAAATTTAAATTAAAAAAAAAGAAAAGAAAATTTTAAAAAAAGAGAAGAATATTCTCCACCCACTTTCCTCCACTGCACCACGCCCTTGAATTAATGACTGTGCTGGCAGTTCTCATGCATATTCAGCCTGACTCCTAATATATGAATCTGACAGATACCCTTTATTTTTTGTGGCAATTTAATTATCAATGGATTTCCTTTTTAGGGATCTTTTTATCTTGAGTTTGTTGCATCTGCATTGTATTTGTCTTGCAGTATCTGAATGACTTAGGCACTTCCCTATCTCCATCTCTTGTCCAGAACCTCTTAGAAATGAGATCTGAGTCCCACTGATCTTTTACATCTAGCACATACTACATATACCATAAATTTTATAGGATAAAATCCCCACCAAGCCCGGACCGTTAAGTAGAGTTGAAGAGCTCTTCAATTTCTTGGTCATCGACTTGCTCAGGAGATGCCTTCTTTTCTGAGGCTGTGCAATGGTAGATAGAAGAAGGAAATCTCATACTTGATTTGCTCTTTAATAACTATGAAAAATCAGAACTGGTCACCCTTGCAGGATAGTTTGATAAGCATGACCAACCTCAGTACCTAAAGACTGTACCTAACTCTTATCTCCAGCACAGAGGAAGTCAGCCCCAGCACCCGTGTGCTCAACAGATGTGTATGAAACATCTGAGCCCATCTCTGGGGAGACCACAGTGACCAGGACAGGGATACCTGCTCTTGTGGACCTTACAGGGGAGAGAAGAAGTAGCTGACAGATAACTGCATTTGGACAAGAAGGAAAAGTGGGAGGAAGGGAAGGCTCAGTGACCACATCCATAGAGAGCGGGGCAGGCTAGGGGGAGGCTTCACAGAGAAGGTGGCATTTCAATAAGACTTTCTGCTCAAGAGGGAGAGGGAAGGAGGCACTAGCAGAGGGACTAGCATGTGCAAAGGACCTCAGGTGGGAAAATCAGTGTCCATTTGAGGAACAGAATAACAGCAAGAAGGGGAAGTGGTTCCTAGTGGCCTAAGGATACTGGCAGGGGGCTGAATAAAAGGACCTTACTCCCTACTCCCAACAGCCACAAGATAAGACTCATTTGTACAGGGGATGCTGATTATGACACACACATACACAAGGGCAGGTGGGTTCCTGTAAGGCCCACCACACCTGAAAATGAACCTGAAAATGAAATTAGGGGACAGCCATTTGTGTTTCAGAAGGATTTTGCAGCTCACAGAACTTCCATAGGTCTATAATGAAACAGTTATTTGCTTGTTTCTTTAGCAAGTACTACTGAGCATCTGTTAATTGCCAGCCTGTGGAAACACAATGATGAGCAAGTCTAGAGTGGTCCTACCTTTTGGACCTGGCCAGAATAACAGAGGGAAGAGGGGAGTTGTTGAACAAGAATTTATATCAAAAAGTGCAGTAAACATTATTATTGAGGAAGTAGAGCTGCCATGGCACCCCACTCCAGTACTCTTGCCTGGAAAATCCCATGGACGGAGGAGCCTGGTGGGCTGCAGTCCATGGGGTCACTAAGAGTCGGACACGAATGAGCGACTTCACTTTCACTTTTCACTTTCATGCATTGGAGAAGGAAATGGCAACCCACTCCAGTGTTCATGCCTGGAGAATCCCAGGGACGGGGGAGCCTGGTGGGCTGCCATCTCTGGGGTCGCACAGAGTCGGACACGACTGAAGTGACTTAGCAGCAGCAGCAGCAGAAGCTGTAGCTCCCAGAGGTATTCGACACTAACTTCTTTGTGAACTTTGTGTTCTGCAGCTCAGGGTACCATGGTGTACGTTGGAGCATTTGTCTGGAGCTCTGGAATTTCTGTGCCTTGGGGAAGAGAAGGTCATCTTCAATTCCCAATTAAATCTCTTGGCTGCCAGTCAAAGTTTGGGCTTAAAACTAAGCAGGAAAACTATCTGGGGACCATTCCTCTAGAGTGGGATGGACCTGTGGCCTTCTCTGCACCTTGGCTCTCTGATCTATGCATCCAACCTCATCTGCGTCAGCTCAGTACCTGAATCTTAGAGACTTTAAAACATTTTTCAACAGGTGAAATGGGGATGAGAATTGTGTGTCAACTTTCAATGAGCCCCTAGGAGTCACAGAATATCCCTTGGCTTACTTACTAATGAAACTTGTAATTAGAGCCCAGGGAATGTTATGCCATAGTAGATTTCAGTAGGCTGTGCAGAGCAAGTGTTTTCCTCTCTTTGTTCCCTGCAGAAAGGATACCCAAGTGCCTTCGTTGATGAGAACTAGGGGGTGGGGCTGGAGGTGGCGGGTTCAAATGGGATCTACCAATTGCCTGCTGTGAGAGACCTGTGCCATCATTTCAACTCCATTTCTAGGGCTTTTTTTGTTTGTTTTCTTAAACAGGGACAAGCTGACTGCCCGTGAGAATTGTTCATTTCTCTCCATACTCTTAAAAAGAGATCAATAGCCAAGACTTGGATAACTTGATGCTTCAGGGCAATGACTCACATCAGAGAGATGCAAGTTCAAACCCTGGCCCATCCAATTTCTTGCTGTGTGATATTCATGAATTAACTTCTCTGATCTTTTATCTACAAATGTTGTTGTTCAGTAGCTCAGTCATGTTCAACTCTTTAGCACTTCACTTTACATACCATATTTAGTTCAAGGTAAAGAGCTTGAGTGCTGGGGTAGTGTTTTGGAACTTCAAAGGGAAGGAGGACAATTCACATAAAGATGGAAAAACAAATGTTTGGTAAACAAGTATTTACTGGGCCCAGAAGAAACGAGGGGATCCAAGACGAACTTTGATCTCAAGGCCCTTCTGCGTTTCCCCCACCACACCTGGCCCCTATTCTTTGCAGATATATCTGGTGATAGCTCTATTCATGGAGTAGGAAATGGCAACCCACTCCTGTACTCTTGCCTGGAAAATTCCATGGACAGAGGAGCCTAGTGGGCTACAGTCCATGGGGTCACGAAGAGTTGGACACAAATAAGCACAACACAGCAACTCTATTCTAGGAACAGGCCCTTTATCTAAATGTATTCAGGCTGGAAAGATGTATGAGATGATCACGTAGAGAAAATGCAATTCAATGATTCCTGTCTCTTGCAGGGTACTTTATATGAGTTCGCCTTAAACCTAGAATCTTTTCTTCTCTGCCATGGTCTGTGCATGGGTTGGAAAAGAATTTTCAGACATGGACAGAATGAGAGGAAAAAAAGGTTATTAGAGTGGGAGATGCTGTTAGAACATTGGGGTCAGCTCAAGGGAGAGCCAACGTTGAGTAGAGGTCCTTGGTCCATTTTTATACCCAGGATATAACGTGTGGGATAGGGGTCTTGCGGATCATTTGCTGATTGGATGAGATACATAAACTGGGTAGAGGAAGAATGAGGCAAATACCTTCCCTGGTGTGTCAGACGGTAAAGAATCTGCCTGCAATGTGGGAGACCTGAGTTCGATACCTGGGTTGGGAAGATCCCCTGGAGGAGGAAATGGCAACCCACACCAGTATTCTTGCCTGGAGAATCCCCATGGACAGAGGATCCCAAAGAGTTGGACACGACTATGTGACTAAGCACAGCACACATGGAGTAGGAGGGGAGACGGGTTATACTGCTCAGGAGGATCTGAAATTCATTAATAGTTACGACATGTGTAAGGGAAGGACAATACAGGTCTAGTTTTTTCCTTCCCTACTTTCCAAGGCCCTCCCTGTTTTTTTTTCTGTTCTTTCATCCTTGGGATACCACATTCTCCTTCAAGAAACCAGGGTGGTCTAATTGCTCCCACTACCATAAACCCCTATGGCAAAGAGAAATGGAAGACATCCACCCTCCACCCTCCTTCAGGCAGCAACAACACAGGTAGCTACAACACAGATATTATGAGGCTACAAAAGATTAAGCCGGATAACAGCAGGGGAGAGCGAAGCACCCTAAACTTTAGTACGGCACACATATGCGCAATAGTAGCTGGAAACAGTAATAAGTAGACTCAGAAGACGTTGAGGAAACCCCCACATTTCAAAAGTAAATCTTGAACACTTGCTGAGAGACAGAGAAGTCTCTATAGTTGGGTCAAGAAAGGAAGCCCACCATGAGAAATCCCCTGCTGTGTTAGAGAGTGACATGGTACATGGGCGAGAAGGTGACTCTTTGTCGAACCACAATAATAAGTGTGTCAACTACAAATTGGCATTTACCAAGAACATTGCCAATGACTGAACAACAAAGGCATTTGCCATCTGCCTCTAGGGAGATGGAACCCCATGCTGCTATACCTGTTTACCTTCATCAACCCCTGAGGGAGTTCATGGTGGAATCTGGTGGAACGGGTCTTTAGATAGTTGGATGTTTTTAGGAACAGATTTTACGATCTCAATCCTTCCATCTCCTCATATCTAGAGAAACACTAAATTCCTTCATGGTGACATCAGATCCTCATGACTAACAAAAACCTTTTGTAAAATGAGTGCTTCATGGCATTGAACTCCCCCTTCACCAAAACCTTATGTATTGACTCTCCCCCACTGCCGATTTGGAGCCGTCTCTCAGAACTGTCTGAGATGCTGCCTCCCAGGCTGCCATCCTCATTTTGCCCCAAATAAAGCTTAACTTGCAACTCTCAAGTTGCACATGTTTTTTTAGTCGACAAGTGCAGGAACTGAGGGGCGGAGGAATTGAAGAGATATTTTTCGGGTTTTTTAAAAATATTTATTTATTTGGCTGTTCTAGGTCTTAGTTGCAGCAAACAGAATCTTTAAGTTGGGGCATGTAGGATCTAGTTCCCTGACCAAGGATTGAAACTGGGCCCCCTGCACTGAGAGTGTGGACTCTTAGCCACTGGACCACCAGGGAAGTCCCAAGGAAATGATTTTAAGGGCACAAATTCGTAAACAGTAGATAAATAAAGCATGCAGGTCTAATGCAGAGCCAGTAATTATAGACAATAATACTCTATTATAAATTTCATAGCTGATAAGACACTACATCATAGTTGTTCACACACACACACACCAGAGATGTGAGTTAACATGCAGTGCTAATCATATTGCAACATCAATGTATTGAAGAAGAAAAGTTAAAATTTTACATAACCTCCTGCTCGTTCTGCCTCTGTAACTCAGCTTGCTCTTTGCAAAGTCTGGATCACGTAGATCACGTAGTCTCAGAAAGTGGGGACTCACAATACTAGGAACTGGAGCTTATCTCACTCACCCTTGTCCTGCTCTTTGAAATTGCCCAGCCCCTGCAAACCTGCTTAATCATGCCTGTTGGTGTAAAGGTCATGCATCCCCTTCCCCATCTTGACTGCTGTTCCCATGGACGTGAAACCCCTTAGTTTAAATCAGCCTATTAACAGCCAGTGTTGCCCACTCTAGTCTGTCTATAGAAACTCTGTAACCCCTTTGTTCGGGGCTCAGAGCTTGGAGTGTTAACTCCTCTGGGCCTGCCAGTGTAATAAACCTGAGTTCTCCAACTTTCCATGTGTGGTGCTTGGTTTCTCAAGTACTGGTTTTTGCAACACTTCTGGAGGCCCCAGTGAGATTCCAACCACGTCAGCCCCTTGAGCCACCACACTGGTGGCATGGCTGGGCTGGAGCAAGGAACCCCAAGACAAACAAGGAGGCGTGCCACCTGACGGTATTCTGGGTTCTCTTCCCGACTGGTGTCCCGACTCTATGGACGGCCAAGCCCCTGAACCAACTCACCGGGAATGGCCACAGGATCAGGTAAGGCCCTGGGCCAGTCCCCAGTCAGATCCTACTCCAAAGGGTAGAAGAGGAGACTGATCACCTCCGTGGAGCTCCCAGGAAGGGAGCATCAGATAGGGAGAACTGGGGACTCAAGAGAAGGAAGGCATTGTGACTGATAACCTCCGTGGAGCTCCCAGGAAGGGAGCATCAGTTAAGGAAACCCGAGGACCCTGGAGAAGGAAGGCATTGTGATAGCCTCTGAATGATTGTGAGTGCGTGATTGCTGATTGAACAGAGTGAGAGAAACTTCTTTTCTTTTTGGAAACTGTAAAACCAATTCTTTTTGCACATGCGATTAAAAACAATTAGCTTATTGAATGGCAACCCATTCCAGTATTCTTGCCTGAAGAATCCCATGGACGGAGGAGCCTGGTGTCCATGGGGTCACAAAGAGTTGGACGTGGCTGAGCGACTTCACTTTCACTTTCAGCTTGTTGAAAGGCCTGCCTAGGGAAAAAGCTTGAAGTTAACCCTTTCCATGTCCTTGAAATACACAGCCAACTTTGCCTGAGACCTCAGCCTTGGGCAAATTAGAACTTCAAGCAAAGAAAAAAAAGGTGGGGGTGGTCAAAGAGATATTTTAAATCTCAAACAGAAAACTATAAAATTGCTGTCTGTCTGTATGGATTTATGTATGTCTCAGTGTATGTCTTTTGTTTTTTTTTTTGATAATATTATTGAAGTTGTAAATGAGTTCTAATTTAATTGGCCTAAAGAAAAGTAAGTGCTTACAAATCAAACAATTCTAAATACAAGAAAAAATTAACCTAAATAAATTTCAGATTCATGTGAACTGGGAAATATTCAATATTAAATATCTAGTATTAATGTTTGTTTGCTAATCTAATAAGGAAAGTAGGATGTATGTTTTTAATAAAGAAGATATAAAAAATAAAATCACATTTTATGAAGGGAAAAGAAACTAGGTCTGACTTACAGGTGGCTGTTACAAAAAGTGATTAGAAGGTTTGTGGAAAGTGGACCCTGAAAAAAAGTTTTGTGCATGGTTAGGACTGACTAAGTTTAAAATAAATTTAATTAAGTTTGCCTAAATGAATTTAAAGTAAGTTGGTGCAAAAAGTTAAATTCAGCCTTTCTCTCTATTAAGAAGACATATTTTCTTCAGATGCTGAACTGCTTTCAATAATAGATTTAAGTTTCTTTACCTCTTAATTGATCTGTTCTGTATTTACCTTTGAAATCATTTATTAACTTTGGCTAAGTAAATAACTATTATTTCACAGTAACTTATATGATCCTACCTGACTATTATAAACCCTTTTGATATTTATGGACAAAACTTCCTAAATAACTTGACTTCTAGCTAACTTTGGGATGCTTCAGAGGGTCCCTGAGACATCCCAAAGAGCTATTAAGATACCTTGGTCCACTGGACATGTTAAATTACATGAGAAGTACTGTTGAAGGGGTGATAAGTCTATTCAGGTTACACTGTATGGTTGATGTTACTAATATAGATATCCTCAAATTATGTGAAATTCATATAGATCTGATATGCCCTGATAAAATACAGTCAATTACAATTCTAGTTGTCATATTAAAGTGTTCAATAACCAGGTTTCTTTGTCAATTGCAATAGAATCAGATTTTAAACATGCCTTCTATGGTTTTACTCTCATGCCTTTAGAAGAATTCTGCTAGTTCTTCAAGACTGATGGAAAAACTTTCTAAGATTAAACACATAAACAAATTTTGTTATTAACAGTAAGCTGGTACCACACTGGAATTTGGTCTTCTCTCTGTTTAGAGAAACAGGTTTTCTTAGAATGAAGATTTTGATAACAGATTATGAATTTCTTTGCCTTTGAGTGATTTACATTTGTTTTTAAAATCTTTGTTACTTTGGTAAAGTAAATAAACATTATTTTAGAATGTAGTACATGTAGACAAAGCTCATTTTGCTTCTACAAAATATAACCCCTCACGGTTAGACTTTTTGCTGTCCTAATGTCCTTAAAACATGGCAATAGTCTGCTCCTAAATCAGGAAATTAAAAATGGGTAAACAACAGCTGAAAATCAAAGAGCCAGGGCTATGGGAAATCCAAGACAGCCACTTGGCTTTTCCCAGCTCCCTGACGGACCTCATTTTTATTTGACGGGTTAAAGCCTTCCCTGGCTACAGTGTTAATGCCCTCACAGTGAGTTCTCCAAGAAGGAAAAACTTTTGTTTCACTGAATATTAAGTTCTAGTTTTGTTGATTAAGGTCTGTGCTTACTAAGACTCATTTCTGAGACAGTTCCTTGTTAAATTGTTAAAATGTTTAAGTTATTAAAAAGACACTCTAAGATTGTTTCTAAAGCTTATCTCAGTAACCAATCTCTGGATAAAGGTCTGATGCTCCATGATATACAACCAGGAGATGAACACTTGGCTATAATCATTTAACTGAGTCAGATGACCTGGGGTATACCAGGCTATAAGACTGGGAGCTGACTGTGGCTCAGATCATGAACTCCTTATTGCCAAATTCAGACTTAAATTGAAGAAAGTAGGGAAAACCACTAGACCATTCAGGTATGACCTAAATCAAATTCCTTATGATTATACAGTGGAAGTGAGAAATAGATTTAAGGGACTATTTCTGATAGATAGAGTGCCTGATGAACTATGGACGGAGGTTCGTGATACTGTACAGGAGACAGGGATCAAGACCATCCCATGGAAAAAAAATGTGAAAAAGAAAAATGGCTGTCTGGGGAGGCCTTACAAATAGCTGTGAAAAGAAGAGAAGTGAAAAGCAAAGCAGAAAAGGAAAGATATAAGCATCTGAATGCAGACTTCCAAAGCATAGCAAGGAGAGATAAGAAAGCCCTCCTCAGCGATCAATGCAAAGAAATAGAGGAAAACAACACAATGGGAAAGACTAGAGATCTCTTCAAGAAAATTAGAGATACCAAGGGAACATTTCATACAAAGATGGGCTCGATAAAGGACAGAAATGGTATGGACCTAACAGAAGCAGAAGATATTAAGAAGAGGTGGCAAGAATACACAGAAGAACTGTACAAAAAAGATCTTCATAATCAAGATAATCACGATGGTGTGATCACTCACCTAGAGCCAGACATCCTGGAATGTAAGTCAAGTGGGCCTTAGAAAGCATCACTACGAACAAAGCTAGTGGAGGTGATGGCATTCCAGTTGAGCTATTTCAAATCCTGAAAGATGATGCTGTGAAAGTGCTGCACTCAATATGCCAGCAAATTTTGAAAACTTAGTAGTGGCCACAGGACTAGAAAAGGTCAGTTTTCATTCCAATCCCTAAGAAAGGCAATGCCAAAGAATGCTCAAACTACTGCACAATTGTACTCATCTCACATGCTAGTAAAGTAATGCTCAAAATTCTCCAAGCCAGGCTTCAGCAATATGTGAACCGTGAACTTCCAGATGTTCAAGCTGGTTTTAGAAAAGGCAGAAGAACCAGAGATCAAATTGCCAACATCTGCTGGATCATCGAAAAAGCAAGTGAGTTCCAGAAAAACATCTATTTCTGCTTTATTGACTATGCCAAAGCCTTCAACTGTGTGGATCACAATAAACTGTGGAAAATTCTTCAAGAGATGGGAAAACGAGACCACCTGACCTGCCTCTTGAGAAACCTATATGCAGGTCAGGAAGCAACAGTTAGAACTGGACATGGAACAACAGACTGGTTCCAAATAGGAAAAGGAGTACATCAAGGGTATATATTGTCACCCTGCTTATTTAACTTCTATGCAGAGTACATCATGAGAAACACTGTGCTGGAAGAAGCACAAGCTGGAACCAAGATTGCCGGGAGAAATATCAATAACCTCAGATATGCAGATGACACCACCCTTATGGCAGAAAGTGAAGAGGAACTCAAAAGCCTCTTGATGAAAGTGAAAGAGGAGAGTGAAAAAGCTGGCTTAAAGCTCAACATTCAGAAAATGAAGTTCATGGCATCTGGTCCCATCACTTCATGGCAAATAAACGGGGAAACAGTGGAAACAGTGTCAGACTTTATTTTTCTGGGGCTCCAAAATCACTGCAGATGGTGATTGCAGCCATGAAATTAAAAGACACTTACTCCTTGGAAGAAAAGTTATGACCAACCTAGATAGCATATTCAAAAGCAGAGACATTACTTTGCCAACAAAGGTCCGTCTAGTCAAGGCTATGGTTTTTCCAGCGATCACGTATGGATGTGAGAGTTGGACTGTGAAGAAAGCTGAGCACAGAAGAATTGATTCTGTTGAACTGTGGTGTTGGAGAAGACTCTTGAGAGTCCCTTGGACTGCAAGGAGATCCAACCAGTCCATTCTAAAGGAGATCAGCCCTGGGATTTCTTTGGAAGGACTGATGCTAAAGCTGAACTCCAATACTTTGGCCACCTCATGCGAAGAGTTGACTCATTGGAAAAGACTCTGATGCTGGGAGAGACCGAGGGCAGGAGGAGAAGGGGACGACAGAGGATGAGATGGCTGAATGGAATCACCGACTCAATAGACATGAGTTTTAGTGAACTCTGGGAGTTGGTGATGGACAGGGAGGCCTGGCGTGCTGCAAAGAGTCGGACACAACTGAGCAACTGAACTGAACTGAACCGAGTGAAAGTTTTTGACTTAAATTCTTCCTTGTGACCTTACTAATAACTGCTAGGTATATTATTTTCTATGTAGCTTGCTCCAGAAGATTATTTCTTATGTTACCAAATGTGTGACCAAGCCTGTGATAAACTGCTGACATGCAGTTCCATATGAGATCAATAATTGTAATTGTGTAACTCTAGATATGGGAAGAAGCAACAAGAGGAAATATTTTCCTGGACCAAGAGGCTAGTACGACAGGTATGGTCCAGAGACTTTTGCTACTTACAAGACCTGGTCTAGTGATAACACATTGAATGGCCTGTCAATGGAATCTTTGTTAGACCTGAAAATGAGCCTTCCCAGCACCGCAGGACACAGTGACCATGAAATGCCCTCAAAACATGATCAAATATGTGGCTATGAAAGGGCCTTGCTGACTGAAAGTTGGCCCTTGCCAGCTGCCTCTACAAAGATTAAATCATGACCACTGCAAGACACTGACCTTCAACAACCCCTTTGTTCAGGGCTCAGAGTTTGGAGTGTTAACTCCTCTGGGCCCGCTCGCATAATAAACCTGATTTCTCCAACTCTCTGAGTGTGGCACTTGGTTTCTTAATTACTGGTTTCTGCAACGGTATCACATCAGTACATTGGACATCAAAAATTTACACAATGTCTTGTGTCAATTATAACTCATTTTTTTAAGTTTCCTTGACAAATTTAAATTGTTTCAGATGCATTTATTTTAAAATAGCAATTTATAATACTTAATGGATTTTAGTTTATGGTGATACTGTTGTATGCAACAACATATATAATTAAAATGCACAAGAGGATTTCCCTGGTGGTCCAGTGGTTAAGAATCCATCTTGCAATGCAGGGGACATGGGTTTGATCCCCGGTCCAGGAAGATCTCACTTGCTGCAGAGCAACTATGCCTGCGTGCCACAATACTAAGCCTGCACTCTAGAACCTGCAAGCCACAACTACTGATTCAGCGTGTTGCAGCTACTGAAACCCACATGCCTAGAGCCCGTGCTCCACATCAAGAGAGTGGGCAGTGAGAAGCCCATAAACCAAAGAGTAGCCCCTCTCACACAGCTAGGAAAAGCCCACCTAAAGCAGGGAAGACCCAACTCAGCCAAAAATGAAATAAATAAATAAAATACTTAAAAAACAACACAACAACACAAGCAATAAATTAGTCAAATTAGCCAAAGTTTAAAAAAAAAATTTGTATTTATGTTGGAGCAGAAACTATGCATCATTTGTCCTAAAGTTGAATCCAGTCTTTCTCTATAAATTGAGTAGTAAAATATCTCATGTTACTGTAAACTGTTAGAATGTGGAAACCATTTCAAACCACACTGGAGAACCCTGAGAATCCTCCTTTGCAGTATATACTGCAGGCTTCCTGTTACCCCTTCACAAATGTTGTCTCATTAAAGTTTCACAGTGGGAGATCAGGGCAGATAAACTCACATCCATTCCATCTGACAGAGGGGAAACCGAGGTTCAAGATGCTTGCATGACTCATCCAAGGTCACACAAATTGGAAGGGCCAGGCTTCTCCTGCAGGTCTTTTCTGATTCCCAGCCTTCTCCACCCAAAGCCTCACACACCATTTTCCCACAAGGGGTTTTGTGGGTCCCCCATCTAAGGAGGACTAGCTCAGTTTCAAATCAAGCACTTCAGGATCCTAAGAGCCTTTTAAACCACAGGTGGGCAGTTGTAACCCACCATGCACTGGAACATGCATCCTTGGGACACTGATGTAACATTTCTACAGACTCAGGACTACTTCGTGATTTCAAAATAAGTTTTATTCTTGTTGGAATTCCTGAGTAACTCTTTAACACTGAGCCAAGATACTCCCCATGCTTGGCAGCAAAACAGATCTGGGCAAGAATACAAACTGGGCTCTTTCGTTTTGTTCATTAAAGGCCAACTTGGCCTCTGGTCCTACTGGTATCCAAATGGAAAAAGCCTGGAAAATGATTTGACACCAACAATGAGTTGGGCACCCAATGCCTTCTGCAAACTTATTGTGATTCGTTAGGCTATCAGTTTCCTGAACACAGGAAGTCTGTCCATCTTGCTCAGCATCATACCTAGCATCTACATAGGACTTGGAAGATAAAATTTATTAACAGACATTTCTTAGCTGGACCAATGTAATGCCCAATGACCAATGTAATCTGTGCTGAACAAGCCAGAATGTTGGCTGGTTTGTGAAAAACTGTATTTGAAGTCAGGATGACCTGGCTTTAATTCTTGCATTCCATTTTCCACCTAATTATATGGATGTTTTGTAGATATCATTCTAGATCTGTCTAAATAATAGGATGTTGAGAGCTGTGACATTTAAGATCAGAAAACTTTAGATGCAATCATTAATAAAGAACTGTTAGGCTCATGGACACAGTGAGGAAAGGAAAGGATGGCAAGAATTGAGAGAATAGCGTGGAAACAGACACATTACCATATGTAAAATAAATAGCCAGTGGGAATTTAATGTATGACTCAGGGAGCTCAAACTGGTGCTCTGTGATAACCTAGAGGGGTGGGATGGGGTGGGAGTTGGGAGGGAGCTTCAAGCATGAGGGAACATATGTATACCTCTGGCTGATTCATGTTGATGTATGGCAGAAACCAACACGATATTTTAAAGCACAAGATTTTAAACTCAAAAACTTAAACAAAATCTTGGTTCCTTTATACATAAAACACAAAACAGCTATTTAAGCCATTTGATCCTTGTATTTCATCAGCATTCTCTCTCCCTGGGGATCCCATTCAGTATCACGGTTTTAAGTACCTTGTGCACACAGGTAATCCTCAAATTCTTATATTTACCCCTATCCAACTGTCTACTCAGTATCTCCAAGTGGATAACTAGAAGACATCTCAAATTTAATGTATCCAAACATTGGATTGCTTGTTGGCATTATCATCCTTTCTCTCTCTCACATCCACACATGCACGCACACACACACACACTTCATTCTCCTACAGTCTATTTTTCTTAGAAAACAGCAACTCAAAATTCAATCCCTTGGAATCTTACCTACTCAAATACCATGGATCCCCTTCCTAAATGTACTAAACAAATAGAACGCTCTTGGCCATGTCTTTCTCTCTTGACTTGCTTTACTTGACTCCCACTTATTACAACCTAACATATTAGATTGGCTTATTATTGGCATATTAGCTTATCAGATATTGTCTGTCTCTGCCCAGTAAAATGTTGCTCTGGGGAGGTCAGGGACACCCAGCCCATGTCCACCATGGTATTCATTCACAGCCTATGGTGAGTGTGTACATGCTTCAGTTGTGTCTGACTCTTTGTGACCCTATGAACTGTACCCCAACAGACTCCTCTGTCCATGGGGATTCTCCCGGCAAGAATATTGGAGTAGCTCGCCATGCTCTTCTCCAGAAGATCTTCCCAACCCAGGGATCAAAACTGCGTCTCTTATGTCTCCTACATTGGCATCGGGGTTCTTTACTACTAGTGCCACCTGGGAAGCCAACAGCATATAGAGGCTCTCAAATATCTGTTTAACTAGTTATTGTAGAAAAATGACAGTAAATGAAGGTAACTGTGAAGTTCAATTTTTGTTTATCAAACTGGATGAAAAAATTTTTTTCAGGTTCCTTAATACTGTTGGAGTGGGAGTGAGGTTCTGTGTGTCCTTATGCGAGCACTTTAATAAGTGAATTTTATGGAATGTGAATTATATTTCAACAAAGTTATTTGGTTAAAAATTGAAACTAGGGGCTTCCCTGGTGGTCCAGTGGTTAAGAATCCACCTTGCAATGTAGGGGACATGGGTTTGACCCCTGGTCTGGGAAGATCCGACATGCCACAAGGCAGTTAAGCCCATGTGCCACAATTACTGAGCCCGCAAGCCAAAATTACTGAAGCCGAACACTCTAGAGCCCATGTTCTGCAGCAAGGGAAACCCCTGCAATGAAAAGCCTGTGTACCGAAACTAGAGAGTAGTCCCTGCTGGCACCATGACTAGAGAAAACCTGCACACAGCAATGAAGACCCCATGCAGTCAAAGATAAATAAATAAATCTTTTTTTAAAATTGAAGCTAATGTGAGACACACAGACCATGAGAGGAAAAAGAAAAAAGATTAACATTTATTGAACACCTACTATGTGATAAGTGTCATACACACACACTCAAATCTTTACACCAATCTTACAAGATAGCTTTGATTAACCCCATTGTATAGATGAGGGTGTGGTCTTCCTTCTACCATAATCTGAAACCACCGCAGCCACTCAGATGCTGGAAGTGTAGAGCTTGCTGAGGAAGGTCTTCTTCATGGCGATCTTCAGCTCCTTGTTCCTGAGACTGAAGATGATGGGGCTCAGGAAGGGAGTGAGGACCGTGTAGGTGATGCCCATCAGCGTGTCTCCTTCCAGAGACTGGGGACCCTTGGGCTTGAGGTAGATGACAGAGGCAAAGCCGTAGTGCACGACCACCACGGTGAGGTGGGACGCACACGTGGAGAAGGCTTTGTACCGGCCCTCGGCTGAAGGGATCCTCAAGATGGCGGCCACGATGAACGCGTAAGACAAGAGGATGAGGAGACCACAGCCCAGCAGGGTGGCGATACACACCAGGCCCACGCCCTTGGCCACTACTTGCACTTCAGTTCCACAGGCCAACTTCAAAAGAGGTGGCACATGGCAGCCAAAATAGTGAATCTCATTAGACCCACAGAAAGTAAGTTGGAAAATGGAAGATGTCACCACTAGCCCAACAACTAAGCCACCAACCCAGGACCAGGCCACCAGGCAGGCGCAGCCTCGGGGGCTCATGAGCACGTTGTAGCGCAGGGGATGGCAGATGGCCACGTAGCGGTCATAGCCCATGACAGTGAGCAGGAAGGAGTGGGTGAAGCCGGGCGTGAAGGAGAAGAACATCTGGCTGGCACAGGCCGTGAAGGAGATGGAGCGGTCAGTGGAGAGCAGGTCGGCCAACATGCGCGGGATGATGGCGAAGGTGTAGAGGACCTCGGAGATGGAGAGGGCGCACAGGAAGAGGTACATGGGGGTGTGGAGGCTGTCCTCCTTCCAGATGGTGGCCATGATGAGCAGGTTCCCCAGCAGTGTGAACAGGTACATCAGCAGGAACAGCAGGAAGAACATCAGCTGAAGGTGGGGGAAGGTGGAGAAGCCGATGAGGATGAATTCAGTCACTGAGGTGTAATTTCGCCTCAGAATGGCAGCCATACTGTTGGGGAAAAGAAGGAGGAATTCCCATAGGTAGGAACTCAGAGTCTCTAATGAGCCCTCTTCAGGACTTCCTGGAGAGGCTCCTTCACCTCTGCAAACCATAATCAGTCCATCTGCATAATAATGTTCAGAAAAAAGGTTTGCCTTGTGGTTTAAATAGGACCACTTGAATATTCACTGGAAGGACTGATGCTGAAGCTGAAACTCAAATACGTTGGCCACCTGATGCAAAGAGCTGACTCATTGGAAAAGACCCTGATGCTGGGAAAGATTGAGGGCAAGAGAAGAGGATGACAGAGGATGAAATGGTTGGATGGCATCACTGACTCAATGGACATGAGTTTGAGCAAACTCTGGGAGATGGTGAAGGACACGGAAGCCTGCTGTGCTGCAGTCCATGGGGTCGCAAAGTCAGACACGACTTAGCAACTGAACAACAACATGCATCTAAGGTGCTTAGCACAGGTCCTGGTACATAGTATGAATTAAATAAATTTTCATTATTAATACTATATTTTTAGATCCTAGTGGTAGAAAGTAATGGTCTCTATCTTCTACATGTGGATTAAGTCTCCACTTCAGAGGTTGCTGTTGCCTCTATCATTTCCCCCTCCCCCCAAAAAAAGTAAAATTAAAGAAAAGTTCAACAATACAGTCTTTAAAATAAGTTATTATTCTGGGATCCCTAATAAAAAATTTTAATTAGAAAAATGTCTTGCTTGTTGGAGTTTCATCTCTGCATATCCTGTGATCACTATACTCAACATGCTCCCTGTGTTGTTTAGCTGCTAAGTCATGTCCAATTCTTTATGACCCCAAAGAGTTTTTTGCAAGCCTTAGTAAGTGTTAAATGGAGACTTTTCCCCCTTTTTATAAAAACTCTACCATGTTATTCACATGAATTCAAAAAAATTGAGGCGTTTTTTAAAATAGTGCTTAAAAAAAAAAACCTTCATTACGTTGGTCTCTCAATTTTTTTGAGCCTTTGTTTTCTCATCCCTAAAAGGAAATTGATACTAATAATCCCTAGCTGACAAGCATTGAGTAAGATTATGCACATAATATGTCTTCCAAGGGCTTTCCTGGTGGCTCAGTGGTAAAGAATCCAGCTGCCAAGGCAGGAGCCGTGGATTTGATCCCTGGGTCAGGAAGATCCCCTGGAAGAGGAAATGGCAACCCACTCCAGTATTCTTGCCTGGGAAATGCTTTTGACAGAGGAGCCTGATAAGCTACAGTCCATGGGACTGCGAAGACTCAAACATGACTAAGTGACCAAACAACAGCAAATGTCTTCCACAGCACCTGAAATCAGGAGGCTGAGATTGAGGACAGGTATGAATGACCAGAATTAAATTCTCTTAAAATACAGCAACCTATGGTTGTATCTCTCTTCTGATTGGGGGACTTAATGCATTAATTTTTCATAATTACTGTTGTTTTCAGACTTAATTCTGTCACATTTAATACTTGAGATAATATATATATAAATATATGTTAGTATACCTAGCTAATATATATGTTTATTTAATATATACAAACACAAAAACATGCACACAGTCCTATTTATTACACCAAACACACCCAAGGAAAAAAACCCTAAAAACATGGAATTGTCATTGAAAAGAACCTTGTGTAAGGCCATAAAAGAAGTCTAGGTAAATTATCAAGTGCCAATATTGCAAAGACCCAGAGCATCTGACCACATTACAGGAAACTGGAAATTAATATGAAGAGGATACCTGAAACTTACCATATATTTTAAACACAATTTAAGATTGTATCACTTGGCATTGTCATACATAGTCACACAAAACTAACTACTTTTGAGATAAAAGGAAAAATAAGAATTACTAAGAACAGAATTATGAGACATTGAAATAACAACTAAACAAAATGGCTTATGTCCTGGAATTTAAAAAAAGAATGTTAGTGTAAAAACTAAGAAAAATCAAATAAGATCTGTTATTTGCTATATAGTATTACACAGCTGTTAGTTTCCTGGGTCTAATCATTGTACTGGCATTGTGTAAGATGGAAGTTGGATGAGGAGGAGTCCAAGAATTTTCCATGTTACTTTTGAAAATTTTTTGTAAGTTTAAAATTAGTAAAACAAACAAGTTACCATTCAAAGGAACACAAAACTCTCAAGTATCTAGGAATTAATTTAAGTATGTGCATACAAACTTCCAACACTTAACTGGTGGCTCAGATGGTAAAGCATCTGCCTGTAATGCGGGAGACCCAGGTTCAATCCCTGAGTCGGGAAGATCTCCTGGAGAAGGAAATGGCAATTCACTCAAGCACTCTTGCCTGGAAAATCCCATGGACAGAGGAGCCTGATAGGCTACAGTCCATGGGATCGCAAAGAGTCAGACATGACTGAGCAACTTCACTTCATACAAACTTCCACAGAGAACATTAAACATGTTACAACAGTATGTGGAAACAACCCAAATGTCCATCAACAGAGGAATGGACAAAGAAGATGTGATACATATATACAACAGAATATTACTCAGTCATTAAAAAGAATGCACTAATGCCATTTGTAGCCGCATAGATGGACCAAGAGATTGTCATACTGAATGAAGTGAGAAAAAGGAGAAATATCATATGATATGGCTTATATGTGGACTCTAAAAAGAAATGATACAAATGAACTTAAAGAGACTCACAGACTTAGAGAACGAACTAATGGTTGCTGGGTGGAATGATGGAAGGAAGGGATAGTTAGAGAGCTTGGGAGGGACATGCACACACTGCTAGATTTAAAATGGCTAATCATCAAGGGCCTACTGTATAGCACAGAGAACTCTGGTCAATGTTATGTGGCAGCCTGGGTGGGAGGGGAGTTTGGGAGAGAATGGACACATGGATACATATAGATGAGTCCCTTCTTTCTCACCTGAAACTATCACAACATTGTTAATTGGCTGTGCCCCAATACAAAAATTAGTTTTTTAAAAGTAAGATAAAAGTAAAAAAATAATTAAACAAGGTAGACATTATAAATAAGTGTATGAAATGGAAAGACAGTATCCTAGATGTTAATTCTTTCCCAGATTTAAACTATATATTCAATGTATTCCTCTCAAAAGAAGCCAGTTGAATTTTTTGAGAAAGACGTTAAACTTGTTATACAGTTTCTATTAAAGAATAACTATCCATAAATAATTAAGTCCATCTTGAAGTGAAGAGTGAAAAGAGGTGGGGAGGAATTGACTTCTAAGATAATGAGGCATTCTACAAAGCCTTAAAGCAATGTAGGATCAGTACAAGGACAGACAAACAGATCAGTGATTCAGAAGCTCTGAACAACGGATTGGGAAAAAAAACAAACCTAGAATCCATGGAACAACATGGATGGCTCTTACAAATAGCACTGGAAAATCAGAAGAAAAAAAAAAAAGCAGACTTCCAGCACAATATACAGTATGTGCATCAATATGCATTTTTTAAGAATTCATGCAAACAGAAGGATACACATTGAAAAAAATTAAAACAGCTACTGGTCAAGGGTGGGGATCAAAAGTAGGATGTTATGATAAATGGGAATAAATAACACAGGACCATTCTGCAAGTCAATGTTAGTAAAACGTCATCAATGAAAGAGACTGATTCAAACTCCAAAGCTTAAGTCCAATAAAAATTTGTGAATGTACACATATATATTTACACTTACATATGTTTCAATCAGTGGTATATATATGCTTCCCAGGTGGCACAGTGGTAAAGAATCTGCCTGCCAATGCAGGAGATGAAAGAGATGTGGGTTCGATCCTGGGTCTGGAAGATTCCCTGGGGAGGAAATGGCAACACATTCCAGTATTCTTGCCTGGAAAATTCCATGGATAGAGAAGCCTGGTGGGCTACAGTCCATGGAGTCACTAAGAATCAGACATAACTGAATGACTCAGCACAAACACATGTGCATATATCTAAATCAAATACATATATATATATATATATACATATATAAAATACACATGTGTGCATGCTAAGTCACACCAGTCATGTCTGACTCTTTGCTACCCTTTGGACAGTGGCCTGCCAGATTCCTCTGTCCAGGGGATTCTCTAGGCAAGAATACTGGAGTGGCTTGTCATTTCCTTCTCCAGGGGATCTTCCCAGACCCACGATCGAACCTGCATCTCTTATGTCTTGGCACTGGCAGGTGGGCTCTTTACCACTAGTGCCACCTGAAGAACTGAAGTGAAGTCAGTCGTGCCCGACTCTTTGTGATCCCGTGGACTGTAGCCTACCAGGCTCCTCTGTCCATGGGATTCTCCAGGTAAGAATACTGGAGTGGGTTGCCATTTCCTTCTCCAGGGGAGCTTCCCAACTCAGGGATTGAACCTGGGTCTCCTGCATTGCAGGCAGACGCTTTACCCTCTGAGCCACCAGGGAACTCTCAGCACCACCGGGGAAGCCCATACAACAAATATAAACATATGCACATAACCAGTTTTCAAATACACTGAGGAAAGTTCACTCAATATTATGATATTTTACTTCATTCACTGAATCTTCATTCAACAAAAGATTGTCACAAAGTGTTCCCCCAGAATCATGATCAACCAACTCTTGGAGGACGCAGAATCTCACCTGGAAAATGGACAATTTGACTGAAGTTAGGATAGAGCATCTCACATCGTACACTAGCATTTGTGGACTAGAGGGGATCTACGCAGCCCAGCCAGCAGCCAGAGTGCCATCCTCAATTCCCCACTCTTCCTCACCCCTCTTGTCCCTCAGCCACCGTCTCTGGACCAGTCCTGGCTCTGGCTTCACGCTCTTTCTCTTGAGGACTGTGCCTGCCCATCTCTTCTCCACGCCACCCCTTCTCTGGCTGCCAGAGCCCATTCTTTGAGATATGCAGAGTTTGTGGAGTCATGGAGACCCAGGGTTCAAACCCCAGGTCCTCACTGTGTGTTGGGATAATCAGAGAACTGTGCTCAGGTTCCCCGTAGGCATTTGATGCCAAGAGCTCAGCACAGAGAAATTTCTTAAGGAAAGCTATCTGAATTATTGTCGTCTTTTACTGTCATTGCTGGCTGGCTGTTATTCATCCATCCCACCAGGTGACTATATTAACACTGTAATAGTCCAGGGCTTCAGACCTAATTACAGGATAATCTTTCCTCTAATACTATGGATGTCCCAAACCCTCAGCATCTGCTTCCTCTAGCAGCCCACCTCTTGGCTTCTTCTGGCTACAAATGTGCTCCAGGTATCAGCTCCTAAATGCACAAAATGTTACCAAAAACAAAACAAAATAAAACAGGAATGAGGCTTCCCCGGTGGCTCAGTGGTAAAGAATCCACCTGCCATTGCAGGAGACGTGGATTTGATCCCTGGTCCAGGAAGATCCCACGTGGTGTGGAACAACAAAGCCTATGCACCACAACTGCTGAGCCTGTGCTCGAGAGCCTGGGAGCTGCAACTACAGAAGCCCGGGTGCCCTACAGCCTGTGCTCCGCAGCAAGGGAAATCACCGCTATGAGAAGCCCACACACCACAACCAAAGAAAAGCCTGCACAGCAATGAAGACTCTGCACAGCAAAAATAAATAAATACATTAAAACAAACAAACAGAAAGGGCTCTCTTGGCTCCCTGTCTCCTTCTGGCACTTCCTCTGTGTCACCCTTTCCCATAACAAACCCTGAGCAAGACTACCCAAGTGGACTCTCCAAGTTGTGTGCACAAGTCTGGACCTCAGGGGAAAGAAAGGCCAGGGCCGTGATCTCAGATATAACCTCCCCAACAGAGCCCAACCAGGGCACGCCCTGGCCTGCATTCAGATCCTACTCCTGTGTCCTTTCTCCTCAGAGGGACACTATTTAACCCAATCGGTTTAACCCAATCGGCACTCTCTGCTTATCTTCCTGTGTCACAGACCTAACACCATGTTTGCAAGCAAACAGTTCAATGGGATACCATATAGCCACATAAAGGAATAAAGTTCTGATACATGCAACACCATGGATGAGCCTTAAAGACCTTATGCTGAGTGAAAGAAGCCTGCCACAAAAGACCACACATTGTATGATTCCATTTACTTAAAATATCCAGCGTAGTTAAACACATCAAGATAGAACACAATAACCCCACATGCCAGACAGCAAAAGAGACACAGATATACAGAACAGTCTTTTGGACTCTGTGGGAGAGGGTGAAGGTGGGATGATTTGGGAGAATGGCATTGAAACATGTATATTATCATATGTGAAACGGATCTCCAGTCCTGGCTCGATGCATGAGACAGGGTGCTCGGGGCTGGTGCACTAGGATGACCCAGAGGGATGGGATGGGGAGGGAGGTGTGAGGGAGGTTCAGGATGGGGAACATATGTACACCCATGGCGGATTCATGTCAATGTATGACAAAACCACTACAATATTGTAAAGTAATTAGCCTCCAATTCAAATAAATAAATTTATATTAAAAAAAAAAAAAGATAGACACAAATTAGTGGTTGTCAGGGGGTGGAAACAGGCTGGAATGGGGAATGGGTTCAAGATTTCCTTTTGCGGTGGAGGAATATCTGAGCACTAAAGAGAGGTGATAGTTCCAGGATTTTGTAAAGTCCTAAATGCCACTGAACTGTGCCATTTAAAGTGGCGAGGATGAAAGGACTTCCCTAATGGTTCAGTGGTTAAGACTCTGCGTTTCCACTGGAAAGGCACAGGTTTGACCCCTGGACAGAGAACTAAGATCTCACCTGCCAAGCAGCCAAAAAATGTGTACAAGTTGGAACACTTGTAAACTGCTGGTGGAATTGTAAAACAGTACAACAGTTGTGGGAAACAGTATGGATATTCATCAGAAATGAAAACTATTGATAGAACTATCATACGATCTAGTAATCCCGCTTCTGGATATGTATGCAAAGGAATTGAAAGCAGGATCTCTAAAGGATATCTGCACACCCCTGTTCATAGCGGCACCAGTCACAATAGCCATGAGGTGGAAACAACCCAAATGTTCATCCTTGGATGAATGGTAAACCAGATGTGGTTTCTATCCACACAATTAAATGCTGTTCTGCTTTAAGAGGCAGAAAATCCTGTGTCATGCTATATCCTGAATGAAACTTGGCAACATTATGCTAAGTGGAATCAGCCAGTTCTTCCAAAATGAAATCCTGTATGATTCCACTTATATGAGGTCTCTAAAGGAGTTGAGTTCATAGATTTAGAAAACAGAATGGCACTTGCCTAAAGCTGGAGTGAGCAGGAGAGGGTTGTTTAATAAGTTTAGAGCTTCCATTCTGCAAGATGCAGAGACATCTGGAAATCTGTTATGCAACATTGTGAACAGACTTAACCATAATAAACTGTATACTTAAATATGGTTAAGATGACAAATTCTATGTTTGTGTTTTTACACCAAAAAAAGAAGTAGTAGTGACACTTGCTGTAACACGGATGAACACTTGAAAACATTGTGCTACGTGCAAAAAGCCAGGGGCAAGTACTGTCTGATTCCATTGATATGAAGTACCTAAAATAAGCAAACTTGTAGGGGTACGAGCAGATTAGTGGCTGCCAAGGGCTGAGGACAGGGAGGACGGGGCATGGCTGCTAATGAGAACAGGATTTGAGGGTAATGACAGTATTGTGCAACTAGACAGAGTTAAGAGTCGCACATTGTGAATATCCTAAATGCCCCTGAAATATATGCTTTAAAATAGTTAATACTGTATTATGTGAATTTTACATCAATTTTTTAAAAAAGCAAAGTAATCCCCTCCTTCAGCCCCCTTGTACCTCTGCACTCCTGTCCCCTCCTTCACAGCCCAGCCAGTGCCCAGAAAGAGAGGGAGGGGGTCTCAGTGTCCCTGAGGCCAGCCCTGAGCCAGGGGACAGAGAACACACTGTCTCTGCTTCAGGCTCCCTGCTCCTGTCCTGGGCTAGCCTCCGAGCCTCCACCCGTGCATGTGAGAGCACAAGGGAAGGCGCTTCGGGACAGCTGTCCTCAGGGGTGGGCGGCCTCCTGTTTCTGCAAACTGGGACTGTCTCTCACACCTACACGCAGGGGTCCCCATTCCTCTACATGGCTGCATGCCTCCTCCCGTCTCTCCCCCAACCCCCTCGCACACACTGTCTTATGTTCTTACTTCCACCGAATATGCACATGGCCATCTCACTGCACACAGGGCCGTGCCAAACCTCTGCATGTACACAGGGGCCAGGATGGATGCACACCTGCAGAGTCCCAGCCTCTGGCATACCTGGAAGTGCACTCAGACTTGCATTCTCACAGCACAACACAGCAGAAGCATGAAGAAGACTAATGCATGTGTCTCTGGTGGGCACTTTCCCCCTAATATCTGTCTGACAACTGAGGCATGCACAAATGTGCGTGGGTTTGTTCAGACACTGCTTGCCCCAGACTTTGCTCTGCTGGGTTCCTGATCCTAAGGCCCACACTCAACACTCTTAACTACCCACAGCCCTTCCCTCTATCTGAACATCACCTTCTCCAGGAAGGCAGCCAGAGTTGCACACTGGCCTCTATCGGTGGCCACCCAGGTAGCAGAGGAGACCCTGGCTCCCTCACTTACACAAGGAGCTCAGAACGGAGTGGGCGGGTGGGAAGCTGCTCCCTCACTTCATCCCTTTCTTCTCCAGAGGCACATTCCAAAGGCATCCCAGGGAGCCTGATGCAGGAGGCAGGGGGCGGGGGGGGGGGGGTGGGGGGGGTGGGGCGGGGAAGGGGGAGGAGGTGGGGGTGTCCCTCAGGGCCCAGAGTCAGGTGGTGGGGAGGACGGGGGGGGGGGGGGGAGGTGGGTGGGGAGGGCAGGGGGGAAGTGTGGAGGGAGACTTCTAGGCATGCCAGTCTCCCCTGGGATCAACCCACAGAGGTATATGCACTTTGCAAACTTCCCTGACAACCCTCTGTGCTCTGCTGGAAGCTGGGCTATTCTGTGGCACCAAGAGGGGATGATTAGGTTGGGAGATGGAAGTGACAAGACAGCCCCTAACTGAACCAGGGAAGAAATAGAAAAGAAGTAGGTGCCCCCGCCAATCTCTCAATCCCAACCGCTTCTTCTTCTGGCAGGGTCTGTTTCCACTGTTTCTCCATCTATTTGCCATGAAGTGATAGGACTGGATGCCATGATCTTTAGTTTTCTGAATATTGAGCTTTAAGCCAACTTTTTCACTCTCCTCTTTCACTTTCATCAACAGGCTCTTTAGTTCTTCTTCACTTTCTGCCATAAGGGTGGTGTCATTTGCATATCTGAGGTTATTGATATTTCTCCCTGAAATCTTGATTCCATCTTGTGCTTCATCCAGCCCAGCGTTTCTCATGATGTACTCTGCATATAAGTTAAATAAGCAGGGTGACAATATACAGCCTTGACGTACTCCTTTTCCTATTTGGAACCAGTCTGTTGTTCCATGTCCAGTTCTAACTGTTGCTTCCTGACCTGCGTATAGGTTTCTCAAGAGGCAAGTCAGGTGGTCTGGTATTCCCATCTCTTTCAGAATTTTCCACAGCTCGGCTGCCTCTGCAGGGGATCCAGATTGCAAAAGTCAGATTGAAAAGTCAAACACAACTGAGTGACTGAGCACAGCAACAACATCAACAATCACTGCATGCATGCTAACTTGCTTCTGTTGTGTCCAACTCTGTGCAACCCTATGGACTATAGCCAGCCAGGCTCCTCTGTCCATGGAATTTTCCAGGCAAGAATACTAGAGTGGGTTGCCATGCCCTCCTCCAGGGGATCTTCCTGACCAAGGAATCAACCCCACATCTCATGTCTCCTGCATTGGCAAGCAGATTCTTTACCACTAGCACCACCTGGGAAATGCAGATCAAAACCACAATGAGACATCACCTCATGTCCACTAAAATGTCTGTTATAAAAAGGTGAGAAATAACAAGGTTTGGAGAGAATGTGGAGAAATGGGAACTCTCATGCTCTGTTAGTGAGAATGTAAATTGGTACAACCATTATGGAAAACAGTATGAAGATTCCTCAAAAAATTAAGAATAGTGTTACCATATGACCCAACTGGGGTTTCTCAGGTGGAACTAGTGTTAAAGAACCTGCCTGCTGATGCAGGAGACATAAGAGATGTGGGTTCAATCCTTGGCTCAAGAAAATCCCTTGGAGGAGGGTATGGTGACCCACTCCAGTATTCTTGCCTGGAGAATCCCATGGACAGAGGGGTCGGGCTACAGTCCATGGGTCACAAAGAATCAGACACAATTGTTTATCTTATGTGTTATTATGAATTTCATTCATTACTTTAAATTTTTATTTAGAAATTTCCACTAGATATAGAAGTATAAGAAACACATAATGGACTCCTATGTCTAGCTTTAATACTTGCAAATACTTGGCCAAATTTGCTTCATATATACAAGTATCCCACTTATTTGATTTATTATTTGAATAAAATCTCACACAGTACATTACTTTACCATAAATACTTCATATGTTGCTAACATAATTTAACATATGAATGAAATAACATGCCACTAGTATGCCAAACATATTTTTAAATGCTTTAATATTTCCTGATACCAATGCATACTTAAATTAGTGATATCTTCCACTCAAAATCTACGTATCTTACACACATGAATTTAGTTATGTCTCTTATGTCATTTTATTTTCTAATTACCCTACATTTATGCATGCCATGTGGGAGCAGAAGGAAACTGCATGATTTGTCTTGCACATGTTGCAATTTGCCCCTTGTCTTTTCTCGGTGTCATTTTACATGTGCCTCAAGCAGAATGTAAGCATGCAGACAAAAAGGAAGAAAAATGCTATCAGGAAGATTGGGGCTCAGAGACATCCATTTGTGCAGAGAAGGTTGGGGATTCTTATGAGGTCAAACATCAAAACAGGCTCTCAGGAGCCTGGGGACAGAGGGAAGGGAGGCTCAGCAGATCTGTGGCTTCTCACAGATTGAATAAATGTGCCAATATGCACCACAGTCAAACTTGGTCCAATGGCCAAAATTCATGAAGACGCAGTAATCAGGATATGATCTTTCAGAACTCCAGTTTCTGTGAAAACACACAAAAGCATTAGCCATGTCCCTTAGCCACAGGGAAGAAACAAAGAAGAGTAAGTCGTGTCCGTTTTGAGTTCTCACACTCAAGATCAGTCCGCCAGAGTGTGGATCCAGGTTCTGGGAAAGTACAGTCCATCCTCCATATTTGTGTGTTATATCTCTACAGATTCAACCAACCACAGATCGAATTTGAATCTAGAACCCAGGAATACCAAGACCCACTTTGCTATGTTGTTGTTGTTGTTCAGTCATTAAGTCATGTCCGACTCTTTGCAAACCCATGGACTGCAGCACATCAGGCTTCCCTGTCCTTCACTGTCTCCTGGAGCTGGCTCAAACTCACGTCCATCAAGTCAATGATGCCATTCAACCATCTCATCCTTTGTCTCCCCCTTCTCCTGCCCTCAATCTTTCCCAGCATCAGGGTCTTTTCCAGTGCTATCTAAGGAAGTTGAAAATCACAAGTTTGGTATTTGTGAGGGGTCCTGGAACCAATATCCTGTGGATACTGAGGGATGACTGTACTTGAGAAATCCCCCCAAATCCAACCTCCATGCCATGTATTACAGTTTCTCCATCTTTGCACTACTGACATTTTGGACCGTATCATTCTTCGTTATGAGGGGCGGTTCTATGTCCTGTAGGATACTGAAGAGCACCCCTGGTCTCTACCTACTAGATACCAGTAGCACCCACTTTCCAAAGTGACAATCAAAAACATTTCCAGATTGTGTCAAACATCCTTAAGGAGGAGTTGCCCACTGATCTGTCACAGTCACCAGGTTCCACTTTCCATTACAAA
Source organism: Bos indicus (assembly GCF_029378745.1). NCBI lineage: Eukaryota > Metazoa > Chordata > Mammalia > Artiodactyla > Bovidae > Bos > Bos indicus. Next base: position 7,028,318 of record NC_091766.1, on the reverse strand, counting down.
TGAAATAAATGAGACTCAAGTGGATGGGCTTCCCAGGTGGCACTAGTAGTAAAGAATTCACCTACCAATGCAGGAGACATAAGAGACCTGGGTTTGATCCCTGGGTTGGGAAGATATCCTGGAGTAGAGAGTATGGCAACCCACTCCAGTACTCTTGCCTGGAGAACCCCCGTGGACAGAGGGGCCTGGTGGGCTTCAGTCCATAAGGTCACAAAGAGTCAAACATGACTAAAGCAACTTAGCATGCAGCACACAAGTGGACAAGAGATTTGATGTATCTAGATCTCTAAGATTAAGTTTGAAGACGTGACATATTAGCTCAGGCTGTCAAGTAATCCCATACCCTCTTCCCTAAATGTCTCTTAAAATGTTGGCAACACTCAATCATTCTGAAATGGTTTGTTGAGCACCTGTAGTGTACAAAGCCTTATACTGGGTAATGGAGTCACAGATGCATAGAATACTGACTCTCAGGACTTACCTGGTGGTCCAGTGGCTGCTGCTGCTAAGTCGCTTCAGTCTTGTCCAACTCTGTGCAACCCCATAGATGGCAGCCCACCAGGCTCCCCCATCCCTGGGATTCTCCAGGCAAGAACACTGGAGTGGGTTGCCATTTCCTTCTCCAGTGCATGAAAGTGAAGTCACTCAGTCATGTCCGACTCTTCTCGACCCCACAGACTGCAGCCTACCAGGCTCCTCCGTCCACGGGATTTTCCAGGCAAGAGTACTGGAATGGGGTGCCATTGCCTTCTCTGGGTCCAGCGGCTAGGACTCCTTGATTCCAATGCTGGGGGCCCAGGTTCAATTCTTATGGAATTAGATCCCACGTGCTTCAGTAAAGGTCAACAATCCCATGTGCCACAACTAGGACCCAGTGCAGCCAAATAAATAAATATAAATAAATATAAAAAGAATACTGATTCTGCCCTCAAGCTGCAGCCCATCTGATGGGTAAGACATAAACAATCTGAAGAAGATTATAATAAACACAATCATGAAAATCTACAGAAATTCCTGAGATATTAAGAGGGCATGAGATGCATGAGAGGTTAATTCATGCTGGCCACAGGATGGATTCCTCTGTGAGGCACAGTGTTTTGGGCTTGACACACATATCACGATACACCAAACTAAAAAAAAATATGTTCCAGAAGATGCCACAGCAGAAGCAAACAGAAGGATAGGAGACAAGGTAATTTCCAAAAAGGATGAGTCATCTGGCCTGAAGTTGTTGCAAGGGGATACAAGGTGCAGGAGCTGAGAATGTGAAGATGAATGGTACTCTCTGTGTGGGCACTGAGAGGTGCCAGTGTTAGGATTCCAAACTAAGTGTTTTTAATGAGGGTGTATATCAGTTGTCTGAGGCCTGAATGGAGGCAGAAGCAGTGGGGATGAAGGAAAACTGGTGTACTTGAGGTGGTCCAGGAGGCTTGGGGTGCAGCTCTGAGAAAGTGTGTGGACATGAAGAAAAGTTCAGAGACAGATGATGATCAGAAAGTGATGTCATTAAATTATATACTGAGCAGTTAGGACTGGATCCTCCAGGCAGTGATTCTTAAAATGTGTTCTGTAGGACCCTTTGAGACTCTGGATAGGTCCAGATGAATGCTAAATAAGCTTGGCACATCACACATTGCCTATTCCTCTCCCTGAAGTAAGATGCTGCTGCTGTTGCTAAGTCACTTCAGTCGTGTCCAACTCTGTGCGACTCCATAGATGGCAGCCCACCAGGCTCCTCCATCCATGGGAATTTCCAGGCAAGAGTACTAGAGTGGGGTGCCATTGCCTTCTCCCTAAAGTACAATAAGTCCCTGCAAAAGAACATTCCACTGAAGTCAGGCATGAGGGAAACTGCAGCTTGCCCTCCGACCCCTGTTGCTGACAATCCTTCAGCTCCATCATCTCACCTCATCTCCCTTCTCCAGTCAGTAACTGTTCTTGCCTGTTCACTCAATGTCAGCCCCTGGGTGTCAATTATTGTACTGTGCTACTCTACTTTTCAAGGTTCTGTACTGTAAGATTTCAAATGTTTTCTTACCAACAATTTGGTTGGTTAGTTTAGTTGCTAAGTTGTGTCCAACTCTTGCGGACCCCATGGATTGTAGCCTGCCAGGCTCTTTTGTCCACGGGATTCTCCAGGCAAGAATACTGGAGTGGGTTGCCATTTCCTCCCTGTATAGCACAGGGAGCTCTGTTCAATGCTATGTGGCAGCCTGGATGAGAGAGGAGGTTGAGGAAGCATGGATACATGTATATGTATGGCTGAGTCTCTTTGCTGTCTACCTGAAGCTATCACAACATTGTCAATTACCTATTCTCCAATATAAAATAACATTTAAAAATAATAATAAAATAAAAATGTTTTCTTTATTTTTTGTTTGTTTGTTTTATATATTATTTGTGTGAAAAGTGTTATAAACCTTTTACCAAAATACCAAGTACCAGATGGTGCTGTTGTGTTAGTTACTCAGTTGTGTCCAACTCTTTGAGACCCAGTGGACGGTAGCCCACCAGGCTCCTCTGTCTGTAGGATTTCCCTGCAAGAGTACTGAAGTGGGTTACCATTCCCTTATCCAGGGGATCTTCCTGGCCCAGGGATCGAAGCTGGGTCTCCTGAGTCACAGGTGGAATTCTTTACCATCTGAGCCACCAGGGCAACCCTATGACAGTACAGTGAACCTACTCTAAACCTATTACAGTACAGTACTATATAGCCAATTTTGTTTGTTGGGTACCCAGGCTAACTTTTTTGGACTTTCAAACAAACCGGATGTACCAAGCACTCTGGAACTGAACTTGTTCGTATGTTGGGGACTTACTGTACTGTGTTCTCTTTCATGCATCAAAGGTCCTGTGACTCCCTACAATAAAGAATGTTGTTTAAAGGATGTTTTATACACACACACACACACACGTAAGTAACAAAATAACATCAAGCATAACAACAGAGATTTGACAGGCATTTTGGTTTATGCCCTGTAGGCAGTTGAAAGACTATCAATGGGAAGACATCTTCCAAGATTCAACAGACAAATGAGCCAGGACTGAGTTCCAAGTCCTCCGTGGGACTCACATGAAGGTGGGGGCTTGTAGACTTGCCACTTGTAGATGTCAATGGAGGACTGTTTTCTGAGGCCAATCCAGTACGTGACATCTTTCTTTGGACTCAGGAATTCCTGTGTGGGTAGAAGGTAGTTTAGGTCAAGAAACGCTGCACCCAGAGATGGGAATGTGGAGAAAACAGACCATGATTGGGACAGATGCCTAGAGGTCTTGGGCTGGGAGGCCGTGTAATGTAGTAGTTGTGCACACGGGTTGAAAGATCAGAAAGACTTCCATTTCTACAGTTATGATGACCTATTTGGTCAGCAAATTACAGCCACTTATGACTCTCAGGATATCTTACTAGGGGCATATCAGTGGTAAGTGCCTTCCAGAATTTCTCTGTAGAGTCAATGAGGGAGTAAGAACCCAGAATGTTGCCTGGTTGAGCAGTGGGTAAGATGGAATTAGGAGTATTGTTCAGGGGCATGATTGACAGGGTCAGCAGTCAGTCACTTCTCCCCAGTAGAAGTGGTTCTGGCATGGATTCTACTGACAAATATTGAGCCCTGCTGTGTGTCCAGTCTAGATCCAAGCACTATGGACTCAAGGATGAGTCAGATCCAACCCTTTTTCTGCAGGTTTTCCATGTGTGGGGAGGTGGATCCATGATCTGAAAGTACAGTCTAGTGTTAAAGAATAGATGGTGGGAAAGATCTTGAGGGACTATGTTTGATCTGATAGTGAAGAAGGAATAGTTATCCACATAGATTAAAAGAGGGAGGGCACATCAGATTGAAGGACCATCAGGTGGAATCACTCAGAATCAGGACAGAGAATAATCCTGACCAACTCTACTTGCCATGGGAGTGGATATGTAATATGAAGCACAGAATGAAGATCTGCATGAGATTCTATAGAGACAAGGACATCAGTCTGTGCTGGCCGCAAGGACCCCCAAAGCACCCCTTCCTCCTTCTCACCTGCTCTGCTGGCTGTTGATGATGACCAGGTGAACACCCTCCTCAACACAGCAACCCATGGTTTTGAGCCAAGGGAGTTCATCAGTGCAAAAATTGTAGCAGGATCCCTGGAATGCCTTCCAGGTCTTTGGGTAGGACTCACAGGAGGATTCTGGGAAAAGGGAAAGAGGTCAGGTCGGCTGGGCTCTGGTAGCTGCTCTGGTCACTGAATGGAGACACCAATGAAATGACTTGACCTTGACTCACCTGTTCATTCTTGACACTTTGCAAAAGTGAAACACGCTAGCTTCATAGTTGTCCACTGAAGGGATGGACCTTATCAGAGATAGAATGCAAAGCAGGTTGCCTCAGACTTTGTGTTAACATCAACCGTGACAGTGGTTTGATTGAAATAACCCACATGACCCACTCCTAGGCTACAAGAACTGCTGCCATCAACAGTGCTGGAAACAGCAACCTCCCTCTCCAAACTCTGATCTTCACCACTTAAACCACACAGTCTCCTTACCATTGCCTGCCCTTACAGTCTCCATTTACCAGAAGATTTCTCCCCAAATGATGTCCCATTTCTGTCCAGCATCTGCCAGACCCTGTAGAACTGAGAGACCCATAGAGAAAGGCTGATCAAAACCTAGTGGAAGATTTCTTTCCCAAAACATTACAGTATTTAATTTATTGCTTTGGCTGCAAAGAATATAATCAATCTGATTTTGGTGTTGACCATCTGGTGATGTCCATGTGTAGAGTCTTCTCTAGTGTTGTTGGAAGAGGGTGTTTGCTATGACCAGTGTGTTCTCTTGGCAAAAATCTATTGGCCTTTCCCTGCTTCAGTCCGTACCCCAAGACCAAATTTGCCTGTTACTCCAGGTGTTTCTTGACTTCCTACTTTTGCATTCCAGTCCCCTATAATGTAAAGGACATCTTTTTGGGGTGTCAGTTCTAAAAGGTCTTATAGGTCTTCATAGAACCGTTCAACTTCAGGTTCTTCAGCATTACTGATTGGGGCATAGGCTTGGATTACCATGATATTGAATGGTTTGCTTTGGAAATGAACCGAGATCATTCTGTCATTTTTGAGATTGCATCCAAGTACTGCATTTCAGACTCTTGTGTTGACCATGATGGCTACTCCATTTCTTCTGAGGGATTCCTGCCCACAGTAGTAGATATAAGGGTCATCTGAGTTAAATTCACCCATTCCAGTCCATTTTAGTTAGCTGATTCCTAGAATGTCGACCTTCACTCTTGCCATCCCCTGTTTGACCACTTCCAATTTGCCTTGATTCATGGACCTGACATTCCAGGTTCCTATGCAATATTGCTCTTTACAGCATCAGACTTGCTTCTGTCACCAGTCACATCCACAGCTGGGTATTGTTTTTGCTTTGGCTCCATCCCTTCATTCTTTCTAGAGTTATTTCTCCACTGATCTCCAGTAGCATATTGGGCACTTACTGACCTGGGGAGTTCCTTTTTCAGTATCCTATCATATCGATTAATTCTTTACAGCCAAAGATGGAGAAACTCTATGCAGTCAGCAAAAACAAGGCTGTGAGCTGACTGTGGCTCAGATCATGAACTCCTTATTGCCAAATTCAGACTTAAATTGAAGAAAGTAGGGAAAAACACTAGATCATTCAGGTATGACCTAAATCAAATTCCTTATGATTATACAGTGGAAGTCAGAAATAGATTTAAGGGACTAGATCTGATAGACAGAGTACATGATGAACTATGGACGGAGGTTTGTGACATTGTACAGGAGACAGGGATCAAGATCATCCCCATGGAAAAGAAATGCAAAAAAGCAAAATGGCTGTCTGAGGAGGCCTTACCAATAGCTGTGAAAAGAAGAGAAGTGAAAAGCAAAGGAGAAAAGGAAAGATATAAGTATCTGAATGCAGAGTTCCAAAGAATAGCAAGGAGAGATAAGAAAGCCTTCCTCAGTGATCAGTGCAAAGAAATAGAGGAAAACAACAGAATGGGAAAGACTAGAGATGTCTTCATAAAAATTAGAGATACCAAGGGAACATTTCATGTGAAGATGGGCTTAATAAAGGACAGAAATGATATGGACCTAACAGAAGCAGAATATATTAAGAAGAGGTGGCAAGAATACACAGAAGAATTATACAAAAAAGATCTTCATGACCCAGATAATCATGATGGTGTGATCACTGACCTAGAGCCAGACATCCTGGAATGTGAAGTCAAGTGGGCCTTAGAAAGCATCACTATGAACAAAGCTAGTGGAGGTGATGGAATTCCAGTTGAGCTATTTCAAATCCTGAAAGATGATGCTGTGAAAGTGCTGCACTCCATATGCCAGCAAATTTGGAAAACTCAGCAGTGGCCACAGGACTGGAAAAGGTCAGGTTTCATTCCAATCCCTAAGAAAGGCAATGCCAAACAATGCTCAAACTACGCACAATTGCACTCATCTCACACACTAGTAAAGTAATGCTCAAAATTCTCCAAGCCAGGCTTCAGCAATACATGAACCATGAACTTTCAGATGTTCAAGCTGGTTTTAGAAAAAGCAGAGGAACCAGAGATCAAATTGCCAACATCCACTGGATCATGGGAAAAGCAAGAGAGTTCCAGAAAAACATCTATTTCTGCTTTATTGGCTATGCCAAAGCATTTGACTGCATGGATCACAATAAACTGTGGAAAATTCTTCAAGAGATGGGCATACCAGACCACCTGACCTACTTCTTAAGAAACCTATATGCAGGTCAGGAAGCAATAGAACTGGACATGGAACAACAGACTGGTTCCAAATAGGAAAAGGAGTATGTCAAGCCTGTATATTGTCACCCTGCTTATTTAACTTATATGCAGAGTACATCATGAGAAATGCTGGACTTGAAGAAGCACAAGCTGGAATCAAAATTTCTGGGAGAAATATCAATAACCTCAGATATGTAGATGACACCACCCTTATGGCAGAAAGTGAAGAAGAACTAAAGAGCCTGTTGATGAAAGTGAAAGAGGAGAGTGAAAAAGTTGGCTTAAAGTTCAACATTCAGAAAATGAAGATCATGATATCTGGTCCCATCACTTCATGGCAAATAGATGGGGAAACAGTGGAAACTGTGGCAGACTTTATTTTGGGGGGCTCCAAAATCACTGCAGATGGTGACTGCAGCCATGAAATTAAAAGACGCTTACTCCTTGGAAGGAAAGTTATGACCAACCTAGATAGCATATTCAAAAGCAGAGACATTACTTTGCCAACAAAGGTCCGTCTAGTCAAGGCTATGGATTTTCCAGTGGTCATGTATGGATGTGAGAGTTGGACTGTGAAGAAGGCTGAGTGCCGAAGAATTGATGCTTTTGAACTGTGGTGTTGGAGAAGACTCTTGAGAGTCCCTTGGACTGCAAGGAGATCCAACCAGTCCATTCTAAAGGAGATTAGCCCTGGGTGTTCTTTGGAAGGACTGATGCTAAAGCTGAAACTCCAGTACTGTGGCCACCTCATGCGAAGAGTTGACTCATTGGAAAAGACCCTGATGCTGGGAGCGATTGCAGGCAGGAGGAGAAGGGGACAATAGAGGATGAGATGGCTGGATGGCATCATCGACTCGATGGACATGAGTTTGCATGAACTCCGGGAGTTGGTGATGGACAAGGAGGCCTGGCGTGCTGTGATTCATAGGATCACAAAGAGTCGGACATAAATGGCGACTGAACTGAACTGAACTGAATTTATTGCTTACATTTAATGCTGAGGATGAAAGGTTTTTGCTAAACCACGAAATACACTGTGATTCTTGGCCTCTAGAGGAGAAGAATTCATCTGGGGCCAGAGACAAGACTTGATCACTCAGAGCTTTTGTGTAATAAAGTTTTATTAAAGTGTAAGAGAGATAGAGAAAGCTTCTGACATAGACATTAGAAGGGGGCAGAAAGAGTACCCCCCTGCTAGTCTTTAGCTGGATGTCATATAGCTACTAGCAGTCTGCTAATTAAAGAAAGGAAAAACTCAGAGAATGGTACCAAGTGAGTCATCCCAGGCCATAAAAACGATTGACATGAATCTTGAAGAAAGGCAGATTTCCATACAAATATATAGTTTCATTAACATAGAGTAGGAGAACAATGTATAACATACTGGTTTGTCAAGTAGGTTCTGAGCCTAAATCTGAGCCTTTAGGTGAAATGACTTGAAGACAGAGTTTGGGGTAAATGCATAGTACATTAACATCAGATCAGATCAGTCACTCAGTCCGTGTCCGACTCTTTGCGACCCCATGAATCGCAGCACACCAGGCCTCCCTGTCCATCACCAACTCCCGGAGTTCACTCAGACTCATGTCCATCGAGTCAGTGATGCATTCCAGCCATCTCATCCTCTGTCGTCCCCTTCTCCTCCTGCCCCCAATCCCTCCCAGCATCAGAGTCTTTTCCAATGAGTCAACTCTTCGCATGAGGTGGCCAAAGTACTGGAGTTTCAGCTTTAGCATCATTCCTTCCAAAGAAATCCCAGGGCTGATCTCCTTCAGAATGGACTGGTTGGAGCTCCTTGCAGTCCAAGGGACTCTCAAGAGTCTTCTCCAACACCACAGTTCAAAAGCATCAATTCTTTGGCGCTCAGCCTTCTTCACAGTCCAACTCTCACATCCATACATGACCACAGGAAAAACCATAGCCTTGACTAGATGGACCTTAGTTGGCAAAGTAATGTCTCTGCTTTTGAATATGCTATCTAGGTTGGTCATAACTTTCCTTCCAAGGAGTAAGTGTCTTTTAATTTCATGGCTGCACTCACCATCTGCAGTGATTTTGGAGCCCCCCCAAAATAAAGTCTGCCACATTTTCCACTATTTCCCCATCTATTTCCCATGAAGTGATGGGACCAGATGCCATGATCTTCATTTTCTGAATGTTGAACTTTAAGCCAACTTTTTCACTCTCCTCTTTCACTTTCATCAAGAGGCTTTTTAGTTCCTCTTCACTTTCTGCCATAAGGGTGGTGTCATCTGCATATCTGAGGTTATTGATATTTCTCCCGGCAATCTTGATTCCAGCTTGTGCTTCTTACTTTCCACAACCAGAGAAAACCCAGGTACAGCAGTAAAGACCAGGGCAACTACAAATAAACAAATAAATACATTTTCAAAAGAAAGAAAGTCAATTTGAAAGGACTTCCTTGGTGGTCCAGAGGCTAAGATCCCGAGTGTCCAATGTGGGTGGTGGGGGGTGGGGGGAGGGGGTGCTGGGCAGCTGGGTTTGATCCTGAACTGGATGGCTGCTGCAACTAAGAGTTGACACGCGACTACTATAAAGATTCCACATGCTGCAACTAAGACCCAGTGCAGCCAAAGAAGGTAAAATAAAAACAAATTTAAGAAAAGAAAGGCAGTTTGAGAGTGTGGACTCTTGGACACTAGAAGTGGCTTTGCCACTGAATTTCATTCAGGAGACATTAACTGAATCACTATTGTGACTCCAGCAAGCCCTGGAGACACAGGGAAATTACATTCAGTCCCAGACCCACCATCCAGGAGACCTAGCACAATGGCTATGAGGGAGACACCTGCTGGTCGCTTTGGGGCAATATAGAGAAAGGAACGTTTTCTCTGGTATTTAAAACAATGAATGTGCCTTCTCTTGGCAGACAGCAAAGAAAAAGAAATTCCAGGCACAAGAACTGAAATCGAAAGTAGGAAGTAGGAAATAGGAACATGTGTAAATAGATAGCTAGTGGGAAACTGCTATAAAACACAGGGAGCCCAGTCTGGTACTCTGTGACAACCTAGAGGGGTGGCATGTGGGGTGAGGGTGGGAGGGAGGGTGTAAATATATGTATAGTTACGACTGATTCACGTTGTACAGCAGAAGCAACACAACTTGGTAAAGCAACTATCCTCTAATTTTATATATCTGTAATATATATTATATATATATATATATATATATAATGTATATATTGTTGTTGTTGTTCAGTCACTAAGTTGTGTGCAACTCTGTGATCCCATGGACTGTAGCCCACCAGGCTTCTATCTCCATGGGATTGCCCAGACAAGAATACTGGAGTGGGTTACAATTTCCTTCTCCAGAGGATCTTCCTGACCCAGGGATCAAACCTCAGTCTCCTGCATTGGCAGGCGGATTCTTCACCGCTGAGTCACCAGGGGTGTCTATGTATACATAAACTATGAAGCAGGAAAATTCATGGCTGGACCATGTCCACATGCTGGGGCAGTGGGGGCATGAATTACTGGACTTGGAGTTTTATCCTGCAGGGAGCAGAGACGCGGCAATGCACTGGCTTAGGAAAAGGGCCACAAAGGTTCCGCCTATCCTGGATTTGATCTGGAAGATGACCAGTAAATATTATTTCCACTCATTTCCTTCCCCCAAACATTCCTCAGCCCCTGCAGTGAGCCCTTCCTCAGCACCTTGCTCTGGCAGATGAGGAACTCATTCCTCCCTTAAGAATAATGTTCTTCATCTACTTCTCTCTACTGCACCAATACCTTAAGTTAATCTTTTCTTTATTTATTTATTCTTAATGGAAGGATAATTGCTTTACAATACTTTGTTGGTTTCTGCCATCCATCAACATGAATCAGCCATAAGTAAACATTTGTCCCCTCCCTCCTGAACCTCCCTCCCACCTCCTACCCCTTCCCATCCCTTTAGGTTGTCGCAGAGCCCCTGTTTGAGTTACACAGCAAATTCTCACTGGTTATGTTTTACACTTGGTGTTGTAAGTTTCCATATTACTCTCTCCCTACATCTTACCCTCGCTGTCCTTCCCCTGGCCTGTGTTTGTAAGTCTGTTCTCTATGTCTGCATTTCCATTGCTGCCTTACAAATAGGTACCTCACTACCATCTTTCTAGATTCCATATATATGCATTAACATCTGCTATTTCTTTTTTCTTTCTGACTTACTTTACTCTGTATAATAGACTATAGGTTCATCCACTTGATTAGAACTGACTGTAATGCATTCCTTTTTAAAATGGCTGAGCTATTTCTGCTTTATTGACTATGCCAAAGCCTTTGACTGTGTGGATCACAATAAACTGTGGAAAATTCTTCAAGAGATGGGAATACCAGACCACCTGACCTGCCTCTTGAGAAACCTATATGCAGGTCAGGAAGCAACAGTTAGAACTGGACATGGAACAACAGACTGGTTCCAAATAGGAAAAGGAGTTCGTCAAGGCTGTATATTGTCACCCTGCTTATTTAACTTATATGCAGAGTACATCATGAGAAACGCTGGGCTGGATGAAGCACAAGATGGAATCAAGATTGCTGGGAGAAATATCAATAACCTCAGATATGCAGATGACACCACCATATGGCAGAAAGTGAAGAGGAACTAAAAAGCCTCTTGATGAAAGTGAAAGAGGAGAGTGAAAAAGTTGGCTTAAAGCTCAACATTCACAAAACGAAAATCATGGCATCTGGTCCCATCACTTCATGGGAAATAGATGGGGAAACAGTGGAAACCGTGTCAGACTTTATTTCTGGGGGGCTCCAAAATCACTGCAGATGGTGATTGCAGCCATGAAATTAAAAGATGCTTACTCCTTGGAAGGAAAGTTATGACCAACCTAGACAGCATATTAAAAAACAGAGTCATTACTTTGCCGACAAAGGTCTGTCTAGCCAAGGCTATGGTTTTTCCTGTGGTCATGTATGGATGTGAGAATTGGACTGTGAAGAAGGCTTGAGCGCTGAAGAATTGATGCTTTTGAGCTGTGGTGTTGGAGAAGACTCTTGAGAGTCCCTTGGACTGCAAGGAGATCCAACAAGTCCATTCTGAAGGAGATCAGCCCTGGGATTTCTTTGGAAGGAATGATGCTAAAGCTGAAACCCCAGTACTTTGGCCACCTCATGCGAAGAGTTGACTCATTGGAAAAGACTCTGATGCTGGGAAGGATTGGGGGCAGGAGGAGAAGGGGACGACAGAGGATGAGATGGCTGGATTGCATCACCGACTCGATGGGCATGAGTCTGAGTGAACTCCGGGAGTTGGTGATGGACAGGGAGGCCTGGTGTGCTGCGATTCATGGGGTCACAAAGAGTCGGACACGACTGAGCAACTGAACTGAACTGAACTAAATATTCCATTGTATATATGTACCACAGCTTCTTTATCCATCCATCTGTTGATGGAATCTAGGTTGCTTCCAGGTCCCAGCAATCCCACTACTAGGTATATACCCTGAGGAACTGAAAAAGACATAAGTATCCCAGTGTTCATGGCAGCACTATTTACAATAGCTAGGATATGGAAACCCTTTGGTTAAGGAATGTGTTGGCAACTTCCCATGTGTATTTGATCTGGTCTCAAATATATGAATCTAGCAGAAAACCTTTAGCACTGATGACAATATAACAGTTGGATTTCCTTTTTATGTCTTTTTACCTTAATTGGTTTCAGAGGAGGAAAAGGGACTGTGACTGTCCCAGGAGTTTGTTGCATCTTCATTGTATTTATCTTGCAATATCCTGAATGATGTATGCACTTGTCTCTCTCTTGTCCCTTGTTCAGGACCGCTTAGATATGAAATCTGAGCCCCAGTGATCTCTAGCACAAACTAGGTACATTATAAATATTTTAGGGAAAATTTTCTATTAAGGATTGGATAGTTGGGACTTCCCTGGTGGTCCAGTGGCTAAGACTCTGTGCTCCCAATGCAAGGGGCCTGGGTTCAATCCCTGGTCAGGGAACTAGATCCCACATGTAGCAAGTAAGAGTTCACATGCTGCAAAGAAGATCGGAGATCTTAGTGCCTCAAATAAGACCCAGCACAACCGAATAAATAAATGTTTTTAATGGGATTACCTTATTTTTAAAAGAAAGGATTGGACAGTTACGTTGAAGGGCTCTTCAAATCCTTGGTCAACATTTTGCTCTCCTCTTTTCTTAGATAAATAAAGGAATGAACCTTATGCTTGGTCTGCTCTTTGATAACTGGAAAAAGTCAGAACTCGCCACATAAGCTGGATAGTTTGATACATGTGACCAGCAGTACTCTGCATGAAATAATTCTTATCTCCAGCTCAAAGGAAGTCCAGCCCCAGAAACCATGTATTCAACAGAGGTGTATGGAACATCAGAGCCTATCACTAATCCCCTCACTGGGAAGACCACATTGAGCATGACAGACATACTTGTTTCTATGACACTACAGTGGAGGCAGGGGGAGAGGGTAGATGATGAAGAACTGAATCTAGACAAAAATGTCAGGAGTTTGAGGAAGGGAAGGCAAAGGGCTATGAGAGCTTAACAACCTAATGCATAGAGAACAGGGAAGGTTAGGAAGGCTTCATGGAGAAGATGGCACCTCAGTTTTATGAATTTCTCTGTTTACGTATTTGTAGTTGTGCTGGTTCTCCTTTGCTAGTTATGGGCTTTCCCTAGTTGCAGTGAGTGAGGGCTCCTCCCTAGTTGCGGTGTATGGGCTTTCACTGCAGTGGCTTCTCTTGCTGTGAACATAGGCTACAGAGCATGAGCTTCAGTAGTTGTGGAGCACGGGCTCAGTTACCCCTCGGTATGTGGGATATTCCCAGACCACGGACTGAACCCATGTTCCCTGCATTGGTAGGCGGATTCTTCACCACTGGACAACCAGGGAAGTCCTGAAGGTGGCATTTCAGCTGAGACATTTGCTGCAGAGGTATAAGAAAGGAAAGGGTGCATTAGGCAGAAGGAATAACGTGTGCAAAGGCACTGAGGTAGGGAGGTGATTGTTCCCTTGAGGAAAAGAAGATCAGTCTGACAGGACTCTTGGGCAGCAAGGAAAGGAGAGTGGCTCAAACTGACAGGAGTCCAATTACAAAGGAACTTACTCCATATTACCAAGAACCAGTAGATGGCACTCATGTACACAAGGGATACAATCTGTAACACAACATAAAGCAATGGATTCCAACAATGATAATCACACCAGAAAAGTATGTTTCAGATAAATTACAGAACAGCCATTCATATTTCAGAAGGATTTTGCAGCTCTCAGACTTTCCACAGAGTTGTAATGAGAGATTCTTCTGCGTGTTTTCTCAGCATTTATTGAGCACTTATTAGAGATTCTTAGGTGGCTCAGTGGTAAAGAATATGCCTGCCAATGCAGGAGACTGAGGAGACATGGGATCGATCCCTGGGTTGGGGAGATCCCCTGGAGGAGGGCATGGCAACCCACTCCAGTACACCTGCTGGAAAAATCTTATGGACATGGAGCCTGGCAAGCTATGGTCCGTGGGGTTGCAAAGAGTTAGATACGACTGAGCATCTGAGCATGAGCATATCAGACACCAAGATATAGGAATTAAACACAGCCAGATGCTGTGGTCCTTGGCCCCCATCCTCTGCCTGCCTTTTGTTTGTGGGAAAGCTTTTGTCAAAGAATAAGCTTAATCAGAAAAGTGATAAAATGCAGAAACAAAGGAAAGCAGTCAAAGGAGACCAAATAACAATTGTTTAGCCATTGTTGTTCAGTTGCTAAGTCGTGTCCAACTCTTTGCAACCCCATGGACTACAGCACACCAGGCTTCCCTGTCCTTCTGTCTCCCGGAGTTTGCTCGGATTCATGTCCATTGAGTTGGTGATGTTTTCTAACCTCTTCATCTTTTAGTCATTAAATATAGACATTTAGTCATTGAACTAAAGAACATTTAGTTCTTTCTCAAGGGCTATAGATAATACTCTGAGCCATATCCTCAAGGCTATGGTTTTTCCTGTGGTCATGTATGGATGTGAGAGTTGGACTGTGAAGAAGGCTGAGCGCCGAAGAATTGATGCTTTTGAACTGTGGTGTTGGAGAAGACTCTTGAGAGTCCCTTGGACTGCAAGGAGCTCCAACCAGTCCATTCTGAAGGAGATCAGCTCTGGGATTTCTTTGGAAGGAATGATGCTAAAGCTGAAACTCCAGTACTTTGGCCACCTCATGCAAAAAGTTGACTCGTTGGAAAAGACTCTGATGCTGGGAGGGATTGGGGGCAGGAGGAGAAGGGGATGACAGAGGATGAGGTGGCTGGATGGCATCACTGACTCGATGGACGTGAGTCTGGGTGAACTTCGGGAGTTGGTGATGGACAGGGAGGCCTGGCGTGCTGCATTTCATGGGGTCGCAAAGAGTCAGACACGACTGAGCGACTGATCTGATCTGATCTGATCTGATGGATAGTGAAATCCCCACCAGGTGGAGAGGTTAACTACATGATGACCAGACTGTAGCCAAGACATAAGCTGACAAATTCTAAGAACTGGCCTCAAGAAATGGAAACAAATCAGCCCTGGAACTGAAGATTAACTGTACTTAAAAGAATCAAGATGATGCTGGCCAGACCACCAGTGACCAATTTCAAGATGACTATCAGAGCTGATACCATCAGAGTACCATCAGAGATGGTACTGTTTCTGCATGTAGCCCCCTTCCCTCAGCCTATAAAAGCTTTTGCCCACTGATTGTCTGGGGTGGGGTTGGGGGAGGCAGTTATCCTTTAGACAGGTGTTTGTGCCCCTCGATTGCCAGCATACAGCATGAAGCAAACCAATCTTGCCTCTTTGATATCTTTTAAGCAGTGCAGAGCCAGACCTCACTTTTGGTTATAGGAACACAAGGATGAGCAAGCCCAGAGTGGTCCTACCCTCTCAGGGATACCAGTCTACTGTGGAGAGATGGGAAGGTGTCAATCAATTATTTATATAACACAGTGTAGTGAGCATTATGATGGAAGTAGAAGCACCAGCCGCCCTCAGAGCTCCAGAGACCTTCACCTCTGTATATGATGGGCGGCACGGGATGCTCCCAGAAGCCAGGTGCTTTGCATGTTATGGATCTGCTGTACAGGGCACCACATTGCAGGCTGTAGCATTTGGCTCTGTGCACTTGGTGCATGGGTCAAGTAAAGATCACCTTCATTTCCCACCTGTGTTTCTTGGTGTTAATCAAACGCCCAAGTTTGAGCTTGAGACTAAGCAGGAAAACTATCTGGGGACCATTTCTCTAGAGTGGAGTCAAACTGTGGCTCTGTCTCCATTTCAGTCCTGAGGCTTGCATCAGACCTCATTTTCCCAAAGCTCTATGACTGATCTTTAGGGACTCTTTAATTTGTACAAATAATGTGGAGATGGGAATTGTGTGTTGAATTTTAATGAGCTCCCAGTTGTCACAGGAAATCCTATTGCTTGTTCAGTAATGAAACTTGGAATTGGCTTCCAAGGATTGTTATGCCAACAGAATTTGGCAGGGTGAGTGTCCTACTGGGCTCTTTAAAAATATCAGTAAAGAAGTCTAACCTTGGGACTTCCCTGGTGGCCCAGTGAGTAGGAATTCACCTTCCAATGCAGAAGACTTAAGTTCGATCCCTGGTCAGGATCCCACCTGCTGAAGGGCAACTAAGCCCATGCACCACAGCTACTGAAGCCCTGAGCCTAGAGCCCATGCTCCAAAACAAGAGAAGATAACACAGTGGGACACCTACATGTTGCAACTAGAGAGTAGCCGCTGCTCGCTGCAACAACAGAAAGCCCACTCACAGCAGTGAAGACCCAGCACAGACAAAAATAAATAAATAAGGGTCTAACCTTTTTTACTTCTCTGTGACCTCCAAGAGGGATGCCACTCCAAGGCAGTGGCAGATATGCTCTAAGAACACTGGGGTGGGGCTGGAGGTGACCAGCTCAGATTAATTCTACTAACTGCTTGCAGTGGACACTCTAAGACATTCCTTCAACTAAATTCTCTGGGATATGCTTACTTCTTTAAAGAAAGACTAACTAGCCATCAGTGTGAATTGTCCACTTCCCTTTGGGTTCTTTTCCAGTAGTCATGTACAGATGTGAGAGTTGGACCATAAAGAAGGCTGAGTGCCAAAGAACTAATGTTTTAGAATTGTGGTGTTGGAGAAGACTCTTGAGAGTCCCTTGAACTGCAAGGAGATCAAACCTGTCTATCCTAAAGGAAATCAATCCTGAATATTCATTGGAAGTACTGATGCTGAAACTAAAACTCCAATACTCTGGCCACCTGATGCGGAGATTTTTCGACCCCATGGACTGCAGGTCTGGTTTCATGTTAATACTGTTTGTTTTATCCTATAAAACTTGGAATGTTGTTAAGCTGGGGCTTGGTTGGCCAGACCCCCTTCAGGGACCCAATGATCTCAAGGTCCATCCCCTATCTTATCTGTGGTGCCACAAGGCTTGCACTCAGCAGGCAGTCAGGTCACTCACAGTTAGGGCAGTGTCCAGGCAGGTTAGAAGCAAGGTCAGAGGCCTGCTCTGATTTGTCTCTGAAGCCTACACAGGACATGAGTTTGAGCAAACTCAGGGAGATAGTGAAGGACAGGGAAGCCTGGCCTGCTGCAGTTCACGGGGTCACAAAGAGTCAGACACAACTCAGTGACTGAACAGCAAAACAAGACTATCTATTTAATTTCCCTAAGACTGCAAAGCCCCAAGAAGGCAACCCAGGGACAGCTTTGTCCATCCTGGCTCTTAATCACTGTGGCATGTTGTAGGTACGTGTGAGTTTTTAGGGAATAAGTCAATTGCAAAATGCACCCAAAGAAAGCATAGGGTTTGGTCTGGGAAGACTGCAGATCCGGTGGGGTAGTTAAGCCCGGGCACCGCAACTACTGAGCCTGTGAGCCGCAACTAACCAAGACCACGTGACTAGAGCTGCTCCACAGCAAGAGAAGCCACCGCACTGAGAAGCCGGCATACCACTAGGGCAAGCCTGTGAGCGGTAACAAAGACCCAGTGTAAGAGGAGGGAAAGGGGTAGGGCACAGCTTTCGAAAGAATGACACAGGACACAACATAAACCGATTATAATCAAATGGGACCAAGAGGGCAGACAAAACTAGACTTTGATCCTCAATCAGCAAGTGAAAGCACACACCCAGAGGTGCCCTGACAGTTCCAAGGCTGTTAAAAGCCACGGAGTGGGCGGTGGCTCAAATCCTGAAAATCACCACCCCTTCCCAAAAATAGGTGGACTAATCCTCCCACTCATTAGCATATGAAATTACCCAGCCTATAAAAACTAACCAGGGGAAATTTTGCATCCCAGCCACATGAGTTTGAGTCCCAACCAAGGTTTTGGCTGGGTTTGCATCCCAAGCAAGGTTTTGACTGGGGGGTTTGAGTCCCAGCCATGTGGTTCAAGTCCCAAGCAGGGTTTTGGCTGGGTTCAAGTCCCAATCTGTGGTAAACAGTTCACCACAATCAAAAATAAATAAATCTTTAAAAATTTTTGAAAGAAAGCATAGAATTTGACCCGTTTCACCGAATCATTGCAGGGCATCTGGTCAGCCTAGAAACTGCATCTTCTTCAATAGCTGACCTTAAGCTAAACTTTCCAAAAAAAGCAAGCAGCCACTCCCACTTTCTGACAGCTCTTTTCCAAGATCCTTGAAGAGAATTGTATTTTATGTCTTCTCTTCTCCACAGCAGGGATATAGGCACACACCGTATCCATCCTCATCCAGATGGATTCCATCCAGAAGTTTCAGCTTCTAAAGAAAAAGAGCCATGACCAAACCTAATTGCCATTTTAGCTAATTCAAAATTACATTTGCTGGAGAAAAGTTGTTCCTACAGATTCTGACTTTGTTGTACCATGACTATGTAGCCATGAGTGATACACTAGCCTGTATATAAGTGAGTCTGGGCCAAGTCTAAGGAAGAGTCATTCCTAATCCCCATGCCAGATGCCTGTACTTCCAACAGGTCTCGGCTTCAAGAACTCAGGCTTGCAAATGTGGAGGAAACTGTCATATGTTTTAGAATTAACAGAAGGAAGCCATGCATAATTAAGAGATTAAAAGTTTTTTTTAAGGGGTAGAGGTCACATTAAAGGATTGAAGATTTTTAAAAAATAGATTGTAGATCCACTGCATCTACCTAATATAGATCAAAATCACAAAGTTAATAAAGTACTCCAAGAGAGGAAGGCGAGTGTCAGACTCCAAGTAGCCCAGGCAGATGGTCCTAGTTGCAATGGACCTAAGGAAGAATTAGGAGATGTCCCAAGAGAAGCTAGGAGCAGGGAAAGCATTCCAGGCAAAGGAAACCACAGGAGCAAATGCATGGAGGTATGAAGGGCATAGAGAAAGAGAAGAGGCCAGACTGGGAATGGGGCTTTGGAGATGTCTTAGAACAATCTCCCTGGGAATCAGAGAGGAGCTTGGACCCTAGGAGAGACTGAAAAGGAAGATGGAGGGGCTGGCTAAGCTAGTGGTAATGCTAAATGAATCTGAGGGGTCCAGCTGTGGGAAATAAAGCCCACTGGCCCAAACGCAAGGATGGACTTGGAGACGTGAAGAGCAGAAAGAAGCGAGGCTTTAATAACCGTCTTGCAAGATCCGGTGTCTGGTGGGCAGCCTCACCCAGAGTACTTACAATGGGGTTTTTATCCACTCAGCATGCAAGTCCCTCCCCCAGTCCCTTATTGACTGAGTACTACAGGGGTAACAATCTTCCTGAGGAAGTCACCTGGATTTATTACTCTCTCTTTGGATTTTCCCACGCAAGTATCCTGACAGCTATTACATCAGCAGGCTATCACTCTAGGTTAGTTGTCCTTGAAAATGGACCATTTTAAGTTTTTGTCTCTTATACAGTCACCCCTGACCCACAAGCATCATGTTTTTTAATGTCAGAAGAAAGCTCCAGGTCTGGGCATCTTATGAAATGAAACTTGGTCCCCTAGACCAGTCAGCTTAGGTTAAATATGCTGCAGTAACAAGTAGTGACCTCAAAATCTTAGTGACTGACAGCCACAAAGCTTCATTTCTTGGTCATGTCAATGTTCGTCATGGCTCAGCAGAAGCTTTCCCTGAGAGGGTCTTCTTCATTGCAGGACCAAGGTTGAAGGAGTGACCCCTCTCTAGGAAGAGCTGGTCTTGTGTCAAGAGCAAAACAACACACACATAAGACTCTTAAGACTCCTTCTTAACAGTGGCACACAGAAATTCCCATAATTCCCATTTCATTTTCTCAAGAAAGAACATGGCCAAATCTGGATTTCGTGGGGGTGATCATTAAAATTTTCCTATAGGGATGGGCCTGAGATTGCTCCTGGAGAATTTCTTCTATTCAGCAGAAATTAGGAAAGGAGATAAAGGGTGAGCAAATCTTGTGCCAAGACAAGGAAGCTGGACTTTGGAGAAAAGTCTTTACTGTTGCCTCTGGGATCTCAGTAGTCAGAGAGGACAGGGATGGAGGGTTGAGGAGGCATTTCAAGTAGTGTAAATCAGTCCTGAGGAGTGGAGTGGAGGGGCCCAAGTCAGCAACTCTGCCACTTCTCACAGATGAAAACAAGGGATTCTGATTTGCAAGAGAAGTCACCCCAGTGCCCATGGTGGAGCATCATAATGCAGGCAGGGACAGTTCCATTATCGTACAGTTCACTGGAATCCCAGTTCCTGTAAAGAGAAGCCCACCAAACCCCTCAGAAGTTGGGTTAGGGCCTGGAGTTCCTCAGCCCTACCCTCTGTGAGTGAGGGTTTGGCCCTGAGGCTCTTGGAGCTCCCCAATAGAAGTAATTTATTGAGCCCATCTTACAGTAGCCATCCGGTCAACCCCTTCCTATATATATATACTTTTTTTTTTTTTTTCCTTTTCTCTAAGTGGAGACACTGAGCTCAAACAGAAGTAACAATAGACAATGGTCTTCAGAGAAGCTGAGGGTCTCCAAGCTTCTTGGCCACCTTCTCTGACTGTCCCATCCCTCTAGCTCTCTCCCTTTCTCTGAGGTCCTTTTCACCCTGAAGCCAGAGAGACCTTGTCCAAATTCTAGTTTTGGTCACTTATTATCTATGTGACCATGGCAACTGTCTCAATGTCTCTGAGCCTCTGCTTTCCTCTTTTGCAAAAACTGGAGTATGTTGAAAAGGTGATGACTGGTGCCTGTTAAATATACAGCAAGTGCTTGGACAGCTCAGAGTTCACCGTGGAGATGACTTCTGCCTTGGGCTGGGACCCATATAGACAGGAAAATGCGAGGCAGCAGAGGGAAACATCACAAGTAAAGACAAAGAAGGTGAGGATACAGGTAAATTCTGGGGAGGTACAGTGGGCTCAATTTTGTCCCCAAGAAAAAGATATGCCTATATCTGGAGAAAAACATGATTTGAAAGGATACATCCATCTGAATGTTCATTGCAGCACTGTTTATAATAGCCAAGACATGAAAGCAAACTAAATGTCCATCAGCAGGGAGCTAAAGAAGATGTGATACATATATACAATGGAATATTACTCAGCCATTAAAAAGAATGAAATAATGCCATTGATGAAAACATGAATGGACCTAGAGATTGTCATACTAAATAAAGTAAGTCAGACAGAGAAAGTGAAATGTCATATAACATACCTTATATGTGGACTCTAAAAAGAAAACATACAAATGAGCTTACTTACAAAACAGAAAGAGACTTAGAAAATGAACTTATTGTTACTGGGGGAAAGGGATAGTTAGGAAGTTTGGGATGGACATGTACACACTGTTATATCTAAAATGGATAACCAACAAGGACCTCTTGGTCCTTGGAACCAAGGAAGCATATGGAACTCTGCTCAGTGTTATGTGGCAGCCTGGGTGGGAGGGGGGTTGGGGGCAGAATGGATACATGTATACATATGGCTGAATCCCTTCATTGTCCACCTGAAACTATCACAACATTGTTAGTCAGCTATACCCCAATACAAAATAAAAAGTTAAAAAAAAGAAAAGAAAAGATATGCCTACATCCTAGCCCCTGGTACCTATGAATGTGACTTTACTTGGGAAAAGCATCTTTTAAGATGCAGCCTGATCTTCATATACACCTGATGCGAAGAACTGACTCATTTGAAAGACCCTGATGCTGGGTCTTTCAAGCATCTTTTAAAGATTGAAGGTGGAAGGAGAAGAATGAGATGACAGAGGACGAAACGGTTGGATGGCATCACCAACTCAGTGGACATGAGTTTGAGTAAGCTCCAGGAGTTGGTGACAGACAGGGAAGCCTGGCATGCTGCAGTCCATGGCATTTCAAAGAGTTGGACATGACTGAGCAACCAAACTGAACTGAACTGAAGATGCAATTAAGTGAAAGATCTTGAGATCATTTTGAATTGAGTGAGCCCTAAATCCAAGGACAAGTATCCATGTAAGGAGAAAAGGAGATACATATACAGGGGAGAAGGCCATGTGAAGATGGAGGCAGAGACTGGAGTGATGTGGCCACAAGCCAAGAACACCTGTAGCCACCAAAAACCGAAAGAGATAAGGAAGGATTCTACCCTAGAAGCTCTGGAGGGAATGTAGCCCTACCAACACTTTTATTTGGGACTCCTAGCCTCTAGAACTGTGAGAGAATAAATTTCTGTTGTTTGTAGTCACCCCGTTTCTAGTGCTCTGTTACAGTAGTCACAGAAAACTCATACAGTTGGCAAGTGCTACATTATTATACCTGGACTGCAAGGAGCTCAAACCAGTTAATCCTAAAGGACTATTCATTGGAAGGATTGGTGCTGAAGCTGAAGTGCCAATACTTTGGCCACCTGATGTGAACAGCTGACTCATTGGAAAAGACCTCAATGCTGGGAAAGATTGAAGGCAAAAGGAGAAGGGGGCAGCAGAGGATGAGATGGCTAAATAGCATCACTGACTCAATGAATATGAATTTGAACAAACCCCAGGAGATAGTGAAGGACAGGGAAGCCTGGCATGTTGCAGTCCATGGGGTCACAAAGCATCGGATACAACTTAGCAACTGAACACACATTCATGAGTAGGCCCAGTTCACACCTCAGCACACTGGAGGCTCTGAGAAGTTCTGCAACAAAGAAACCAGACCGGCATTAAATCCACTGTTTCTCAAGCATTTAAACTGAGAAAACTATTTTTGAGTAACAGAATAGCAATAGCTGATATAATAGAAAGGATGTCAGGTGGTTCGGAGCTGCTGCGGGTGATCTTATAATTGTGAATGAATGAATGGAGAATAACTATAGTCATAAACTCAATCCTTAAAAGTCCTTCAGTCTCTCAGAGGGAGACTGTTTTGTGTAGCAGAGGGAAACTGCATCCCAGACAGGGAGAATCACGTGTAGGTGGGGGTTGAACCATCAGTCCACCTGGGGCAACTCGTTGGCCCTGGAAGAGTATGCCCAGTTGATGTCAGGGAGTCCTAGATGGGAAAAGGCACATTCGCAAGGTGGAATTCCATAAAAGCTGAAAGGATCGAGGTCCAGGGGGTTGAGGAGGGCTAATGTGCAGAGGAACCCACAGGTGGGCAGACAGACAGATGCAGCCTCAAAGAGCATTGCTTTCCATCCTGACTCCAAACCCCAGACCCACTGTGTGCTTGTCATATGGCCTCAGACAAGTTACCCATCCCTTGGTTTCCCCATCCGTACAAAGGAAAGTATTGAGTCTCCACCTCCTAGTATATTCTCAAGATCAAAAGAGTCAATTGGGACTTTCCTGGTGATGCAGTGGATAGGAATCTGCTTTGCAGTGCAGAGGAAATGGGTTCATTCCCTGGTTCAGGAAGATTCCACATGCCACGGAGCAACAAAGCCCGTGCACCACAACTCCTGAGCCCGAGCTCTAGAGCTAGTGAGCCACAGCTCCTGAGCCCACATGCTGCAGCCACTGAAGCCTGCACACTCTGCAGGCCTGTGAGCCACAGCTCCTGAGCCCACATGCTGCAGCCACTGAAGCCTGCACACTCTGCAGGCCTATGAGCCACAGCTCCTGAACCTGTGCCGTAACTAATGAAACCGTGCCTAGAGCCTGTACTCTGCAACAGGAGAAGCCATCACAATGAGGAGTTCTCGTTCATTGCAACTGCAGAAATCGCATGCACAGCAGCAAAGACCCAATGCAACAAAAACTAAATTTAATTAATTAATTTTTAAAGAAGAGTAAATTGTGTGAAGCATGAGCCCCCAGAAAGAAGCACTGGATAAATATTGTGAGTCCCCCTTAAGAATAGTGCATGTCAGAGCAAGGGATTTGACCTGAAGGCAGTAGGAATATTTCTGGCTGAAAACTCAATTCAAAGAATATTCTTGATGCCCTACTTGGGCCAAGCCTTGTTCCTGGCCTCAGAGACACAGAGATTATTAAACCCAGCCCCAGACTCATGATCAAGACACCTCAATACAACATGAAGTGCTAGGAAGAAGGCCTCTGATGATGCCACCAGAATATATGGAGAAAGGGATGTCTATATTGGGGTTTTAACAGGTGACTAAGAGTTCTCCATGCAGACAGCAAGAGGAAGGGCATGCCAAGCAGGGAAATCCATGTGATTCAGAGCCTGGGGACAGGACTCAGTATACAGAGTCCATACCTTGCATATCAGAGCAGTGAGGTTGAGTTCAGGCAAAGTGTGTGTGTGGGGGGGGGTGTGTGGGTGTGTGTGTGTGTGTGTGTGTGTTAGTCATTCAGTCGTCCGACTCTTGTGACCCCATGGACTGTAGCCCACCAGGATCCTCTGTCCATGGGATTTCACAGGCAAGCATACTGGAGTGGGGTGTCATTCCCTTCTCCAGGGGATCTTCCTGACTCAAGGAGCGAACCCAGGTCTCCGGCACTGCAGGCAGATTCTTTACCATCTGAGCCATCAGGGAAGCCCTCAGGCAAAATGAGGCAGGACTTAAAGACCACACTAGGAGTATTATGTGTCCAAAGGGGACAGGGAAATGAACCCCCAAATTATTTTAGAATCACTCCCCCCACCCTGTTAAGTGTCTGCCTTTCTCTTTTGAATCTGTTCTGCTTGGATATTGATGATAACCAGGTGAGCTAGCTTCTGGGCACAAGCATCATTAGCCTGGGTTCAGGTGAGGCTGTCCGAGGAGAAAAAGTATCAGGAGCCCTGAAAGGCTGTCCAATTCAGGGGGCAGTCATGGCAGGATTCTGTGTGCAGAGAGGCATGAGCAAAGTCAGCATATCCAGCTTTCCA
Organism: Bos indicus; assembly: GCF_029378745.1. Classification (NCBI taxonomy): domain Eukaryota; kingdom Metazoa; phylum Chordata; class Mammalia; order Artiodactyla; family Bovidae; genus Bos; species Bos indicus. Next base: position 7,003,355 of record NC_091766.1, on the reverse strand, counting down.
TCCAATGAAGAGACATGTCACCCACCACCCCCCAGTTACATTCCTGATGCCCATCACTTGAATACATCTAATAATTGGAAACTCACTACCTAGTGAGCTGGTGCTTCCCATTACTGCACCATATCAGAAGGAAATAAAAAACTGCTACAATATCCTATTAAGTGGTGGAAAGGGACTCAAAAATATACTGTGAATAATATGCTATTTTTATATGTAACCGAAGCACATGTGTTTGATGTTCTTTATTTGCTCAAAGATTTTAGAGCAGTGGTTCTCAAGCAGAGAAAATTCTGCCCCCAGGGCGACATTGGGCAACATCCAGAGATACTTTTTATTTGTTACAACTGGTGAGTCAAATCCAGGAATGTTGCCAAGCACCCTATAAGATACAGGACAGTTCACTATTAGGAACACTGATCCAGCCTCAAATGTCAATAGTACTGAGTGCAAGAAACTCTGCTCTTACAGAATTAAAATTTAAAAACTAAACTGGAAACAACATAAATGTGCACTGAATGGACAAAGCTGTGATATGCACGTACAATGGAACACTGCTGCTGCAGCTGCTGCTAAGTCGCTTCAGTCGTGTCCAACTCTGTGCGACCCCATGGACTGCACCCCACCAGGCTCCCTTGTCCCTGGGATTCTCCAGGCAAGAACATTGGAGTGGGTTGCCATTTCCCTCTCCAATGCATGAAAGTGAAAAGTGAAAGGGAAGTCGCTCAGTTTTGTCCGACTCTTAGCGACCCCATGGACTGCAGCCTACTAGGCTCCTCCATCCATGGGATTTTCCAGGCAAGAGGACTGGAGTGGGGTGCCATTGCCTTCTCTGCAATGGAATACTACTCAGCCATAAAAAAAACAATGAAATAATGTCATTTGCAGCAATCTGGATGGACGTAGAGATCATCATGCTAAGTGAAGTAAGTCAGAAAAAGAAAGACAAATACCATATGATACCACTTACATGTGAAATATAAAATATGACACAAACTTATGTATTAAACAGACTCATTGACACAGGGAATAGATTTGCAGTTGTCAATGGGGAGGGGGACTGGGGGAGGGATGTACCGGGGTTTGGGATTAGTAAATGCCAACTATTATATGTTGAATGAATAAACAACAGGGCCCTACTGTTATAGCAGAGGGAACTATATTCAATATCCTGTGGTACCTAGCCACTACACCACCAGGGAACCGTAGGACATAGAAGCAATCTAGATGTCCACAGACAGATGGATGGATAAAGAAATTGCGGTACACATGTACAATCGAATATTATTCAGCCATAAAAAGGAACAATTTTGAGTCAGCTGTAGTGAGGTGGATGAACCTAGAGCTTGTTACACAGAATGAAGTAAGTCAGGGAGAAAAACAAGTATAGTATATTAAAGCATATATGTGGAATCTAAGAAAATGGTACTGATGGATCTATCTGGGGGAAGGAATGAAGGCATAGACATAGAGAACAGACTTGTGAACCCAGTAGGGGAAGGGGTGGGTGGAATGAATTGAGAAAGTAGCGGATCAGTCACAACTATAACTATATATATATATATATCTCCTCTCTCTTGAGCCTCCCTGCCACTCCACCCCCATCCCACCCCTCTAGGTCATCACAGAGTGCCAGACTGGGCTCTCTATGTCATACAGCAGCTTTCCACTATCTATTTTACACATGATAGTGTATATATGTCAATGCCAACTTATCCACATTGCTTGTGGATTTCACATTTGTGAATTCACCTTCTGGCTAAAATGTATTGATCTTCCTGATCCAGGGATCAAACTGCCGTCTTCTAGAGCTTCTGTGTTGCAGGTGGATTCTTTACCAATGAGCCACCGGGGAAGCCCAGTGTATCTCAACCACCCCATGCAAAAGTTATATAAAAAAAAAATATGCAGCTCCAAGGATTCCCTGGTCGTCCAGTGGTCAGGATTCCATGCTTCCTCTGCAGGGAGCACAGATTCTATATCTGGTGGGGGAACTAAAATCCCACAAGCCACACAGCATGGCCCAGTAAATAAATAAAGTGAAGCTTTGAAAAGAATATGTAGCACCCAGGACACCCCCTCCAGAATCCAATCCAATAGAGTTGTTTGGGACCCAAGACTTTGTATTTTAGCAAACTCTCTCAGTACTTCACAGGTGGCTCTAGTGGTAAAGAACACACCTGCCAGTGCAAGAGACGCAGGTTCGATCCCTGGGTTGGGAAGATTCCCTGGAGGAGGGCTTGGCAACCCATTCCAGTATTCTTGTCTGGAGAATCCCACGGACAGAGGAACCTGGCAGGCTACAGTCCACGGGGTCGCAAAGAGTCAGACACGAGTCAGACAGACTGAGCAACTGAGCACTGGGTACTTTTTTTTTTTTTTACTTTACAATATTGTATTGGTTTTGCCATACATCAACGTGCGTTAAAATGCAGAGAAAAACCAACCATGTCTTGTGGCATACTGAAGTGTGGAGATTAAAAGTGGAGACTCTGGATCCTGACAACCACTCCTGAAAAATATACTCTTTAATTTCCTCCCATTTTACAGTTGGGGAAACTGAGGCTCAAAGAGGTTAAGTGAGTGCTCCATGATCCTAAGCCCAGACCAGGACAGGGTATCTCAAAAGCCTTACTTTTCTGAGAGCCCTCCACTGCAGACATGGTCTAACCATGTCACTCCTACTTTGTAAAAAGACCAGAGAAGCCTTTGATGGGGTACCCCTCTGAGACCCACTGTGGGACAGCCCCTTCCCTTTCCCTCCACTCCTCACCATTGCCTGTAAGCACAGCTTTCATTTGACGGAATATTTCACCCCTAATGAAGTCCCGGTCATGTCCAGCATCGGCCAGTCCCTGTGTCACTGGGAACCCCAAAGAGGAAGGGCTGGTGAATGTCTTGGCAGAGAGAGGGGATGCGTTTTGCATTCCTGGGAGGGACCAACCCTTTTGACCCACATTTACCTTTTTCATTCACTTCCTCCTGCACCTGCTTTGTCATCTTCAAGACTGAAGAGAATATATACAATGGAATATTACTCAGCCATAAAAAGGAACAGATGTGAGTCAGCTGAACTGAGGTGGATGAACCTAGAGCCTGTTTTGCGGAGTGAAATGAGTCAGAAAGAGAAAAACAAATGTTGTATATTAAGGCTTATATATGGAATCTAGAAAAATGGTGCTGATGAACCTGCTTGCAGAACAACATCAGAGACACAGATGTAGAGAACAGACTAGTAGACACAGCAGGGGGGAGGAGACAAATCGAGAGGTATACACTATTGTGTGTAAAATAGATAGCTAGTGGGAAGCTGCTATATAACACAGACAGCCCAGCCCCAGCTCTGTGATGACCTAGAGGGATGGGATGGGAGGATGGTGGGAGGGAGGCTCAAGGGGGAAAGGATGTATACTTATACTTATGCCTGATTTGCTTGGTTGTATGGCAGAAACCAACACAACTTTGTAAAGCAATTATCCTCCAATTCAAAATAAAAAAATAAAAATAAAGACTGATGAGAGGTACAAGCACCATGTTCCGAACCCCCAGAAATTCCTTGGGGTCTTTCTCTGTTCCTCAAACCCGAAGGGCCAAGACTTTCTCTCAGTCCTGGGACAGGGTACTCTGAGGCTCTGAAATGCCCCACCCATTTTTCAGATAAGAAAAACCAAGCTCAGAAAGGTAAATGCCCTTGTTTAAGGCAACCAGCTAGTGAACATCACAGCAAGGATTTTATCCAAGCATATCTGACTGCAGAGTCAATTCTCTATACAAAGTCAGTAGGGAACCTGAGGTTCTAGTTGGATGAGCTTTGGGAAGACACTCATTAATGACTTAGGCCAACTCTCATTTCTTCTTTAGCCAATGCAGATTCTCAATGTCTCTGAAGCTAGTGGGGAGGTCAGCTCCTTTCTGTCACCATTGTCATCCCCCCAGGGACACAGACCAGCCACTGCAGTGCCAGCCCTGCAGACCCACTTCTGCAGGTTGGGAGCTGATGCACCTGCTTGTCTAGAGCCACACTGTCTCGCCTGGCCCAGCTGTCTTACCTTTGATCAGGACCATGCTAAGGATAATAACCTTGAGAAGCAGGATCAGGGACACAGCAAGGCAGAGATGCTTCCAGGTCTTGTCCTGGGACTTATGTCCCCATTGCCCTGGAGGGAAAGCAGGTCAGCCTCCTTCTCCTTCTTCCAGGGACATACACTCTCTTGTTCAGGTGGCTAAATGTACTGTCAGACCAGATGGGGGAAATCACCATATCCCTGGTGATATTCTGTGTTCCCTACTAGACCAACTTGATGTTGAAAACTCAGGAAAGGCTGGGAAAAGAAATCCATTATTTCAGGATGAAGCGTCGTGAGGGTGAAGGCTGATGAGGTGAGGAAGGGACCTCAGTTAAGTTCAAACTCCAAGCATTGTTTTCCTCTGACCTGTGGTTAGGGTGTTGGTACAGCCCAGCACCCAGCTCTTGATGGTATGGAAAAGGGCTCCTGGTCCCCGATCCTTAACTCACCAGTTTCCCCTAACAGCAGGGAGAGGCTGGCTCTCAACGCTGTAGGATCCCTGGGATCTCTGTAGTCTCAGGCTTCAGCCATGGTTTCAGATTGCTCAGCTCTGAGATGCCCCCACCCCTGAGGGTTGTGCTGGGCAATGCCACTCTGCCCTTGAAAGGAAACACACAAACACACACACCGCTTCCCCAGCTCTTCTACATTTCCCTTACTTCCTGGCTCAGCATGGGGCCCAGGATCTCTAGATGGCTGATGAGCAAGTATTATAATAGAGGGAGGGACCTGGGCACCTGAGTGCAAGAGGCAGTGGATGCCCAAGTGGTTAAAACACAAAATGACCCAGAACTAAATCCATTGAGAAATTTATAGACGTAATGGAAATGTTCTCTGTCTTGATTGTGGTGGTGGTTCCATGCCAAATTCATTAAAATATATAATTTAGAATAAGGGCTGGACGTCCCTGGGGGCGCAGTGGATAGGAATCTGCCTGCCAGTGCAGGGGGCACAGGTTTGATCCCTGGTCTTAGAAGATTCCAGGACTAACTAAGTCCATATGACACAGTTACTGAGCTGTACTCTGGAGTCTGGGAGCCGAAAATACTGAGCCCACGTGCTGCAAGTACTGAAGCCTGTGGACCCGGAGCCTGTGCTCTACAATAGGAGAAGCCACTGCGATGAGAAGCCCATGCACCACAGCTAGAGAGGAGCCCCTGTGTGTGGCCCCTAGAGAAAGCCTGCGCCCAGCAACAAAGACCAGTGCCATCAAAAATATGACTAACCAGTGAATGAACTGAGGGCTATGTGCATAGCTGATTCACTTTTCTGTGCAGTTGAAACTTGGAGAAGGAAATGGCAACCCACTCCAGTATTCTTGCCTGGAGAATTCCACAGATAGAGGCACCTGGTGGGCTACAGTCCATGGAATCACAAAGAGTCGGACATGACTCAGCGACTTTCACTTCACTTACAGTAGAAATTAACACAACATTGTAAAACATATAAAAAAATATAAAAAATTTTAATGCAAGAAAACATGATGAAAAATATATATGAAAATATTTCATTATATATAAAAATATAATGAAAAAATAAATAGAAACTTATCCAGAAAAACTCTCTAAAATTTTTGAGTTATTTTAATATTAATATTTTTATTTTTATTGGCAATCAATGTTGATTTTATTGCTTAAGTGCAATTAAAGAGTATTGTCTTATTTAACTTATAAGACAAATGTTCATTTTGTTTTTGGAATAAAGAGAATAGAAGTTAAAAATAAAATAAAACAAATGCATTTATGTAAATTATATATAATGGAGCTCTTAATGGCAAAACTAAATTATATTGTTTATGGATATACACAGGAGTAGAAAACAGCAAAGAAAATCAGTAAATGATTATCAAAAATTCAAGATAATAGATAACTGGAGAATTAAACTATGTGATGAGAGAGGAATATGTGGAGGCTTCTGGGTCTAGGACAAGCATCTTTTGCTGTGCCTGGGTTGCAGACATATGAACATTCATAATGTATTAATAATTAGCCATTGAATAAATATCCATTATATTTATGTCAATGCATGTTTTTATTTTGCATTATTGTTGTTGTTCAGTCACTAAGTCATGTTCAACTCTTTGCAACCCCGTGGTCACACGTCAGGCTCCCCTGTCCTTCACTATCTCCCAGAGTTTGCTGAGACTCATTTCCATAGAGTCGGTGATCCCAACCAACTATCTCATCCTCCGCCACCCTATTATCCTGCCTTCAATTTTCCCAGCATCAGGGTCTTTTCCAACAAGTCAGCTCTTTACACCAGGTGGCCAAAGTATTGGAGCTTAAGCATCAGTACTTCCAGTGAATATTCAGGGTTGAATTCCTTTAGGATTCACTGTCAAGAGCCAGTTAACTTGGTTAAGTGTGGTTGGTCCCAAATCACAGGTTCAATCTCGTGTTCAATCTCTTTGGTCTCCTCAGCAAGGAGGTTGCCAACTGTTTGGAGAAGGAAATGGCAAACCACTTCAGTATTCTTGCCTTGAGAACCTCATGAACAGTATTCACATTATATTTCACAATAAAATGTTAAAGATGTTGTGATAAGGGATACAAAAATACTTTGCAAAGTTAAACTGCTATATAATTGCTAAGCATTAGATAGACAGGTGAATATACTTTGGTACATATACTATTATGTTAAGGGGCTTTTATAACCCTCTTTTGTTTTTTTGATGAAACATTTTTTTTAATGAATTTTTCCATTTGAATGACCTACTTGAGATCCATATATCATCACCAATGGCATTTTCTAAGTACCTACTTTTGAGGTCAGCATAATAATAATATCATCTTATTTTTGAACAATATTGCTGGCTCCTATGCAACTACCTATTCAGATTCTTTTTCTATTTAGTATTTTCTAAAATATAATTCCATGGACTGCAGCACCCCAGGCTTCCCCGTCCATCATCAACTCCCAGAGCTTGCTCAAGCTCATGTCCATCGAGTCGGTGATGCCATCCAACCATCTCATCCTCTGTCATCCCCTTCTCCTCCTGCCTTCAATCTTTCCCAGCATCAGGGTCTTTTCCAATGAGTCAGTTTTTCACATCAGGTGGCCAAAGTATTGGAGTTTCAGCTTTAGCATCAGTCCTTCCAATGAATATTCAGAACCAGTTTCCTTTAAGATTAACTGGTTTGGTCTCCTTGCAGTCCAAGGGACTCTCAAGAGTCTTCTCCAACACCACAGTTCAAACACATCAATTCTTCAGCACTCAGCTTTCTTTATAGTCCAACTCTCACATCCATATATGAGTACTGGAAACAAAATGACTACTGCATTTGCAGTGGTATTTTGTACTAGTCACTCCTTTTTATTTTCTTTATTGTCTGGTGTTTTGATACCTATTGCTGATCCCGGAGAGACTAGCCAATTCCTGGAGACAGCAAACAACTTACCCAAAAGCATGCTTTTCATATGTAAACGGACTATAACCCCAATGGCCTCTTTTGTCTAGTTCCTATACCTCAAGCCAGGATCCACCTGCCAAGCCAGGTACCAGAAAACTAGGGAAAGCCCTTATGTTCCAGAGCCCACCAAAATTATTCAAGTTAGCCACTGCTAAGCCTGTTCCTTCTCACAGAGACCACATTAGAAACTCTTGCTCATGTGTTCTTCTCCCTCCCTCTATCTCCTGACTGACGCTTCTGCTTGCCAATGTGGCTCTGTGTGGCATACCATGCCTCCTGTTTCTGGGGAAACATGAGTAAAAACTTCATCTGTGGCACTAATTCCCATGTCTGTGTGTCTTGCCATAACTGACTAAAACAAGTGCAAGTTCCAGTTTTAAAATAAGTAAGTCATGGCGATGGGATGTACAGCATGGTGACGGTAGGTAATTAGTATTGTATTACATATTTTAATATTTCCCTTGTGGCTCAGCTGGTAAAGAATCTGCCTGCAATGTGGGAGACCTGGGTTCGATCCCTGGGTTAGGAAGATCCCCTGGAGAAGGGAAAGGCTACCCACTCCAGTATTTGGCCCTGGAGAATTCCATGGACTGTAGAGTCCATGGGGTCACAAAGAGTCAGACATGACTGAGCGACCTTCACTTTCACATATTTTAAAGTTGCTAAGAGAATGAATCTTGAAGTCCTCATCACAGGAAAGAAACTGATTTTGTAGCTATCTACTGTGGAGGATGTCAACTAGATTTATGTGGTGATCATATTGCAATGTATACAAATGTCAAATTGTTACATTGTATGACTTCAACCAGTATAACCCTTATAGGTCAATTATACCTCAATAAAATAATAAACAAGTCTTCAGTTCAATTCAGTTCAGTCGCTCAGTCATGTCCAACTCTTTGCGACCCCATGAACCACAGCATGCCAGGCTTCCCTGTCCATCACCAACTCCCAGAGTTCACTCAGACTCACATCCATTGAGTCAGTGATGCCATCCAGCCATCCCATCCTCTGTCGTCCCCTTCTCCTCCTGACCCCAATCCTTCCCAGCATCAGAGTCTTTTCCAATGAGTCAACTCTTCGCGTGAAGTGGCCAAAGTACTGGAGTTTCAGCTTTAGCATCATTCCTTCCAAAGAAATCCCAGGGCTGATCTCCTTTAGAATGGACTGGTTGGATCTCCTTGCAGTCCAAGGGACTCTCAAGAGTTTTCTCCAACACCACAGTTCAAAAGCATCAATTCTTCGGTGCTCAGTTTTCTTCACAGTCCAACTCTCACATCCATACATGACCACTGGAAAAACCATAGCCTTGACTAGATGGACCTTTACTGGCAAAGTAATGTCTCTGCTTTTCAATATGGTATCCTTAAAACATATTCACATCAAATTCAATTATACATCCTGTTCTTCCTAATTCTTTATCAAGCTCACTCTAATCTGCTCTTCCTGATTATTTATCAGTCCCTCCTTTGCTTCCCCCTGACAATATATCTAGCACATATGTTGGTCACATGGTTCAAAATTCCTCAGTAAGTTTAAATTCAGTTTCCCACAAGGTTATGTTGTCTGATGCTATCTATGCATCATAGATGCAATCTATGATGTCTCATAGATTAAAGGAGAAAGCCATTCCCTGGTGGCTCAAACAGTAAAGAATCTGCCTGCCAGGCAGGAAACCCAGGTTCAGTCCCTGGGTCTGAAAAATCCCCTGGAGAAGGAAATGGCAAGCCACTCCAGTATTCTTGCCTGGAAAATTCCACAGACAGAGGATTCTGGTGGGCTACAGCCCAGCTCCCTGTCTTGTCTGCTTCCCACAGTCTGAGGGAAAGTTTGGACCCTAGGACTCTGAGCTTCTGTGGAGCCCTCTCGTGCCATACATGCCTTCAGACCAGGCTGCAGCTCACTCTGCTCTAAGCTGCTCCTGACTAAGCAGAATTTTCTCCCCAAATCCTTGAAAGGAAACGTCTCCTTTCAAACCTGCTACATCTCTCCTTATTCCTTGCCTCAGCATAGGAATCAAGCCTCTAGACAACTTACCATTCAAAGAGAATGGCAGGGGAAGAAACACAGGAAGCTGATGCTAAAGGGTATGAGCCATGTGCGTGCGTGCTAAGTCGCTTCAACCATGTCCGGCTCTTTGCAACCCTACGGATGTAACCCACCAGTCTGCTCTGTCCATGGGATTCTCCAGGCAAGAATACTGGAGTGGGTTGCCATGCCCTCACTTCAGGGGATCTTCCCAATCCAGGGACCGAACTCGTTTCCTGCATTGCAGGCAGCTTCTTTACCATCGGAGCCACCAGGGAAGTTTATGGAACCATAAAAACAATTACTAAGGACCTACTCCTCCGAAGATTCTCAGAGGAGCAACAGGATGCGAAGTTTCTCTTTGAGCCGAATTTGATCTTCATGTCTAAGTACCTACTAATATCATGTCTGACCTCCTCCTCCATACCCTAAGGGCTTCATCTTCTCTAATTCCTCCTTTAGTTGACACCTTTTTACCACCACCATGGTCCTCAAAGTACCAGACAACATCAAGAAAGAAGCAAAGCAGTCATGTTTGCAAATTGCCTCACCTAGATATCCCTTGTCATGGTTTTAGCTGGGATGAACAATTGACTATGTTCACCCAACGATGAATCCTTGACTATGATTTGTGTGTGGCCACTGTTCTTGCCTGCCTTCATGACTTTATGAAGTCACAGCCAGTTCTGTGTCTTGGCTTATTACTCTTGTGTACTTATGCTTCGTCATCTGATATTGGCTTAGATATCATTGCCTGAACACTAAGACCCTTCCTTTTTCTTCAGTGACCTTGTCACAGTCCTCAGGGATTCTAACACCATCAGTCTTTACTTATTTCTCTAGTGTCTGCGAATTCTGTGAGCACCCTCAGAGACTATAGATTAGAGAAGGGAATTACTCTAGTATAAGAAAGTGGGGCTATTTCCTGGCTATTTCTCCAACATCACAATTTTATTGCTTCTTTCAGAAGATTCTTTGAAGGTCAGAAATGTTATTTATGTGTATATACACAAGTGAGTGCATGCTAAAAAAAAAAAAAGATTCTCACACCCCTTCTCTCACAAGAGGACAAGTAGGGCTTCCCTGCCATCTCATTGTTAAAGAATCCACTTGCCAAAGCCGGTGACACAGGTTTGATCCCTGATCCAGGAAGACACCACATGCCATAGAACAACTAAGCCCAAAACATGTCACAACTATTGAGCCTGTGCTCTGGAGCCCGGGAGCCACAGCTCCAGAAGCCTGAGCACCCTAGAGCCTGTGCTCCACAACAAGAGGAGCTGCCGGGGTCCAGCCCCGGCTGATCCAGGGTATTCGAAGCGGGGACGGCGTCAGCGAGGATCAGGATACAATAGCTTCAATTAGATATTAATTAAAGATATAAAGAGTAATAGAATAAGGATAGCTCAGTAGGAAAATTCAGTGGAGAAAAGAGGCTGAGTAGCTTGGTTTATGCGGGAGACCAATAAAACTTCAAGACAAGAAGTATGCACCACTTACGTAGGCTGCAGGTGTCCTTCCGTTCTCCCGAAGGAGAGGAGACACTGAGGCCTCCCCGGTCGGATCTTAGAAGCCCAGGCATAATTAGTAAGCATGGTGGGTTCCACGCTCCAGATGGAGACTCAGCCAGAGTGAGAGAGAGAGCGACATGGGGAGACCAGTATTTCGAGAAACTGATCCCAATTCTTTATTTTCCATGGTCTACTTTTATACACTGAGATGTTATGCAAAAGTCACATGGGGTCAGCAGTCCTAACTTTTATCAAAGTCAGGTGCTTCATACAAATGTATACAGAGGTCTTAGGGGTGTTACATCATCTTCTGGCCAGGGGGGCCTGCTGACAATTTATGACCCTCTCCTTGTCACAGCGATCAGTCAACCAGGACACTTATTTCTCCAGGGGTGATGATTCTTAAAACAGACGCCACCAAATAAAGTTACATTCCTATAGGGTGAGGATGTAGTGGGTTTTAGTTAAGGAAAGAATTTACTTAGCCTAAGGTCTAACGTGATTAATATCAAAGGTTAATACTTATTTCTTCTATATATTCATTAATGTGTGTAAAGGCAGGGGATGTGGAGACTTAGCAACAAACATTGGCTCAACACATGAAAAACCCTTCACCAATACAATTTCTAATCAGCCCATTATACTTATACTAATAGTTTTCTAACTTTTCTAAGGAACCTGTTTTTAGAAGGTTTAAAGCATCTCGTGCCTCTCACGGTTGGGAGGCTGTGAGCAATCGCATGTGGCCGGACAAGCCTGTCAGGCAGGCCAGAGAACCTTCAGAGGAGTTTGTAAGTTAAAACACTCTTGTCACGCCCAGGAGTTTTTATTAACTGGAGCTCTAAGTTAACTCCTTCTCCGAAAGAGGTGGTGGGGGACAGCCCCCGGTAAAGTCAGAGGTGTAGGTGGGAGCACAAAGTAGTAAAGTAGGCAGGCTCTGGTTATGGGGGTAGATGCTCGAGGATTTCCAGGGGGACTCCTGAGGCTCAATCCCGCCTTTGCGTATGTCGAGCCTCCTTCCTCATGACCTTTGCCATAGGCAGAGTGCCTCACTCTGACCCCCAACAAGAAGCCACCAATAATGAGAATCCTGTACCCCGCAACTAGAGAGTAGTCCCCACTCACTGCAACTAGAGAAAAGCCTGCACAGCAGCAAAGACCCAGCACAGTCAAAAACAAATAAATAAAATTATTTTTGTAAAAAGGACCAGCAAAGACTTTTGAGTTTGAATTTAGATTCTCTGCAAAGTTCAATTATCTATCACAGTGCTTCCCACATTCCTGGAACTGAGAGATAAAAAACATGTCTGCTGGGGTCATTCCAGTCTCGAGGGCTCTGGCTCCCATAGCTGATAATTTTCTCTCTGGAGAAAATAATGGAGATAAAATGAAGCTTTCTGATGCAACACTGTTCTCCAGAGCCTCTATCCTCAGACAATTATATCAGTCTCCCTGTAGACCAAGGTCAGACTCATTAACCGAAGGTGCTGGATTCCAGGGAGGTTTTATCAAGGCATCTCGGGATAAGAATTGAAGTACGCATAGAGGCTGTGAGGCAGTCTCTTTGACCCAGGCAAATAGAGGTGAGAATCTGGAATCCCACTGTTTGTAGGGCTTTCTGGGATCTGGGCATGATTAGAGGGGAGATACTGGTGGGAAGAAAGATACCCAGGAACTATGGCTTTATTTGATTTTTATGATCACACCAAGTTTGAGTATAAGAAGCGCTTGGCAAGAGTGCTTCTTATACTCAAAGATTATGTATGCCTCTTAATCTTCCCTATCTTGCAGGGGGGCATCTATTTATTTTATCTCAGTCAGCTGGCACAGCCATGAGCCTGAGTAAGCCAGACTGTTGGTGGGGAGGTCATTTATTTTACTGTGTGTGTGTGTGCACGCACGCGTGCATGCATGCATGTTCAGTCATGTCTGACTCTTTGCAACCCCATGGACTGTAGCCCACTGAGCTCCTCTGTCTATGGGATTTTCCAGGGAAGAATACTGGAGTGGGTTGCCATGCTTCCTCCAGGGGATCTTCCCGACCCAGGGATCAAATCTGCATCTTCTGCATTGGCAGGCAAATTTTTTATCACTGTGACACCTGGGAAGCCTCTGTTTTACTGCGCATACTTGAATTTCCATGATAGCTGCTGAACTGGGCAGACTTGGAGCTCTTGACCGTGGCTGAGAGATCAGACTTTGAAAGAAACTTGGGCACAGCCCAGAGACACTTTCAGCAACCCTTTCAGGGACAATCTAAAACCCTAACACCCTAGAGCTGTTTTCAGAGGTCAAATCAGATTAGCTTGAAGAACCAGGGCAGAAGGAACCAAACCTCAGTTCAACTGGCAGAGTTGAAAGAACACATCTTAGAATTGGTCAGAATGTGTTCTGCTCCCAGCTCTGCCAGTCAGTCTCTTTGTCACCTTAGACATCTCATCACAGTAAGCTTTTCCCTTGAAGATTTTATTGATTCAGCAAATGCTTGTGGAGTACTTGCTATGCACCTGGTGCTGTGTTTGGGGGTGAGGGGCTAATAGATCAAAAGATGAGAAAAATACTTGTGAACTTGGCTTTCAGGTAACTCATTATTTGATTACCAGTCTATCAAAGGGAAAGAAAGGCAGGACTGCAATGTAACTTTAATGAGCCAGAGGCATGTTTTTCTTTTTTTTTTTTTTTTTTCCGGCCCCTTCATCAATAAAATTTTTTTTATTTTTATTTTATAGATTATTGTTGGTATAAAGACACTTGTGTGTGTATTAGTCACTCAGTCGTGTCCTCTCTGACACTTTGCAATCCCATGGGCTGTAGCCCACCAGACTCCTCTGTTGAATAATCATCTTTTTTCTTCTAAGTTTAAAGGAAATAAAAATATTTTTGTGGACTCTGGGCCTTCTGTATTTGATGCAGAAAGGATTTGTGCATGCTCCGTCATAGATGGGAGATGCTGTGAAGGTTTTATTCACAATAAGGAGTCAGTTAATCTCAATTCCCCTTCTCTCGTCTCTCACTTTCAGCAAAGGGCATCAGGTCTGAAATGGAAGCAGCAGTGAGGAAAATGTGAAAAGGAAGGGTTTTAACAATCAACTCAAAAAACTAGTTGGAAGGATTCTTCATCCTTAAATATGAGGGCACTAATTTAGAACAAAGAGATTTAAAAAAAAAAAAAAGAAGAAGAGGAAGATTCTTTATCACTAGCACCAGTTGGGAAACCATGACGTAGGGGATCATTATCCTGTTGGAGAAGCTGCTTACAGAAGATTCCAAAAGTCAGTAGTGGGAGAATGTGATGCTCAGTAAATGCATATTTAGCTGAGGAACCATCTGGAAATACTGGGCAGGAAGGTGAGATCAGGGAAACACCATGAGTGTGTGAGGCAAGGAAAGAGGCTTTCATCAGGGAAGAGACTGTAGAGATACCATACAACCTTCAGAGGTAGAGGATTCAAAGCTCCAGGGCCAGTAGTATTTAGTTCACATCATCTTTCAGACCAATCAACACTTCTTGGCAGTAAACTAGAGTCAGTCTGCATGGTTTCTTCTTAATACAGAGACTGGAGGGCTGTTAACCCATCAGCTGAAGGGACCATCAGACCAGAGCCAGGTGAGTGACAAGGGCAACATCAGGGCAAGAGCATCCAAGGGGACTGTTGACCCATGGCTGGTGAGGCGGCTTCTGCCCCCCGGCCAGGCAGTAGGACAGTCATCAGACAGAGGAAGTAAGCATGACAGTACTGGGGTGTGTATACACGCTCAGTCGCTCAGTTGTGTCCGACTCTTTGCAACCCCATGGACTGTAACCCACCAGGCTCCTCTGTCCATAGGATTTCCCAGGCAAGAATACTGGAGTGGGTTGCCATTCCCTTCTCAAGGGGATCTTCCCCACCCAGGGATTGAACCCAGATCTCCTGCACTGCAGGCAGATTCTTTGCTGCCTGAGACACCAGGGAAGCCCATTGGGGTAGGAAAGTCATAGGCTTACTTAAGGAACCAAGACCTGAGCAATTCACTACTTTTTGTTGGAAAGAAAGATATGAAGAGAAAAGCGGAAACTCTGAAGTTACACCTATTGTTTAAAAATGATTGTACTACTTCTTTGTGGGGTGATCTTGGGTTGGTGCGTGAATTTCCTGTGGCTGCTATAACAAACAGCAGACATGTATTCTCTGTTTGTAAATGAGGTGATGTAAAACAACAGAAATGTATTCTCTTACAGTTCTGTAGGCCAGATGTCTGAAATCAAGGTGTTGACAGGATTGATTTCTTCTGGAGTCTCTGAGGGAGAATCTGTTCCATGCTTTTCTCCTAGATTTTGGAGGCTCTAGCAATTATTGTTTGCTGGCATGTGGCTGTTCACTTCAGTATCTGCCTCCATCTTCACATGGCCATCTTTTTTTTGTCTCTGTGTATCCTCTCCTCTTCTCGTAAGGAAACTATTCATCAGATTTCAAGCAAACCTTAAATCCGGGATGACCTCCTCAATATTATTCTTATTCTCCTTCTCCTTCTCCTTAATTTTTGGCTGTGTTAGGGCTTTTCTCTAGTTGCGGAGAGCAGGGGCTACTCTCTGGTTGCAGGCATAAGTTTCTCATTGTGGTGGCTTCTCTTGTCGCAGATCACAAGCTGCAGGGCATGTGGGCTTCAGTAGTTGCAGTTCCAGGCTCTAGAGCACAGGCTCAGTAGCTGTGGCGCATGGGCTTAGTTGCTCCTTGGCATGTGGGATCTTCCCAGATCAGGGATTGAACTCATGTCTCCTGCATTGGCAGGCAGATTCTTTACCACTGAGCCACCAAGGAAGCCCCTCAAGATTCTTAATAATTACACCTGTGAAGACTGTAGTTCCAAATACAGACGCATTCTGAGGATTCAGGTGCACATTAAGTTGTGGGCAGCACTATGCCACCCAGTTTACACTTTGTAACTGCGCTACTGTGGATCTCTGCTCCCCTGCCCATACCAGGCAGATAATAACACCACCAACGGGTAAGGATCGAGTGAAAAAAAATATGCTTATAACATACTTAAAATTATTCAGCTCAAAATGTCAGTAGTGCCAATGGTGATAAATCTTTCAGCTGAAATCCATCAGCGTTTCTCTAAGCTTAGCCTGATGGCCAGTACCTAATGAATGCTTAGTAGGAATCAAATCCCTGGGGAGCAAGGAGATATGGCATGCAAAGAGAAGAACCAAATGTAAAATCCACTTGAAAATCCTTGGACAAGATCCAGAGGTATTATATGGCTATGAGTTGGCCCCAAAGGGTAATAGTCAGAGAACAAATCCTTCTCTATACAGACTACCCCAAGAAGTTCTCTATTCCATTTTGGAGTAGATTTCATCCTTAAAAAATTCTGCATTATATAGAACCATAATTGGCCTGTCTGATTTTCACCCACATATTTAGGTTTTCTCTTGCCTTCTTATAACAGCTAATCTGTGAGTGTGTGGCTGTGCCAGTCTTAGCTGCCACACACAAGATCTATTTTATTTGTTTTAGTTGCGGCATGTAGGATCTTAGTTTCAGCCTGAGAGACCTAGTTCCCTGATCAGGGATCGAACCCAGGCTCCCTGCATTGGGAGCTGGGAACCTTAACCACTGGGCCGCTGGGGAAGTCCCATAACACCTAGATTTTGAAAGCAGTTCTCACACGTCCAGAGAGGCCTCCCTCAATCACTTCGTCCAAAGGTGTTTTCTCTAGCAATTTCCTGTAAGATCACTCTGTTTATTTCTCCTTACATTTATTTCTAGTAAAATGGGATCAACACAGTTCAAAGCAATTTTCCTCTAATTAAAGATTAAATTTTTAAAAATATTCCCTGGGAGTCCCGTGATTGAGGCTCCACTCTCCCAATGCAGAAGCCCTGGGTTGCATCCCTGATCAGGGAAATAGAGGCCACATACCACAATCGAAAGATTCCACATGCCACAGTGAAGTTCAAAGATCCTGCATCCCACAACCAAAACCTGTCACTACCAAATAAATAAATATTTCTTATAAAACAAATACCTCAAGTTTTTTTTAAATATGTATATATATATATTATATATATATATATATATATATATATGGTTTACTTGTTTCCTCATTCCTTATCTCTCCCATGAAAACAGAACCTTGTTCATCTTTTTTACCCCCTTGTTGCTTGTGCCTCCCTCAGTGACTGCCCCTTAAGGAGAGCTGAATTAATTTTTTATTGAATGAATGAATGAATACATGGGAACAAGATAATAAGTAGTCTTAATGGGTTGAAAATCAAGTTGGGCAGTAATTTAAGGAAGTCTTAGGGCTTCCCCGGTGATCCAGTGGT
This sequence comes from Bos indicus, assembly GCF_029378745.1. Taxonomy (NCBI): domain Eukaryota; kingdom Metazoa; phylum Chordata; class Mammalia; order Artiodactyla; family Bovidae; genus Bos; species Bos indicus. Next base: position 6,986,029 of record NC_091766.1, on the reverse strand, counting down.
TTAGAATCTGCCTGCCAATGCAAGGGACACAGGTTCCATCCCTGATCCAGGAAGATCCCACATGCCGCAGAGCAACTAAGTCCATGCTCCTGAAGCCCACGCCCCCGAGAGCCCTTGCTCTGCAACAAGAGAAGCCACCACAGCAGGAAGCCCATGCACCGCGACTAGAGAGTAACCCTGCTCGCTGCAACTAGAGAAGGTCCCCATGCAGCAGTGAAGACTCGGAACCATCAAAAAATAAATAAGTAAATAAAATTTTTTAAAAAACAAAGTCTTAAATGCCAACTTAAGTGTGGCATCGATCTAGGCAAAGCTAAGAGACAGAGATGGAGAAAAGGGAGCAGGGACTTCCCTGGTGGTCCAGCGGTTATGAATCCACCTGCCAAAGCAGGGGACACAGATTCAATCCCTGGTAGGGGAACTAAGATCCCACATGCCATGGGGCAACTAAGCCCGAGGGCTACAACTTGTGAGCCGTAGCACTCTGGACTGCATGCCACAACTAGAGAAGCACAGGTCATGCAATAGCAAAAATGCAGCATAGTCAAAGAGAGAGGGGAGGCAACAGTTAGGTAAAGGGAAAACTCTAGACCAGATTTCATAATTAGAAGAAATCAAGTCAGAGAAGATGAAAGATATTTAAGATGAAGTGAAGTGAAAGTCACTCAGTCATGTCTGATTCTTTGCAACCCTGTGGACTATAGAGTCCATGGAATTCTCCAGGCAAGAATGCTGGAGTGGGTAGACTTTCCCTTCTCCAGGGGATCTTCAAAACCCAGGGATTTGAACCCAGGTCTCCTGCATTGCAGGTGGATTCTTTACTGGTGGAGCCACAAGGGAAGCCCAATAATACTGAAGTGGGTAGCCTATCCCTTCTCCAGTGGATCTTCCTGACCCAGGAATCAAACTGGAGTCTTCTACATTTCAGGCAGATTCTTTACCAGCTTAGCTATCAGGGAAATCCTGATATTTAAGGTAAGTGTTGTTAATGATTTGGGCACCAGAGGGTCTTGAGTAGACAGCCACCCAACACTGACTCCTCCTGGTCTCTAAGTAGCCCGCTGCCTTTGGACATCTGGGGAAGCAGACCTCTATGGGCTCTCAGATCAGATCAGATCAGATCAGTCGCTCAGTCGTGTCCAACTCTTTGCGACCCCATGAATTGCAGCACTGCCAGGCCTCCCTGTCCATCACCAACTCCCGGAGTTCACTCAGACTCACGTCCATCGAGTCAGTGATGCCATCCAGCCATCTCATCCTCTGTCGTCCCCTTCTCCTCCTGCCCCCAATCACAGGATGGCTTCTCTATACTTTGGTATACACTTCTTTGTACTTCCTCATTGCTGATGGTGATGGTTGCCATCACCACTGTGACAGAAGTCCTCAGTGTTGATGATGATGTGTGTAAACAGTATTCTGGGACAATATGAGTTCCTGAGCGGTGATGATGAAGGCAAGAAGGTCAAGGCTAAGTATTCTTAGGTGGGGGTGATCCCTCCTGATCCTTCAATCATCTCCCTGGTCCACTGCATTCATTTGGCAGGGTTTTGTTGAGTGCTTAGTACACACACTGAGCATAACGTTCTCCACTCTTACCCTTTGAATTCAAGCCTCAGAAAGATGACTGATACTGTGGACAACTTGTCACTCACAACCATAGACCACTGGGTTCCAAACTTTGTCGTTCATTCATTCCCTTACAGTGTAGACTTCTTGGGTTAATATCCTAAATGCCATCCCACACTGACTCTTCCCAGACTTTGGCCCCTTTGTTCTCTCATCCAAGAATTTGGCAATGAGCCTTTCCTCACTGCTTTTGGACTCAACTTCATTATCTTCTATCATCTTTGGCAAGGTCTCCCTACTTCATATGCTAGTCCCTGCAGAATCCCATCTCTGCTTTGACACCAGGGCATTTGGGATAGAGTGTGTTCCAATATTTCACTGCTGCTGTCTTTCACTCTCCAGCGTGGGTACAGAGGGTTTAACTGCAAGCCTTGGTGGGTAGTGCTCTCCTGGAAGGTGAAGGCACGACTTTTACACAGAAATAGTAAAATTAGGGCTTTATTTTGCTGTTCCCCATCTCCCATAATGAATCAATCATGGTGGGGTTTTTTCCTACTGAGACTAAATGTGCCCATCAGTCCTTCTTAAGAGACTCCAGGCAGTCATCATTAAACAATTTCAGTTGTCATATAAGATGAAATTTTCCCCACTGAGACTCCTTGCAAATACCCTGTTCTTCCTGCAGATGAGTGATGCCTCTCAGAGGGTGAGGGAAACAAATCAGTCAGTGACCTCGGACTTCACTCTCATGGGCCTTTTCAACCACTCAGGGCCACATTTGGCCCTGTTCTCCCTGGTGGCTGCCACATTCACGATGGGCCTTCTGGGCAATGCAATCCTGATCTTCCTGATCCACACAGATGCCAGGCTCCACACACCCATGTACTTTCTTCTCAGCCAGCTCTCCTTGTTGGATGTTGGCTTTCCACTGGTCACCATTCCCAAGATGGCAGCTGACTTCCTGGAGGAAGAAGGCACCATCTCCTTTGGAGGCTGTGCAGCTCAGATGTTCTTCTTGATGCTTATAGGTGTCTCTGAGGGCGTCTTGCTATCCCTCATGTCTTATGACCGCTACATTGCCGTGTGCCACCCCTTGCATTATCCTGTGCTCATGAGACATCAGGTCTGCCTGCTCATGGTGGGCATCTCCTGGTTGTCAGGTGTGCTTGTAGCCTCCATCCAGACCTCCATCACTCTGCACTTCCCCTACTGTGCCTCGCGCACTGTGGACCACTTCTTCTGTGAGCTGCCTGCCCTACTCAAGCTCTCCTGTGCAGACACCTCTGCCTATGAGTTGGCGCTGTCCATCTCCGGGGTGCTGATCTTGGTGCTGCCTATGTCACTCATCGCCACCTCCTACAGCCATGTGTTGGGGGCTGTTCTTCATATGCACTCAGCTGAGGCCCGACACAAGGCCTTCACCACCTGCTCCTCGCACATCACTGTGGTGGGGCTCTTCTATGGGGCAGCAGTGTTCATGTACATGGTACCAGGCACCTACCACACCCCACAGCAGGACAACGTGGTCTCCCTCTTCTACAGTCTCATCACTCCTATGCTCAACCCCCTAATCTATAGCCTGAGGAACAGAGAAGTTCAAATGGCTTTGGTCAGGATTCTTTTCAGAACTGGCTTCAGATCAAAGAGATGACCTCCTGGGGGATGCCCAGTTGTCCCAAGGACCCTGCCTTACAGTTGAGACCCATCTTTGGTTTGCAGTCCATGTGGTTCAAGACATATTCTGACCAGCTCCCTTCCTCCTCCAAGACTCGCTTTTTCTCTAGTGGATTTAATGATCCCAATTATTTAAACAAGAGGAAGGGTTTGTTTGTTTGTCTTAAATCAAAGAAAAATTTTACTACAAAACTGTCAACCCAAGAACAGAGATGGACCACAGGATCACAGCTTGTAAATGTTTTGGCCACCTATTAGTACCCCGCATTATCCCATTCTTATACATTTACATACAGTGAGCAATAAATCAAATCCAACTCTAGAAATCCAAGCCCCAAAAAATGGAATTGAGGGGCTCGTGCTCTGACAATACTGTTCTGGCCACAGTCATCCTTGAGCTGATCACTCTGAGGTCATAAGTGAAGTTAAAGTCAGAGGCATGACTGGGAGCCCTTATAATGGTCTTACTGCATGAAGGACTGAGCGGATAAGGGGGGTGGAGTGGGAATGTTTTATGCAGTATTACAAACCAGTAAGATGAAGCCAGAGTCTTTGCTACTGCCCCTTCCCTTTAATTCCTACCCCTGCTCCTCCCAGACCCATTAAAGCTTCCCTGAAGTTACAAGAAATAGGCTTGAAGTTTCAAAGAGATAGACTTGAGATGTGTTTATTCCTCCCAAAACCTAAAATACTTTTTAGAACCGTCCCACTGTGGTAGATGTAGTGGAGGAAATATAGAAAAGAATAAGGTTCCTTGGGGAGGGGTGGTTTTATTTCTTGGATACCTTATGAGTATTGACAGAAGGAATGAAAGGCTTTAAGCCATGTTCAGTGGGCAAATTGATTTCAGATCTGGTTTAGGTTCCTCCTCTACCTTTGTCTACACCATTAACCTTGTCAGAAGCACTGGATCACTTATCTCTTCCCTCTTCTTCTTCTTCTTTTTGCTTCTCACACACAATCAAGATTTCTAGAAGATGAATCAGTCTATCACAAAGTGCATGCATTTTTAGTTTTAATAAAAATTGCCAAATTGTTCTGCAGAGACTGTCACCGATGAATATGTGTTCATTTCCCCAACTACATCAGCAACATTTTTAATAACTTCAAATTTCTGCCAATTTCATGAAAGAAAATTACGTTTCCTGATTGTTTTACTTTCAATGTCCCTGATTTCTAGTGAGGATGATATCTTTTCGTAAGTTTTTTGGCCATTCACATTTCCTTGACTATGGATTTCCTGTTTATAGCAACTCTCTAAAGAGCTGTTCTTACTGATTTGTAGAAGTTCTTTACATCTTTATATGTTATATATTAAGCAAAAATACACTTCAAAGTGCCTTTGAATTTAAACTTTATGGGCTTTTTCATATGAAGTTTTTTCAATGGAGTCAAAATCATAGATCTTTTTACTTATTTTTATGTCTTACTTTAAAAATTCTCTTCCTCAATATATTATAAGAATATTGTCCTCAACTGTACTCCGATTATTTTAGGATATATTTGGGGGATATAATGTGAGGCATAACTTTTCCCATGTGGCCTTCTGATTTCCCTGTAATCTTCCGTAAGTCTCTGCTTATATTTTTTTGTCATGCTGTCATGACAAAATTTTGTCATGCTGTATCCTAGCAGAATTGCTCTTTGGTCTTCCAGCTTGCCACTTCTCTCTTATGCTTGGCTTGCTACTGCTGCCATCAATCCATTGTAGAATTTTCATTTTAATTACCTATTGTTGGTTTTTTATCAAGAGTAACTATTCTTGTTTCATGGATATGACCTTGTCCTTTATTACTATGAAGCTATAAAATGTACTTGTTTTAAAATCATTTTCAGATTGTCTATTATCACTACCTCTTGAATGTGAATTTTTCCATATGTTGGATTTGTGATCACTCATGGAATTGCTTCTTACATGTTTTGTAATTCTGGGTTGGTCACTCATTTAGGGGGTTGGGAATTCTCATAGATTCATCCAGCACTCTGATGATCTCTTTGCAAAATGGCTTGTGGAAATGACTTCCCATCTTGGAGGCACCATGGCTCTGCCCCAGCTTTGTAATGACACAATAAGCAGCCCTTACTTATTACTGTGAATCCCTATCCTGCAATTCTTTCTTTCAAGGGTGACTCTATTTCCTCTATCATTACCACTTCCTTATTTACACAAAAGTTTGTAACCATTAGAGAAACTTTTGAACATGGATTTCAATGTTTAGTAATGGAGTCCTAAGGTTTTTATAAGTTCCACAATACAACAACAAAAAGCTAGATGAACTAAAAATTCATCATTTATTTAAAGTTTTTCAAAAGTGATGGATGCCAAGAAGTTTCAATAAACTAAACTTCAAGAGGGATAATCCTTTCATAGGTAAGCGAAGACTAGCAGCCTCTTTCATACTGGGAGGAGTTTCGTGGAGAGATTCTGCTGAGACAGGAGAAAATTTGCCAAAGTTTAAAGATAACATGTGTGCTGTCATGATCGTTACTATTGATTGGAATCTTGGATAACCTCAAACACAGAAATAAGTCCTTCAGTCTGGCAATTTTCTCCCAAGAAAATTTTGCTGAGTAAAGAGTAGGGAGAGTGGAGCTGAAAGCAGACACAAAACTCACAGTGGAGATGAATCCAAAAGCAATCTGAAATCATTTTAACATTTTAACCCAATCCCCTGCCACCCCAAATCTTCCTAAAAGCAAAGGGATCATCTGTTTAGCAGTAGGGGGAAAGATTGGAGTCAGGATGAAAGGCGCAGAGATATCTCACGGCCTTATTTTAAAATACAGGTAAAATGTTCAAAGAGACAACCTAAGTGTCCAACAACAAAAGGATGAAGTAATGTGGCAGAAAGCAAAGAGGAACTAAAGAGCCTCTTAATGAAAGTGAAAGAGGAGAGTGAAAAAGCTGGCTTAAAACTCAACATTCAAAAAACTAAGATCATGGAATCTGGTCCCATCATTTCACAGCAAAGAGAAGAGGGAAAAATGACAGGCTTTATTTTCTTGGGCTCCAAAATCACTGCAGATGATGACTGCAGCCATGAAATTAAAAGACTCCTGCTCCTTGGAAGAAAAACTCTGACAAACCTAGACAGCATATTAAAAAGTAGAGACATTACTTTACTTACAAAGGTCCATCTAGTCAAAGCTATGGTTTTTCCAGAAGTAATGCAGGGATGTGAGAGTTGGACCATAAAGAAAGCTGAGTGCCGAAGAACTGATGCTTTTGAACTGTGGTGTTGGAGAAGACTCTTGAGAGTCCCTTGGGCTTCAAGGAGATCAAACCAGTCAATCCTAAAGAAAATCAACCCTGAATATTCATTGGAAGAACTGATGCTGAAGCTGAAGCTCCAATATTTTGGCCACCTGATGAGAACTGACTTCTTAGAAAAGACCCTGATGGTGGGAAAGATTGAAGGCAGGAGGAGAAGGAGGGGATGACAGAGGATGAAATGGTTGGATGACATCACCAACTCGATGGACATGAGTTTGAGCAAGATCCAGGAGTTGGTGAGGGACAGGGAAGCCTGGCGTGCTGCAGTCCATGGGGTCATAGAGTCGGATGCAAGTGAGCAACTAAACTGAAACTGAAATATGTGGTATATACATACAGTAGAGTACTACCCAGACGTACAAAAAAAAAAGAATGAAATTTTACCATTTGCAGCAACATGGATGGTTGCAATCACATGGTTTAAGTTATTAACTGTATAGAGTATGTGGTATGGGTTCCCAGGTGGCGCAGTGGTAAAGAGTCCACCTGCCAAAGCAGGAGATGCAAGAGACACGGATTTGATTCCTGGAGAGTGAAAATTCCATAGAGTAGGAAACAGCAACCCTCTCTAGTATTCTTGCCTGAAAAATCCCATGGACAGAGGAGCCTGGCGGGCTACAGTCCATAGGGTCCCTAAGAGTCAGACACGGCTTAGCGACTGAGCACACAATATGTGGCATAAAAATAATCTAAGGACAAATGTGATAACTGAAGAATACCTATTGAATTCACCTTAGCAATCACTTCAAAAAATAAATCCAAGAGATGTACCTAAAAATGTAAAAGAGGAGATAAACAGGAAATTTTAAAGATGTTTAATTACTTGAAAAAGGGCCTAAAAGGAAATAATAACAGATAATACAAATAGAAAGCAGAGAGCAACATGTTCAACATAATGCCTATTTTTTTTGCAAGTTACATCAATATTTAGTAAAATAGATCCATATGACGGGTCATAAATCAAGTCTCAATGAATTCCAAATGACTGAGATAACTCCCAGTATAATCTCTAACTATGACATAAGTAAATTAGAAATTAATCAAATGGTTAATTAGAAAAATCTCCAAACCTGTGGAAATTAAATAACACGTTGCCTAAAAACAAAACAGGGACTTCCCCAGTGGTCCAGTGGTTAAGAATCCGCCTTGCAATGCAGGGGACGTGTGTTCAGTTCCTGGTCTGGAACTATGACCCGACATCCCACAGAACAACTAAGCCGGCATACCATAACTAGAGAGTCTGTGCACCACAAGGAAAGATCCCGCATGCCACAACTAAGTCCTGACACGGTCAAATACATAAATACCTTTAAAAACAAAAACAACAACCCATGGGTCAGAAAAAGAATCACATGAAAAATAATTTTTAATTATAATGAAAACAATATATCAAAATATATGAGATTCTCATTAAAGCTTAGGTATGAATTTATAGCTTTGGATAGATACCTGGAAAAATAAAGATTTAAAAACATTGATCTAAGTGTCCATATTTTTTTAAAAAAAGATCAAGTTAAACTTAAAGTAAGAGTATGTGCTCAGGATCCGACTCTTTGCAGCCCCATGGACTGTAGCCCTCCAGGCTCCTCTGCCCATGGGATCTCCCTGGCAAGAATACTGGAGTGAAGTTGCCATTTCCTACTCCATAAAGTAAGTAGAGACAGTAAAAAATAAAGAAAAGAGCATAAATCAATAAAGTATGTGGGAAGCAAACAACAGAGAAAATTTATAAAGCTAAAAAATGGTTTCTTTAAAAGAGTAATAAGATAAATAACTCAACAATATACTGACCAAGAAAAAAAGAAAGAGAAAACACAAATTACCAATACCAGTAATGAAAAGAGAGTCCATCATTACAGCTCCTCCAGACATAAACTGTGTATTATCAACAACTCTCTTCCAATAACATTAAGTAGATAAATTTTATTTATTTATTATTGAAGTATACTTGATTTACAATGTTGTGTTAGTTTTTGGTATGCAACAAAGTTATGTATACATATTAAACTTCTTTGACCAAAAAATTCATCCCTGTTTTCCCATAAGATGTTATAGGAAAACTCAAATTAACTTTTTGGCCAACCCAAAATACATATAACTCAGAATATTTTCAGTTATAATTTATTACAGGATCTTGAGTATAGTTTCCTGTGCTATATACACAGGACCTTGTTTTTTAATTTATTTATTTATTTTAATTGGAGGCAATTACTTTACAATATTGTGGTGGTTTTTGCCATAAATCAACATGAATCAGTCATGGGTGTACATGTGTCCCACCATCCTGAACCCCTTTCCACCTCCCTCCCCACCCCATCTCTCTGGGCTGTCCCAGAGTACAGGTTTTAAGTGCCCTGTTTCATGCATCAAACTAGGACAGGTCATCTATTTTACATACAGTAATAAACAAGTTTCAAACTCTCATATTGTCCCATTCTCGCCTTCTCCCACATAGTCCAAAAGTCTGTTCTTTACATCTATGTCTCTTCTGCTGCCTTGCATATAGGGTTGTCATTACCATCTTTCTAAATTCCATATATATGCATTAATATACTGTATTGGTGTTTCTCTTTCTGACTTACTTCACTGTGTATAATAGGCTCCAGTTTCATCCACCTCATTAGAACTGATTCAAATGTGTTCTTTTTTATAGTTGAGTAATATTCCATTGTGTATACGTACACAACTTCCTTATCCATTCATCTGCCAATGGACATCTAGGTTGTTTCCATGTCCTGGCTATTATAAACAGTGCTGCGATGAACACTGGGGTACACGTGTCTCTTTCAATTCTGGTTTCCTCTGTGTGTACACCAGCAGTGGGATTGCTGAGTCATAAGGCAGTTCTATTTCCAGTTTTTTAAGGAATCTCCACACTGTTCTCCATAGTGGCTGTACAAGTTTGCATTCCCACCAATAGTGTAAGAGGGTTCCGTTTTCTCCACACCCTCTCCAGCATTTATTGTTTGTAGACTTTTTGATGTCACCCATTCTGACTGGTGTGAAATGGTACCTCACTGTGGTTTTTATTTGCATTTCTCTGATAATGAGTGATGTTGAGCATCTTTCCATGTGTTTGTTAGCCATCTGTAAGCCTTCTTTGGAGAAATGCCTGTTTAGTTCTTTGGCCCATTTTTTGATTGAGTCATTTATTTTTCTGGTATTGAGCTGCAGGAGCTGCTTGTATATTTTGGTGATCAATTCTTTGTCAGTTTTTTCATCTGCTATTATTTTCTCCCATTCTGAAGTTTGCCTTTTCACCTTGCTTAACAGACTGGTTCCAAATAGGAAAAGGAGTTCGTCAAGGCTGTATATTGTCACCCTGTTTATTTAACTTATATGCAGAGTACATCATGAGAAATGCTGGACTGGAAGAAACACAAGCTGGAATCAAGATTGCTGGGAGAAATATCAATCACCTCAGATATGCAGATGACACCACCCTTATGGCAGAAAATGAAAAGGAACTAAAAAGCCTTTTGATGAAAGTGAAAGAGGAGAGTGAAAAAGTTGGCTTAAAGCTCAACATTCAGAAAACGAAGATCATGGCATCCGGTCCCATCACTTCATGGGAAATAGATGGGGAAACAGTGGAAACAGTGTCAGACTTTATTTTTCTGGGCTCCAAAATCACTACAGATGGTGACTGCAGCCATGAAATTAAAAGACGCTTACTCCTTGGAAGGAAAGTTATGACCAACCTAGATAGCATATTCAAAAGCAGAGACATTACTTTGCCAAGTAATGTCTAGTCAAGGCTATGGTTTTTCCAGTGGTCACGTATGGATGTGAGAGTTGGACTGTGAAGAAGGCTGAGCACCGAAGAATTGATGCTTTTGAACTGTGGTGTTGGAGAAGACTCTTGAGAGTCCCTTGGACTGCAAGGAGATCCAACCAGTCCATTCTGAAGGAGATCAGCCCTGGGATTTCTTTGGAAGGAATGATGCTAAAGCTGAAACTCCAGTACTTTGACCACCTCATGCGAAGAGTTGATTCATTGGAAAAGACCCCGATGCTGGGAGGGATTGGGGGCAGGAGGAGAAGGGGACGACAGAGGACGAGATGGCTGGATGGCATCACTAACTCGATGGACGTGAGTCTGGGTGAACTCCGGGAGTTGGTGATGGACAGGGAGGCCTGGTGTGCTGCAATTCATGAGGTCGCAAAGAGTCAGACACGACTGAGCGACTGATCTGATCTGATCTGATAGTTTCCTTTGTTGTGCAAAAGCTTTTAATTTTAATTAGGTCCCATTTGTTTATTTTTGTTTTTATTTCCATTACTCTGGGAGGTGGGTCATAGAGGATCTTGCTGTGATTTATGTCAGAGAGTGTTCTGCCTATGTTTTCCCCTAAGAGTTTTATAGTTTCTGGTCTTACGTTTAGATCTTTAATCCATTTTGAGTTTATTTTTGTGTATGGTGTTAGTGTTCTAGTTTCATTCTTTTACAAGTGGTTGACCAGTTTTCCCAGCACCACTTGTTAAACAGATTGTCTTTTCTCCATTATTTATTTTTGCCTCCTTGGTCAAAGATAAAGTGCCTATAGGTGTATGGGTTTATCTCTGGGCTTTCTATTTTGTTCCATTGATCTATATTTCTGTCTTTGTGCCAGTACCATACTGTCTTGATGACTGTAGCTTTGTAGTATAGTCTGAAGTCAGGCAGGTTGATTCCTCCAGTTCCAGTCCTCTTTCTCAAGATTGCTTTGGCTATTCAAGGATTTTGTGGTTCCATGCAAATCGTGAAATTATTTGTCCTAGCTCTGTGAAAAATACCATTGGTAGCTTGATAGGGATTTCATTGAATCTATAGATTGCTTTGGGTAATATACTCATTTTCACTATATTGATCCTTCTGATCCACAAACATGGTATATTTCTCCATTTATTTGTGTCATGTTTGATTTCTTTCATCAGTGTTTTATAGTTTTCTATATATAGGTCTTTTGTTTCTTTTGGTAAATTTATGCCTAAGTACTTTATTATTTTCATTGCAATGGTGAACTGGATTGTTTCCTTAATTTCTCTTTCTGCTTTCTCATTGTCAGTATATAGGAATGCAAGGGATTTCTGTGTATTAACTTTATATCCTTCAATTTTACTATATTCATTGATTAGCTCTAGTAATTTTCTAGTGGTGTCTTTAGGGTTTTCTATGTAGAGGATCATGTCACCTGAAAACAGTGAGAATTTTATTTTTCTTTTCCAATCCGGATTCCTTTTATTCTTTTTCTTCTCTGCTGTAGCTAGAACTCCCAAAACTATGTTGAATAGTAGTGGTGAGAGTGAGCACACTTGTCTTGTTCCTGATTTTAGAGGAAATGCTTTCAATTCTTCACCATTGAGGATGATGTTTGCTGTGGGTTTGTCATATATGGTTTTTATTACGTTGAGGTATGTTCCTCCTATGCCTGCTTTCTGGAGAGTTTTTATCATAAATGGATATTGAATCTTGTCAAAGGCTTTCTCTGCATCTATTGAGAAAGTCATATGGTTTTTATCTTCCAATTTGTTAATATGGTATATCACATTGATTGATTTATGAATATTTATGAGCTTGCCATTTATCTATTTTATATGTGGTAGTTTGTATTTGTTAATCCCAAAACTCCTAATTTATCTCCCTCCACCTCCTTTCTCCTTTGGTAACCTTTGTTTTCTATGTCTATAAGTCTGTTTCTCTTTTATAAATAAGTTCACTTGTGTCATATTTTAGATTTCACACATAAGTGACATCATATGGTAAGTGACATCATATGGTATTGATTTTTCTCTTTCTGACTTACTTCACTTAGTATAATAATCTCTAGGTTCATCTGTGTAGCTGCACATAGTGTGATTTCATTCTTTTTATGGCTGAATAATATTCCATTGTGTCTAGTCAAGGCTATGGTTTTTCCTGTGGTCATGTATGGATGTGAGAGTTGGACTGTGAAGCAGGCTGAGCGCCAAAGAATTGATGTTTTTGAACTGTGGTGTTGGAGAAGACTCTTGAGAGTCCCTGGGACTGCAAGGAGATCCAACCAGTCCATTCTGAAGGAGATCAGCCCTGGGATTTCTTTGGAAGGAATGATGCTAAAGCTGAAACTCCAGTACTTTGGCCACCTCATGCGAAGAGTTGACTCATTGGAAAAGACTCTGATGCTGGGAGGGATTGGGGGCAGGAGGAGAAGGGGCCGACAGAGGATGAGATGGCTGGATGGCATCACTGACTCGATGGACGTGAGTCTCAGTGAACTCCAGGAGTTGGTGATGGACAGGGAGGCCTGGCGTGCTGCGGTTCATGGGGTCGCAAAGAGTCGAACACAACTGAGCGACTGATCTGATCTGATCTGATCTGTTTATATATACCACTTTATCCATTCTTCTGTCAATGGACATTTAAGTTGCTTCCACATCTTGGCTAGTGTAAATAGAGCTGCTATGACCATTGGGATCCAATGTGTGTTCCCACCAACAGAGTAGGAGAGTTCTATTTTTCCACAACCTCTCTGGCATTTGTTATCTGTAGGATTTTTAATGATGACCATTCTAACTAGTGTGAAGTGGTACCTGGCCATAATCTTGATTTGCATTTCTCTAATAATCAGTGATGTTTAGCATCTTTTCAGGTGCCTATTGGCCATCTGTATGTTTTTGGTAAAATTTATTTAAAATTTTTTTTAAACTGACATAAGATATAGAAAACTTGAACTGCTCTATATGCTTTCAAAAGTATAAGGAAGAAATAATACCAATCTTACACAAATGCATCTAGTGAAGATAAAAAAAGATTTAAAAAAAGGTTTCACTTTGTGAAACCAGAAAACCCTGATACTAAAAGCTGACAAAGACACTGCAGGAAAATAAAATTTAAAACTCAACATTCACATGAGCGTAGATGAAAGTTTTAAATAATTACAAACACAATCCAGTCATATATTAAAAGGTTAATACACCATAGCTATGTGAGGTTTATTTCAAGAATGAAAGTATGGTTTAATATTTGGAAATCAATCACTATAATTCAACACATGCAGAGAATAAATGAGAAACACGTGTTATCGTCTCATAGATGTAGGAAAAACATTCGACAAAATTCAATACCCACTCCTCTTTAAAAACAAAAACAAAGCAAAAACAGTGCTCAAACCAGGAATAGCAGGGAACTTCTTAAATCTGATAAAGGATAGATTTTTAAAAAACATATCTAACATCAAATTTAATGTGAAAAACTGAATTATTTCCTCTTTAGATTGGGAAGAAAAGAATGTCTGTTCTCATTTATATTTGACATTGTTCTGGAGGTTCTAGGCAGAAAAAAAATAAAGTGATTAAAAACTTAAACTGCTTTTGTTTGCAGACAACCCAATTGTGTACATAGAAACCCCCCCCCCCAAAAAAAATCTACAAGCTACTGGAACTAATAAGTGAATACAGCAAAGTTGTAGGAGACAAGGAAGCCTGGCATTCTGCAGTCCACAGTGTCTCAAGAAGTTGCACACTACTTAGCTACTGAACAACAAGGAGACAAGGTTAATATATTAAAACATCAATTGTATGTCCTCTTCTGGCAGCAAACAATAGGAGGGGAGAAAAACTTTATCAAAAGACACAATATGACATCTTAAAAACAATACTCAGTTCAGTTCAGTTCCATCGCTCAGTCGTGTCCGACTCTTTGCGACCCCATGAATCACAGCATGCCAAGCCTCCCTGTCCATCACCAACTCCCTGAGTTCACTCGGACTCATGTCCATCGAGTCTGTGATGCCATCCAGCCATCTCATCCTCTGTCATTCCCTTCTCCTCCTGCCCCCCAAAACAATATCACTTAACATCAAAAATATAAAATACCAGCAATAAATCTAATGAAATATGTGCAAGACCACTACAGTGAAAACTGCTAAGCTTTTTTGAATAAACTATTTTAAAAATAAATGACAAGATATACCATTTCCTATATAAGAAGACTCAAAATGGTTAAAAATGACAATCCTCTCAAAATTAACTTATAGAGCCAAAGCAACCCCCAACCTAATTCCCACCAGGGTTTTAATAGAAATTCACAAACTGAACCTAAAATTTTTATAGAAATTTCAATGACCATGAATAAAATAAGGCAATCTTGAAAGTGATGAAGTTGGAGGACTCACATTATCTAATTTCCAGGCTTACTACAAATTTACAAAAGTGAAGATGTTTTCTCACAAATATTAGAATGGACAAATATATCCAAGAACAGAATGGAAGGACTTTTCTGGTTGTCCAGTGGCTAAGACTCTGCTCTTCTCAGTCAGGAAACTAGATTCCACATGCTGCAAAGAAAGATCCCGCATATCACAGCTAAGACCCAGAACAGCCAAATGAATAGACAAATCAATTTTTAAAAATAGAATAGAGAATCCAGAGATAGTCCCATGCATGTACAGTCAATTGGTCTTCTGCAAAAGCTCTATAGTTAAGGGAAAGGAAAGTCTTTCAACAAAGTGGCTAGACTTTGAAAGAAACCAGACACAAAAGAATACACAACCATTCAATTTACTGAAGTTTCCCCCAAAAAGCAAAATTCTGATCCACAATGGTAAAAACTGTAACAGTGGTTTTAGGTGATGGTAGGATGGGCTTGACTGGAAAGAAGGCAAGAGAGAGGCTTCTGCAGCAATGGGAATGTTCTATATCTTGATTTGGATGATAACATACATAGATAGATTTGTCTAATTTTAGCAAGCTTAAGTTCGGTGCATTTTACTGTATATAAATGATACCTCAAAAAATTGAAGGATGGAGGAAAGGACAGTAGGTAGGAATGGCAGGTCAAAGACAAAGAACCATAAAATTAAATAACATATTGGTGCTTGAACAAAGTCTCCGTTCAAAGCGTCTGGAGCTGCACAGGGAGGGAGTGAGGATAAGGTGGCAGCAGCAGTGATTGATACCATCACTGAGGTGTCTTTCAAACATAGCAGGTAAGTTTATTCCTGAATCCCACTTGGGCTTCCCTGATAGCTCAACTGGTAAAGAACCCACCTGCAATGCAGGAGACACAGGAGACGCTAATTCAATCCCTGAGTCAAGTCAGGAAGATTCCCCTGGAGTATGGAAAGGGAAACCCATGCCAGTACTTTTGCCTGAAAAACCCCATGGACAGAGGAGCCTGGAGGGCTACACTCCAAAGGGTTGCAAAGAGTCAGACATGACTGAGCGACTGAGCACAACCCCATTTACATTAATGCTCAACTCTTCTGAGGTGTGTATTCCAAATGGCTTGGGGGTGATAGTGTTTCAAAAATCCAGTACACTAGGTCATTTAGGAAGACTCTCTGGGGCATATTTCACCACTGGGCATTGATCCAGGCCCAGCTATTTCTTTCCTCAAGAATCAAAGCTGGGCAATGCCTGCCCCTACTCTGAAGCTTCCCAGGAGAATCTGAAAGTAATTGCAATCAAGGGATGAAAAAAAAAAAAATGAAGCAGAGTTTTGTCCCAAAGCACAAATGGAAAACCACAAAACTGAAATCAATAAATGTTTAAAGAAATGACAACCAAGTGAAATGTTATATCAACTTCACTCATTGTTGGCTTTGATATTTATAAAAACGTCATTGCACCTACTCATATAAAAACCTGCACACAAGGAAGATAAATACTGTATGATTTCAATCATTTGTGAAACTTAAAAATATCGAATTTATTGAAACAGAGGAAAATGGTTGTTTCCAGATTGGAAGGCAAAGACAGGGGAAATGTTGGTCAAAAGATGCAACTTTCGGTTGTAAGACAAATAAGTTCCAGGGATCTAATGTACAGCATGGTGACTGCAGTAAGTACAACCATATTATACTTGTGATTTGCTAAGAGAATAGGTCTTAAGCATTCTCACCATGAAAAAAAAAAAGATCGCTATGTGAAGTGATGACTGTGTTACTTACCTTGCTTGTAACAATCATTTCACAATGTATGTGTGTGTGCTACATTGCTTCAGTCGTGTCCCACTCTTTGCGACCTCATGGATTGCAGCATGCCAGGTTTCCCTGTCCTTTGCTATCTTCCAGAGTTTGCTCAAACTCATGTCCATTAATTCAGTGATGCAATCCAACCATCTCATTCTCCATCGCCCCCAGCAGTAGACATACATAATTTATGGGTAAGCATAAATATATGGTTCACACGCTTTTACTTATAAAGTCTGTGTCAAAAAATTATAGTGGCCTTATCTAGGGATGGGAGCAAGGGTGGGATTTTGAGCAAGAGATGGGCACCACTGGCTTGCCACCATTAACCCAAAAGCACCAACCGAATTCTGTCATTTCTAGGGCCCTTGAGGCGTGTTCTCCCCAAGATATGTGCCCTGGAGACAGAGGTCTCTTGCTACACCAAGCCTTGCAGAAGTGAAGGAGAAGGAAAAAGAAAGAAATGCTGGGTGTTGCTCTCTTTCCCCAAGCTGCTACATCCAGGAGTGGTTCCCTTTGGGGCAAACATTATTTGGCATCTGGATCCCTAACAAGGCATTTGGGGGCTAAGCCTGGCCTACAGGGATTGAGGTATAAATGTTAAAAATCTTTCCTAAGAGCCCTCAGACCCACTTCCCCATCCTTCAAAGCCTCCAGACCCCATTCTCCCTGCAGCCCAGCTTGCCACCCAACAGATACTTCCAAATCCAAAGAGCAGAGAAATATGTTCTACCCTTGGCTTAGTGCCTGGCATCATAGCTCACCTGCCAGGTAAGTGGGAATGAAGTAGAACAGTTGGAAGCTTAAAGAAAGAGCAGGAGTTCTGGGGTCTGCCAGATTTTAGTCCAGCAAGACTAAATAAAGTACTTGAGGAAATAACAGCTAACATCTTCCCAAATATGGCAAGAGAGAAAGCCTTGAAATTGAAGCTCAGTGAACCCCAAGCAAAATAAACCTATAGCAATCCAAACCAAGATACATCACAATTAAATTTCTGGAAACTACAGATAAAAAATCTTGAGACTAGTCAGAATAATTATGCCTTATCTATAGGGGAAAAGCAATGAGGGATAGTGGATTATTCATCAGAAACCATGAAGCCAGAAGGAAATGGCACAGTATTTGGTTCAGATGCTGAGAGGAAAGAATTGCCAGTTCAACAAAATATCCTTCAGAAATGAAAAGGAAATGAAGACATTCTCAGATGAAGGAAAACTCAGAAAATTTATCTTTAGCAGATATATAGAAAGGATATAGAAAGGAAGTTCTCTGAAC
Source organism: Bos indicus (assembly GCF_029378745.1). Taxonomy (NCBI): domain Eukaryota; kingdom Metazoa; phylum Chordata; class Mammalia; order Artiodactyla; family Bovidae; genus Bos; species Bos indicus. The sequence goes on along the minus strand of NC_091766.1, from coordinate 6,968,308 downwards.
ACAAAGGAAAATACATGCTTACTTGTGCATGCTGAACACGAGTATCCACAGAGATACATTTAGACAAAGAGTATTTTATCTGAGTACGCTCATCAAAGAGTAGCGACCCGACTTGTTTGCATCCAACAAAAATGAAAATATAAAATACTGCTAAGGTTTAAGACAGATGCTCCTCCACTGTGGAAAACAGCATGGAGGCTCTTCAAAAAACTAAATGAATTACCATATGACCCAACAATCCCACTCCTCAGCATGTATCTGGACAAAATTATGACTCAAAAAATACACACGCCCCTATGACCACAGCAGCGCTGTTCACAATAGCCAAGACATGGAAGAATTCTAAGTATCCATCAAACAGATAAGTGGATAAAGAAGATGTGGTACATTCATACAACGGAATACTGCTGCTGCTAAGTCGCTTCAGTCGTGTCCGACTCTGTGCGACCCCATAGACGGAAGCCCACTAGGCTCCCCCGTCCCTGGGATTCTCCAGGCAAGAACACTGGAATGGGTTGCCATTTCCTTCTCCAACGGAATACTACTCGGACCTAAAAAGTAACGAAATAATGCCATTTGCAGCATCATGGATGGAACTAAAGATCATCATACTCAATGAAGTAAGTCAGAAAGAAAAAGACAAATGTCATGGGATATCACTTATACGTGGAATCTAAAACATGACACACATGAACCCATCTACAAAACAGAAACAGGCTCACAGATGCCGAGAAAAGACCTGTGATTGCCAAGGGGGATGGAGGGGAGGGGCAGACTGGGAGTTTAGGGTTCAGTTCAGTTCAGTTCAGTCGCTCAGTCGTGTCTGACTCTTTGTGACCCCATGAATCGCAGCACGCTAGGCCTCCCTGTCCATCACCAACTCCCGGAGTTCACCCAGACTCACGTCCATCGGGTCGGTGATGCCATCCAGCCATCTCATCCTCTGTCGGCCCCTTCTCCTCCTGCCCCCAATCCCTCCCAGCATCAGGGTCTTTTCCAATGAGTCAACTCTTCGCATGAGGTGGCCAAAGTACTGGAGTTTCAGCTTTAGCATCAGTCCTTCCAAAGAAATCCCAGGGCTGATCTCCTTCAGAATGGACTGGTTGGATCTCCTTGCAGTCCAAGGGACTCTCAAGAGTCTTCTCCAACACCACAGCTCAAAAGCATCAATTCTTCGGCGCTCAGCTTTCTTCACAGTCCAACTCTCACATCCATACATGGCCACAGGAAAAACCATAGCCTTGACTAGATGAACCTTTGTTGGCAAAGTAATGTCTCTGCTTTTGAATATGCTATCTAGGTTGGTCATAACTTTTCTTCCAAGGAGTAAGCGTCTTTTAATTTCATGGCTGCACTCACCATCTGCAGTGATTTCGGAGCCCCAAAAAATAAAGTCTGACACTGTTTCCACTGTTTCCCCATCTATTTCCCATGAAGTGATGGGACTGGATGCCGTGATCTTCGTTTTCTGAATGTTGAGCTTTAAGCCAACTTTTTCACTCTCCACTCAGAGGGATGGTATGGGGAGGGAGGAGGGTGGAGGGTTCAGGATGGGGAACACATGTATACCTGTGGTGGATTCATTTTGATATTTGGCAAAACTAATACAATTATGTAAAGTTTAAAAATAAAATTAAATTAAAAAAAATAAAACCATTTCAGTATTAAATAAATAAATAAATAAAAGTCAAAAAAAAAAAAGAGGCTTTTTAGTTCCTCTTCACTTTCTGCCATAAGGGTGGTGTCATCTGCATATCTGAGGTGACTGATATTTCTCCCAGCAATCTTGATTCCAGCTTGTGTTTCTTCCAGTCCAGCATTTCTCATGATGTACTCTGCATATAAGTTAAATAAACAGGGTGACAATATACAGCCTTGACGTACTCCTTTTCCTATTTGGAACCAGTCTGTTGTTCCATGTCCAGTTCTAACTGTTGCTTCCTGACCTGCATACATATTTCTCAAGAGACAGATCAGGTGGTCTGGTATTCCCATCTCTTTCACAGTTTTCCACAGTTTATTGTGATCCACACAGTCAAAGGCTTTGGCGTAGTCAATAAGGCAGAAATAGATGTTTTTCTGGAACTCTCTTGCTTTTTCCATGATCCAGTGGATGTTGGCAATTTGATCTCTGGTTCTTCTGCCTTTTCTAAAACCAGCTTTAAGGAAGTTCACGGTTCACATATTGCTGAAGCCTGGCTTGGAGAATTTTGAGCATTACTTTACTAGCGTGTGAGGAGTTTAGGGTTAGCAGATGCAAATTATTACATATATAATGGATAAACAAAAAGATACTATTGTTTAGCACAGGGAACTATATACAATATTGTGAGATAAACCACAAAGGAAAAGAATATAAAAAGGAATGTATATACATACATGTATAACTGGATCACTTTGTTGTACAGCAGAAATTAACACGACACTGTAAATCAACTATACTTCAATTTTCAAAAAAGATAGATGCTGCAAGGTCTTTGTAATGAGAATCGTGCAAACTTCTTATAGATAGAATTCCCAAGTTTCACTTAGGGCATCAATTCTTAACTTTAACTATGATTCTAATCATTGTAGTTTTCTGAAGTTATTGATATTCCCAACGCTTCCTATCTCCTCGTTTGTGTGCATTTCTTTGTGTGTGTGTGTGTGTGTGTGTAATAAAATTTTATTAAAGTATAAAGGAGAGAAAGCTTCTGACATAGGCATCAGAAGGGGGCAGAAAGAGTACCCGCTTGCTAGTGTTCACAATGAAGTTATATACTCTCCAATGAATCCAAAGAATGTCTGGAGGTTGTAAAGACCTCATCAGACCTATTCCCATAAGTTACACTTTAAGATAACAGAATTGGCCAGAAGGTTTAATCCAAAGACTGTCCTTAGGCAAGATACATTATTGTTATATAATCCTAAGGAATGTGGAGAAAGAAAAAAAGTTTGTCCTTTCTTCCTCCTTGAGAATTCCAGACCCCTCTCTCCTTGGGGACCCCTAGACTCTTTATCAACCTGCCTAGGAAATGACTCTCTCATTCCCCCCTTTTCTTTTAGAATTATGTTGCCTAGGGAAAAGGGGCGTCGTTCTCGTTCCATAACTGCTTCCGAGCTGACAAGGGGCGTTGTCCCTAAATTGGTGAGGCAACATATTCTCCTAATCCTCATATTGAGGATATCTGATCCAGGAGCCCCAAATAGTAGCTGGAGGAAGTTACAGCAGTAGCAGGAGTTTGAGCAACCATTTGTAACTTAAAAGTTTTCAAGCGGCTAGAAACAAATCCAGTTATACAGTTACAGAAGTTAGAGATCAGATGTTTAGCACACATAAAACGCAAAATAAACTATAGCAATATTATGATGGCTATTGTTCCCTGCTTCCCCAGCCTAAAGAAAAGAACATTAGAAAATGTGTAGGACTTCTCTGGTGGTCTAGTGGCTAAGAATGTGCCTGCCAATGCAGGGGTTATGAGTTCGATCCCTGGTCCAAGAAGGTCCCACACACCTCGGGGAAACAGCCCACATGCCACAACTACTGAGCCCACGTGCGGCAACTACTGTGAACATGCTAGGTTACATGACAAAGAGGAATTAAGATTGCAGATGGGATTGTTTGCTAACCAGCTGAATTTAAAATAAGGAGATTACCCTGGATTGTCCAGGTGGGTCCAAATGTAATCAAAAGTGTTCTTAAAATTTTGAGAGCTGTTGCATTTGAGTGATAAACATATTAAAGTTCATTGTTAAACTCTCTCAATGTTTGTATCCATTAAAAAGTTTTATAATAAAAAATTAAAAATAGTTTTAAATGTTCAGTGTCATGAAAGACCAAGAAAAGTTGAGGAACCAAGAAAAGGCTCAGATGAAAGGATATAAGAAACATGACAATTAGATGTACCTGATACTGGACTTGGATCAATGAGAAAAAAATATTGCTACAAATTATAGACATTTGGGAGACAGTTGGAGATACTGACGTCTAGATTATCTATTAGAAAATAAAACTGTCAATGATTAATTTTCTGTACTTATTATTCTGTACTTATAAATTTATTGTAGTTTTTAGGAGAATACTCTTGTTCTTAGGAAATACACAGTAAAAGTATTTAGGGATTAAAGGGTAATATATCTGAAACTTTCCCTATTATATGTATGTGTATGTGTATATATATATATGTGTGTGTATATATATATATATATATAGTGAGAGAAGGAGCAACTTGCAAAAGCGGGGAAAAAAAGACTGACAACTGGAGAAACTGGGGGGGGGAAAAACAGAGAAGTTCTGAGTAATATTATTGCAAATCTTCTGTGAGTTTGCAATTATTTTAATTTTATATTATTTATATGTTATCCATCAAGTTACTAGATGTACATCAAAACTTATCCGATTGTTCAAATTTGTGTGGTTTCTCATATACTGATGACATCTAGGTAGTTTAGAAATTAAATAAAAAATGAGGAGGGAACATCAGGCACAAAGGCAGAAAGGGGTGTGAAAGGAATGCTGTATTGGGAGGGAAGGACACTTGCTTCTAGTTAGAGTTTGGGTTTCATGGAGATAGGACAACTGTGAGAAGAGTGGGGGAACTGGGAGGTCATCATGGTTGTCCAGTTCAGTTCAGTCTCTCAGTCGTGTCTGACTCTTTGCGACCCCATGGACTGCAGCACGCCAGACTTCTCCGTCCGTCACCAATTACCGGAGCTTGCTCAAACTCATGTCCATCCAGTCGGTGATGTCAACCAACCATCTCATCCTCTGTTGTACCCTTCTCCTCCCGCCTTCAATCTTTCCTAGCATCAGGGTCTTTTCCAATGAGTGAGTTCTTTGCATCAGGTGGCCAAAGTACTGGAGTTTCAGCTTCAGCATCAGTCCTTCCAATGAATATTTCAGGACTGATTTCCTTTAGGACTGACTGGTTGGATCTCCTTACAGTCCAAGGGACTCTCAAGAGTCTTCTCCAACACCACGGTTCAAAAGCATCAATTCTTCGGCGCTCAGCTTTCTTTATAGTCCAACTCTCACGTCCATACACCATGGCTGTAGGTTGACTTTTCAGCCGCACTACGTAGGTTATGATCTACACGCTCACAGAACGTATTTCCCAGTTCGGACGCTCGGGGGCGCCAGGACAACACCGCGCCCTAGGTTTTCTAGAAGACTTGGAAAATAATCCATCACCCGAAGAAAAAATTAAAAACCACACAATCTGATGATGGGAAACATAAAAGGAAGCTGAACAAAACAAAATCAATAAATATTTGAATTAATTGTCTTCTTAAACTCATAGGACATCGATTTCATTCATTGTTGTCTTTAACATCAGGACTTTCCTGGTGGCTCAGACGGTAAAGAGTCTGCCTGCAGTGTGGGAGAACCGTTTAGACCCCTGGATCGGGAAGATTCCCCTGGAGAAGGCAATGGCAACTCACTCCAGTATTCCTGCCTGGAAAATCCCATGGACAGAGGAGACTGGCAGGCTACAGTCAATGGGGTCGCAAAGAGTCAAGACACGACTGAGCAACTTCACATTCTTAACATTCTTACAAAATGTCACGAAGTTGGAAAGTTACTTGTGGGTTAGGAGTGCTCCGTTTGCAAGAATTCCTGCAAATGCAGGATGAATGATGCTGTATAGGGGTCCTGAATGTAAAAAAAATGAAGACCTTTCATTTTGCATTCATTTTTACCTCCCAAAAACATTTTAAATAATAATTATTAGAGAACGGACAAGGACTTGAACACCTGTACACGTCACCAAAGACAATACACAAAGAAGGACATGAGAAGATGTACAACATTGTTAGTCATTGCTGCTGCTGCTGCTGCGGCTAAGTCGCTTCAGTCGTGTCAAGTCACAATGAAATGCCTTTACACACCTATCAGAATGGTTAAAATAAAAAACACTGACAAAATCGAGCATTAACGAGGATGCAGAGTAATCAGAAGTCTCATAGGTTACTGGTGGGAATGCAAAATGGTTTGGAAAAGAGTTTGACAGTTTCTTATAAACTTACATCTACCATGTAACCCAATAATCTTAATCCTAGGTATTTACCCTGAAGAAATGAAAGCTTGTGCCTATGAATATTCAGAGCAGCTTTATTTGTAATAGCCAAAAGCAGGAAACAACTTAAATGTCTTCCAACAAACAGCTGTTCATCCACACAATGAAATGCTACTTGGCATTAAAAAAGATCGAACTACTGATAACATATAATGACCCGGATGATTCTCTAGGGTTGTTGAGTAAAAGAAACCAACCTCAAAGGTCACAAGTCTGTACAATATTATTTACATAACATTCTCAAAATGACAAAATTATGGGGGTTGTGATTGCCAGATTATGGTTGCCAAGGGTTAGGAAAGTGTGGGAGTGTTGATTACAAAGAGGCAGCGTGAGGGAGTTCCTTTGGAGGATGGAACAGTGTTGTGTCCTGATTGTGGTGGTGGTTACTTGACTGTGACAAAATTTCACAGTGCATTTCACAGCAGTTGCGTGAATATTAAAATTGGTGGATTCCAAATAAGGTCTTTAGTTAATTATTAGTGTCAGTGTCAATGTCCCGGTTTTTATAGCTGCCTATAATCATGTAACTACACATGATATTTATATGTAAATATATAATGCATTATTATATTTAAATTCATTATATGTAAACATATGTTGTGGTGGTTGTTTTAGTTGCTAAGTTGTGTCCAACTCTTTGTGACCCCATGGACTGTAGCTCCTCCATCCGTGGGATTTCCCAAGCAAGACTACTGGAGTGGGTTGCCATTTCCTCCTCCAGTGTATATATATATATATATAAAATGATATAATTGTAAAAAGTTTTATTGGAGGAAGCTGAGTGAAGGATACACAGGACCTCTCTGTATCATGTTTTTGACTTTCATGTGGGTCTAAAATGATTTCAAAATAAAAAGGTGTAAAAAAAATAAAAATAGTATGTACTTTACTAACAGTTTTTATTTCTACTAGAGTGATTCTAGCTTTCAGCCTATTTTGGTGTGCATAACACAGTTTCCGTGTGCCCAAACAGGTAGACCTATACGTTGCATTATCCATTTTTATCTCAATCAATCATCAAAAATAACTCCTGTGACATAAAAGAACACAGGTTGACCCTAATGCCAGCCCAAAACTGTGGGCAGAGACTTCTCGACCCCTAAAATGTCTTCTCTCTACGTTAGACACATTGTGAGGAGGAAAGGCAATGATGAACAAACCAGTAGCGACCAGAAACAGTCAAACATTTTTCAATTATCAAAAAGCACATTTGTAATAGAGGTTTCCATCCATGACCCTTAATAATGAATTTTGTCCCAGGATACCTTGAAGTATTAGCTAATATTAGTGTTACTGATGGGCTTCCCAGGAGACACTAGCGGTAAAGAACTTGCTCGCCAATGCAGGAGTCATGAGATATGGGTTCGATCCATGGGTCTGGAAGATCCCCTAGAGGAGGGCATGGCAACCCACTCCAGTATTCTTGCCTGGAGAATCCCATGGACAGGGAAGCCTGGCCGGCTATACTCCACACCTTTGCAAAGAGTCAGACATGACTGAAGCGACTTAGCAGGCAGGCAGTGTTACTGTCAGGGTGATTTGAAACAACCAAGAGTTTATTTCATTCTAATAGCTTCCCCTTTTCACTTAAACTTGGGAGCCCTGTTTTATAATGTTGATAATGCTACTAGTTTTTAAATATTCACATAGTCGGGGGTATGTGCCCAAATATATTTTATCAATAGATATGCAAGTTCAAAATTATTTGGAATATAAAAGACGGTCAAAGTGATTATTCATCAGGGAAATGAGAACCACAACCACAATGAGACACCACTTCATACCACCCATTAGGGTGGCTGTAATTTTTTAAAAAAATGAGTGTCAGTGAGGATAGGAAGAAATTGGAACTCTTGTGCATGGTCAGTGGAAATAGAAATTGGTACAGGCACTGCGGCATACAAAATTAAAAATAGAATTACCATATGACCCAGGAATTCCACTTATGGGTGGGTGTGTGTGTGTGTGTGTGTGTATATATATATATATATATATATATATATATATATATCCAAAGGAAGTGAAAGCAATGTCTTGAAGAGATATGTGTATGCTCATGTTCGTAGCAGCATTATTTACAATAGCCAAAATGTGAAAGCAATTGCTACATGAACCAGCAATCCTGGTTCTATGAATATACTCAAAAGAACTGAAAACAGGGACTCCAACAGATGCCTGTAAGCCAGAGTTCACAGCAGCACGAGTCACAGTAGCCAAAAGTGGAAAGTACCCAAATGTCCATCAACTGGTGAATGGATAAACAATGTGTGGTCCATTCATACAATGCAATATTTTTCAGACAGAAAAAGGAATGAAGCATTGGCACATGCTACAATGTAGATGTGGAGAAGGAAATGGCAACTCACTACAGTATTCTTGCCTGGGAAGTCTCATGGACAGAGGATCCTGGCAGGCTACAGTCCATGGGGTTGCAAAGAGCTGGACATGACTGAGCACGCACACACACGTAAGGTAGATGAACCCAAAAACGTTATGTTAAGTGAAGGAAGTCAGATGCAAAAGGTCACACATTGTACGATTTCATTTATGTGAGATGTCCAGAATAGGTAAATCCATGGAGCTGGATTCAAGGTTGGGGGGATGGGAAATGGGGATTGACTGCTAATAGGTATGAAGTTCCCTTGTAGGAGGGTTAAAATGCTTGGGAACTAAACAGACGTGGTGGTTGCCCAACATTGTGAGTGTGCTAAATGGCACTGAACTGTTTACTTTTAATGGTTAATTACTTTTTAATGGTTAATTTTATGTCATGTGAATCTCACCTCAATTAACAAGTAACGTTTGCAGAGAAGGAGAAATAACACATGACATCCCTTATATGTGGAATCCAAAAAGAAATGATACACATGAACTTACTTACAAAACAGAAAGAGACTCATGGACATAGAGAATAAACTTAGGGAGCTTACAGTTGCTGGAGGGGGGAAGGGTTGGGGAGAAGGGATAATTAGGGAGTTTCGGGTAGACATGCACACACTGCTATATTTAAAATGGGTAACCAACAAGGACCATACAGCACATGGAACTCTGCTTAACCTTATGTGGCAGCCTGGATGAGGGGAGTTTGGGGGAGAGTGGATACACGCATATGTATGGCTGAGGCCCTTCACTGTTCACCTGAGACTGTCACAACCTTGTTAATTGGCTTGCTGCTGCTGCTAAGTCACTTCAGTCGTGTCCGACTCTATGCGACCCCATAGACGGCAGCCCACCAGGTTCCCCCATCCCTGGGATTCTCCAGGCAAGAACACTGGAGTGGGTCACCATTTCCTTCTCCAATGCATGAAAGTGAAAAGTGAAAGGGAAGTCGCTCAGATCTCGAAGTCGCTTCGCGATCCCATGGACTGCAGCCTACCAGGCTCCTCCATCCATGGGATTTTCCAGACAACAGTACTGGAGTGGGGTGCCATTGCCTGCTCTGGTTAATTGGCTTACTCCAATACAAAATCAAAAGTTTTTTTTTTTAAAAAGAAATAATATCTGCAAACCATTGTTCCCATCAGTAGGAAGTCAAGGACATACGCTAGCGGTCAAGCAGGTCCCCCAGAGCTGGGGGAAGTCTTCTGAGCCCAGAACTTGCAGAGAGTTCCCCCAGAGAGGCCCAGAGTCACCTTGATCCTGAGCTCAGGGGTAAAAGAAAAAGCCCAGAACAAGACGTGGTCGCCCTCTTTCCCAAAGAGACGAGCCATCAGGGACAGAGTGTAGAGCAGACAATTAGCAGGTGCCCTAACAGGACACGAGGGACTGAGCCTGAGATGTGAGGATGGACAGGTAAATTGGGCTCTGCCGGGTTCTCCTGCTCCCTTCTGTGGGGCCAAAGACCTCGCTCCATGTGGCAGGCAGCCCAGGAGAATCCCAGCAAAAGCTGTGTCACCTCCTGCCAGACATCTCCAAAGCCAGAGGAGACACCTGCCACAGGTGAGTGGGGAGAGAGGGAAGCAGACAGGAAAAGAAACTAGCAAGATGGGGGCTGTGCCTCTCCAGCCAGGCTGCTGTATGACCTTGGGAAAGTGACTTTGCCTCTCTGAGCCTCTGTTCATTAGTCTGGATAATGAGTACCAAAAAAATGGGAAGCAAATGTTATGTGGCAGCCCGGATGGGAGGAGAGTTTGGGAGAGAATGGATACGTGTATAAGTCTGGCTAAGTCCCTTTGTTGTCCACTTGAAACTATCACCGTATTGTTAATTGACTATACTCCAATACAAAATTAAAACTTACGGGAAAAAAAAAAAGGAAGCATCCTGTGTGCACAAGGCCTGCTAAGAGGTTCCAACTTCTGGGTCCTTCATCGCAGAGTTTTAAGAGCTTTGGAACAAGTTCAGCTCAGTTCAGTAGCTCAGTGTCTGACTCTGTGACCCCATGAACCGCAGCACGGCAGGCCTCCCTGTCCATCACCAACTCCCAGAGCCCACCCAAACCCATGTCCATGGAGTCAGTGATGCCATCCAACCACCTCATTCTCTGTCGTCCCCTTCTCCTCCTGCCCTCAATCCCTCCCAGCATCAGGTCTTTTCAAATGAGTCAGCTCCTCACATCAGGTGGCCAAAGTATTAAGCTTCAGCATCAGTCCTTCCAATGAATATTCAGGACTGATTTCCTTTAGGATGGACTGGTTGGATCTCCTTGCAGTCCAAGGGACTCTCAAGAGTCTTCTCCAACACCACAGTTCAAAAGCGTCAATTCTTCGGCGCTCAGCTTTCTTTATAGTCCAACTCTCACATCCATACATGACCGCTGGAAAAACCATAGCCTTGACTAGACGGACATTTGCTGGCAAAGTAATGTCTCTGCTTTTTAATATGCTGTCTAGGTTGGTCATAACTTTCCTTCCAAGGAGTTAATGTCTTTTAATTTTATGGCTGCAATCACCATCTGCAGTGATTTTGGAGCCCAGAAAAATAAAATCAGCCACTGTTTCCACTGTTTCTCCATCTATTGGCCATGAAGTGATGGGACCAGATGCCATGATCTTAGTTTTTTGGATGTTGGGTTTTAAGCCAACTTTTCACTCTTCTCTATTTTTTTTTCTTTTTTTTTTTTTTTTCCACTCTTCTCTTTCATTTTCATCAAGAGGCTCTTTAGTTCTTCTTCACTTTCTACCATAAGGGTGGTGTCGTCTGCATATCTGAGGTTATTGATATTTCTCCCAGCAATCTTGATTCCAGCTTGTGCTTTCTTCCAGCCCAGAGTTTCTCATGATGTACTCTGCATAGAAGTTAAATAAACAGGGTGACAATATACAGCCTTGATGTGCTCCTGTTCCTGTTTGGAACAAGTCTGTTGTTCCATGTCCAGTTCTAACTGTTGTTTCCTGACCTGCATACAGGTTTCTCAAGAGACAGATCAGATGGTCTGGTATTCCCATCTCTTTCAGAATTTTCCACAGTGTATTGTGATCCACAGAGTCGAAGGCTTTGGCATAGTCAAAAAAGCAGAAATAAATGTTTTTCTGGAATTCTCTTGCTTTTTCCATGATCCAGCAGATGTTGGCAATTTGATCTCTGGTTCCTCTGCCTTTTCTAAAACCAGCTTGAACATCTGGAAGTTCACGGTTCACGCGTTTGGAACAAGAGAGACTGTGAAATGTTGGGTAATGGGTTATTCTCTCCAAGCCTCCTCATCCTATAAGTGTGCCTATCTTGGATTAAGCAAGAAGAAGCATGTAGAATTCCTTGTCTTGGTGTTGGGTGCAAAAGGAGCATGTGAGAAATGTTAGCTAGGCTTTCCCTGTGGCTCAATGGTAAAGAACCTTCCTACAATACAGGAGACACAGGAGACCTGGGTTTGATCCCTGGGTTGGGAAGATCCCCTGAAGGATGGCATGGCAGCCCCCTCCAGTATTCTTGCCTGAAGAATCCCATGGACAGGGAAGTCTGGTAGGCTACAGTCCATAGGGTCGCAAAGAGTGGGACACTACTGAAGCGACTCAGCACACGTGCATGCAAGAAATGTTAGCAAGGGACTTCCGTGGTGACCCAGTGGTTAAGAATCCACCTGCCAATGCAGGAGACACGAGTTCAGTCCCTGATCCAGGAGGATCCCACATGCTGCAGAGCAACTAAGCCTATGCACCACCACTTCTGAGCTCAAGAGAAGCCACAGCAATGAGAAGCCCATGAACGGAGCTAGAGAAACCCTATTTACAGCAAGCAACAAGGGCACGGTAAAGATAAACAAATAAAGTTTTAAAGGAACTGTTAGCTATTGGTCGCAGAGTAATAGGGATCCAGTGCAGGATTTTAAGCTAGGGAGAAGCAGGTCATCTCATCCTGGTAGAGGCCACTGTGGAGGTTGAACCAAAAGAGCCAGCCTGGAGCCAAAGTGACCAGAGAAGGAATGGGTTTGGAATCTAACAGTGACAAGATGAGAATCTGGTAGGGTGCTGGGAACGAGAGGAGGAGTCAGGAAAAAGAGGGGGGCAGGTTAAACTGTAAGTTTGATGTGAGTGGGGTTGAAGGAGACCTGGCTGCTGCCCAAATCTCTGGCCCAAGTGACGGGGTAATCAGCAGGGTCACTGCTAAGCTCAGGTACAGTGAAAACAGGACTGAGGGTAGACGCTGAGCAGGGTTTGCTACAAGGTTTGTGGGGACCTGGGCACGCTTGACAGAAACAGACACCCAGGAGGTGTGTCTGGACCCTTGGGATGGGAGTTCGAGAGACAGCGATCTTGACCACAGAACGGGGTGGCATCTATCACTACTTGCCCACTCATCTGGGGCCTCTCTCTCCTAGTGAGTTCCTTGAGGATAGGAGGGGACCATGATAGGTTTCCCAGATGGCTCAGTACAGAACAATCAGCCTACCAATGCAGGAGACGCAGGAGACCCGGGTTGGATCCCTGAGTCAGGAAGATTCCCTGGAGAAGGAAGTGGCAACCCACTCCAGTATTCTTGCCTGGAGACTCCCGTGGACAGAGAAGCCTGGCAGGCTACAGCCCATGGGGTTACAAAGAATCAGACACAGCTGAGCAACTGAACATGTGGACCGTGGTGTGTGTGTGTGTGTGTGTGTGTGTTGTATGTAATATATCAGGCATGCAAAAAAAAAAGCATAGATCATAACTCATGCTGGAACACAGCTGTATTCACCACTCAACTTAAGAAGTAGAGCATCCACGTGCATCTCCCTACTCCCATGTTCTTGTTTGCCTCCTTCTCCCTCTTCTCCCTCTCTGCTTGTCTGTCTCTCTCTCTCCCCTCCCCTCTCCCCATCTCTGAAATAACCAACATCCTACATCGAGTCTTTATCACTCCCATGCACATTTTTCATCTTTACTACATGGGATGTGTCTACCAACAACATATAGAATTGTGCTGCATGTTTTAAGCTTTACATATACATGGCATTATTCTGCATGGATTCTTCTGTGATGGTTTCCTCATGCTTTTGACATTCATCCAGGTTGGTGCGAGCTGTCCCACATTTGCCCCCTTTCTGTGACTTATAGTGTGCGCTAAGTACCAAGTCGCTTCAGTCATGTTCAGCTCTTTGCAACACTTTGGACTGTAGCCTGCCAGGCTCCTCTGTCCCTGGGATTTTCCGGTCAGGAATACTGGAGTGCATTTGTCGTGCTGTCCTCCAGGGAATCTTCCCGACCCTGAGATTGATCCCACGTCTCTTTTCTCCTGCATTGGCAGAGGGGTCTTTATCACTAGCGCCACCTGGGACTTACAGTAGCATCCACCGAATGGGAACATGGTAGCTGATGGATGCGCCTCTATCATGAATGAATGCTTCTCTTTCCAAACTTCCTTGAGCATGCCTTAGAGTGCACCTTCAGAAGAATTCCTCTGTGGTAGAATTGCAGGTGGAGAGAGGTACTCTGTCTTTGTCACCAGCTCAGAATTACTGGCCACATGCTGGGGAACGCCTCAGTGAAGATGTGCAACAAGTGGTCAGTGAGTCAACAAGAAAGTGAAATAGGACATGTAGACTCCCGGGGCAGGAGAGGAGAGGAACAGGGCAGCAGGCAGATGGGCTCAAAGGGAAGGTTCCTCCCCCAGGCCCAGAGAACACAAGTCGTCAGAGGACCAAGGAATGAGCAGTCACTGCGCACTGATCTATAGGAGAGAGAAGGATTTGAGATGACCTGTGGAAGCCAGAGCTAAGTCCTGAAGGAAGAGCCTTTGAGGCAGAGAAAACAGCAAGTGCAAAGGTCCTGAGGTAGAACCAGTCTTGGACCAAGAGACCCGTGTGGCTGGAAAACAGTAAACAAATGGAGATGGGAGAGGTCAACAGGGGCTAGACGTCACAGAAGTTGAGTTTTTTTTTTTAACTTTTCCTTTTTAAGATTCCACATATACGTGATACCATGAAGTATTTGTCTTTCCCTGTCCAGCTTATTTCACTTATCATAAGGTTCTCAATATATCTATATTGTTGCAAGTGGCAGGATGTCCTTCTTTCTCATAGTTGAGTAATATTCCATTGCATATATATATATATGTATATATATGTAAAACACCACATCTTCTAGAAGTTGATCAACTTCTATCCATTCGTCCACTGTTTCCATATCTCAACTATTGTAAACGATGCTGCACTGAACATGAGAATACAGGTATCTCTTTGATGTCCCATTCTTATTTCTTTTGGATGTATAACTACGAGTGGGATTGCTGGATCATATGCTAGTTCTATTTTTAATATTTGAAGAAACTGCATATTGTTATCCTTGGCAGTTTCACCAGGATTTGGAATTTTACTCCAAACTTTGTGGGGAAAAAAGTGCGATGTGAAGTCAATCAGTTCAGTCGCTCAGTCGTTTCTCACTCTGCGACCCCGAGGACTGCAGCACGCCAGGCTTCCCTGTCCATCACCAACTCCCGGAACTTGCTCAAACTCAGGTCCATCGAGTCAGTGATGCCATCCAACCATCTCATCCTCTGTCGTCCTCTTCTCCTCCCACCTTCAATCTTTCCCAGCATCAGGGTCTTTTCCAATGAGTCAGCTCTTCGCATGAGGTGGCTAAAGTACTGGAGTTTCAGCTTCAGCATCAGTCCTTATGAATATTCAGGACTGATTTCCTTTAGGATTGACTGGTTGAATCTCCTTGCAGTCCAAGAGACTCTCAAGAGTCTTCTCAACACCACAGCTCAAAAGCATCAATTCTTTGGTGCTCAGCTTTCTTTATAGCCCAACTCTCATATCCATACATGACTACTAGAATAAACCATAGCTTTGACTTGACAGACCTTTGTTGGCAAAGTAATGTCTCTGCTTTTTAATATGCTGTCTAGCATATTAGTCATAGCTTTTCTTCCAAAGAGCAAGCATCTTTTAATTTCATGGCTGCAGTCACCATCTGCAGTGATTTTGGAGCCCCCCAAAAGTGAAGTCTGTCACTGTTTCCATTGTTTCCCCATCTATTTGCCATGAAGTGATGGGACTGGATGCCATGATCTTAGTTTTCTGAATACTGAGTTTTAAGCCAACTTTTCACTCTCCTCTTTCATCAAGAGGCTCTTTAGTTCTTCTTTGCTTTCTGCATCTCTTGCATCTCCTGCATTGGCAGGCAGATTCTTCACCACTGTGCCACCTCAGCCTAAAACGTAAAATAAAAAGTTAAACTAGAAAGCAAAAACAAACTTGTACTTTTCAGAAACAATTAAAAAGTATTGAACACAAAAAAGTAAGTGATGAAACAGAAATGCAAGGTAATTATAGAAATGAAGAAGTGTGATATACCATTTGAAAACCAACAAAATAAATATCAATCCCAGGTATGTGGTAGGGGAAAGCTCTTAGGGGGTCTACTACTAAATCTTAGGGAAATGAATTTATTGTTTAATGACAAGAGTAAATTTAATCTATTGAATCCTAGAAGTTGATCAAAGTATATCCATGAAGCTCTATGGAACAAATCTTAATGAAATTAAGGTGATTAAATAAATAAGACAACTAAACCATTCTTAGGCTTCCCTAGTGGCTTAGACTGTAAAGAATCCACCAGCAGTGTGAGAGACCTGGGTTTGATCCTTGGGTTGGGAAGATCCCCTGGAGAAGGGCATGGCGACTCACCCAGTATTCTTGCCTGGAGAATCCCCATGGACAGAGGAGCCTGGGGTCCATGGGGTTGCAAAGAGTTGGACACAACAGAGCCACTAAGCACAGCACAAACCACTCCTAGGACTTAATTGCACCAAGAGGCATTGAATACATAAAATTCTCAGACAGGGTTATGAGAGGTAGGACTTTGCTTTTAATTTTAGTTCTGTTAGTTTAGTAGAAATTAAGAGAGAACTTAGCACCTTCAACAATGCTATTGACATTAAAAAAAAAGCAAGAATTTCAAAAGCTGCAATAGACCTAGTGGTAATCACCTTCAGGTCTGTCCCTCACTTCTCATTTCTGACCTCATCTCCTGTGCCCATTCTGGTTTCTTGAATAAACCAGAGATGCTCCTTCCTCAGGGCCTTTGCACTTGCCATTCCCTCTGCTTAGAACACTCTTTCCCCCAGGATGTTCTTATAGCTCTGTTTTCTACTTCTGGCCCGTATAGTAATATTTCCCTTAATCAGGAAGGAGGAGCTTGAACAAAAGTAAATTAGGTCTTACCCTTCAAATTTCCAATACCAAAGAAAGGCAATGCCAAAGAATGTTCAAACTACCACACAACTGCACTCATCTCACACATTAGCAAAGTAATGGTCAAAATTCTCCAAGCCAGGCTTCAACAGTACATGAACCATGAAGTTCCAGATGTTCAAGCTGGTTTAGAAAAGGCAAAGGAACCAGAGATCAAATTGCCAACATCTGATGGATCATCAAAAAAGCAAGAGAAAAACATCACCTTCTGTTTTATTGAGTATGCCAAAGCCTTTGACTGTGTGGATCACAACAAACTGTGGAAAATTCTTAAAGAGATGGGAATACCAGACCACCTGACCTGCCTCCTGAGAAATCTGTATGCAGGTCAAGAAGCAACAGTTAGAACTGGACATGGAACAACAGACTGGTTCCAAATCGGGAAAGGAGTACGTCAAGGCTGTATATTGTCACTCTGCTTATTTAACTTATATGCAGAGTACATCATGTGAAATGCCAGAATGGATGAAGCACAAGCTGGAATCAAGATTTCTGGGAGAAATATCAATAATCTCAGATATGCCTCTGGAGAAGGCAATGGCACCCCACTTCAGTATTCTTGCCTGGAAAATCCCATGGACGGAGGAGCCTGGTGGACTGCAGTCCATGGGATCGCTGAGGGTTGGACAAGACTGAGCGACTTCACTTTCACTTTTCACTTTCACTTTTCACTTTCATGCATTGGAGAAGGAAATGGCAACCCACTCCAGTGTTCTTGCCTGGAGAATCCCAGGGACTGGGAGCCTGGTGGGCTGCCGTCTATGGGGTCGCACAGAGTCGGACACGACTGAAGTGACTTAGCAGCAGCAGCAGCAGCAGATATACCTTAGAGATGAGCCCATTCCCCTTGCATTAGAAGCATGGTGTCCTAACCATGGAGAAGGAAATGGCAACCCACTCCAGTACTCTTGTCTTGAAAATCCCATGGACGGAGGAGCTTGGTGCAGGCTATCCAGGGGGTCGCAAAGAGTTGGGCATGACTGAGCGACTTCACTTTCACTTTCAAACCATAAATGTTATTGGTTTTCCTACCTTTTCATGCCAATTTATTCCATTAAAATACAATGAAATGTGCTTTTAAATCCTCAAAAAAAAAAAAAAAGAAGCATGGTGTCCTAACCAGCGGACCTCCAAGTCCCAATTACCCATATTTTTATTTTTAAAAAATTGTTTTTCATTCTAAAAATATAAATTAAATGTCACAGGTTCTAGTGAGTCTTACACAGTCATAAAACTGTTCCAGGTTGCCCAGACTTCTGCAAGTATCAGATGTTCCAAGACTGCTATTCACTGGGAATATCATTTCTTCTCTGTCCATCCACAAATACAGCAGAGTACTGTTTGAGA
Source organism: Bos indicus (assembly GCF_029378745.1). Lineage (NCBI taxonomy): Eukaryota > Metazoa > Chordata > Mammalia > Artiodactyla > Bovidae > Bos > Bos indicus. Next base: position 6,950,293 of record NC_091766.1, on the reverse strand, counting down.
CATTTAATAAGAACATTACCCAAGCTCTTTTGCCTCTTCATTCTGCATGCTTTCTTTTCATACTTTCTTGTAAGCTTTTGATTTTATAATCATCAGAACATTGCACCTACAAGTTAGACAAAAACTACAGGGCACAAGCAACCCAAGTAAACCTTAACTATTTGAAACCAAGACCAGCCTCAAAATTCGAAGATAATGTTTACTCAGACTGAAGAGGAATGAAAGTGGGTCATTTGTAGATGTGGATGGATCTAGAGTCTGTCATACAGAGTGAAGCAAGCCAGATAGAGAAAAACAAATGTTGGATATTGCCACATGTATGTGGAATCTAGAAAAATGGTACAGGTAAACTTAGTTCCAGGGCAGGAATAGAGGTGCAGATGGAGAGAAGAGATCTGTGGACACAAGAGGGGAAGGAGAAGATGGGACAAATTGTGAGAGTAGGATTGACATATATACACAGCCATGTGAAAATAGCTAGCTAGTGGGAAGCTGCTGTGTGACACAGGGAGCTCGGCTTAGCTCTCTGTAAGGACCTAGAGAGGTGGCCTGGGGTGGGGGCTGGGGAGTGGGAGGGAGGCCGGGGAGGGGGTGTATATGTATACATATAGCTGATCCCCAGGTGACGCTAGTGGTAAAGAATATACCTGTCAATGCAGGAGATGTAAGAGACACGGGTTCGATCCCTAGGTTGGGAAGATCCTGTGGAGGAAGGCATGGCAACCCACTCCAGTATTTTTTTTTTAATTTTATGGTTATTCATCTTTTTAATTGAAAGATAATTGCTTTACAGAATTGTGTTGGTTTCTGCCAAACATCAACATGAATCCACCATAGGTATACATATGTCCCCTCCCTCTTGACACTCCAGTATTCTTACCTGGAGAATCCCATGGACAGAGGAGCCTGGTAGGCCACAGTCCATAGCATCGCAAAGAGTCAGACACGATTGAAGTGACTTAGCACACACGCATAGCAGAGTCACTTCTTTGTACAGCCGAAACTCATACAATGTTGTAAAGCAATTATACTCCGATAAAATAAATAAATACTAATAAATATAAAAAATGAAGATAATGATAAATTGGTACATCTTGCATAGCACAGAGCATTTTATAGGTACACAACACACTGCTTGCAGTTGTTGTTGCTATTTAGACACTAAGTTGTGTCTGACTTTTTGTGACCCCATGGACTGTAGTCTGCCAGGCTCTTCTGCCCATGGGATTATCCCAGTAAGAATACTGGAATGGGTGGCCATTTCCTCCTCCAGGGGATCTTCCCAACCCAGGGATTGAACCTGCCTCTCCTGCAGCTCCTCCATTGGTAGATGGATTCTTTTCCACTGAGCCATCTTAATTTGAGTTCTCCCCAAAGCAGATTCTGAGTCAAGAACTTGAGTGCTAATATTTATTTGGAAAATAATCCCAGAAGACTCAGTGAGTGTTTGGGGAAAGAAGGTGTGGATGAGTAGGGATCCATGTGAGAACACACCCCAGAGCTCCCTCACTCAGAAGGGATGAAGCTGGGACATTCACCCAACAAGCCCAGTCCCTCACTAGCCAAAAGTCGTTCTTGGGATGTCAACCGCCAGCACTTCCTCATTACACCGTGTGCAGGTTAAGCCTGCTCCAGTGATCAGATAAAGCCTTGGTGCACAGAGACACAGGTGGTAGAGGTGAGAGATGGTCAGTGTGCTTAGGAGCTGTCCACCAAGCAGCTAGTGACACCCTGCAGGTGGGCTGTGAAGAATGAATGGTGTGTTTATGTGTTTACTGATGGAAATGATCCAGCAAATGGGTGGGGGGATTCAGCTGCAGAAAGAGTGGGAAGAATTGATGAACGGCTGAACTAAGGAGAGGGGATGGATCCAGGGTGCAAAGGAGGGGCTGCCTTGACCAGGACCCTGGACAGCTCCTCCGTTTCCTTTCTGATTGATTCAGGATGGCTGAAATTGGGGCAAATCTCACCCTGGTCTCTGAGTTCCTGCTCCTGGGCCTCTTGGAGGACCCCAAGCAACAGCGGCTGCTGTTCATACTCTTCCTGAGCATGTACCTGGTCACACAGCTGGGTAACCTGTCCATTATCCTGGCCATCGCCACTGACGTCCGGCTCCACACTCCCATGTACTTCTTCCTGGCCAACCTGGCCTTTGTGGACATTTGCTTCACCTCCACCACCATCCCCAAGATGCTGGCCAACCACGTGTCAGGACACAAAGGGATTCCTTATGCTGGCTGCCTGGCCCAGATGTTCTTCTTCATCTGGTTCGCTGGCATCGACAGCTTCCTGCTGACCGCCATGGCCTATGACCGCTATAAGGCCATCTGTCACCCTCTACACTATGCCCTGTCTGTGACACCACAGCTCTGTAGCGTCCTGGTGGCAGCATCCTGGACTGCAGCCTTCGGGAATGCCCTGACCCACACAGTATTACTGACCCGTCTCTCATTCTGCACCCACAACCAGATCCCCCATTTCTTCTGTGACCTGAGCCCTCTGCTGAAGCTCGCCTGCTCTGACACCTTTCTCAACAATGCAGTGGTATACACTGTGGGCGCCCTGCCTATCATCACCCCCTTTGTGGGCATCTTGGTCTCCTACACACGCATCTTTGCTGCCGTGTTGAGGATACCGTCCACGAGAGGCAAGCGGAAGGCTTTCTCTACCTGTGGCTCTCATCTCTCTGTGGTGTCCCTGTTCTACGGCACCATCATTGGGGTTTATTTCAGCCCCATGTCCTCCCACGCGGCCCAGAAGGACACGGCTGCTGCAGTGATGTACACTGTGGTCACTCCCATGCTGAACCCCTTCATCTACAGCCTACGCAACAGCGACATGAAGGGCGCCTTGGGGGCCCTCATCAGCAGGAGGCCAGTTTTTATTCAGTGACCACAGCATTGCGACATCTGAGTGTCCAGATTCAGCCCCCATCTGTCCTGAACTTTCCTGCACAGTCCCAATCTTAGACAGTTCCTACATTTCACTCTTGGTTAATTTGTTTATTACTTTATCCTTCCAACAGATACTTATTGAACATCTGTTGCATTTTACTATTGGTTGGTTACTATTTATACTCTTTCAAGAGTCTGGCAGGGGACAAAGAAAGTCTCCGACCTTGTGGCACTTAAACTGAAGTCTAAAGAACTCATCATGGTCAAAAAGAAGTACTCTAGAAACCAGAGAGACCAGGGTTCAAGTGCTATTTTGTGTTAAGGTCAGGTTAAGCTGCTGTAACAAAGAGCCAGAAAGGCAAAAGCTCAAAGGGTGTAAGGTTTTGCAGATTCTTGGATTTTTAGCAATAGAGTTCCTTCAAAAAACAGCAGACATCTGGTCTAGTACTTCTAGTTGCTAGGAACCATATACAGTGTTTTTTTCCTAGCCAGAGTTCTAAGTCTATTTAATTTACAGTATTTGGTTTCTTGAACTACCTACATCTTTGTCATTCTCTGTTAACATTCATTTGAAACAATAGCCTTGGGCATGAGGCAAAACCCCTATTTAAACTGTTTGAGAGAAGAGAAAGCTGTTGGCTCTTCCAATTGCGCGGTATTTCTGACTTTCAAAACTGGCTTGTTCTTGGGTCAGATCACCTCTTTCTTGTGATTCCTTGCTGTTGCAGCAAGGAGCGGTCAACTTATGCTGGCATTCTCACTCTTCCCAATCACTTCTAGAAACACAGACTCAGTAGACCTATGGTCTACATTTCCGGTAGGTTATACCAGGTGATGACGTTACCAAATATTGTTCTTTGACATAACAAGGTTCACCAGCATTCCAGTCTGCAATATTTGTGTCCTTGCCACCAGGTCACTAGACTAGTGCAACTGATTTTTTATTTTTGTGATTAGAACACTCCACTTCTGATACTAATTTTTGTATTAGTTAGGATGAATAGCCTATTTGCTATATTAGGGTTTCTATAACAAAAATACCACAAATTGTCAACATATGGCTTAAATAAAAGAAATGTGTTGTCTTGCACTTCTGGAGACCCTCAGTCTTAAATCAATGCAGTACCAGTTTGCTTTCTTCTGCGGCATAAGCGAATGAAGGTCTCTTCCGTGCCTCTCTCCCCACCTGGTGGTTCACTAGCTCTCTTTGGTGTCCCTGACTTGTAGATACCTGCTTTCATCTTTACATGTCATCCTCCCTGTGTGCATGGCTATCTCTAAATATCCCCTTCTTATAAGGACACCAGTTACTTTGGATTAGGAATCCATTTTACTCTAATATGACCTCATCTTAACTATTATATCTGCATGCATGGGTGCTCACTCTGTCATGTCTGACTCTTTGTGACTCCCTGGACTGTAGCCTGCCAGGCTCCTCTATCCATGGAATTTTCCAGGCAAGAATACTGGAGTAGGGTGTCATTTTCTACTTCAGAGGATCTTCCCTACCCAGCGATCGAACCCGCATCCCCTATGTCTCCAGCACTGCAGGCAGATTCTTTACCGTTGAGCCATCAGGGAAGCCCCTTTATACGTGCAACAGTCTTATTTCCAAATAAGGTCACATTCAGAAATATTGAGGGTTAGGATTTCAACAAATGAATTTGGGAAATGGACATAATCCAATCTATAACATCTGCTAAAAACAAAAAAAAAAGACAAAAAGTAATGACTCAAACAAAATAGTTTATTTCTGTCTCATGCAACAGTCAGAATTCTAGGTCAGTGGCTGATTCTGCTCCTTTCAAGCATTCAGAAACCCAGATTCTTTATATCTTATTTCTTGCCTATTTCCCAGGACATTATTATTGTCTGTAACATTGAAGCTGTGAACCCTAGATTGTCGAAAAATAATCAGAGAGCTCAGGGGAGACAAGCCCATTATCTTGAAGTGCTATGTACTTCTCACATTCCACACTGGGTTATGAAAGCGAAGTGTTAGTCACTCAGTAGTGTTGACTCTTTGCAACCCCATGGACTGTAGCCCACCAGGCTCCTCTGTCCACAGGATTCTCCAGGTAAGAATATTGGAGTGAGTAGCCATTCCCTCCTCCAGGGGATCTTCCCAGCCCAGGGATCAAACCCAAGTCTCCTGCATTGCAAGCAGATTCCTTACCATCTGAACCCCCAGGGAAGCCCACAGTGGTTTATAAATAGCTGCAAAACAAGCAGGAAGGTTCTTTACCGCTGAGCCACCAGGGAAGCCCAGGGCTGTACATCAAAATTTCATGTTATTGATAGTTACATAATCCAAATATGTGTCATCATAGTGGGTCTTGTGACCCCTGATAAGATCAAGAAGGAATGCAATCTTTTGAAGAGTTGTCTAATTAATGCTAGGAGCATGTTGCTCTCTACAGCTGAGCAGGTACTCCTATCAGTGGGGAGGTTTGGTGTATAACGCACAGTTGCGTTACACAGTTACACAATCACAGTTGAGGGGAGAGAGGAGGTCAAAGGACAGAGACGGCTTTTTATGTTTAAATTTTTATTGTCTTGTCGTAAAATATGAATTGTACTTCACAGCACATTTCAAAAGAAGACTCTGGAGAGTCCCTTGGACTGCAAGGAGATCCAACCAGTCCATCCTAAAGGAAATCAGTCCTGAATATTCATTGGAAGGACTGATGCTGAAGCTGAGACTCCAATACTTTGGCCACCTGATGCAAAGAACTGATTCATTGGAAAAGACCCTGATGCTGAGAAAGATCAAAGGCAGGAGGAGAAGGGGACGACAGAGGATGAGATGGTTGAATAGCGTCACCGACTTGATGGACATGAGTGTGAGCAAGCTCCAGGAGTTGGTGATGGACGGGGAAGCCTGGCATGTTGCAGTCCATAGGGTTGCAAAGAGTCGGACACGACTGAACTGAACATTTCATGGAAGGAGATACCCTTCTTGGGAACTCTACAGCCATCATCATCTGATTCCTCTGGTGTGATTTAGGGACCTGGGCATTACTTTAAGGCTCAAAGAGGCATAAGCTCAGTGCATGGTTTCAAGATAATTCTCTGTAACACTCAGCAGGCGATTTGCTCCCAGGCAGTAGCCATACCCAAAGCTTTTTCCTGGCCAAAGTATTTGTATTGCTTGATTTACCCAGGTCTGTTTATCACCTGGTGTCTGGACCAGCCCTTGTGGTTCTTACGATCGCAAGACACACCTTAGCAACAACCACTGGGCAACTTTGTAAAAATAAGATTTTTTATTCACAGGTCCTCAAGGGTATAGGATGCACTAGGGGCCACATAGTGAAATCACAGGTAGAGAGACAGCACAGACATGGTGCTCTGCCCTTATTAGAGTCCAAGGAGCAGGGTGCCAGAGGTTTTTCAAGTTCACTCTTTATTGTCTAGTTTAAAACCTAAGAACAAGAATGAGGGTACAGGAAGGGAGAAGTGGGGCCACTCAAGCGGTCAGTTATCGAGGTTACCCAGAACTTTCTGCAAGGAGAGCTTCATGGCTGGGGCTGATACCAACCAAGGTTCTTAGCTTTCCCCAATCAATAGAAACTTAAAGAAAAAGAAACAGAAATTCAGGCAAGGCTCTACTGAGGCTCCTGCTGTAACAAAGAGGAGCGAGAACAAGTAACAGTTTCCCTTGCTTGCTCAATGCCTTCATGGGTGAGCTTGCTTGGGAGCTTGTTCTTTGTATAGGGTGAGGGTACAGGTGCATCCAGCGGCTGGCCAGAGGGGTGGCTTAGGTGGTTTGCCCACCCTTTTGGTGGTGTTGAGGGGGCATGCACAGTACCCTGGTTTTGCTCCTGACACCCACTTTTGCTCCCGGCTCTTCAGAAGTGGCAGTAGGGGTTCTTTGGTCTTTTTGTGTCTTTTGTTTATTTGCTGAAACTGTGCTTGAAAGAAAGTGAAAATGAAGACGCTCAGTCGTGTCTGACTGTTTGCGACCCCATGGACTGTAGCCCACCAGGCTCCTCCATCCATGGGATTCTCTAGGCAAGAACACTGGAGTGGGTTGCCATTTCCTTCTCCAGGGGATCTTCCCGACCCAGGGATTGAACCCAAGTCTCCTGCATTGCAGGCAGACACTTTAACCTTTGAGCCACGAAGGAACTGTGCTTACCTGCAGCTATTTTTAATCCCATATAGTTTTGTTTTTGTTTTTGTTTGCTCTAGGAGAGGTGTGTCCAGTTGCAAACATTGCAGCTCTGCAGCAAAGGGTCCCAGGTCCCAGCCTGTCTCAGGGCAGCCTTGTTCCTCATCTGGTTGTTTATCTTAGTAACTGTGTCATACAATTGCCAATATGTTTATCCAAGATGGATGAATTACTATTCAGGCGTAAAAAAAGAGGGAAAAAAATCATGCCATTTGTGACAATATAGACCTTGAGGCAATTATGCTAAGTGAAATAAGTCAGACAGGGAAAGAAAATACCATTTGATCTCATGGCAACCCACTCCAGTACCCTTGCCTAGAAAATTCCATGGATGGAGGAGCCTGGTGGGCTACAGTCCATGGGGTCGCCAAGAGTCGGACACGACTGAACGACTTCACTTGCACTTTCACTTTTCACACAATTATATGTGGAATCTAAAAAACAATATCAGGAACACAATATCAGGAACTTCCCAGGTGGTCCAGTGGCTAAGATTCATGCAGGGTCCCAATGCAGGGGCCAGGTTTCAATCCCTAGCCAGGGAACTAGATCCTTCATACTGCAACTAAGACTTGACTCAGTCAAATAAAGAAATAAATATTTTTTTAAATTAAAAAAAAATCAACAAAATGAACTCATAGATACAGAGAACAGATTGACATTTACCAGAGGCATGGAGTGAGTGGTAGGGAAAATGGGTAAAAGTAGTCAAAAGGTACAAACTTCCGGTTCTAAAATAATTAAGTCATGAGGTATAATGTACAGCATGGTTCACATAGTTAATAATACTGTACAGTATATTTGAAAGTTGCTAAGAAAGTAGATCTTGAAAAGTTCTTTTCAAAAAAATATTTTGTAAGTACGTCTGGTGATGGTTGGGTCTTTCTGCTTGTTTTTATTATAGTTGATTGTATTAGCTTCACGCATACTGCAAAATGATTCAATTATACATGTATGTGTATGTTACGTATCAGTTATGAGGTAGGAGATAGATGGGCTCCAGGTTGGGCATTTACAATCAGCCAGTCTCCTCTTTGAATTTCCTGAGGCAAGAGATAGGCGGGCTCCAGCTGAGGAATTTACAACCAGCCTCTTGTTTGCTTTCAGAAATGGAAGCAACAACAGATACAGGGTAAATAGCCATTAAAGGATGTTTACAGGCCTCCTGCAAACATCTCAAGGGAATAATTATGGCAAAGATGGAGAGAGGGAAAAAAACCCTGTTTGAGTAAAGGATAAGGGAGACGCACAAGGGCTCCTTGGAGTCAAAAGTCAGGAGATAACTCCAGGCCATAAAGAGTCTTGCTCCTCCCAGAAGCCTTCACTTCAAGATCCATCTTAGCTGAAGGGTGTGTGTGTACCCCAGGAGAGGGTCCCAGGGTAGAGCAGGTGTGGAAAAAGAAACCCAGATAGTTGGCCTGAAGGAAGACAAAGACCAGGAGAACCGACCTATATAAATGACTTAACCGCCTCTTTGCCATGCGCCTGATCACTAAGGGGAACGCCCACATCCTGTCCCTCTGGCTGTGTATCTCTGCCTTGCTTCTGTCTCAGCTAAACCAACTCTTTCTCTCTGTGCTCTCCCACTTGTTGTTGCGCTATGTCTCTAATAATAAACTTTGTATCTGCATTCACAGTTTCTGCCTCCACGATAAATGCACTTTTCAGTGGGGACAAATATCCAGAGAAAATTATCTTCTAGCTTGTAGCCCTTGCTGGTCTGGTGACTTAGGATTCCTGGTTCTCATCCAGACTACCCAGGTTCAATTCCTGGGCAGGGAATTAAGATCTTGCTTCATGCCACTGCTCCCTGCTGCCTCATTGAGATCAGTTATACATGTATATCTATATTTTTTTAAATTCTGTTCCATTATAGTTTACAGGGATGGTTGTTAACTAGACTTATTGTGGTGGTCATTTCGTAATATATACAAATATGACATTATGATGCTGTGCACCTGTATGTCACCTTGGATATGTCATTTCACCCTCTAAGCTCCGGTTGTCTCATGTATAAAATAAGGGTAATAACACCTAGTGTAAAGGGATGTTAGGAGGAGTGAATGAGATAATATGGTTCATGAATGACAGGCAAGCAAGGTGATTTTAGATGTGGAATGAGGACTTGCCTGGAAGTCCAACAGTTAGGACTCCACACTTCCACTGCAGGGCACAAAGGTGTGATCCCTGGTAGAGGAACTAACATCCCGCGTGCTATGCATCTTGGCCAAAAAAAAATTTTTTTTCAATTTTTTAAAAGTGTGAAATAGACAAACACATTTTACTTGAATGTAAATCAGGAGAAAACACAATTGGCACCTAGAGCCTGCACTATGATGAGGCCAAAGATGTTATCTGAGATTATTTTTAATTGTCATATGGTAATAATATGGTGGTGGTTTAGTCACTAAGTCATGTCCGACTCTTGCGACCCCATAGATTGTAGCCCGCCAGGCTCCTCTGTCCATGGGATTCTCCAGGCGAGAATACTGGAGTAGCTTGCCATTTCCTTCGCCAGGGTATCTTCCCAACCCAGGAATCAAACCCGGGTCTTCTGCCTTGCAGGCAGATTCTTTACCAACCGAGCTACAAGGGGTAATCAAAACAATGTAAACGAGTGTTTTACAACCACACTCCCTACAAAGAATACCTGAAAAGACAAATTTCATTACCTTCTCAAAACTTTGTCCCTTCATTAATCATTTCTAGTTGGAGACACTTTTTTTTTTAACTTTTTAAAAGACATGTTTGTTGAAATGGAATTTACATTCAGTAAAACTTGGTTTGAAATTTGACAAATGCAATCATCATCATAGTTAAAGTGTAGAACAGGTCTTCAGCCCTGTAAACTTAAAAAATATTCACATCCTAAAAGTTGAGAACTACATTTTACTGGGTGTGAATTTTTAAGATAGTATCTCAAGTAACCCTGAGAGAACTGCTCTGAAAAAGTGAGGGGGGAGCCAGGGTATATAGAAGCTTTGCAATGAAGGATAGGTAGTCTGAACATCAAACGGTTATTGTTGATGAAAGAAAATCAGACACGTCAACTTAAGGAATTTAGCACTTTTCTTTGTATGATTTTACTTGAATGTAAATCAGGAGAAAACATATGAAATCATTCTTTTGATAAACACCTTAGCTATCTAGGGCCAGTATCTTGGGTTTTCACATCCTGAGTTCCTCAGGGCTCACCATAGGGAGTGGTTGCAATCTGATGGCTGCTAGATGGCAGGTATTCTTTCCTTCCTGAGTTCCCTTAGAGCTCACCAGATCACGCTGGAGGGCTGTAATTGCTGATGACTGTGACATCCTTTGTTTACCAATATGGCAGGCATTATTCCATTTATTAGCCCCCCCAACCCCCACCCCAAAACCCTATGCAACCAACTCTTCCCTGATTCTTAAGAATCCACTGATTTGTCAAAGGGGTCAAGTTTAATCATTAAACTGATCACAAATCAGATCAGATCAGATCAGTCGCTCAGTCGTGTCCGACTCTTTGCGACCCCATGAATCGCAGCATTCCAGGCCTCCCTGTCCATCACCAGCTCCCGGAGTTCACTCAGACTCATGTCCATCGAGTCAGTGATGCCATCCAGCCATCTCATCCTCTGTCGTCCCCTTCTCCTCCTGCCCCCAATCCCTCCCAGCATCAGAGTCTTTTCCAATGAGTCAACTTTTCACATGAGGCGGTCAAAGTACTGGAGTTTCAGCTTTAGCATCATTCCTTCCAAAGAAATCCCAGGGCTGATCTCCTTCAGAATGGACTGGTTGGAGCTCCTTGCAGTCCAAGGGACTCTCAAGAGTCTTCTAAAACACCACAGTTCAAAAGCATCAATTCTTCGGTGCTCAGCCTTCTTTACAGTCCAACTCTCACATCCATACATGGCCACTGGAAAAACCATAGCCTTGACTAGATGAACCTTTGTTGGCAAAGTAATGTCTCTGCTTTTGAATATGCTATCTAGGTTGGTCATAACTTTCCTTCCAAGGAGTAAGCGTCTTTTAATTTCATGGCTGCAGTCACCATCTGCAGTGATTTTGGAGCCCCAGAAAAATAAAGTCTGACACTGTTTCCACTGTTTCCCCGTCTATTTCCCATGAAGTGGTGGGACCAGATGCCATGATCTTCGTTTTCTGAATGTTGAGCTTTAAGCCAACTTTTTCACTCTCCACTTTCACCTTCATCAAGAGGCTTTTTAGTTCCTCTTCACTTTCTGCCATAAGGGTGGTGTCATCTGCATATCTGAGGTTATTGACATTTCTCCCAGCAATCTTGATTCCAGCTTGTGTTTCTTCCAGTCCAGCGTTTCTTATGCATATAACTTAAATAAGCAGGGTGATGATACACAGCCTTGATGTACTCCTTTTCCTATTTGGAACGAGTCTGTTGTTCCATGTCCAGTTCTAACTGTTGCTTCCTGACCTGCATACAGATTTCTCAAGAGGCAGATCAGGTGGTCTGGTATTCCCATCTCTTTCACAATTTTCCACAGTTTATTGTGATCCACACAGTCAAAGGCTTTGGCATAGTCAATAAAGCAGAAATAGATGTTTTTCTGGAACTCTCTTGCTTTTTCCATGATCCAGCAGATGTTGGCAATTTGATCTCTGGTTCCTCTGCCTTTTATAAAACCAGCTTGAACATCTGGAAGTTCACGGTTCACATATTGCTGAAGCCTGGCTTGGAGAATTTTGAGCATTACTTTACTAGCATGTGAGATGAGTGCAATTGTGAGGTAGTTTGAGCATTCTTTGGCATTGCCTTTCTTTGGGATTGGAATGAAACCTGACCTTTTCCAGTCCTGTGGCCACTGCTGAGTTTTCCAAATCTGCTGGCATATTGAGTGCAGCACTTTCACAGCATCATCTTTCAGGATTTGGAATAGCTCAACTGGAATTCTATCACCTCCACTAGCTTTGTTCATAGTGATGCTTTCTAAGGCCCACTTGACTTCACATTCCAGGATGTCTGGCTCTAGGTGAGTGATCACACCATCGTGATTATCTGGGTCATGAAGATCTCTTTTGTACAGTTCTTCTGTGTATTCTTGCCACCTCTTCTTAATATCTTCTGCTTCTTTTAGGTCCATACCATTTCTGTCCTTTATTGAGCCCATCTTTGCATGAAATGTTCCTTTGGTATCTCTGATTTTCTTGAAGAGATCTCTAGTCTTTCCCATTCTGTTGTTTTCCTCTATTTCTTTGCATTGATCGCTGAAGAAGGCTTTCTTATCTCTTCTTGCTATTCTTTGGAACTCTGCATTCAGATGTTTATATCTTTCCTTTTCTCCTTTGCTTTTCACTTCTCTTCTTTTCACAGCTATGTGTAAGACCTCCCCAGACAGCCATTTTGCTTTTTTGCATTTCTTTTCCATGGGGATGGTCTTGATCCATGTCTCCTGTACAATGTCATGAACCTCATTCCATAGTTCATCAGGCACTCTATCTATCAGATCTAGGCCCTTAAATCTATTTCTCACTTCCACTGTATAATCATAAGGGATTTGATTTAGGTCATACCTGAATGGTCTAGTGGTTTTCCCTACTTTCTTCAATTTCAGTCTGAATTTGGCAATAAGGAGTTCATGGTCTGAGCCACAGTCAGCTCCTGGTCTTGTTTTTGCTGACTGTATAGAGCTTCTCCATCTTTGGCTGCAAAGAATATAATCAATCTGATTTCGGTGTTGACCATCTGGTGATGTCCATGTATAGAGTCTTCTCTTGTGTTGTTGGAAGAGGGTGTTTGTTATGACCAGTGCATTTTCTTGGCAAAACTCTATTAGTCTTTGCCCTGCTTCATTCCATAGTCCAAGGCCAAATTTGCCTGTTACTTCAGGTGTTTCTTGACTTCCTACTTTTGCATTCCAGTCCCCTATAATAAAAAGGACATCTTTTTTGGGTGTTAGTTCTAAAACGTCTTGTAGGTCTTCATAGAACCGTTCAACTTCAGCTTCTTCAGCATTACTGGTTGGGGCATAGACTTGGATTACTGTGCTATTGAATGGTTTGCCTTGGAGACAAACAGAGATCATTCTGTCGTTTTTGAGATTGCATCCAAGTACTGCATTTCGGACTCTTGTGTTGACCATGATGGCTACTCCATTTCTTCTGAGGGATTCCTGCCCACTGTAGTAGATATAATGGTCATCTGAGTTAAATTCACCCATTCCAGTCCATTTCAGTTCGCTGATTCCTAGAATGTCGACATTCACTCTTGCCATCCCCTGTTTGACCACTTCCAATTTGCCTTGATTCATGGACCTAACATTCCAGGTTCCTATGCAATATTGCTGTTTACAGCATCGGACCTTGCTTCTATCACCAGTCACATCCACAGCTGGGTATTCTTTATGCTTTGGCTCCATCCCTTCACTCTTTCTGGAGTTATTTCTCCACTGATCTCCAGTAGCATATTGGGCACCTACTGACCTGGGGAGTTTCTGTTTCAGTATCCTCTCATTTTGCCTTTTCATACTGTTCATGGGGTTCTCAAGGCAAGAATACTGAAGTGGTTTGCTATTCCCTTCTCCAGTGGACCACATTCTGTCAGATCTCTCCACCATGACCCACCCATCTTGGGTTGCCCCATGGGCATGGCTTAGTTTCATTGAGTTAGACAAGGCTGTGGTCCTAGTGTGATTAGATTGACTAGTTTTCTGTGAGTATGGTTTCAGTGTGTCTGCCCTCTGATGCCCTCAAAAATTGTAAGCACACACAAAAAAAGTTTTTAAAAGGATCCTTTGAAACATACAATCCTTAGCATAGTCAAAAGAATAGAATTTAAATATAACCTTTGTAAATTGAAGCAGGTGACAGAGTTGTCTTAAGATAGTGGTGGGATAAATAGCTAATCTAGTTATTGCATCCTGCTTCAGGCTGGGGTTGGTTGGTAGAGAAACTATTTTAACTAATGGAGTTGAATTCTACAGAAATTCTCTCAGGGACAGATACACATTCTTAGATATTTGGCACCTTCTCAAAAGTTCACCCTACTACCACCGTGGAAGGACAAATGGTACCAAGCATGGTCCTGTGGGGTTCCTGGGCACGGAGCCTTTCTGCTTACAGGAAATAGCCTTCATTCAGCTTCCAGCACCTTCCTCGAGGCCCAAGGGGCAGATTCAATCTGTTGCTAATTAGGGAAGGGAGGAGAGGCAAGACCAGGGAGAAACAGTCAAGAGAAACTACAGTGCAGCTTTGGGGAAAGGCCCTGTCTCTCAATCAGTGGGTACACACACAGTATCTTTGAGCTGTTTTGCAGATACTGAAATGCCCTCCAGGTGGGAGAAGTTAAGAATGGTATGCTGCTCACAAGCACATAGACCCCCCCGACCAGTTGGAACCTGAAGGTTAATGATACTGACTCCCACTTACCTAACCCCCAGCCAATCAGAACAATGTCCACACAAGCTGATCACATCCTCTTTGAATCATTACTGTAAAACTTCTCATTATCCTCTCCAAGTTGGAACACACGATTTTGAGGGCATTAGCTTGCTATGGCCCCTTTTGTCTAGCAAAGCAATAAAGCTGTTCTTTTCTATTTCACCCAAAACTCTGTCTCCAAGATTTAATTCAGTATGGATTTACAGAAGCCAGGATTGGCTTTACAAAGAAAGCAAATCATCTATGCTATATATATCAGTCATCACATCTTCAAATACACCTCATCTCCTTGAGCCAGGAGATGAAGAAAACCAGCCTTGAAGTTTGTCAGCATCTTAAATTAGACTAAATCAAGTTACAAGCCGCTGCCGAAAAAGATCTAGTTGAAGCTGTTATGTTATGCTTTGTTTTAACTTTATTGAAGTGTAGTTGACATAATCTTGTGTTAATTGCTGTCACATAGCAAAGTAATTCAGTTATGCTTATATACATTCTTTTTCATATTCTTTTCCATTATAGCTTATCACAGGGTATTGAATATAGTTAGCTGTGCTGTGCAGGAGGACCTTGTTTATCCATTCTTTATATAACCTTTACCTCTGCTGACTCTCAATCCACCCTTCCCCCACTCCTCCTCCCTCTTGGAAACCACAAGTCTGTTCCTACATCTGTGGCTCTGTTTCTGAAAAGTTCATTTATGTTATATTTTAGATTCCACATATAAGTGATGGCATATGTTTTTTGTGTTTCTGACTTAATTCATTTAGTAGAATCATCTCTAGGTCTACCCTTGGTATTATTTTATTCTTTTTTGTGGCTGAGTAGTGTTCTAATATTCTAGTTAGAGACACTTTGGAGCAGAACAAGATTACCTCCTTTAAGCATCATCCATCCCAGTTGGTTTTTTTTTACTTTGTTTTCGAATGACTCCCTCTTCATCATCTAATACAAGGTTTCTGGGGTGCTGGAGAAGACTCTTGAAAGTCCCTTGGACAGTAAGGAGATCAAACCAGTCAATCCTAAAGGAAATCAACCCTGAACGTTCATTGGAAGGACTGATACTGAAGCTGAAGCTCCAATACTTTGGCCACCCTGATACATAGAACCAACTCATTAAAAAAAGACTCTGATGCTGGGAAAGCTTGAAAGCAAAAAGAGAAGCAGATGACAGAGGTTGAGATGGTTGAGTGGCATCACTGACTCAATGGACGTGAGTTTGAGCAAACTCCTGAAGATAGTGAAGGACAGGGAAGCCTGGCGTGCTGCAGTCCATGAGGTTGCCAAGAATTGGACACAACTTGGCAACTGAACAACAGCAAAGGTTTCTATACTCATCAAAACCAATGACACCGCCCTCTATATGCATACTCACTTGCTCATAAAGTCACACGTGAACCCGAGATCTCTTTTGAAGATGATGCGCTGCACTGTCACCTTCTGCGGGCTTTGGCTCTGACCACAGCACACCATGGGCTTCCCTGGTGGCTCAGACAGTAAAGAATCCCCCTGCAATTTAGGAGACTAGGGTCAATCCCTGGGTCGGGAAGATCCCCTAGAGAAGGGATTGACTACCTACTTCAATATTCTTGCCTGGGAAATCCCATGGACAGAGGGGCCTGGTGGGCTATGGTCCATGGGGTTCCAAAGAGTTAGACGTGACTTAGCGATTAAATCGGAGAAGGAAATTGTAACCCACTCCACTATTCTTGCCTGGAGAATCCCATGGACAGAGGAGCCTGGTGGGCTGCTGTCCATAGGGTTGCACAGAGTTGGATGTGACTGAAGCGACTTAGCATGCATGCATGCATAAAGAAAAAAAATACCAAAGAGGACTTGCCTGGTGGTCCAATGGTTGAGAATCTGCCTGTCAAGGCAGGGTATGCAAGTTCAATCTCTGGTCCAGGAAGATCCCACATGCTGTAAAGCAACTAAGCCCATGTGCCACAACTGCTGAGCCTGTGCTCTAAGGCCTGTGCTCCACAAGAGAAGCCGCCGCAATGAGAAACTCATGAGCTCAGTCATTCAATCATGCCCAACTCTTTGTGACCCTCTGGACTATAGCCCACCATTCTCCTCTGCCCATGAAATTTCCCAGGCAAGAATAGTGGAGTGGGTTGCCATTTCCTACTCCAGAGAAGGCCATGCACCACAGCATAGAGTAGCCCACCTTTTGTCAGGGAGAGAAAGCCTACACACAGGAGTGAAGACCCAGTGCAGCCAATAAATTAATAAATAAAATTTTTAAAAATCTTTTAAATATCAAGGAAATGATAGTACCTTTGGTAGACAGACATGGCCTGAGCAGCCACTGCTGATGACCCCTCTCTTCAACCCCTCATAGTTCACCTTCAGACACTTCCCATCACATGCCAACAACTTCTGATACAGAGTGTTCTTGTCCTCGTGTATGGCTGACCAGACACACTAGGGTGTTAATGTCCAGATAGTAGCCATCAATCACTGATTGTGAAGCGTTGGTGGGCAGGACTTCCCTTGTGACCCAGGGGTAAAGAATCTGCCTGGTAATGCAGGAGACCCGGGTTGAATCCCTGGTCCAGGAAGATCCCACATGCCGCAGAGCAACTCAGCCCTTACGCCGCAACTCCTGAGCCTGTGCTCTGGAACCCCGGAGCCACAACTGCTGAAGCCTCATGTCCTAGAACCTGTGTTTTGCAACAAGAGAGGCCACTGCAATGAGAAGCCCATACAGAGGAGGACGAGCCCCTGCTAGTTTCTCTAGCCAAAACTAGAGAAAGCCCCAGGCACAGCGATCAAGACCCAGCATAGCCAAAACTAAATTTTAAAAATTAAATAACTTTAAAAAAGAGTTGGCAAATACGTCCAGCTTCCTGACCCTTCAGCTGGATGACTCTCAGATGTCTTTAGAGCAGATGTCCGAAGTGGTTCAGAAGATCCGAAGTGGAACCAACCCCTGGCTGCCCACAGACTAGGCACTCATGAATAGGCCTCCTCTCCCTATCTTCTTTCCCCACCCCCTCACCAGGCTTCCAGAAACTGTTGCTGGCCAAAATCCTGGCCTTCTCTGCCCACGGAAGCCAAATAAAAGAATAGGGAGACAAGAGTTTGGAGGAAATAGAAAGGCGCTTTAATCCTCAGCCGGCAGAGAGGGGAACGCAGTAGGCTCATGCCTCAGAGTTGTGCCCTCCCCCATCCATCCCTGAGGCCTCTAGGGGCTCATATAAGGCAAGGGCTTGCCGTAGGAGTGGGTGAAGGGGGGAAAAGGTGATAGGACCTTGACTGCTTCCTCTTGCGTTGTTTCAAAGACAGTCTGGCATCAGGAACCCAGTAACTGAGTCTGGCAGTTCAGAGCCTCTGCACCTTCTTTCTGATATGTAAAGGCTGTTGCAAGGGTAAACAGCAGAGAGGGGATGTACTTAGCACAGAGTCAAAGGAAAAAAAAGGGAATTGTAGCTCCTGTACAGTTGGGAGACAGAAAAGCAAACTTGGTTACAGATATGCAGAGTTAGGAACAGTTAAAGCAAAAAAAAAAAAAAAAAAAACTAGGAATGTTCAGGGCTGCTCACTGTTCTCTTAATCTTCTTTCTTCTCAGAAAAGGGAAAGAGAAAAACTCATTCCTCATTTTTTGCTTTTCAGTGCAACAGAACCACCCCCCACACATCCTCATTTTGGGTCTCCTTTGGGAGAAACCCAGAGTAAGGCATGGACAGAAGCGTGGAGGTGACGTGGGAATGACTGAAGTTTGTAAACCCTGAAATAGCGCGTGGAAAACACTCAGCGCCGGGTGCATAATGAATACTCCACTGATGCTATTAGTTGCTTTGTTGTTAATTTTTAAAATTGGGGTTAAAATACACAAAACGTAAGATTTACCATCTTCTTTTGTAAGTGTACCGTTAAGGAGCATTAAGTATCTTCATGTTACTGTGCCCCCATCACTACCAACCATCTCCAGAACTCTTTTCTTCTTGCAAAACTGGGACTGTCTCCATCAGAAACTTGCTCCTCATTTCCACCCCTCAGTCCCTGGCACCCACCATTCTGCTTTCTTCCATCTCTGTGAGTTTGACTATCTAGGAGCCTCGTGGGCTTCCAACATGGAGCAGTAGTAAAGAATCCACCTGCCAGTACAAGAGATGCAAGAGACCTGAGTTTGATCCCTTGGTAGGGAAGATAGCCTGGAGTAGGAAATGGCAACCCACTCCAGCATTCTTGCCTGGAAAATTCCAGGACAGAGGAGCCTGGTGAGCTACAGTCCATGGGGTCACAAAGAGTCAGACACAACTGACTGAGCGCACGCGCGCACACACACACACACACACACACACACACACACACATACACATACAGGGACCTTTTATAAGATGAATCAAGGATTTCCCTGGAGCTCCAGTGGCTAAGACTGTTTGTTTCCACTGGAGGGACCCAGATTCAATCCTCGGTCGGGGGACTAAGATCCCTCACGAATCATACCATACTTTTCCTTCTTTTGACTGGCTTATTTCACCTAAGTATAACGTCCTCAAGTGTCATTCACATTGCAGCACGTGTCAGAATTCCTTTCCCTTTTTAAGGTTGAATGACACTCCACTGTGTGGATGAACCACATTTTTTTCATCCATTCATTCATCAGTGGTCACTAGGGTTGTTTCCACTACTTAGGTCTTGTGCATCATGCTGCCACGAAAGTGGGTGTACAAGTCTATTGTTACTTTTTATCACTTACCCATTAACTCATTCATTCATGCAAAGTTCCAAGACTTCCAATATGCCCATGTTCAAACTGAGAGTATTCTAAGTATTCCATATAATTTGGGAGTAAAACAAACAAACTAACCCAAAAAAAACAGACTCCCTAAGACAAAAGAAGGTAGCTTTTCGGTGGTAAAGAATCTGCCTGCCGATGCAGGAGACATGGGTCCGATCCCCGATCTGGGAAGATCCCACATGCCTCAGAGCAACTAAGTCAGCGCGCCACAGCTGTTGAGCCTGTGCTCTAGGGCCTGGGAATCACAACCACCGGACCCTGCACGCCTGAAGTCCGTGCTCCACAGCAGGAGGAGCCACCACAATGAGAAGCCTGAGCATCGCAACGAAGAATAGCCCCTGCTCGTGGCACCTAGAGAAAAGCTGACACCACAGTGAAGACCCGGCACAGCCAAAAATAAATAAATAATTTTTAAAAAAGAAGGCAGATTTGCTAGATGCCCCAATGTCAGGCCTTCCTAAAAGAAGTGATTCTCAACAAGTAGGAGGATTTAGCCCACCATGGCTCAGACAGTAAAGAATCTGCCTCCAATGCAGGAGACAAGCATTTGATCCCTGGGTCAGGAAGATCCCCTGGAGAAGGGAGTGGCTACCCACTCCAGTATTCTTGCCTGGAGAATCCCATGGACAGAGAGGAGCCTGGCAGGCTACAGTCCATGGAGTTGCAAAGAGTTGGACAAGATTGAAACAATTTAGAAACGCATGCAACACGCCCGCACAAGGCACATTGCTAACGTATGGAAACATTTTGTGTTGTTAGGCCTGGGGGTGAGGGGCTAATGGCACCCAGTGGGTGCAGGCCAGGGATGCTAGTCAACACCCCACAGTGCACAGGATAGACTTATACTACAAAGAAGTCCAGTCCAAAAGGTCAATAGCACCAACGTTAAGAAACCAACCTTAAAGGATGACATGTTTTAACTCTTTACCACCCCATTCTGCATCAGGTCAGAAAGACAGCAGCAGAGGTACCTAGATAGGCTAAATCCAGGATACCAGGTGAGACATCTTGGTGTCAGGTAACATCACAGAGAGAGAGTAAATAGGTATCTAGAAATGTGAAGGGTCTGAAACTTTACTTATAAGCTCACAATTTTTTTTTGTTTTAGTTTTTGAGACTTGGTAATTTATAAAGTACCATATGGGCTTCCCTGGTGAAAGCGAAGTCGCTCGGTCGTGTCCAACTCTTTGCTACCCCATGGACTATAGCCTACCAGGCTCCTCCATCCATGGGATTTTCCAGGCAAGAATACTGGAATGGGTTGCCATTTCCTTCTCCTGGTGACTCAGTGGTAAAGAATCCATCTGCCAAGGTAGGAGACTCAAGTTCAATCCCTGGGTCAGGAAAATCCCCTGGAGGAGGAAATAGCAACCCACTCAAGTATTCTCCCCCAGGGAAATCCCGTAGACAGAGGAACATGCAGGCTACAATCCATGAGATTGCAAAAGAGTTCGATCTTCCAGACCCAGGGATTGAACCCGTATCTCCTACATCTCCTGCATTGCAGGTGGATTCCTTCACTGCTAAGCCACCAGGGAAGCCCCATATAATTATGTATGTATCTTCCTAATCTTGATTATATGTGTCTTTTAAAATTGCTCACTTATTGAATTTTATTTTGAATTATATTGTAAACATTATGAATATATTTCCTTTAACACTATTGATTATTTAATCTTTATTTTCCTTTTTTTTCCCCAAAGAGCTTAAGCTTTTTTTTAACCTGCCAGTTTCATGGATGTTGACAGAAGACACAAGACTCCAGGGTCAGAGACCAAGGACTTTATTTGTCACAGCACAGCATGCGGCATGAACTTCATGTTTTTGCTTTTTCCTCCAAGTCCCCAACAGGGACGGTCCAGGTGCACATTGGGTTTGCACCTCAGCTGAGTAACTGAGTTTAGAAACTTCTGTCTTTTCTGTGGACTATGAACAAACCTGTCCTACCTTTATGTCAGAAGGAAGCATTAACCTTATATGGACAGCAAACAAACCTGCTCTCTGCTCCAGAGCAAGAAATCCTATCTTCCAGGGCTGTTTGCTCTACAAACATCCTTGAAAAGATAGCCAGAAGGCAAGCCATCCACATCCTTGCTCCTGAGCTGTATAGAAATACCTGGGATTCACAGAGGATCCTCTCCCGATAGCGGTAGCTCTGATACCCAATAGACAGTGGTTGTCCTCTGTGAAGGTAATTTGGGCTGGACACCAAGCGTATGAGGTGGCTCTTCAGTACAAGTGTTCAGCGTGGAAACTCTGCAGTCAGACAAGCCTAAGTTCAAATCTTGATTCTGCCTCTTTTCAGCTGTGTGACCTTGAGCGACTTTCTTGACCTCTCTGTGCTCCAGTTTCTCCTGCTGTAAAAATGGGACTAATAACAGCCCCTATCTTATAGGTTTACTGTGAAAATTAATAGATGAGCTTATATATGTGAGGCACTCAGCACAGGCAGATTGAGGGCCACGTCAGTGTTCACTGTGATTATGATTCATTATTATGACAATGCCTTAAAGCTTGTGGTCATGCCTGTTTTTCAGCATTTGTGGGCAAGCTCTGTAACCCACACAGTTCCCTTAGAGTCAGTCTCCAAGAATTTGGGCAGGACACAGAGCCCCTTGCTCCCTCCTCCCCACACTGGCTCCTCCCCCAGTGATTCTTAATGAACAAGGGAGCAGGGCCAAAGCAGTGGTGGTTTTAGAGTCCAGGGAAATCAGACAGACTCAAATTCAGGTCCTGACTTTGGGATGTGAAAGCTGAGCAGCTTCTCTGCCGAGGGGACTCCAAGTACACACAGCACAGAGCTCTCAGTGAAGGGGGACGAGTCCTCGATCTCCGCCCACCCCACCCCCACATGCTGCACACGGCCCACTCAGAACACGCTCTGGGTCATCTTTAGCCAGTGGCATTTCAATCATTATCATCGTCATGTTGTTATTGAACGAGCCAAACTCCATCGAATGCAACCTAAGAACATCTTTGCTCTTTTCCTTCAGTATTCCGTAAATTCAGTCTAGCCCCTCAGTCTCTCTGTGTGTTTCAAATTCCAGCAGAGATCTTGGGGGGAGTAGGGGCAAGCCCTTTACAGTCCTCCTTCAGACTTCACCTCAATCGCCACCTCCCCAGGGAAGCCTTCAAAACTAATCAAGGGTTCAAAAAGACAAATGTATCTCAATGTTCATCATAGCACTCCTTACAGTAGCCAGGACATGGAAGCAACCTAAATGTCCAAAGACAGACGAATGGATAAAGAAGATGTGGTACATGTATATACAATGGAATATCACTCATCTATGAAAAAGAAGGAAATCAGGTCATTTGTAGAAGATGTAGCTGGACCTAGTGTCTGTCAAACAGACTGAAGTAAGTCAGAAAGAGAAAAATAAATATTGCATAGTAACAGATATATGTGGAATCTAGAAAAATGGCACAGATGAATCTATTTCCAGGGCAGGAACAGAGACACACAAACAGACGTATGGACAGGGTGGGAGGAGAGAGTGGGATGAATTGGGAGATTAGAACTGACATATATATACACTACCATGTGTAAAATAGATGGTGGGAACCTGCTATAAACCATAGGAAGCTCAGTCCGGTGCTCAGTGATGGCCTAGATTGGTCAGATGGGGGGCAGGGGGGCCAGGTTCAAGAGAGAGGGGATATGTGTATACATATAGCAGATTCACTTCACTGTACAGCAGAAACTAACAAAGCATTGTAAAGCAATTATCCTCCAGTTTTAAAGAAAAAAGAATGAAAAAAAAAACCAATCAGGTTCCTACACCAAGGGCTTCCTTCTCCCAGCACTTATGCAGGGGCAGAGAAGCAAGGGAAGGGTCTTTCTGCAGCTGCTGAAGCTGGAGGTGGCCCACACAAAGGCCAGATAGAAGGCTGGCATATCAGCACCCCCAGGGGCTTCCAGGACAGGAATGGGTGGATAAATGCTCCAACTCCTTCCCCGTTGGGTCCTCAAACTCCAAAAGGCATGCTCTCTGTTGCCTCCTAGAGGTCCCTTGTGGGACTGTGCCCCAGGCTCAATGGTAACTGGCTTCCCCATAAAGGAGACTTTATCAGCCTCCTTCCTTTCTGTCCACTTTCCCACCCCTTATCTGTGTGTCTTTGGATAACCTCCCAAATAAAGTAATTGCTCTTGGACTTTTGTCTCAGAATCTGCTTCTGGGGAATCCCAACCTAAGACAGCAGTTTGCCCTATCCTACCTAACAAATTCGGCAATGGTTTGCAGACATTGGTCTCTCCCCACTGGGCTGAGTCATGTCCTTGTCTCCAAAGCCTGCACAGTGCCTACATGCATAGGTGCTCAATAAGTGACCCTGAGTCTCAGGGATGTGAGGTCTCCAGGTGGCAGCATGGAGCGCTGCCCCCACCCCGGTCCTCAGGACCCCCAGTTGGAGAGTGATATTCAATAAGGGAGCTCACTCCTTCTAAGCTATAAATGTCAGGTTTCATCCACCTCATGCCCCAGGCCATACAGTCTGGAGAGCTGGACCACAGCCCCCAGGGGCCAGGAACCCCAGATGACCCTTCCAGCCCTGCCCACGACTTCTGGGGTGTCCCTGGGGCAGATACACAGAAAGCACATAAGTCCAGTCCTAAGGGTGTAGGGCAGGGGGCAGGGCTGGGCTCTAACACCATTCCTGACCACCTTGTCCCCTCCTTGGCATCGGATTCCACCTGCGGGAGCTCCCTGAACAAGTGGCTATTCCAGGGACAAGGGTCTACCCTACAAGGCCATGGAGCGAGCCAGCATCTCCTGGGGGAAGGATCCCTTTTTGGAGTCAGTGGTGTCAGGACTGAGCCTCACCACCTGCGATGAGGCTGGGTCCCAGGGTCTCCCTGGGGGACGTCAGGGGTGTAGAGAGCTGACCTCTGATGACCTGCCCTGAGACAGTCAAAGGATGGGAGCTGGGGGGTTTGAAGATACGGTGGGAGGGTAGGGTCTTAGGACTTCAAAGTCAGCAGGGTCCGGTGACTCGCAAGCTCGGGCACCCTGCATGGGGTACTCTGGTCCTCAGTTTCCTTTTCTATAAAATGAGAATAAAAACAGTCCTCTACTTGTTAGGGTTCAGGGAGGCTGACATGTACACACTGCTGTATTTGAAATGGATAACCAGCAGGGACTGGCTGTGTGGCAAGGGGAACTCTGCCCAATATTATGTAACAACCTAAGTGGGGAAAGAATTTTTTAAATTTTAATAAATTATCTATTATGGCTGTGCTGGGTGTTTGTTGCTGAGGGCTTTCTCTTGTTGCAGCGAGTGGGGGCTACTTTCTAGCTGCAGGGCACAGGCTCCGTGTGGTGACTTCCATGGGCTCTAGGCACGTGGGCTCAGTAGCTGCAGCTATGGGCTTAGTTGCCCCACAGTATGTGGGGTCTTCCCAGACCAAGGACTGAACCTGTGTCTCCTGCACTGGCAGGTGGATTCTTAACCACTGGACCATCAGGGAAGTCCAGGGGAAAGAATTTGCTAAAGAACCCATACATGTATATGTATAACTGAATCACTTTGTGGTACAGCTGAAACTAACACAACACTGCTAATCAACTCCAACATAAAATGAAAAGGCAAAAAAAAAAAAAAAAAAAATTCTACAATTCTTTAAAAAAAATCAGTTCCCTAACTCTTGGTTCAGGGAGGTTTCAGTGAGACACTGTGAGTCCAGTGCTGAGTATGGTGTCCCGCACATGGTGTACAATTAATGGGCAGTATTCCATGATTTATCTAGTGTCCTTTAATTGTCACTGAATTCTTCAAGATGCAATTATGATGGTATGCTTTTATCATAAGAGGAAGCAGTCTGCACAGCCAGGACATAGGGCTGGGTGAGATAAGGGAGGCGGATGGAGAAGAGAGTTGGGGAGGGGTCTGGGTTGAGCATCTCAGCTCCTGAACATGGGGAGAAACGTGTCTTTGAAGCATGAGAAAGGTTCTAGAATATTCTGTGTGCTACCATTTTGGACCTTGTGCCAGTGGGGGTCGGGGCGGGGGGGTGTATGCAGGGGAGATGATTTCACCCTGATCTCACCATGACAAAGAAAAGAAAGCTGGCTTAAGGGGAAGTGAAGGAATCAGGAGGTGGCAGAGAAGTGCTGGGGACTGTAGATCTTAGCCTGACCCCCACACTCCCCAGTGGTGCTGCCTACTGCCCAATGCCTTTATTTCACTCCCTCTGCAGTCTTGGGCAAGAAACACAGAAGCCTCACTACCTCCACTCCATCCCATATAGAAGTCTTGATGCTGGGCTGGGGGTCCAGAGCTCTGTCCACAGTACAGGAGGGCTTCCTGGAGGAAGGGGCCATCTGATCTGGGTTTTGCAGGATGAATAGAAGTTTCCTAGTTAGAGATGTGTCTCTGTGTGAATGTATGAGCGAGTGCGTGACTGTACAGAGGGAATTGTTCATTTGAATTAATAAGGACTTTCTGATCTTCCAGGGCTGCATTCAGAGGGCCACAGACAAGACTCAGGCAACAGGACTTCCCCAAAGCTGCTCACAGTCCAAAACAGATAATCAAATAATAACAATAATAGGAATGCCCTGCTTGGGAAGCAGTGGAGGAGCTGAGTTGAGTGGGAGGAGAGCTAGGGGTGGGAGTGGGCAGGAGTCTTGAGTGAGAAGCTGAGGAGGTAAGCCACTTCCTGTTCCTACCAGTGCTGGAGAGCCGTGGCCAGATTCTGAGCAGGGGAGGGAGAGGGTGAGAGTTAAGGAAGGCGTTCAGAGTCTGGTCTGGGCCTGCCTTGGCCTCCCAGAGATTCCTAGAGAAAGACAGCCCGGGTCCATCTAGCCCTGGTGAGCCAGATCCACAGGGGCAGGTGAAATGACAGAGAGAAACAGAGACATAGAGGAAGAGACAGAGAGGGGGAGAGAGACAAAGATACAGAGAAAGTCCAAAGGGGAAAGGCCCAAAGAGATGGGGAGACAGGAAGGGGAAAATGGAGAAAGATACAAAGATCCAGAGAGACGGAGACAGACAGGACACAGAGACAAAAAAAGACATGGAGAGAGACACAAAGGCAGAAGAGACAGAGAAATGGAGAGAGACACAAGAGACGGTCACCGAAAGGAAGACAGAAGATAAAGATAAGGAGACAGGCTGGTCACAGAGGTGGGAGTTATCCAGGGAGGCCCCCAGGGGTGCAGCCCCGATCCCCAGTACCTGGAGGGACCCAGAAGGAGGGAGGAGAAGGGAGAACAGAAGCCGCCTCTGCCCACCTCACTCCTCCTCTCACCCACCCACCAGCCCTCTTCAGCCCACCCAACCACAGATGGGGAAACCGAGGCCGGTGCGCAGGCCAGCCTCATCCTCCTGGGCCAGCGCTGTGCCCACTTGCCCACGCGGGACCTGTATCACCAGGTTAAAAATGGAAATGGGTCTGGCTTTTTTTTTTTTTTTTTCCCTTTGAGAAAATCCTAGGCCCAAATAAGGCGAGGGCTGCAGGGAGGCCGGTGAGCTGGCCAAGTCCTCCTGAGCAAGCAAGCAAGTGGCGGCTGGCCCAGGCGGCCTGCATTTGGGCCTCCTCCAAGACTCACCCCGCAGCAGGGCGGCGCACCCCGGGAGCCTATAAGGGCCTCTCCGCCGCCCTGGCTGCTCACTTGACGCCACAGCCGCCGCAGCCCCCTCTGCGCCCACTGCCCCCCACCACCCAGCCATGGAGGCCATCAAGAAGAAGATGCAGATGCTGAAGCTGGACAAGGAGAACGCCATCGACCGGGCCGAGCAGGCGGAGTCGGATAAGAAAGCTGCCGAGGAGAAGTGCAAGCAGGTGATGTAGCTCCGCTGGGCCGCGCCAGGCTGTCCAGCACCCTCTCTGAGCTGGTGAAGTTCTGGGGCGGAGGGTGGGAATCTCAGGAAACCTTAGGACTTGGGAGACCGGGGCTGAGACAAGGGGTGATGCTCTGGCTGAGAGAGAGTAAGGGGACTATTGTCTTCCCTGGAGGGGTCCCTGGGCTGGGAGAGAGGGGGCCGACTGGACCCACTTCCAGCAAGGCCAGTGGAAGCAAAGGAGTGAGAGAGAGAGAGTGGGAAAGTGCGTAAGAAAGGGAGGGGCATTTGTGTGGGCTGCTTGTGTGTGTGTGTGCAAAGACGAGAGTCTGAGGAGGTGTGTTGGGGTGAGGGGCTCACCGTGCGGGGTGTGTTAGAAGGGGTGGTTTAGGGCTGCTGTGTGTATGTAGAAGGTATTTGTGTGTGTCTGAGCATCTGTGTGTCTACGTGTGTTGTGTGTGTTCTGGCTCTGTGGAGACCTGAAGGTGACTGAGAATATGTGTGCCGAGGAAGGCCTGAGTGTGTAGCTGTTGACAGTGGGTGTGAAAAAGTATGGATGTGTTTGTGAGTCTGAGTGTGTGTTGATGGTGGTATTGCCCTGGGTTTTAGGGGAAGAGACTAGCTGTGTGTTCTTGTACACATGTTGACCTGATATTGAAATTGTGTGTGTCAGGGTGAGTGTGTGTGTGTTGAGGTGACTGCATTTGGGCTGGCATGGGTGTGTGTGTGTGTGTCAGGGTATGTGTGCGCCTATTGCATGATTGTTTCTGTTGGGGTATCTGTGTCTGAGTGTGGGTGACAGATCGGGAAGTGTGGCCAAGAGTATGGGGTGTGTGGTGGGGCAGCTGTGACTGGCTGCAATGGCAGCTGATGAGCGTTTGGGGGCTAGGGTGGGTAGAGATTTGAGGGTGAACTTGAGAATCTCAATGTGTCTCTGAGGGTGCTCTTGCTGCGAGCCTGGCAGGGGAAGGTGGGGGTGCCTCTGGCAGGCAGAGGCCCTGGATTCAGAGCTTTGGGGATAAGATTCCCAGGGGGCCTGGACAACAAGGATCCATCAGAGAGCCAATGGAAGGGGGCTGGGCTGGATAGTCCCAAGACCTTGGCGTGGGGCAGAGAACACGAGTCAGTTGTCTGGGTCTGGGTGGTCAGAGCAGCCAATAAGAGGAGGGAAGGGGGTCTTGATCCCTCCCACAGTAGCCTGCCTGACCTGGGGTCAACTGCCAAGCCCTGGGGAGCTTCAGGGTCTCCGATAAGCCCCAGGAGACGCCCAGGATGGTGACACCAAGTGCCCAGCCCTGCCCATCCTGGGCGCCAGGCCAGCTCAACAGGTGAAAGTGCAGGCTCTGAGCTCAGATTGGCCAGGTTCACAGTTCAGGCATTGGGCATGCTTGCTGCATGCTAAGTCACCTCAGTCATGTCTGACTCTTTGTGACTCTGTGGACTGTAGCCCGACAGGCTGCTCTGTCCATGGGATTCTCCAGGCAAGAACACTGGAGTGGGTTGCCATGCTGTCCTCCACGGGGTCTTCCCAACCCAGGGCTTGAACCCAGGTCTCCTGCATCGCAGGCAGATTCTTTACCGCTGGGCCACCAGGGAAGCCAGCTTCACCTCTCTGTGCCTCTGTGGCTACATGTGTGAAATGAGGAAATGACAGTGTTGCTTCCCTTACCACTGTGGGAGGACTAGAGGTGACTAGGCAGGTGGAGCCCTTGGCATGGTACCCGGCACAGTGTAAGCGCTCCATTAACTCAGGATTCTTTCCTACCCCACCCTACTTCCCCTTTGGGCCTCCCCATCCCCCAGTGTCCCGGAGCTACCCTAAGTGCGCTGTAACATATCCGCACAGGACAGCCCCACCCCCAGTGCTCCCTGCCACAAACCCTCCTCCCTCCCTGGCAAACACAAACGCCCATCCTGTGCTGGCCCTGAGCTGCGGCCTCCATCCATCATTTAGCACTTACCATGAGGGCTTTGAGGCAGGGCATGGCAACCCATTCCAGTATTCTTGCTTGGAGAATCCCCATGGACAGAGGAGCCTGGTAGGCTACATTCCAAGGGGTTGCATAGAGTTGGACACTACTGAGCGACTAAGCATTCAGCATGAGGGCTTTAGCCAGGGATTCAGATAAAAGCAATTTAATGGCTCTAATTCGCACTAAGGTGTGAGTGACTGATATAGCATATTCTACCAAAGCAGTTGTTCAGTTGCTCGGTCTTGTATGACTCTTTTGTGACTCCATGGACTATAGCCCGCCAGGCTCCTCTGTCCATGGGATTTCCCAGGCAAGAATACTAGAGTGGGTTGTCATTTCCTTCTCCAGGGGATCTTCCCAACCCAGGGATCAAACCTGAATCGCAGGAGAATTTTTTTACCACTTAACTATGAGGGAAGCCCCAGGGCAGACACAAGTCCCAAAAGAGAAGGCTCCTCAAAGCATCCCACCAGCTGCATGGCCAAGGAGGCAGGGATAGGGTCTCTGATCTCCAACTGGATTTTCATTCTGTTCTTTTTTTTTTTTTTTGCCCAAAGCTGCCTACTAGGGTGGTGCATGCATGCATGCTCAGTCATGTCCAACTCTTTGCTACCCCATGGACTTGTGCTCACCTCCAGGCCAGATCATCTAACTCTGGGGCACATTGCTGCTGCTCTCTCACTGAGCTCCTTCAGTGTTCTCATCTGAGAAATGGGGGCAAATGATGCCTTCTGATAGAGGGTATGTAAGATTCCAGAGGTGCAAAGCAGAAGCCTGAGCCCTATAGAGCAGATAGCCCATTCTGCCTGGGAACAAAGGCAGGAGATCATGAAAGGCTAAGCTTATTCAGAGTGCCTTATGCTTCAGGAGGCCAGAGAGCATGGGTCTTGGGCCAGCCTGACATTCAGGGATCCTGTAGCAAAGCCCCCATTCCAAGCCCTCTCTGCACAGTATGGGAATGGGCTGGGCCTCCCTGGCCTGCTTCCTGCCCACGCCCCTCGCAGGGCAGTGACATCCGCCCCAAACTGGCCTTTGACCTCACATCCTGCCTCAGCCCAGCCCAAAGGCCCCATTTGCAGGGACTAAGGTCTGCCGTCCACGACCTTCCTGGCCATTTTACAGGCAGAGAAACTGAGGCTCCGAGAAGGAACTTGAGGGAGACCTTGGAGAGCCAGTGCGAGCCTCAGCCTCCCCAGCAAGACAGCACACATCCTAGGTGCTTTGTGTGTGTGCAATTCAGAGGGACAGGAACCCGACCCGTGTCAGCTTTACTTATTTTTTCAGACCTGGCTCCATTATGCAAACTTCCCCTGGGATTCCATGGTGAACATCGAGCCCAGTTCTGTGCTGGGCGATACTGGAGCCCAGAGTGACGTAAGCCTGTTTCACTAAGCGCTCCAGCCCCAGGGGGTGTGCTGTGCTTTGTCACTCAGTAGAATCCGACTCTTTGCAACCGTTTGAACTGTAGCCGCCAGGTTTCTCTGCTGCTGCTGCTAAGTCACTTCAGTCATGTCCGACTCTGTGCGACCCCATAGACGGCAGCCCACCAGGCTCCGCGGTCCCTGGGATTCTCCAGGCAAGAACACTGGAGTGGATTGCCATTTCCTTCTCCAGGTTTCTCTATCCAGGGGATTCTCCAGGCAAGAATACTGGAGAATTTCCTCCTCCAGGGGATTTTCCCAACCCAGGGATTGAACCCACATCTCCTGGGTCTCCTGGACTGTGGGTGGATTCTTTACCAGCTAAGCCATCGGGGAAATCCCTAAGGGAGACAGAGCCAAACACAGAAGCATACCCTTGCCCCAGGGGTCAGGGTGGGGCCAGAGGGTGGGACAGGGACTAGGGGCCTGTCTACAACAGTGCAGACCACCCAGGGGAGGGACCTGGGTGGGGAGGTCAATAGGAGGAGGGCTTGCTGGGCCGTGCACACAGCCTAGCCTAGCGGTCAAGCAAACCAGCTTTGAAGTCAGACTGACAAGGGTTCAAATGCCCTTTCTAAAGGGCCTCAGGCAGGTCCCATTTTCATTTAGGGACTGTTTACCCTTTTGAGCTTCCCTGGTGGCTCAGATGGTAAAGTGTCTGCCTGCAATGCGGGAGACCTGGGTTCGATCCCTGGGTTGGGAAGATCTCCTGGAGAAGGAAATGGCAACCCACTCCAGTACTCCTGCCTGGAGAATCCCACAGACACAGGAGCCTGGTGGGCCACAGTCCATGGGGTCGAAAAGAGTCGGACACGACTGAGCGTCTTCACTTTCACTTTCACTTTCCCCTTTTGTGACACTGGCACATTCTAACTGCTTCATAGCCCCCTGCCCACCTTATCACAGTCTCCACCCTTTATTGTCCAGAAAAAGTCATCAAAAACAATCTTGACACCCGCCAAACGAGCCGACAGTGCAGAATTTGCCCTCAGTCTTTCATGTTAAAAGAGCACTGTGCCTGGCACACAGCACCAGGAAATGCTGCTATAGAAAAAAAAATTTTTTGGCCACCACAGGCAGGACCTTAGTTCCCTGACAGGGATCGAACCCATGTCCTGTAGTGGAAGCACAGAGTCTGAACCGCTGGACTGTCAGGGGAAGTCCTGCTGCTAAGTCACTTCAGTCGTGTCCGACTCTGTGCGACCCCGTAGATGGCAGCCCACCAGGCTCTGCCGTCCCTGGGATTCTCCAGGCAAGAACACTGGAGTGGGTTGCCATTTCCTTCTCCAATGCATCCTAGCACCTAGGGAATGCTGTACTGTACAGGGCTGGAAGGAAGTCAGGTGGATGTTGGGTCAGGCTGACCTGTTTCTTTAAGGAAACTGGCTCATTTTCTCCATGAAAGCGGAAGTTCAAAAGCAGCTGCCAGGGTGCTGGGAGACCACCAGGTCAAGGCTTCCATTTTGCAGATGACAACAGAGGCCAGAAAGGGGGACAGGGTCAGACAACGGGGATTTGGAGCCTTCCGGGCTCCTTGCCTAGATGTCAAGGTCAGGGCCGGTGGACCCTGTTGTAGGTGGAAGCTGCAGCCACCCTCCTCCTCCTCGGATCCCTCACCCCTTTTCCATTCCTCAGCTCATCAGTAAGACACTCAGAAGTCCTGGGAATGGGAGGCTGGAATAGCAGCCCTTTTAAGAATCTGCATGTGTACACACATGCATACATGAAACACATACACAACACACACAGCTCCTGGCACATTTTGCACGTTGTCTCAGGACTGAACAGGAGCAAGCCACTGGGGGCTGCAGAAAAGTAGGTCGGTTAGGAGGGCTTGTTCAGATGTGGGTTCAAATCCAGTGCTGTATGACCCACCGATAGTCACTCCACCTCTCTGGGCTTCCTGCCATCAGGAGGAAGCAGGAGGAGGATGCAGGGCCCATGAGGGCTGTGTGCTCACCTTGGCAGCATGAATAGGACCAGGGGTCAAACCACCTGAGACATCAAGTCAGATCAAAACTTGAGCGGGACCGAGCACCCCAGCCCAAAGTTAGGGGCAGGAGGGGGAGGCGCAGAGGGAAGGAGGGTGACAGAGAAGCTTTCTGAGTTGGCCCTTGACTGGTGTGGTGGGGGGTGATGGAAAGGTTAAGGGGTCTTCATATTCCATCGGACTTCTCAAACTGGGGGTGCCAGGAGGGGGCAAGACTCTCTGGATAAATGAAAAGGACTGAAAATTTGGGGAGTGTTGGGGACATTTTTATTAAACACAAGCCAGACTGGAAGAACTGAAAAGCCCTTACCTGAATCTTCCAAGAAAGTGATCTCTAAGGAGTAGCTCCCTTCCAGTAAGCTTCACAAAGTCCCAGGAGTCGGGGACGGGGGCAGGGGTTGAGCCTTTCAAACCTTCAGGGTATTTTGTGAGAACCACTCTCTTGGGCAATAGGGAACCATGGCAGGTTCCAGGGTGGCTCCTTGGATCAGGAAGATCCCCTAGACAAGGGAATGGCAACCCATTCCAGTATTCTTGCCTGGAGAATTCCATGGACAGAGGAGCCTGGTAGGCTATACAGTTCATGGGGTCACAAAGAGTGAGACACGACTGAGTGGCTAACACTTTCATTTTTTCACTCTTTTGGGCAATAGGGAGCCATGGCAGGTTCTCACCAGAGGTAGGGTCTGGCTGCCAATGTTGGGAAGGTTGAGGGTAGGGGGATGGTCCAGGCCAGAGTATGAGACTCCACCCGGGAGGCTGCAAAATTGAACCCGAGTTTCTAGGAAACGTGGCAGGACTTGTTTCTCAAAAGCTGTGATAGATTCTGCAAGAGTACTGGGGGACCCCCCAAAAAGATAAACACAGCTGGTCCCAGGACAAGGGAAGGATGTGAAAGCCATGTTAACAGGTATGAGTGTTGCATTTAGTGAGTGGGGCAGAACAGTTTTCTCCCTGTTTCACAGATCAGGAAACTTGGATTCTTGGGAGTGTGGGGGGCGCGTCTGCACCGCCAGGACGGGGCCCCCCAGGCTGATGCGTCCCCCGATCTGTCCCCAGGTGGAGGAGGAACTAACCCACCTCCAGAAGAAGCTTAAGGAGACGGAGGATGAGCTGGACAACTATTCCGAGAACCTGAAAGACGCGCAGGAAAAGCTGGAGCTGACAGAGAAGAAAGCCTCCGACGTACGTGCCCAGTAACTGGGGCACCCGCGGCCGGGCCGGGCCGGGCCGGGCAGGAGCCCGGGGGCCGGGCGGGCGGGAAGCGCTCGAGGAAGAGGAGGAGGAAGAGTAGAAGGCGGTGCCTCCCGGAGCTTTCTCCAAATAAGTCCAGAAAAGGGGCACTTTCCAGCAGCTGCGGCCAGCGGTGCCGACGTCAGGCCCTCCCCCAGCGGTGCTGACGTCGGCTGCCCGGCCGGGTGACCTCATCGCCCCGACGGCGGCCGGGCCGGGGGCGGGGAGAGGCGGGGGCGGCCCCGGTGCAGGCAAAGGCTCGGGGGCCGGGGCGCGGCTGCTGCAGCTCTTGCCGGAGCCGAGCCGAACCGAGCGCCCGCCGCTGCCCGCTGCGTGCGCCTCCGCGCCATGGCTGGCCTCAACTCCCTGGAGGCGGTGAAACGCAAGATCCAGGCCCTGCAGCAGCAAGCAGATGAGGCGGAGGACCGCGCGCAGGGCCTGCAGCGCGAGCTGGACGGCGAGCGCGAGCGGCGCGAGAAAGTGAGAGCCCGCGCCCTGGCCCCGCGCGCCCGGGCTCCCGCACCCCCGGCCCCGCCGTCACCCTCCTTTCTTCCCTTTTCCCGGTGCCACCCGCTTCTCGCGCTCCCCGCCCGCCATCCGCTGTCGCCCTCTCCTGATCCCACTTTCAAACCCTCGGGCCCCAGAGCTCCGGATCGCGGACCGGCTGCAGAGACCCCATCCTCCACCGCCATTCTCCTTCCCTGGCCTGGGACGGGGGGAGGGGGCGCCGCATCCGGGTCGGGCGGGGCTGGTGGAGCGGGAAATGGGAGAGATGGGGGGGGGGGGTAAGGCGAGGGTGCGCGATCCAGGAGTGGGGAGTGGAGGTAGGGGGCACCCTGCTGCCTTCCGACTCGCCGCCGCCGGCGCCCGGGTCCGGGCGGGAGAGGGCGGGGAGCTGCGGCTCCACCTAGGAGCGGGAAGTGAGAGTGAAAACGTTGAGCTTCTATTGTCTGGGGTTGGACCGGCCGATACTGGAAGAGGGGGTGGGGGTGCGGGCGCCGCACTTTCTCGCCACCTCCAGGGCTTCCCGGTTCCTGCCGAACTTTCTCAGCTGTTCCCAGGGGCGCGGCGGCGACGTGTCTGCTCCAGGCGGGGGGCGGAAGTTCAGTTTCAGAGCCGCCGGCCTTTCCCTCCCCAGCTGGTCCCCTGCGGGAACGAGGGCCGCGGGACCCTGCCTGGCTCGCGAAGCCCCTTGGAATGTTAGCTCGGGCCCCTAGACCCACGGTCGTTTTGTGTGCGGCCGCTGCAAAATGCGAAGCCTGGGGCTGAATGGGGGCGGGGGGGTCACCGCCCTCTCTCTGTCCCTTGATGACCCCTTGGGACGGGACGGGTGGTGGCCACCTCTGGGACTGGAAAGAGATCTGTATTCCAATCCCATCCCATCCCACTTAGTACTTGACTCCTAGGAGGAGCGTGTCTCCGAAGTCGAGGTGACAATAATGCCCTCCCCCCGGTAGGATTGCTGGAAGGGACTGTGGAGGAAAACCTCTCTGCCTGGCACCTACTAGATGCTCTATTCCTGCGCTTTTCTCCCCGCATTCTCCCCGTAGAGGGGCTTACAGCCTAGTGGGGGCAAGGGGAGTCAGACAGATAAGGCTGATTACCATGGCGGGCCGCGGGGGTTTGTGTTCTGTTAACTGGGAGCATGACAGGAAGAACCAGCCAGTGGGATAGGCTTCACTATGGAGGGTGAGCAATCTTAGAATAAGTAAGAGTTTGCTGGGACAAGAGACTGCAAAGACTCAGAAAGAAAGTTAGGGGAAGAGTGTGGAGGCCCAGGGTATCAGAAAGCTGGAGTGTTGAGACTCAGGGTGGGGACCCCAGAAGTGGAAAAGATGCCCAGGCAGAGGGCACTGCTGTGGGGATGGACAGATCTGGGTAAGAACCGCCCCCCACTCCCCCAAAGACTTGTTTCCGTGCTGGCTGGAGTCAAAGCCTTTAATCCTGCAAGGGCCGCCTTGGCGTGAAGAGCCCTCAGAAACCTGGTGTAAGCCTCCCAACAGTAGCTGGTTTGGCCTCTTTCACACACGTAACCGGCATAACCCTCCCTCTGATCTCATCCCAAGCCATCTCGCTGGAGGACAATTACTCCTGCTTAAAAATGGCCCTTAGCTTGGAGCCAAGACTTAGGAGTGGGACCATCCAGTTGGGAGGAAAGATGTTTTTGGAAAAGTTTCGAACTTCTTAAAAAGTTCACTTTTCAAAGCGTGCTTCTCTTGGTCAGGAAAAGGGGAGAAAGCCTTAAGAAGGTTCCTGGGCAGAAGGAATGAAGCCCAGTGGGGAGGGGAGGCCTTTTTCAGTCTCTTGTAGAGAAAGCCAAGAGCCGGCGTGTGGCAGACTTCTGGGTCTGCCTCCCGACAGCTGGTTTAGATTTTTGTGTGATTAACCGACATCTTCCTGTTGCTTTGCCACATGTATCTAGCAAGCCTCTTTTACCTTATAAGGAAAATCCTTTGTAGCGTGTAGAAGCTTTGATTGCAGGAAGGGGTGGAGCCCAAAATGACTAGCAGTGACTAGCAGTTTTTCAAGAATACATATATATGTATATCTGTACATAGAAGAATGTATCTCAGAACTATTTCCGTTCCAGATAGTTGAAAATGTGCCAAAAGCATGGTTGACAGGATTCAGAATCCTCCATAAAAGGAGGGGCTCTTTTAAAAAAAAAAAACCTACTCATGAATCAGGCACCACCGCGTGATCTGAAAAATCAGTGCCTTGACTACTGATGGGTGTGAGGTTTCTTTTTGGGGTGACAAAACTTTTGGAATTAGATGGTGGTGTTGGTTACACAATTTTGTGAGTGTACTAAAAAAACTTGAGGGGAGGAGTCCATTCCTGCCCCAGTTGCTGAAGGAGTGAAGATTCGTCTAATTTTAAGAAGAATAAAAAGCACCCACTCTTTGGAAGGAGTGGGTGACATTTCTTAAAATAGCTCATCATTGGTTTAAATGGATTCTCCAAACTGGTGTTCTGGAGGAAGCTGTGATCAGAAACACCTGGGGGAATTTCCTCTCCTTCCGCAATTAGGATAGTGGAGCTGAGAAAAGTTTCCTGAGTCTGTGTTTTTTCAGCAACTCTGGCCTCATTCTGTTACTCCACTAATTTTTTACAGCCCTCCCCCGTTCAGAGATTCTTTGTCTTGTTCTGAAGAAGCCAGGGTGACTTTATACTTCTCCTGTCGGTTGGGCCCCGTTTTAACCAGTTCTCAATATTCCTAAGTGTGAGGCCTCAAAGCCCCCACAGGACTCAAGAGTGTAGATTTGGCAAGGGAAGAACCCTGGTCTAGGGCTCAAGAAGCTGTTCCCTGCCAGCTCTGAGACACTGAAAAAGACTGTTTCACTTCTCCTGCATCTCTCAGTTTTCCCAGCTGCAAAATGGGTGAGATCCACGAGGATTAAATGGGGGAGAAATCATGGCAGCAAGAGCTGCCCTTTGTGGGACTTCCCACATGCCAGCTGCAATGCCACACCCTTGCATTACAGTCCCCAGAAAGGTATGAAGGAAACAGGCCCTGGGATAGGCTCAAAGCAAGCAGGGAGGCTGCCTGCTCCGTGCCACATGGCTGAACGCTTGCGGAGCAAGGATTCTGACCAGTACGTTTTGATCCTTGAATTGTTGCTCTTATGCATGCCAACGTATTTATTACATTCCTTGTAGGTGAAAAGCCAGTAAAACCGTTCCGCCACCTCTCAGTGCCTGTAACCACATTTTCTTTGCTTTCTTGTATCATTTTGTCCCAACATCTCTCAGGCAGCCTTGATTAAGGATGGAGTTCCAGTCAGGCTGCCCCCACTCAGCACCCCCACTCCCCACTGCCCCAACTGTACGGTCAGCATATAACTGAGGCGTCCAGAGTCCTGCATTTGTCTTACCATTCAGGTGGCTAGGAGCAGACCTTATATGACAGAGTGAGCCGGTTGCTTGGTGGCCTTGCTCTCTAGAAGTCCCATGGAGAGGCCAACACCATCCTCTTGGAAGATAACAGCTTACTTCTCTCTCTGTCCTGTATTGACTTGAGTGTTGTGCTCACTTGTGTTCAACTCTTTGCAACCCCTGTAAAGGGACTGTAGCTTGCCAGGCTCCTCTGTCCATGGGGATTCTCCAGGCAAGAATACTGGAGCGGGTGGCCATGTCCTCCTCCAGGGGATCTTCCTGACCCAGGATTGAACCCACGTCTCTTGCATCTCCTGCACTGGCAGATGGATTCTTTACCACTGGTGCCACACCAGGGAAGCCCGTAATGACTTGACAGCCTGTCCTGTTGTGGGGAGTGTTCAATGACATTTGGCGGAAAAGATCATATGGAAAATTCACATTGTCCAGAAGAGACAGTCTGAATTCCTTACCGCCTGGATTCCTGGGTGGGCTTTGGTGGGGGAAGCGTGTTAGCTGGAGAAAAGGGCACTGTGTGAGTGGAAGGCTGGCTGACCTTTTTCCTTCTTAACCTGGTTCCACCTCTGACCTCCCTAGGCCGAAGGTGATGTGGCAGCTCTCAATCGACGCATCCAGCTCGTTGAGGAGGAGTTGGACAGGGCTCAGGAACGACTGGCCACAGCCCTGCAGAAGCTGGAGGAGGCAGAAAAGGCTGCAGATGAGAGTGAGAGGTAAGGACGCTTTGAACCTGGTGGCATGAGCGTTTACTTCTGGGAAATTGAGGTCCTGCCATACTGCCAACCTCCCGGAGCTGGGGTGAGAGTCAGTGAGATCCCAAGGACACACGTGTGTACACATACATATAAATGGGCAACAATACCTTGTAAACCATCATGCTGTGTGTGGAGGCATTTGACGTGGCAGTTATGAAGGAAAACTACCACCAGACAGAGGAAGGCAAAAAACGGGCAGATATAAGGCTGTAGCTGCGACTGTCGTCAGCAGTCTGTCCACAGAGCGCTGTGTCTCCTGTTGTCTCTGAAAGTCACTGTGCATGTGGTTGTCAGCATTCTCAAGACATCGGTTTCCAGGGTGATATGAGAAGACGGGGGATGAAAACTGGAAATGGGCTGTCTGCATGAATAACTATTAGCAGTGCTTCAGGCCTTGAGTCACTGGACAACTGTGTGTCAGGGACATGCACAAAACCACTCCAATTAATGTATTTGCAACTGATAGCACTTCTTACCTCCAGGGCATCCTCCTGCTGCCTCCAGCAGGGTGCTGTGTCCTCTCAAGCAGCACGCCTTGGAGCAGTCTCTGGAGGACTATGGGCAGATTGTGTAATTCACAGAAGCGGCCGTCTCTGTGCGATGGTCAGTGGGTTCCTTGTGTGGTGGTGGTGCGGGCTGGACCGGTGGTCCTCACGTATCTGCCACAGCATCACACCAGAAATCTCACTGGACTCATCCACCATGGTTTTCAAGTTTCCCAGGTGGCGCTAGAACCCCCCTCCCAGTACAACCGATGCAAATTCGATCCCTGGGTCGGGAAGATCCCCTGGAAGAGAGCAGTGGCAACCCACTCCAGGATTCTTGCCTGGAGAATCTCATGGACAGAGGAGCCTGGCGGGCTACAGTCCACGGGGTCGCAAAGAGTCGGCCCCAACTGAAGCAACTTGGCACTCGCGCACCATAGTTCTCTGGTATAAACTTCTCCCATGGATCCATTCCTGATGGTTCTGTCGCACCCTTACAGAACCTAAAGAGGGGCTAAACCAACTGGAGAATCTTGGAGACTGACTTTCTGAGTTGCCTAAGCGGGAAGTTTCTTTGCCGTACAGTGGAATGGCCCTTAGGGAGGGCGCAGGGCGCAGCGAGGCTCTGCTTCAGCCACTTCATAGAGTGAGAGGGCGCGAGCTCAGGGCGGCCGCCTGGGAGTATGAAGGATCCAGTCACAAGGTGTTCGCAGCTGTGCCTGGGGCCTCAGCTAAGGTGCTCCCCTTGTTCACCGTCAGACCGGCCTGGCCAGGTGTCTCACTCACTTCTCGCACCTCCCCAGGTCAGAAGGCCCCTCGCTTGTCGGTGTCATGTTACCAGTAGCCTTTGATGGCACCCTTGTTAGAGACTACTGTTTAGGTGGAAAGAATTCTGTACTTGGGAGCTGAAGAATCTAGATTTAAGTCCTTCCACTGCCATTTACTATGGGGCCTTGCTGCTCCTGCTGCTGCTAAGTCGCTTCAGTCGTGTCCGACTCTGTGCAACCCCATAGACGGCAGCCCACCAGGCTCCCCGTCCCTGGGATTCTCCAGGCAAGAACACTGGATCGGGGTGCCATTGCCTTCTCCGATGGGGCCGTGAGCTAGTCCCTTTGATCGCTCCTTGACTGCAGAGGATTTTCCAAGCTTGCTGATCTCAGGGCCTGGTACAGACACACATGCTCAGTTGTGTTTGACTCTTTGTGACCCCATGGACTGTGTAACCCGCCAGGCTCCTCTGTCCACAGAATTTTCCAGGCAAGAATACTGGAGTGGGTTGCCGTTTCCTATACTAGGGGATCTTCCCAACCCATGGATCGAACCCAAGTCTCTTGCGCCTCCTGCATTGGCAGGCAGATTCTTTACCACTGTGCCACCTGGAAAGCCCAGTACGGGCCTGGAGAGTGTTTAAACAGTTAGCTGAGAAGGGCAGTGACAGTCCGAATGGAAATGTTTATTAGAAGTATAATAATGGTCCTTTGCTGTGGGCAGGCCCGACACACACTGATACATTATACTCGTTGGCCTCTTCTTTGGAGATATCTGAGTTTACTGTGTCCACTCCACAGAGTGCAGGCCACGGTGAGCTCCATCTCATGGTCAGAAGTTGTAGGCCACTTCCAGCTGTTCCCAGGACAGCGTCCTTCCCCCAGTGGACATATCCACTTCACCTCAGGCCATCCTCACCCATCACTTTGTGGATATCTGCCTCTTACCTGGTCTTCCCGCTGAAGTCCCAGCCACCATTCTGCTTTCCATTCACACTTGTTTTTGAAACCTTCCTGTGGTTCCCTGTTCCTTCGGTGCAAAACCCTTAGCCTGTCATTCAAGCGGCCTGTGGTGCAACCACCCTGACTTCCCTGCCATATTCTTTGATTCCTCTGGGGCTTTCTCTTTTTTTGAACTTTTTATTTTGTATTGGGGTATAGCCAATTAACAATGTCGTGATAGTTTCAGGTGGAGAGCCAAGCGACTCAGCCCTACATATACATGAATCCATTTTCCCCCAAACCCCGCTCCCTCCCAGGCTACCACATAACATTGGGCAGAGTTCCCTATGCTATACAAAAGGTCCTTGTTAGTTATCCATTTAAAATCTAGCGGTGTGTGTATGTCCATCCCAGACTCCCAAACTATCCCTTCCCCCCACAGCAACATAAGTTTGTCTTATAAGTCTGTGAGTCTCTTTCTGTTTTATAAGTTCATTTGTATCACTTCTTTTTAGATTCCACATATAAGGAGTGTCATACAATATTTCTCCTTTTCTGTCTGACTTGGGCTTCCCTTGTGACTCAGGTGGTAAAGAATCCACCTGCAATGTGGGAGACCTGGGTTTGATCCCTGGGTTGGGAAGATCCCCTGGAGAAGGGAAAGGCTACCCACTCCAGTATTCTGGCCTAGAGAATCCCATGGACTGTATAGTCCATGGGGTCACAAAGAGTCAGACACGACTGAGCAATTTTCATGTCTGTCTGACTTCACTGAATATGCCAACCACTAGCTTCATCCATCTTGCTGCAAATGGCATTATTTCATTCTTTTTAAAGGGTGAGTAATATTCCATTGTATGTGTGTATCTCATGTTCTTTATCCATTCTCTGGGGCTTTCTTGTATAGCTCTCTCTCTCACTGAAGAATACCTTTCCTCTCCTTGTTCACTTGTGGACTCTTTTCTGGGAAGCCCCTTGTGACATACAAACGCACCCTCCCTACCCCACTTCCCACCCCAATGCAGCAGAATTCATCATTCCCACAGCCAGGCCAGCCCAGACTTTCGATCAGATCCTGGTAACTTGGCGTACAAGTCCCCCTTGTTACTAGTTAGTGAGAGACTATAGGAGTGTGGACTCCGGACCCACATCACCAGGGTTTGAATCCCAGCTCTGCCTCTTACTGGCTGTGTAACCTTGAACAAGTTACTTAGCTCCTCTATGCCTCAGTTTCTTCCTCTGTAAAATGGGGGTACTGTACCTATTTCTAGGGATGGGGGTTGTGACATTTAAAAAAT
The DNA here is from genome assembly GCF_029378745.1 of Bos indicus. Lineage (NCBI taxonomy): Eukaryota > Metazoa > Chordata > Mammalia > Artiodactyla > Bovidae > Bos > Bos indicus. Next base: position 6,908,545 of record NC_091766.1, on the reverse strand, counting down.
GGTGCCTGGCATCCTGCAAAGATGCACGTGAGTGTGAGCAGCTCTAGTCTCCTCTTTGGAGTGTGGTTCTTGGTAGGTGTCAGTGAAGTGTTTAGATGAGCAGATGCCTGGAGGTGTGCAGTGAGGTGGTGATGTGTGTTTGGAGGCAATGACAAGTTCTGCTCCTCGCAGAGGGATGAAGGTGATAGAAAACCGCGCCATGAAAGATGAGGAGAAGATGGAGATTCAGGAGATGCAGCTTAAAGAGGCCAAGCACATCGCCGAGGAGGCTGACCGCAAATACGAGGAGGTGAGTGGCAGGGAGTGGGGCTGGTGAATGGCAGTAGCAGGAAGTGGGGAGGAAATGGACCTGTGATAGGGAAAACCCTGGGGCCGCCTAAAGGAAGCTCTTGGTCAGCTCAGCTGTCCTTCTGCATCCACATCTGTTTTTTTCCGAAGACAGCCACTTGGCTAGGAAACCGTATCTCCACAATGCCAGAAGTCCTGGGAAATTCTGTGACACTCAGACAAGTCAGGACTTAGACTTAAAGGGGAAACGAAGTGATCAGATCCCTTTTTTTTGTCCTCCAGCTGGGCGTTAGGCTAAAATGGGGAATTGTGGTCCCTGGCTGTGGGTCTTCAGACCACGAAAGCTCAGTTGCTCCTTCTGCCTGTCCGCACAGCCCCGTCTCTTCCTTCCCCTTCCTGGGGCCCACAGGAGAGAATTTAGGTTTGGAAATTAGACCTGGAGCAGCAGCAGAAAGCCCCAAGGTTGCTGGATGTGGCCTTGCTGTTTGCGCCAGGTGGGGGTGGGGTATCCTATTAGATGTGGGCCTTGGGGGTGTCTTAATTGGTCCTTCCTGTTTCTGCAGGTAGCTCGTAAGTTGGTCATCCTGGAGGGTGAGCTAGAGAGGGCAGAGGAGCGTGCCGAGGTGTCCGAACTGTGAGTGGCAAAGCGGGGTTGGGTGGTGCCCAGCTCAGCTCTGGACATGGTGGATGGGGGGTGGTAGGGGAGCTGGGAGGGAGTAAGTTATGTTGGGAATTGATACCGACCAGGGCCTCTGGTCAAGTGGATGGGTGTCTGGGACTCATCCATCAGTCCCTCCTCTTTGCTTCCCTGGCTGACAAAGAGTGACAGGCAACCGTTTGTTCTCACCGCCCTGGGAAGTACTGCCCACGCGTTGACTCTTACCACAGAGGTATTGGGAATACCTTTGTGTGTCGGGCAGTAGCAAGAAGCCCAGAAGTCCCGTTTTCCCAGAGAGGAATCCTTAGGAGGCTGTGCCTTCTTAAGGGAACACTGAGGGCAGACTGCCGTGTCTGTGTCTAAATGCCTTGTTGTTGATGTCATTGTTTGGCTAGGACACATTCTTGGTGGCGAGGAAAGGTGAGAAGCTTGACCAGAGTCCCCACAAGCTCCCTTCCCCCACCGCCACCACGAAACCCCAAAAGCCTCTCCCCTCAGACTCGGGTGAGGAATCAAGCTCCCCAGAGCATTCCCGCAGTGCTGAGAGAGATCTGGTTTCCAAAATCCGTTCCAGGCCTGTTTCCTGGCGTGTCCGGTGTAAACTCGGATTGCCTTCTCCCAGCCTCCTGCACTGCGTCTCATTCTTAAACACCTTCCGGACTCAGCCTCATCAATCGTGGATTTCACAAGTCCCTGTTGCCTCAGACTTGGCAGGAGCCCAAGTCCCAGGAGCTTTACAAACCTCCCAAATACTCCTTGGCCTGCCGCGCCTTTGCCTGGCACGATGGGGTTTTGACAAGTACTGTGTCTCAGAGAAAGCCATTAACATTTTTCCCCACATTCCTTCTGGGGGCCCCTGGCAGTGCGGATTCCTCCTTTTGAAAACTTCTTTTAGGAGACTGCGGTTTGTACAAAAAGATAAGACACCAAAAATCCTCTTTTGTCTTTGGGCAGAAAATGTGGTGACCTGGAAGAAGAACTCAAGAATGTCACTAACAACCTGAAGTCACTAGAGGCTGCATCTGAAAAGGTTGGTGGTTGGCTTGAGCTGGAGGGTGATTTGCTGGACTTTTTTCTTCCCCCTAGGAACGCAGGAGCCTGCCAGCGTATCGGGGATCTGACCTGTATTTGCTAACAGTAGCTTTGGTACCCAGCAGCCAGGTTTTTTTCTCCTATAGAAAAGGGTGTCCGATGGCTAGATTTCCCTCTTTCATAGGGTCTTAATGCCAGCTTTTATCTCAACCTCCGATGAAGGTGGACTTATTTATCTATTTATTTATTTTGGCCATACAAGGCAGCATGTGGGATCTTAGTTTCCCGACCAGGGATCAAACTATACTCCCTGTAGTGGAAGTGAGGCGTCTAAACCTCTGGACCACCAGGGAAGTCCCCTGAAGATGCATTTAGAATCTGAGATCGGGACCTGGTCAGGCTCATATTAGGGAATTCTGAGCCTCATCATATAAATACAGAGCCTCTCTCTCAACCAAATCCCCAGGTTCCTCCAGAAATACTTCTTAGAAGGTTGAGCAGCAATCACAGGTGGAATTGGGCTTTTTTGTTGTTGTTGCTGAAATAGTACCCAAAGCAGTCATTACAGGAGAAAGCATTAGTCATTACATTAGAGAGAACGTACAGACCCGTCCGTGACCTTCCTTCCCTCCCCTCCCAACCCCTGCTGTTGAGTTCCCCTTTCTCAGCCCTTCCTCACTCTCCCTCCTCCTACTCCCCTCCAGTTGCATTGAACTTCAGTTTCACAGACATTCCATGTTGGTCACTTCCAGTGCTTTCTTTGAACCTTCTGTCCAGTCAGCCTGGAGTGGCTGCTCCCTTTTCTCTCTGCTTGGCAACCCCCTGTTCACCCCTCCCGGATTGCTCATCTAGGTTAGGTATTTCTCAGCTGCATAGCCCCACCTACTTCTTTCCCTATCATGAGGGTTGATCACATTTATTATAATTAATTGCATGCCTTCCTTGCTAGACTGTAGAGACCGGGACTCTGTTGGTCTCGTTTAGAGCTGTGTCATTAGTCCCAGCGTGGTGCCTGGTGGGTATTTCATGCTGGGATAGTTGGTGAATAAATGTGGGTATGCCAGAGACTGGTCACTGGGAGAGATGCTGCGGTGATCTTCTGCTCTTAAAGAGCTTGTAGTCTAGTTGAGTAGAAGGGTTGACAAAGTAACCAGGGTGTGGTAGGGCTTCCACAGAAGGACTCTGGAAAAGCTGCGAAAGGTGTCGCAAGGAGGTGACCCTAGAAAAGACCGTAGAGGCTTCCCTGGTGGCTCAGTGGTAAAGAATCCGCCTGCCAGTGCGGGAGACAAGAGTTTGACCCCTGATCTAGGAGGATCGCACGTGCAGCTACGTTTATGCACCACAGCTACTGAGCCTGCGCTCTAGAGTCAGGAGCTACAACTGCTGAAGCCTGAGCGCCCCAGAGCCTGTGGTCTGCAACACAAGAAGTCACCGCAGTAAGAAGCCTGTGCAGTGTACCTAGAGAGCAGCCCTCCTCACTTGCTACAACTAGAGAAAGCCCTCACAGCAAGGAAGACCCGGCACAGCCAAAAATAAGTAAAATTATTAGAGGGGGAAAACAGAAACTATAGAGCAGGATGCCGGCCAGGAGCTCATATTCCAGAATCAGGTTCGAGCTGTGGTTTGATCAGGTGGTAGCCATGTGACCCTTGACAAATTAGCTAGCTTCCGTGACTCTTTCCTAATCTGTACACTGGGATTGGTGCTAACGACACAGCTGGCAGATGATGAAGGTTGGCTAATACTCACCTGCGTTGAGCCTTGAAAGGCAAACATACCTTCTGACAGACAGTAGCAAGGAATGGGACATTCCATGCCTGGGGGCCCAGACATAGGCAAGGGCTGGGAGACCAGAGAGTACTCCGAAGAGGGTTAGGAAGTGGCGGGAAGCTGGTGGGAAGTGGGGTTGGAAACCCAGACTAGGCCAGCTGCTGTGGAGGGCCTTGAGAGGCATGTTTCCATTCACTCATCTGCCTCTGTCTTCATCACACATGTATCTTGAGTTGTCAGCTCAGGTCCTGAGATCAGTCCCATCCCAGAGGGATCCCCTCCCATTTCATCTGCCTGGAAAGGTGCCTGTCTCTACTTTGCTTCTTAGGCAGGTTCATAGCTTCAAGCATGCACTTTTCTCCAAGCATCAGGGAATGTGCATTCTCTTGTGCTTTCCTCCTGCTCCCTCCGTTTTAAAAAGTAGTGTTTTGATCTCTACCACAGTATTCTGAAAAGGAGGACAAATATGAAGAAGAAATTAAACTTCTGTCCGACAAACTGAAAGAGGTGAGTGTGATTCCCACCCAGCTGGCTCAGGATTCTCCTGGGGTTGGTCTTGAAGCAGTCCTGGTGACTCCTTTCTTCTGCCCTAGGCTGAGACCCGTGCCGAATTTGCAGAGAGAACAGTTGCAAAACTGGAAAAGACAATTGATGACCTGGAAGGTATGAAATCACCATCTAATTGTGTTTGCTCTGCCTCCCCCTTACACGACACATCCACAGTCAGGGGAAATCTGGAAAGGCTGGTTTGGGCTTCATCCACGTCAGGGGAGCAGAGTGATGTCACATCTGGAAGTCTGGAGCCCTGGGACGGGACAGTGCAAAATCAGATTCAAACTAGTGTTGCCATTTTTCCAGAACTAAAATATTTCTGCGTAATTAACTCCATATGTAAGTACAGAGATCCAAATATGGCTGATTTTTTAGCTCTTTCGAGTTTCCTTCAATTTGCTCATTTCTGAGACGCCTCACATTTTTTAAATGCCTTGCATGTTTTATGGAAACTCTCTCCCAGAGAGCGCAAAGCTTATCACAATATGAGAAAATGGAAATTTAGAGACCGTAGAGACCTGAATAAAGACTCCAGTCTGTGAGTCTGGTGCCCACGTATCCCAGAATTTCTTGAAGTGTTTCATCTTTAAAAAAAATTCTGCCCTGTGCTCTTCGCGGAGTCACCCGGAAATTCCAGAATCCTGGAATTTCAGTTCTCCCAAACTGCCTGTCCCACCCAGAAAGGGTACAGAACTCGTTCTTCAGACCATGTGTCCCGGTATTTGGTTTGAGAAGTGAGGTTTCCATATAAGGCAAAATGCCCCCATTCCAAAGTATGACCTTTGGACTGGATGACATCACTGCAAAGTCAAATAACCTGGGATGGGAGATTGGTGGGGAGAAGCTCTCACTGGTTCTAGTCACCACTCTTTCTAAAGTTTCATTATGGCTGGTCCCCTGCAGAGCTTCACTCCACTTAGAAATCACTCCGTAGGTCTTATGTTTTCTCGTTTGTTTCACGAGACGCAACCTTGTCCTAGTTCGCGCTTTGTTCTCTGTTGTTTTCTTCCTCTCAATGTGTGGCTCTCCATTCCAACCCTCGCCTTCTAGCCCCTGTACCTCTTCTGAACTCTCTCCTTGGGGACCTCTGCGCTCTAGATGAGCTGTACACTCAGACGCTCACATACAAAGCTACCAGCGAGGAGCTGGCCCATGCTTTCACCGACACGACCTCTCTCTGAGGTGGCTGGGGTGCCACCCTCTGTCCTAGCAATACTGAAGTCTGCCTTCTCACTGTGGCGCCTCCACTCCTGGGGGCTTCTAGAAGTTCCAGTTTCCTGCCCCCTGGTTTGATCTTTCAAGCCTGCTGCTGCTGCGTCTGTGACTGTGTGACTGAAATAAAGACAGACCGTCCTCATTTTCATGCCCTCTCATTTTCATTTTCTCCACTTGCTGCCTTTGAGCCATAGCCTGAGGGATTGCAACCAAAAGTGAGTGGTTCACGTGAAGAGCTGGTTTCAAAAAAGAAAATTATGCTCATATGATTCTTTTCTGACAACATCAAAACAAGAGCCAACTTGGCCTGAGCTCTCAAATGCAGTAGCTATCTGTATCTGCATGCCACTAGCGGTTTTTCCCTACATAGAAATTGTTTTGAATGGAGACTCATCCAACCTCTTGAGCAGCTTAAGAGAGTCAGCAGAACATGCAAAAACCAGCGGGCTTATCTCTAAAAAAAAGCTATCTTGGGATGGAACTTCATCTGTGCATTCAAACAGCGGCAATAGCATTTTGGTCTCCTTAGTCCTTTTCTCTTGTTTTTTTCTGTGTTATACTTGAAGAATGGTGTCTGGGCTTCCCGATGTCTTCATTGTTCATGAAGCACCTCTTCAGCTCCCAGTTGTGGGAGGCAGCTCACCAGAGAAGCTCACCTCTATTCCTTACCCTTAGAAAACAACTCTGTAAGGAATTAAAGGGCATCCCATAGCAGGGCAAGGGAATGGAAGCTGCTAGAATGCTGAACAAAGGAATTGAGGTGATTCTTGAGTTCCAAAGCAACTTTCCTGAGCAACACGTATCTCCCCTCATAGTTAACTAGAACCAGGAACTTTGGTTTAGTGAGGGCTCATGAAGTTTGTGCAGAGAAGGCAATGGCACCCCACTCCAGTACTCTTGCCTGGAAAATCCCATAGACGGAGGAGCCTGGTAGGCTGCAGACCATGGGATTGCTAAGAGTCGGAAATGACTGAGCGACTTCACTTTCACTTTTCACTTTCATGCACTGGAGAAGGAAATGGCAACCCACTCCAGTGTTCTTGCCTGGAGAATCCCAGGGACAGGGGAGCCTAGTGGGCTGCCGTCTATGGGGTCGCACAGAGTCGGACACGACTGAAGCGACTTAGCAGCAGCAAGCAGCAGCATAAAGTTTGTGTGTGGGTGTTAAAAACCTCTAGCGACCAAAAGCTCATCAGTTTCCCCAAGAGAATCCACAAATTTCAAATAATCTATCCAGTCCTCCCCTGTACCCCACCACCACCACCGCCTCAAATTGTCCCAGAAGCACTAACATTTTGAAGTCCAAGCCATCTTCTAGATTTCCCCTTGAACCTGAAGGTGGCATGAAAACCTCTGAGTAGATCATTTATTTTTGGTCACCATAACTTATTCCTCATCCAGTAATTTTTTTATTCAGGTGGGAACCTTTGTCACAATTCTTTATGTCCATTCCTGCAAAATACAACTTTACTAAACTACCCACACCCTTCCACCCCCAACTTTGCTCTGTTCTTGCCTTCCCCCCTGAACTTCTGCATAAGCCACTCCCCTCACATATTGCCATGAGTGTGACCCTGGAAAGATTAAATGGTATAGGGGTGGATGTTTTTTGTTTGCTCATTCCATGTATTTGTTCCTAGGATTTTTCCAGACATATGTAGCCTCCACCCTTTGAAATAACTGCAGCCCTGCCTATCCAGTCATTCTACCTAACTAATCACCTAGGTGGAACTTCAGAGATTAGGGCTATGGTCGATCTGCTACTACCTGTTGACAGTGTGGTGGGGTGGGTGGAGGGCGGGGTTTGCTGTCACACTTGTCAAGGGCAATTAACACTTTAAGGGACTCTTACTTTCTCTCAGACCTAATAACAAAGTAGAGGCCAGGGAATCCAAGTGGCAAGGTGAAGTGAGGTCGGGATTTGGAGTTGGGATACCTTGCTTTGCACCCCAGCTCTGCCACTTGAGCTGTCTAGCCCTTTTCTGCAAAAATAAAAGTGATAGCTGAGTTCTTGCAGATTAAATGAGATAACTGAGAAGAAATGGGTTTGCATGCAGTAGGCACTCAGATACTGTGTTAGGTCTCTATTCTCTGACAGAATCCTCCCAGACCGTAAGGCACTAGTTTTTTCTTAAAGGATCACATCGAATGAAAGTTCAGTAGGTGTAGTTGAAAGGTGGCCATCTTTTGCAGTCGTTTTCTTTCTGAATATTTCCAAGCTGATCATATCACATTTTATGAGGTATTTTGCTTTCCTCTGGTATTTTAATGAGTCTTGGCCTAGTCCCTTATCAGCCATTCCTCGTTGCAAACCAGTTTTCTCTCGTGCTCTGTCATGCATAGCTCTAGGTGGCATCTTAGAGTTTTGTTGATTTGTTTAGTTTGGGGGGGGGGTTGTTTGCTTTTTCGTTTGTTTCATCAGCTCAACCATTTAATAATGTACCACAGAGTTGGACACAACTGAAGCGACTTAGCAGCAGCAGCAGTCTGGCTTAAATTTCAGTCATTTTGCATTTACCTGGAGTTTGACTGCTGTAGACACATAGATGGACATGTAGAAACAGTAACACAATTATTCCTGGAATTTAAACATCTATTCTCAGAAGCTCCAAAGGAAAGATGGGTTACAGGATTATATTTCCCTTCCATAAGTTCAAGGACTAACCAGCACTAGAGAGAAAATGTATTAACTCATCCGTATCTCAGACTAAAAGCTTATGTTTGTGTAGCATTTTATAAGTTCTGAAGCATTTCTCATTTGTTTCTCATAATAACCCTCTGCCACACAATGGTATTACCCTCATTTGACAGATGGGGAAACTGAGACCTAGAAAGTTTAAATGACTTAGGTTAAATGGCATTTACTTCATGGGGCTTAAATCCAGGTGTTCTGACTGTAGGATTGCCAGATTTAGCATATTAAAATACAGGGCACCCAGTTAAATTTTAATTTCAGATAGGCAATGAATAAATTTTGAGCATAAGTGTATTTCAAGCAACATTTGCAATACACTTCCATTAAAAATTTTATTTATATGAAATTCAAATTTAACCAAGTACCCTGTATTTCATTTTCCAACCCTATCTAACTCCCAGATTTGGTATTTAGTATCCAGAAGTTCATGGTGTTCTATGATTAAAATGCAAAGTACTTTCTCTGCTCTTTCACTCTGACAATATGGAGTTTAGAAACTCCCCCCCCTTTTAATAAAGATGCTTATTAATTTTTTTCCCTCATTCTTAATTTTCACCAGAAAAACTTGCCCAGGCCAAAGAAGAGAACGTGGGCTTACATCAGACACTGGATCAGACACTAAACGAACTAAACTGTATATAACCAAAACAGAAGAGTCTTGTTCCAACAGAAACTCCAGAGCGCCGTGTCTTTCTCTTCTCTTGTAAGAAGTTTCTTTTGTTATTGCCTCTTCGCTTTGCTGGAAATGTCAAGCAAATTATGAATACATGACCAAATATTTTGTATCAGAGAAGCTTTGAGCACCAGTTAATCTGTTCCTTCCTGTTTTTCAAAATGACACCAGTTTTTTCAGGTCTATTTTTATCCTTAAATTGCATCTATTCCTAAGGTAGGCAGGGTATTTCATATTGAGCATACATACTCTCTTTTAAGACTGAGGGCATTTGGTTCCTGGGAGAATAGACAACCCCACACTTTGAAAACACAGATTCTGATGTCTAGTCATGGGTCAGTTTAAAATGTTGGGAGAATGTCCACCGTTGGTCACGTGATAGGAGGCCAGGGATCATCACATTAAAATGGGTGGGGATTTTCCATCCAGACCCAAAAAGGCGGGGGTGGGGTTACTGTGGGAAGTCATAAACCACGGACAGGTTAATCTGATCATCCCGGCTCTTTTCCGCACTCCACCATGCAGAACAGAACAGACATCCTCTGAGCAGTCAGCATGAGAATGCTTAGAAAAGAGTCATAATAATTACCCAAATGTGTTTTGGGTAGATCCTTGATATGCTCTTCTATATGTTTCTTTCAATCTAAAGTTTTTTGAGGAGCTGATGTCTTATTCCAATAATGACCCATGCTTATCTGCTCTGATATGAGGCCATCCACTCAGGAGGAATGAATGTTGGAGAATTCAGTCCTATTCAGAGAAGCAGTCTTTTTCAAAACCATCAGTAATTGAGCAAGACTGTTTTTCTGTGAACAAATATTAGGCAGAATGGCCCTCTCAGACAGCAAAGTAAAAACTAAAAAATTGGCGTAACTTCATCTCTATACTCGAGAGAATGGCAAATTGGAGATTTACTTATCTAGAATTTTAATTCCTTCTTCAGGACCAAGTTAATGAAAGACCAAGAAACTCCTGATTAAACTGGATATGGAGTATTTTATACACAGGGCTGCACAAAATGTGTTATATTTTGTTATATTTCTGCTTTCTCCGTTAACATCTCAGAGCTGAAACATTCCACATTCCCCAGCAGTGTGGGGGCCAACTCAAGTTTACAATTCTGACTAAAAAAATCACCCTGCTTATAGCTTATCTGAATCCTCTGCCCCTCACTCCTATTTATTAAGCGCCACACTACCCAGGAGATACACTAGCAAATTGTGCAATTGAATAAAACCCACACTTTCCATTTAGATTCTTGCAACTGTATCATATGTAATAGTATCACTTTTTCTACATTTTGGTCAAATAAATTTTTACATAAACTCCAATTTGTGTGAATTTTAGAATGTGTGGGGACAAAACACAGCATTTTGGTTCAACAAATGTGAATGGGAAAATGCCAACAATTCAACAAATGTTATTTGCTGTTTACATGACTACCTGATATAAGGATTATGATCTCTATATTGCAGAGGAGAGCTCTTTGCCTTAGTAACTCAAACCTCTGGTCCGCTGTCATCTCCAATCCTGCCTACACCAGACTAAAAGGATGAGAAAGGTTTTAATAGGTAAGACAGGAGCAGGAAAGATGGTCCCTGTCGCTCGAGTCAGGAAAGCACAAGGCGGGCCTGAGTAAGGTTTTCTCTTTGTTAACACTTATAAAGGAAGGGAGTAGGAAAGCTGGAAGGTAGGCAGTGTCCATGTTGATGAGAGCCTGAACTTAATTTGGTTAGGAGTGGAGAGCCACTGATCAGTAATCAATAAATTGAAGAAATTACTTAGGAACATCCACTTAGCATTCATTGTCAGAGGACTAGAGTGAGGGTAAACTAGAGGCAGGAAGATCAGCTAGGACAGTATTTCAGTTAACCCAGGATATAGTGCTTGCCATAATGGAGTAAGAAGGGAGAAGTGATCTGAAGGAAAGTAATCTGAAGACTTAGTTTATTGGTTGGCAGGAACTTAAAGAAGAACCTAAAGGAGAAGACTCTTGAGAGTCCCTTGGACTGCAAGGAGATCCAACCAGTCCACCCTAAAGGAGATCAGTCCTGGGTGTTCATTGGAAGGACTGATGCTGAGGCTGAAACTCCAATACTTTGGCCACCTGATGTGAAGAGCTGACTCATTTGAAAAGACTCTGATGCTGGGAAAGATTGAGGGCAGGAGGAGAAGGGGACGACAGAGGATGAGATGGTTGGATGACATCACCAACTTGATGGACATGGGTTTGGGTGGACTCCAGGAGTTGGTAATGGACAGGGAGGCCTGGCGTGCTGTGGCTCATGGGGTCGCAAAGAATCGGACGCAACTGAGCTACTGAACTGAACTGAACTGAAAGAAGAAAAGGTCAAAGATGACTGCAGTTTCACTACCTGAATTGCTTTGATATTTGCTCTAAGATCTGATCTTGAGGAAGGAGAATAGGGAATCAAAAGGAGAAAAGAAAGCCTTTAAGACATTAAGGCAAACAATTTTTTTGTCACCTAGTACAATCAAAAACATTTCCTTCATTTTAATTCAACAGTTACGCTGACACTGTGAGCTTGTTAAACTGGTAGATCGAATGAAGTATAATGCAGTCCTCTACCCTACCATTGCTAGAGTGCCCTACCGTTGCTAGATTGAAGTTCCTTATCTCCCCCCTACCCCCTTGGGCTGTAATCTAATCTCAGTATACCGTTTTAGTCATCCTGGTGCCTCAGCACTTAATACAAGTAATGTTTGTTAAACTGACCTGTCTCAGCTCTTCGGGAGTACCCAATCCCATGAAGTGTGAGTGGGACAGAGGTGAGGTTAGGACCAGATTTTGAGGACTTTATCCTGCCGATAGACCATGGATGGATAAGGGATAAATGTTTTAGACTAAGCACACTGAAGGGCAGAATCTGGATTAGACAATGATTGGGGAGACTAGTGGAGAGATGTGATCTGACAGGCAACAGAGATAGAAGGACAAGATTTAAGAGCCATTTAGAACCTCTAAAAACCAGGCTGTGAAGGATGAAAAAGTATCAAAGCAACTTAGGTCTCACTCAGAAGCTAACTCAAGCTAGTATGAGTAGAAGATAACAAGTTCAGTTGTGGATATGATGAGTTTGAGGTATCTTTTAACAGATACAAAGGCAGATACCCAAAAAGTAGTTGGGATGTGGAGGGATGGTTCAGCTATGGGCTAGAAAATCACCCAGCATGAAGATAATAGGAGCCAAGGAAGTGAATAAGATCACCCCGGAAGTGAGAAGAGAGAGAGAACCATGAGGAACAGCAATATCTAAGAGACAAGCAAAAACCCCTCTAAAGACTGCAATGAAATCTGAGAAGCAGCACCCAGAGAAGAAGTGGTGTGGGTAATAAAAATAACGGGAAAATAAAATGGGAACAGTACCAAGGACCACCAGAGAATGTGGTCAAAGTAGCAAACAACACAGGCAGAAACCTGCGAAGTGACCAATGGCTCTGGCTGAAGCTCTAGCCATAGCAAGATTAGCAAAAAAATGTGCTGCAGTGGGAGGAAGGAGAGGTAGGGGGCATCTTTTATAAGTTCTTCGGGCAAGTCTCCAGGCATGATACCCCCAGAGCGACACCTAGCGGTGGCCATGCAAATGGTATGTAAGTGAGTGAGTGAAGTCACTCAGTCGTGTCCGACTCTTTGCGACCCCGTGGACTGTAGCCCGCTAGGCTCCTCTGTCCATGGGATTCTCCAGGCAAGAATACTGGAGTGGATTGCCATTTCCTTCTCCAGGGGATCTCCCCAACCCAAGGATCGAACCCGGGTCTCCTGCATTGCAGGCAGACGCTTTATCCTCTGAGCCACCAGGGAAGCCCTGCAAGTGGTATGGCTCATCTCAATGGTGCAGGAAAACATCGTGATCAAGACCTCAGCCTCCAGACTTCCCTGGCGATCCAGTGGTTAAGAATCTGCACTCCCACTGCAGAGGCATACCCGGTCAGGGATCTAAGGTCTACACATGCGACATGTACGTGTGTGTGTGTGTGTTAGTCGCTTAAGTCGTGTCCGACTCTGTGCAAGCCCATGGACTGTAGCCCTCCAGGCTCCTCTGTCCACGGGGATTCTCCAGGCAAGAATGCTGGAGTGGGTTGGCATTTCCTCCTCCAGGGGATCTTCCCCACCCAGCAATCGAACTCAGGTCTCCCGCATTGCAGGCAGATTCTTTACCATTTGAGCAACATAGTGCAGACAAAAAAAAGACCTCAACCTCTGAAGCTGATCCCTTTGAGTTCAAAATCCAGCCTACCTGGTTAAGACCGTGGGAAAGTCATTTAACCTATTTGGCCTCGGTTTCCTCATCATAAAATGGGGGGACGACAATAATACCTACCTCAGTGGGTTGGGGTGGGGATAAAACACTATGTAAATGCTGACAACACTGGCAGGCACAGAACCAACGCCCGTTAAGTATTCCCTATAATTCACACTGTGCTAACTCCTGAGGTTTCCGAAGCCCCCAAGGTGCGCCTCAAAGAGCTGATTGGTTTGCCGCAGGCGAGGCTCCAGGGTAAGACTTAGATAACTTCTAAACAGGTTTGTGGGCCCGTCCTGAGGAGTCCTGCGGGCCTCAGGGCGCAGCTTGGTGAATGAAGTCTGGGTATCTCTAGGTAGGTCCCCTGGCCAGCGCCGAGGTCCCTCAGCAGGTCTCAAGGGGACCTCGCTTCGACTATGACGGCGCCCCTGCTCTCCTTTGCTCTTTGGCTCCCCTGGAACGACGCACACGCCTCCACACCGCACCACCACAGCCACGCTGCCTCCCAACACTTGTCCGGGCACCAACTGAGGCTGCGCGGGTCTTGGAGCGCGGGCTCCACAGACCCCACGCGCGTGCGCCCTCTGCTGGCGCCAACGGTCTTCCCGGCGCGCGTGCGCACAAGCTCCAGACCGGCCCCTGGTTTGAGGGCGCGCGGAGCCGTTGACCAAGCTCTCGGCTTATCCCCATCCCATCGCGGGGCGGGGCCGCCCCAGAGTGGAGGGAAGAAGGCGGGGACGGGGGATGCCACGCCTCCTCCCTGTCCGTATTTGAAGTTCCTTGACGTCTCACCGCTGGCCAATCGCAGCCCGCCTTGTCCTGAGCGCCGGCCAATGAACGGCGCGTTTGGGTCGCTTCCGGCTCTGCGCCCAGTTCGCCTTTTCCCCACGTCTTCCCGAGGCGGGCGGGGTGCGGGGGCTGGCGTCGGCCGCGGTGACGCGCGTCGGGCCAGGAGCCAATCGGGGGCGGGATCCGCGCTGATGGACGGGGCTAGCGGCCAGTGGCGAGGCGCTAGCAGCACTTCCCGTCGGGGAGAGAGTGTAATATGGCGAAGACCTACGATTACCTGTTCAAGCTGCTGCTGATCGGGGACTCGGGGGTGGGGAAGACCTGTGTCCTGTTCCGCTTCTCCGAGGACGCCTTCAACTCCACTTTCATCTCCACCATAGGTAGCGGGGCTGGGGAGCGGCCGGGGGCGCGAGAGGCCCGGGCCGGGCGCGCCCCTGAGGAGCTGGGGCTGAGGGAGCGGCCGGGCGGGATGGACCAGGGATCTCAGAGGATCAAAGGGAGGCAGAGGGTTAAAGAGCAGTCGCCTGCATCATCGTTTGGGGGTTCCCCGGACATGGGAGGGAGTGGGGACCAGGTGCCCATTTTGCAGATGGGAAGACTGAGGCCCCAACCCTCAGCCTGCTCAGAGAGTATATGTCCTGGTTGAGGTCTTGGCCCCCGTCGTCTTGTTCGGTCTTTGCAGCAGCCCTTGAAGAAGTTTTTGGTTTCCTCGTCTTACTAATTGGAAACAGGCATGGAGAATAGGGACAGCGACAAGTGACATCTGATCTTATTACGCATTTACTGTGTGCCAGGCTCTTTATGGTGCATTATCACACTTCCGAATGCTCTGAATTAGGTGCTGTTATTAGTTCATTTCACAGATGAGGAATTTGAGGCTCACAGAGGATACTAGACTTGCCTGTGGTCACACCATCTACAGGTGGCAAGGATGGTATTTGTTCCCAGATATGTATGAAAATCCCATGGATGGAGGAGCCTGATAGGCTACAGTCCATGGGGTTGCAAAGAGTCAGACAGGACTGAGCGGCTTCACTTTCACTTTATGTCTGAACCCAGAAATTAAGGCTCAGCCATCCCAGAGAGATGTGAGCACACACCCCCAGGACAAGCACAGCTGATCCATCTCAAAGCCAGGACTCCAACCCAGACATCTCTTCTTTCCTCTGGAATATTCAGGGGTTGCATCCCTCTCCCTGACCTGTTTCCCCCGTGGATGAATTTCTTCTAGAAGGAATGGTAAGAGGGAGTCCAGAGACTTTCCCTGCCCGTGCCCAGCCTTCCATCCCACTCGAGGGTGACAGAAATGGCGATTGATAGCTGTCTGCTCTGGGACCTGTCATCTCGAGGCGGATGCCAGATAAAAGCTTCAGTGAGAAACCAAAATCAGCCGCTGCCACTGACAGCCCTGACTTCCCTATCGCTCGGCCCAGGACACTGGTTGTCACTTTGCAGAACTGCCCTTGCCTGCAGGGGCCAGCCCACATTGTGGTGGAACAGAGTTGTTGCTTCTCAGTTCTGACATCCATGAAAGTGGGGCTGACTTCTCCCCACCCCACAAAAATGACCGTTGTCCGTATGAAAGGGCTTGACCTGAAAGTAACATCCATTAAGCTGATAGCCTGTAAACTATGCAGCCTTGCTGTGGAGTGGGGAACTGGGAGAAAGATCACTAAGCCCAGGAGTTGGGGAAAAAACCTAGGAAATGGGCTTTGCTTTGCCCCTGTGTGCCTTATCTCCCTAATCCCCATAGTGCGCTGCCAATTCCATCTTTGCCTTCTTCCAGAGCTGCACTTTGCAAGACACTTAGCTGCCAAATGGAAAGAGAATGGGACTGGCAGTCATTATTCTGATGTCCAGGTGCTGTTTGCCCTTGAACGAGCACTTCACCTCTCCGAGCCCTGTTTATTCAGTTTGGGAGTGGTGTTTTCTGTTTTGGCCAGTGCCTGGATGGTGGAGGATCAGAGCTGTACAATGAACAGGGGGCTTTCTCCACTATCGGTGGCCATCTAGAGGAAGCACAGTGTCTCCTACCGTGACAGCATCCTTCCCCAGACACAGGTCCTTCTGATTTCCTCCCCTTCACTAACACCAAGGTCAAACTTTGGGGTTTTACCTTTGCACCCCCACCAATCAGGAAGTGATATTCACTCCTGGTAGACTGTGGCTCGCTCTCAGTCCAGACCTCAGTTTCCCAGAGTCAGAACCTTCCTGGTGAGAATTTGGAGGTTGAGTTTTTTGTTTGGTTCTTAATTCTTGACAGGAAAACCCAGTCTAGTCTCTGAGGAGGCCAGCCTCCACTTATAGGTGAGGATGTAACTTGGGCAAGGTCATCTAAGGCAGTGGGCGTGGCACTTAAACCCAGGATCCCGCCCCCCGACCTCAGGATCCTCATTACATGTGTAGCCTTCCTGCTGGCCTCTGTTTTCTAGGAAATTTTAATTCCCTGTGACCTTGAAGGTATGGCCTCATAACTCTTAGGCCTTGTAAAGTTTACACTTCCTAATAAAACTTGGTGTGTTAGTAAAACCCAAGAGGCAGATAGAGTGGTGCTTTGGGTTCTGTTGATTGGGCAGTGCTTCTTGATTTCATACATTCCCATGTATGTGGGCTTTCCTGGTGGCTCAGAAAGTAAAGAATCTGCCTTCAATGCAGGAAACCTGGGTTTGATCCCTGGATGGGGAAGGTCCTCTGGAGAAGGGAATGGCAACCCACTCCGGTATTCTTGCCTGGAGAATCCCGTGAACACAGGAGCCTGGAGGTCGCAAAGAATTGGACACAACTGAGTAACACACACACACACATGTATAACAGGAGCAGAGGATGTTTTAGGAAGACTTTTAGAATGCTTTAAGAAGCCACTTGCATGTGGCTTAGTCCTGAAATACAGCCTAATGCATAGAGGCGATTGGCACTGGGCATGCCTCTGTATTTTCTTTATAGATTGGGGATTAAGTGGCTGTTCATTTTCTGCCCAGGTTACATTTTGCCAAAGCCTGCTCTCATAAGCTCCATCGATCATTTGTGGTGTGAACTTGGACCCGTGGCTCCTGGAGTTAGCTCTCCCCAGCCTGGCTCAAGCCCTGGCTTCTCCTTAGAGTCCCATTCATTCATTCCTTCAGGGAGGCGGATGATATACGTGTAAGTGCTTGCTAAACCACGCAGCACCACGTAGATCTATTGCTCTTCCTTTTTTTTTTACGCAGCCATCTTTTCCCCAGTGCCTGCTGCACACCAGGCATCAGGCTCAGTGTAGGAGCTGGAGGGGTGACTTGGATGGATCAGGAGGAAGCGGAACTGTTAACTAACTAGGCCTGCAGTCAAAGTTTGTGTGCAGGACTAAGTGATCAGCTTCTAGCAAATACATACTCAACCCCTGCTGCACTTGGTCACTGGAAATGCAATCATAAATAAAGAACACCTGCCCTCCTGGAGCTTATGTTCTGAAGGCCAGTACTCAGATGCAGGCTTACATTCCCTCTCGTCCACAGGACAGCTCCTAAGGCAGGCAAGGATGGAATTAGCATTCCCCTGCAGGGTTCTGGGCTTCCCAGGTGGCTCAGTGGTTGAAGAATGCACCTGCCAATGCAGGAGACGCAAGAGACCAGCTTCAGTCCCCAGATCAGGAAGATCCCCTGGAGGAGGAAATAGTAATTCGCTCCTGTATTCTTGCCTGGAGAATCCCTAAGAGGTATTCTAGCGGGCTATAGTCCGTGGGGTCGGAAAGAGTCCAACCGCAACTGAACATCTGAGCACACACACGTGAACCCTAGGTTCTAAGGGTCAAGCCAGGCCTCAGTCTCAAAGGTTGACAGGTGGAGATTAAATATATAGATATAGATATAGATATAGATTGATTGATTTGGGTGTACCAGGGCTTAATTGTGGCGTGTGAACTCTTAGTTGCTGTGTGTGGGATCTTGTTCCCTGACCAGAGATCCAGCCTGGGTCCCCTGCATTGGGAGTGCAGTCTCAGCCACAGGATACCAGGGAAGTCCCCACAGGTAGAGGTTCAGAACAAACTCCTAGGGGCAGGGACTGGACTTAGCTGTTACTCCTCCACACAGGCCATTCAGATCATCACATTTTGCTCCTAGCGTCATGGAGTGAATAAACAATGTCAGGGGTAATACATGAAGAAGATGAAGCAGGTTGGAGGGGAGAGGATGGTTAGGAAGGCTCCCCGAGGAGGTGACTGGAACAGAGACCTGAGTGAAGGGAGAGGGGAGCCAGGTGGCCATGAAATGAAAGAACATTCCAGGAGGGGAAAGAGCAAACCTAAAAGCCTTGAGGCTGAAACATGCTTGGGCGATGTGGCCAGAGAGGAGGCTGAGAGCCATGGGTTCTGAGGGGGCCAGGTTAGCGCACTTGGGCAACTGTTTTCACTTTATCTTGGGACCAAGGAGTCAGTGGGAAGCCACTGAAAGGTGTTGGGGGAAATTTTTAAACAATCTTATTATGGGAAGTTCCCTGGTGGCCTGGTGGTTAGGATCCCAGGCTTTCATTGCTGTGGCTCATTTCAGTCCCTGGTCGGGAAACTGAGATCCTGCACGTCGTATGGCATGGCCAAAAAAAAAAAAAAAAAAAAAACGTTTTATTGACATATAATTCAACTCACCCATTTAAAGTGTATAAGTCAGTGGCTTCAGACCCATTTACAGAGTTGTACAGCCATCATCACAGTCAATTTGAGAACATTTTCATTATGACAGAAAGACAGCCTACACCCCTCAGCAACCAATAGTCTCCTTTCTGTCACTCTGGATTTGCCGTTTCTGGATGTTTCATGACTGGGATTATATACTATGTGACCTTTCCTGTCCGGCTTCTCTCACTCAGTGTCATATTTCCAGAGTGCATCTGCGTAGCAGCATGTGTCAGGGCTCCATTCCTTTTTATGGCTGAGTAATATTCCTCTGTGGGGACGGACTGTGTTTTGTTTATCCACTCGCGTGCTGGTGAACACTGGAAGGTTTGGAGCCGAGGTTAGCTCAGTGACATGGTTGAGTGTGTGTTTTGGAAGCTCGGGAGGGGATTGAGGGAACAGTGGTGGGAGAGCCTGGAGGGCAGTTAAGAAGGCTGAGAGGTCGCCCTGATGCTGGGGAAAGGGGCCTGGGGCCAGAGGGTGGGAGAGAAGGAGGGCAGGGTCAGGAAGGCTTCTTGGGAGGGGGTCTTTCAGCAGGTTTTGTCAGGCTAACAGGCAGGCAGGTGGGGACCACTCACAGAGAAGGACCTACACGTGTAAATGCCAGCCCTCCATCTGCATCAGGCACATCTCAGGCCCAGCGCCCTTGTGCTTGGAGGGCCAGGTACGGGTGGCGGGAAGTGGGAGGCTCTGGCACCCATTCCATGAGGCCGCCGACCAGGGAAGGGAAGAGAGCAAGGCTTCGGCACCTGAGCTGCCTGGGTTTGCCCGCCAGCCCTGCGCCTCGCCAGCTTCCTTCTGTGCAGCTCCATTCTGTCCTCTGAGCCTCAGCCTCCCCTTCTGTGAGAGGAGAAAGTTCACCAGGCACCTCCAGATTTGTTTGAGGAGTTTAGAGATCCTGCCTGCCCAAGCGCCAGCAGGTGCCCCCGAGACTGTGACTGCACAGGTTGGCAGCACCCACCGCAGATGCAGCTTGGGAGAGAGGCTAACAGTGATGTGCCTTTTTTCTTTTCTTTTCTTTCAGGAATTGACTTTAAAATTAGGACCATAGAGCTCGATGGCAAGAGAATTAAGCTACAGATATGGTAAGCATTGTGGCCTTCATCAGCCCCTCTGCCAGCAAGTGCTTTGAGCTAGAAGCCCCTGGTTCCATGCCCCGCACCACCCGACCATGGCCCTCATCTCTTTGTGCCTAGCCCAAACACTTTGGGCTTTCTTCAGAAGCCACAGGTGAAGGGACTTCCCTGGTGGTCCAGTGGTTAAGACTCTGCACTTCCACTGCACGGGGCATGGGTTCGATCCCTGATCAGACTAAGATCCCACATACCCAGAAACGTGAATGTTAGTCGCTCAGTCGTGTCTGACTCTTTGCGACCCCATGGACTACAGCCCATGAGGCTTCTCTGTCCATGGAAGTCTCCAGGCAAGAATACTGGAGTGCGTTGCCATTCCCTTCTCCAGGGGATCTTCCCTACCCAGGGTTGAACCCAGGTCTCCTGCATTGCAGGCAGATTCTTTACCATCTGAGTCACTAGGGAAGCCCCATATCCCCAGCTATATGGCCAGAAAAGGAAAGGAGGAGCCGACAGAAGCCCCAGGAACGGTGCTTTGCTGGTTGATGGGGCTTAGAGTCAGTGTCCACCCGCTCTGAGGACATAGCCACCAGACCCAGCTCACATGTGGGCACACACTGCGCCTCAGAGCAGCCTGCTCCCCTTGAGCTCTCAGAGAACCCTCGTGGCGGCAGTGAAGGCCGCCAAAATAGCAGGATACGTCTGCCCGGCCTCTCCATGAGCCCATCAGCTTGATGAAGGAGGCCTGACATCACTTCCTCTTTTCTCTCCTGGGGACACCCAGGCCTCTCTTCCTAACATGCAGACCTGAAACCCCAGAACCAAAAATGAGCTGAGGCCAGGCCCAACAGTGAGATCTGTGTCTGTTCGGCTCACCAGGGACTGACTTCCTGTGCTCCATAAAATCAGAATTTGTGAGTCCCCATCACAGATTGTGGTCTGTAGGCTACCGGCCTTGGAAAGGCTGGGCTCAGGTGGTCAGATGTAGGAGAGCCTCAGCCTGCAGCCCCGTCACTCGCAGGGGAAACACAAACCCTGAACCACACAGAGAGAGGTCACGTTGGGGAGGGTAACTCAGTCCTTCCAATCCAGGCACATGCCTGTGTGTGGGATGGGGGCTGTGAGATGGGCTGCGGAGCCCCCTCCCTGCAGCTCATCTCCCCAGCTCAAGTCTCAGATGCTGAGCGCTGCCCCATCTGCCTGGCGGGTCCCCTCAACTTCAGGGGTCTCCACCTCTGAGCCCAACTTCAGAATTGAATTCTGTTTGTGGCCTAACTGATCCTCCTGAGCTCGGGAGGCAGCCGGTCTCTAGCCGCCTCGTAAGTTACAGGCCATTCAGGTTCCTCTATTTTACAACATGTTGGCTCCCTGGCAGCCTCAGTGCCCAAGTTCAAAGGGACACTGCACCAGCAAGGAGGAGTTGTGCTTTCTTTTCCTCCCCTCCTCCTGCTTCTGCTCTTAGCAATCACAGTGGGGTTAATGACTGTCTTAAAACTCTTCTAGAACAGTCGTAAAATCATAACTGATCATAACCGCTAACGTCACCTGCTATTGGCGGCCAAAAGTCAACATGGCCCCAAATCAGGTGTGTCTGTCTGGTCCGGACATGCCGAGCCCTGAGCAGAGGGTGGTGCAGGGTCACAGGAGGAGCCCTGGGCCCAGAGACAAAAGCTGTGGTCTTGTCCTGGCTCTGCCACCGGCCATTTGTCGCCTTCAAACAGGATAATGAATACCCTCCGTGCCAGGAGCTGGCTGGGCAGGGGCATATCTGACCCAGGTGTCGCCACCGTACCCACAAGGAAGGCCTTTCCCCCGGGGTCTCCACCAAGATGGTGAGCATGGAGCTGCTTCCTGAGCTTCTCGGGGCTCCTCTAACTCAGCCTACCAAGGAGGGCTGTGTCCCCCTGCCACCTGACCAGCCCCTTCCACACACCTGGCCCCAGATTTTCAGATAATACCATCCAACCTTGGCTCTTCTGGGGCCCATAAACCCTGGGGGAAATCCCCAGGAAGACAGGGTATGGAAGAGGAGTCATTCTGCCATATCCCTGGCCAGGAGACGTCAGACAGCTGCCCTGGCCGTGGTTTCTTTCTCTAATGATGGGGGGCAGTGCCCCACAGCAGAGTAATGAATCAGGAGCTGATGGCCCATGAGAAAGCTGGCTGTCCGTCCTGGGTAAATGCCCCTCATTCTCACTGTGATGATTGTTCTGCATCACTGCTAATATCCCTTCTCCTTCTCATCGTTAGGGACACAGCTGGTCAGGAACGGTTTCGGACGATCACAACGGCCTACTACAGGGGTGCAATGGTATGTATTGGTTTGCGTGGGGTTTGAGGCTTTTTTTTTTTCAAGTCAAGTGAACATCTCGTCCTTAGACACTGATACCTGAAGTTTCTGAAGAGCCCATGGTCTGGCTTCTCAGGGGTCCTTGGTTCCAGGTTAGTTTTAGGAAAAGGCTCTGTGCCCCACCTCCACCCCCTTGTCCATGCATCCCCTTCCAGCTCCAGAGACAATGCAGGGTTCAAGGAAACCTAATTCCCCAGGAATGAAGGAAGACACAGGAAGCCGGTTCTTCCAGGTAAGGTCAGGTAAATCAGAGCTGGCATGCCCCAACGCTGAGGAGCGCTCACGTGGCCCACGTCAGTCTCTGTGGAATTTGCTACCGAAAACTTGAAGATCTTCCAGGAGCCGACTCGCTCTGGGTTGTTGTCTGTTATATCTGCTTCCTGGGCCTGAGGCGGAATGAGGCGACTGGGGACACTCACTCTTCATCCATCAGATATTTTCACCAAGCACCTTCTCTAGGCCAGGCCCAAATCAGATGCAGAGAGCAACCTGGCCTGGGCCAGGGTCCTGTCCTCAGGATCTCCAAGCAGGTCCTGCACCTGTGAGGAGTGTATACAAAGCAGGGTGCCCAGGGGCTGCGGGGAGTGGGAGGAAGGTTCACAAGACCTACTCAGCCACCTGGGTTGCTCTCTGAGCACGTTCGCCTTCCTTGGGAAGTGGTACAGAGAACAGGAGTGTCCCAGGCAGTTGTGAGCATAGATGGCCAGTTCCCCGTTTCCAGCTCCAGCTTTGCCCCATCAATCAGCTGCTTAGACCTGTTTCCTCCACTAGGCCGAAAGCTCCAGGAGGGCTGGGCTGCCTCTGGGTCCCCGGCACATGCCCGATACCTGGGACCAAACTGAGGGTGCTAGGAGCTTGGGAATTGCTGGCAGACAGCAGCAATGAATAGAAGCATTAAGTATTTAGAGCATCCCACACAGCATCTGAACATAATAGAAACTCAATCATGTGGGTTGCAACCTTAGTGCTCCTCATTAAAATTAATTTACTAATTTTCCCCTCACCTTGCTGTGCTCTGGTACAGCAGAGGTCTTGGGGCACTTGGGTCCTGGGGGAGCTTTTGCTGTGTGGCCTCAGGCAGACCCTGTCCCTCTCTGGGCTGAAATAATACCCCCACCCACCAGCCACTTACCCCATTCGCCAGACCCTTCTCTGCAGCTGGCAGGGGGCCTAGGTCTTGACCATAAATCCCTGAGTGTAGGTGCCATGATCGTCCCCATTTTACAGATGAGGAGCCTGAGGCTTGGCACCATTTCAGGCCCTGCTTAAATTCACACAGAAGATAAATGTCTGGGCCGGTAGTGAGGGGCTCTTCCCAGCCCTCGTGTCCTCAGCGAGCTCCCGAGAAGGCAGGACTGAGCCATCTGTGAGACCCTGTCCAGCCCCAAGATGACTGTGTCCTCCCAGACCTACGCTAACTCATACGGAAGCTGCCAGCTGGTGTGGCCATTTGAATCTAAATCTGTTAACGTTGGCAACCCAGGCCCTCAGTCGCACCTGCCACACTTCCGGTGCCCCAGAGCCTTGTACAGCCAGGGGTGACCATAAAGGATGGGGCGGGGAGCATTGCCACCGCTGCAGCCCGTCATCACCTTTCCTTTGTCCTTGTGGCACTAGACCCGTGGGTCCGAAGTTTGGGGAGCATCGGACATCCGGTGTCCAGTTGTAAGCTTGCAGTCAGGTCTGGGGAGCTGTGCCCTAACAGGCCAGGAAGAAGCTCACTGGAGCCTTGAGGGGAGCTTCAGGGAGGCCCAGAGATAGAGTGATCCTGTGTTTTTGGTTTCCCTGGTGACTTAGCGGTAAAGATTCCACCTGCCAATGTAGGAGACGCAGGTTCGAGCCCTGGGTCGGGACGATCCCCTGG
Organism: Bos indicus; assembly: GCF_029378745.1. NCBI lineage: Eukaryota > Metazoa > Chordata > Mammalia > Artiodactyla > Bovidae > Bos > Bos indicus. The sequence continues at coordinate 6,884,676 of NC_091766.1, read as the reverse complement.
AGAAGGAAGTGGCAACCCACTTCTTACACAGAAGACTTTTACCTTCTGTAGGAATGTAAAGAGGTCTTCTTGCCTGGAAAATCCCATGGACATAGGAGCCTGGTGGGTTACAGTCCATGTGGTCGCAAAGAGTTGCACATGACTGAGCAACAACAGATGTTTTCCAGGGACTCCTGTGCCTTCCTGATAGAGTTGTATTCATTAACCACCCGCCCCCCCCAAGCCCCTACAGGTAAAAATCTGGGACCTGATTCCAAGGCGCCAACCCAGCAGTGGTGGCTGCAGAATCCTAGGCCATCAGAGGGGCCAGTCCCTGAATAAAGGGGCAGAAAGGCCTCCCAAGCCTGTGGTGTTTCTTGCCCCATGGGTAGAGGCCCCAGTGATGCTCGATTCAGTGTCCACCTGCCGGAGTCATCTTCTCACGCTCCCCTTGGCTGGAGCGTGGCGCACATCACAGCCACTAAAAGCTCCTCCAAGTCTTCCTGTCCGCAGTCTCCGTTTAGCCTCTGCAAGAGACCACTGAACGAGGGTTCCCAGGTGGCATTTTTGAGAAGTCGTGGCTGTGGCGGGCTATACGGCCACTTACATAGCCTCACAGTCACAACGGGGACTGGGAATTGCAGTGGCTTGCTTGCCCTCTCTGTGGTTTTGTCACAGCCTCGCCCTGTGGTTATCTGCCCAGGACACATGGCCCGCGTTCTTACTCTGCAAATTCAGGCGGCCTTAGAGACATCTTGGCCAGCACCAGAGCTTGTGAACAGAGGGTTTAGGCCCCTGGAGCAGGTTGTGCTTGTTTAGTTACTAAGTCGTGTCTGACTCTTTGCAACCCCATGGGCTGTAGCCCACCAGGCTCCTCAGTCCATTGGATTCTCCAGGCAGGAATACTGGAGTGGGTTGCCATTTCCTTCTCTGGGGGATATTCCTGGCCCAGGGATCAAACCCACGTCCCCTGCATTGCGTCGCAGGCAGGTTCTCTACCACTGACCCCCACCCAGGGAACCATGTAACGTGATGGAATGGAGTGGGCCTGGCCTCGGCAGGACAGCTGGGGCCATGTGCCTCGGAACCCAGGGGCTGAGCCTCACGGGGCCGGAGATCCTGTTGCAGGCTGGCTCACCACGTGCCCTGTGGGGATGTCCAGGGCGGCAGGGGGCCTGTCACAGGGTGGCCGTGAGCACTGCTGGATCCTGTGGAGGGTCCAAGGCGGTTCCTGTCATCAGCTGCATTAGAGCCGGGTTGGAATCATAAAGGTCACTTCTCTCTGTACTTCAGTTTTCTCTTTTATCAAGTAGGGTATTTGTCCTTCTTGGCGATGGCAGATTGTAGGCTCAAGCGAAGGCGGGTTCACTTTGCAGCTGTTTCAGAACCCATGGACCATCTCCCAGTTGCTCACACGTTGGTTACAGAACCACAGAGGCCTCAGCGTTGTCTGCCCCAGGGCTTAAAGCCAGCCCAGTAACGGTGGGGTTGCTGGAAGGCACATGGGCATCAGGGTTTGTCCCCCTAGGCTTAGACTCCAGTTGGGTCCTTTACTTTCTCATGTGTCCAGAGAGAGGGACCTAGCCCCCCTCCCCCCGCTCCCACTTGCAGCCTCAGGGTCCCCGTTCTCACAGTGGGGACAGTGGGGCACCCGACCCAAGCCTGTGGGTCTCAGGGAGACTCTATTACAGTGCCCAGCTCATGGTGGGCACCAGATGAGGGGTGATGCTGGGATAAACAGAGGAGGCGGCCCTGGCTGAGTCTAGGAGAAGGCTCGGCAGGGTGCGTGCAGGGTGAGTGGGTGTGGAAGAGGCCGAGCATCGCCAAGGGTGGCAAGAGGGGGGGCACAGTGGGCATCAGGACCACGGAGCACAGTCTGTAGAGCAGGGGCTGCAGGAGGCAAGGTTGGGAGGCCAGCCACTGGGACCTCGCTGGCTGCCAAGGCATGCGAGCTTGTGTTTTTCCTGCCTGCAGGGCTCCTCTGTAAGCATGAGGGTCGTAGTGTCTGGGCTTCTGAGGAAGGGTCACATTGGTGGCCAAGGAACAGGACTAGAGCCTGCGCCACCAGGGGGAGGCTGGTGCCTGAGCCCAGCAGAAGGAAGGGTCCGGGAGGGTGTCCTGTCGGGTCCCTGCTGCCCGCCTCCTGGGTCCTCCCTCCGAGAGAGCTTGCAGCTTGTCCAGAGCCTGTGTGTCTGTCTCCCCCTGCTCAGGGCATCATGCTGGTCTACGACATCACCAACGAGAAGTCCTTTGATAACATCCGGAACTGGATTCGGAACATTGAAGAGGTAAGTCTCCAGGAGCGCCCTGGTTTACCCATGAGATCCCTGAGCACAGAGGCACCTCGAAGTAACTCACTAGGAACAAAGAGGGACGGGAATCCACACAGTCGACCCCAGAAACCACCCAAGTGTGGCTTCGTCACAGAGCAGCCCCGAGAGCCCGTTCCGCCAGCCGGGCTGTCTGGTTTGGGCAGCCCCAGATCAAGGAAGAAGGATACCCAGGCCCCGTGAGCACTCTGCTTTCTAGAGAAGGAAAGGTCTCGAAGTGGCGTGACCTTTGTACCTGGAGGGTGTGGTGAGGGCATGTCAGGCCAGACTTTGAGCTGCCACGGAGCGGGCTGTGAGCTGAGAGGAGGGACCCATGCTCAGGCCGACCGTGCTGGCCCCGCAGCAGCCCGTGGGAGGAGACCTTGAGCCCCAAGGGAAGAGAACCCCAGGCCCCCCTTCCTGCCCCACTGGTCCCAAAACCAGTGTGGTCATCTTCCTGCTCTCCAAAGAGCTTGCCCTCACCCCAAAGCCTCCCCCAATGACAAACTTGTGGCTTTTGATGACTCACCGGGTGAGGCTTCCGATCTGAGAATTTCATGCACCTGTGAAGCCAGGGCTGAAGGTCCCAGCACGGTCGGCACCTGTGGACAGGTGCTCTGGGCTGAGGACCCCGTGTGTGCTGGCAGGCAGGGGCTGCAGCCTCTGGAAGCTCTCCATTCTGGCCAGTAGGCAAGAGCCTTCCAGTTAGTTGGACGTTTGGGAGCAGCAGAGGGCGTTTTTCTGAGGCCAGATCTGAGCTACAGCAAGAAGAACCTTTTCATTTTTTAAAAAAGTGTATTTACTTATTTACCTAAAGCAATAACGTTAAACCGTTCTGTGCTCGAACGAAAAAACACACACACTTTTTGAAAAAAGAACTGTATTTTTGAGAACAGAAAGGTTCTGTTTTCTTTAGTCACCTTTGACCCACTTTTTAAAGGTAAGAAACATTATCACTTCATTTATAACACCAAAATGGAGACCCAGGGTCAGAGTGGTGAAAAGCGACACTGTCAGTGGTGGCAGAGCTGAGGTTCAGACCCTCCTCTGTTTTTCTGATGTCTCTGATTTAAAGTGAGTAACCATGAAGTCAGCCCACTCTTTTTTTCCCTCCTTGAGAAACTAGATAGGCTTGATCGTGGGTCTGGATAACTTTCCATTTCCTGTACTTTAGGGACCTTTTGAAATCCTCCTGTAATAGTTTGCACGCTGGTGTATCTCTAAGGGCCTCTCATGGCCTAATCCTTCAGGAAGTGAGGCCCACTGTGGATTGTAGAGGAGAGATGGAACAAGGAACCATTGTCAGGCGTGAAGTGAAAGTGAAAGTCACTCAGTCATATCTGACTCTTTGCGACACCATGGACTGTAGCCTGCCAGGCTCTTCTGTCCATGGAATTCTCCAGGCCAGAATTCTGGAGTGAGTAGCCATTCCCTTCTCCAGGGGATCTTCCCAGCCCAGGAATTGAACCCAGGTCTCCCACTTTGCAGGTGGATTCTTTACAGTCTGAGCTATCAGGGAAGCCCAAGAACACTGGAATGGGTAGCCTATCCCTTCTCCAGCGGATCTTCCCAACCCAGGAATTGAACTGGGGTCTCCTGCTTTACATACAAATTATTTACCAGCTGAGCTACCAGGGAAGCCCTTTCAGGCATGAGTGCAGAGTTAAGGAAACACCCTTAAGGCAGAGCACCCAGGGCTGGTGACTGCCAAGGGCTAGGACCACCCCGGGCACAGCCTGTGTCTGGAGCCCAAAACAAGGGGAGCTGGAGCCAGGCAGACAGTCCTAGGACAGCAGCTGACGCCTCTAGCAGGGGAGCCAGGGAAGGAGAGAGGCAAGCAGGGGTCAGGACCTGGTCGCTTGCCTCCCATAGGAGGTCACTTGCCTCCCATAGGCCAGACACCGCCAGGAGTCCAAGGACAAGCACGGTAACCTGGTTGATGCAGCCCATAGAGAAGGCGTCCTTGGCCGCCAGAAAGCGTGCGCTTGGTCGGGGTGGCAGGCAGAACCCTGTGCTCGGCCCTGGCACTGGCTCTCAGACACGGGACAGGCCCCTCGCCCTCTCTGAGCTGCAGCCTGCCCTGTGTTTGGGGCGTGTCCAGCCGTCCGGGCCACGCCACTCTGGCCTTGGACACGGGTTGGCAGTGGGCCTACAGTCCAGTCTGCCTCACCCCTCCCCTCCCCCACCTGCCCCTCCTCCCCAGCACGCCTCTGCAGACGTCGAAAAGATGATCCTTGGGAACAAGTGCGACGTGAATGACAAGAGACAAGTTTCCAAGGAACGGGGAGAAAAGGTGGGTGTGGTGACCAGTGTGGGCCTGGCACTGCCAGATGCTGTGGGGCAGAGGGACCTCAGGGTCTAGAGTTTCCTGCACGGAGGCCAGCCCTGCCCTGCCCCAGATGGGCCCCCTGATGGGGTTGGGGGGCAGGCTTTAGAAGGGGAGAATCCCTCACCATCTTTATGAACGAAGGTGACCCACCCTCCCGGGATGCTAGGCTTCGCTAAGGCACACAGTGGAGTCGGATGTCAGTGGGCATGTGCCGTGGGAAGGGAAGGTGGGACGCACGTGCCTAGCCAGGCTTCACCTAAAGATTGAAAGCAGCGAGGGCTTCCTGGCGTGCCCTGCTGCCCCCACCCCACATCGCGTGAGTCCCCGTGAGGCCGGAGGGGCAGAGGACAGAGCCACGGTTTGAGCCAGGCCCCGCAACCCTCCTGCCAGGGACGCTCACCACTTGCTCTCCGCCGTCCCCAGCTGGAGGGCGTAGGCCCCCCTCACTGTTACCCACTTACGTGCTGTTTGGGGGTCAAAGCCCAGCGGCTGATGTTCACATGTGTGTCTCCCTCCCTCCCAGCTGGCCCTGGACTATGGAATCAAGTTCATGGAGACAAGCGCAAAGGCCAACATCAACGTGGAGAACGTGAGTCCCAGGCTCGCAGCACCAGCCCCTTTGGGCCGAGGTTCAGATAGTACCCTCCAAGGAGGCTCTGTCTCGGGGACCGGCCACAGGCTCCCGCGGCCTCTAGACTGATGACCGAGAGGTTCTCCTTGAGCAGCAGCACGTGCCAGGCCCCTTGCAAGGCCCAAGCAGTCTGGGGAAATCGCCCCCTTGTTCTGACACCAGCAGGGGCTGGTCCCAGCTGGGTACCTGGGACAGGATCTCACTGGCTCTCGGGCCACGCTCGGGGAGCAGGCGCGGTTTTGTGGGTGGGGGGACCGAGGCGCAGAGAGTGCTCCAGCGACCGGCGCCCAGCCCCGCCTCCGGGTGCGTGCTTTCATTCACAGCGCCCGCCCATCCAGAGCAGGGGCCCTGCCAAGACTTGGCCAAGGCAGGCCTTCCTCTCTGCTCCACCAGCCCTGTAGCTCCCCTGCCTTCTGCTGCATTTTACCACTTCTGAGATCTTTCCAGAATGGATCTTCCACGCCACTCCCGACCTCAGCCACCTACAAGAGGCACAGAAGGCCGTCCCCAGCTGGCCCAGCCAATGTGTGTCGCCCATGACTCAGGCCTCACCCACCTCTCTCTGTCCCTGGCCCCCTGGGCGGTGCCCTCCTCCAAGCCTTCTGTGGTCCCGTCCCCCTTCCCTTTCCCATTAGGGACAAGCCTATGCAGCCCCTCCCCCAGGAGGCCTGTGCCATCCCCCAGGCCCTTAGGCCCACCACTTTGGGGATCCCCAGCACCCCGAGACCCTCTCCACAGCAGAACTTGACCACATCAACGAGTCTTCGGTGAGACTCTGCCTCTCCCCAGACCAGGAGCCCCTCAACAGCACATGCTAAGGCTGATTCGTCCCTGTATTAGGCCTGGGGCAGGGCTGGTGCCAGAGTGGGGTTTGGAAGTGTTGCCCAGATGAGGGAAGGGAGGAAATAAATGGTCAGGAGACTGGGACCAGCAGCAGCCTAGGGCCAGGTCAGCTCGAGCCTTCACCCATCCTGGGAAGATGAACCTTTGACCCTACCTACCAGGCCTTTCAGGGCAGCAACCCAGAATGAAGCTTGTTTGGCCAGGGAGCCAGCCACTTGTCTTTATGCCCTGCCTCTGACTGTTAGAAGCAGGGCAGAGCAGGCAGACAGAGCACAGGGGTCGAGGACGAGAGCTCAAGGAGTCAATGAGCCACTGGCTGCCTTGGGACAAGTCACGTGGCCCCCTCCAAGCCTCAGTTTCCTGTCTCACCAGTCAAGGGTGATCCCACCTCCCAGGATCATTGGCTCAGGGGAAGTGGTGGTCTGGGTGAGGGGGGTATCCCTGCAGTGACAGGAGATAGATGGGGATGGACAGGTGAGCCCCATGCCTGGGTCTCTGCCCTAACACTGTTACACGCACTGGCTCCACCGTTGAGCCACACGCATTGCGTGGCAGAGGCCAGGAGCCAGCCAGCCCCCATCTGCCTCCCACCCCCAGGGTGCTAACTGTGTGCTTACTCCACAGGCATTTTACACTCTCGCCAGAGACATCAAAGCAAAAATGGATAAAAAATTGGTGAGTGGGTGTCCCTGTTGGAACGGGCCAGCATCGCCACCAGTGGTGTGATGCGTCCCTGGGCCCGGCCCTGCTTCTGAGGGCTGCACCTAGTAGGGCATCGCTAGGAAGGGGGGCGAGTTAGCAGGTGGGGTGGGGCATCCACCCTGAGCTTGCTCATCAGCTTCATGTTTTTTTCACGAATGGCATAGTTGTTTTTGTTGTTTTTAATTTATTTATTGTATCATTTATTTGGCTGCACTGGTCTTGGTTGCAGAGTTGGGGGCTGGCTTCTCTTGTTGTGGGTCACGGGCTCTAGGCTCGAGGGCTTCAGTAGTTGCAACGAGCGGGCTCGGTAGTGGTGCACGGGCTTAGTTGCTCCACAGCATGTGGCATCTTCCCAGATGGGAGATCGAAGCCGTGTCCCCTGCTTTGGCGGGCGGATTCGTATCACTGTGCCACGAGGGAAGTCTGTCATAAGCTTCATCTTTCCTCTGGCCGAGAGCTACTCAGTAGCACCCACTGCTCACTAAGCCCACCAGCTGGCTGGGGACACACGGCCCTTTCCTCCCCTCTCAGGAGCCAAGCATGCAGGAAGATGGAGGGCCTCCTGCAGAAAAACCCGCCAGGCAGGCTTAGAACCACAGTCTACCCAGTAGCAAGGCCCCCAAGCAAGGCTTGTGTCTTGACAGCTGCTGGTTTTCCATCCTGACAAGTCTGGCAAGTTGATAGGCTTTTTCCTTCCAGCCTCAGTCTGCAAATTGTGGCAACCTTCGGTGCATCCCAGGGCTCTGAGGCTTCTACGAGGTTCTGCCTGAGTCCTTCCCCATGCACCCTTTGATTCATCTCCAGCTTGTTGGTTTACCACACGAGCAGTTTCATGGTCCCAAAGCGTCACTCATGCTTTCTTGGTGGGGTCTGAATGCTGAACTGTGTTTTGGGCATGTTCAGCACCTACATGCTGTCGTGAGTCTTGCTCCAGGGCCTCTGTTTCAGGAACCATTCTTTTCCTGCCGAGTAATGCTTCCTATTGTCTGATACAAAAGCTTGAAGCACTCTCTTTATGACCCATTCTACATCTGGTCATTAATTCTAAGATGCTCTGAATTGAATTGCAGGGCACATGATCGATAGAGTAGCAGCTCTTTAGCCAAAACAGCAAACAGTCTATGTAAGCCAACGTACTTTTAGAAAAATTTTCTTACGGTTGTAATTTTCTTAGAATGCTTTTCTCTTCAATATAACGGTAAAATTTTGATTCTTAAGCATCGTTCTGACTCACTTGGGCCCACTGGGAGTTACACTGGCCATCATGACAACGCTTTATGCTTTTCTTTTTTTTATTTTATTGTACGATTATTATTTTTTATTTCGGCTGTGCTGGATCTTTGTTGTGGCACGTGGGTTTTTTCTCTAATTTCAGCGCGTAGGCTTCTCTTACGAAGCGTGAGCTCTGGAGTGCACAGGCTTAGTTGTCCCATGGCATGTGGGATCTTAATTCCCTTACCAGGGATCAAACCCACGTTCCCTGCGTTGGAAGGTGGATTCTTAAGCGCTGGCCCACCAGGAACGTCCCTGCCTGTGCTTTTCATCCAGGCCTGTTGGTTGCCTCCTTCCAAGGCATAGATTATGAGATGCTGATGCTCAGTGATAATCTGTGTAATTTCTTTTTTTTTTTTAACTGAGTTGCAAATCACCAACAGTTAAACTCTGTCCAGTTCTTACTACCTTTGTTTATGTTCAGAGTGGCAGTCCCGGATCATTTCCTGTCGGTCTTTTTATTTATTAATGTAATTGACATGGGACATTGTATAAGTTGGGCATTGTTATAACATTCAACAGTTACTGTCGAATAAATTCAGATTTTACCTGAGAGCTGGAAGATGAGAAGAAATTAGCCAAAGAAACAGCACCTGTACCCTTCCAAACATGTCAGAAAAAACAGGATTTCAGATGTCGGGGCTGGCAGGGCCAGATCAGAGGCTTCAGATGCTGGGCAGCAGCACTGATGGGTTTAGAAGGGCTCGAGTTTAGGGTGCGCCTCACCTGCAGCAGGGTGGAGGGCGGACCGTGGGGAGAGGTGGGAGCCGGAGCCTTGGCACAGGGACAGGGAGGCCAGAGGGTGTGAGTGGCAGCGGGACCTGGGACGCAGCACCTCCACATCCCAAGAGGCAGAGCCTTTCGCTGCCCCTCGGCTGCCTCACTGATAGGAGATGGAAAGGAGGGAAGGATGGGTGACTGGAAAGAAGGAAATAGGGGAGAAGAGCGTGAGATGGGTGAATCAGTGGTTGGAAAGATGTTGGAGAGGGTGGATGGGTAGATGAATGAGTGATTGAAGGAATACACAGTTAGAAGGAGCGATGGATGGCTAGTAGATGAAAAGCAGATCTAAGGGGGTTTGAAATTTGAGTTGTCAGTTGGAGGGGACAGCTGGAAGGATTGATGGATGATAAAAGGGGATGGTTGGGATGGTTGGTTGGAAGGAGATGGATGGATGATTGGATGGAAGGGGATGGATGGAAAGAAGGAAGAGGGTATATGGATGATGGATGGGAGGGAGTGGGTGGTTGGATGGAAGGGGATGGATGGATGGTTGGATGGAAGGAAGGAAGGAGACGGGTGGACAGTTGGTTGGAAGGTGACAGATGGATACATTGGCTGGTTGATTGAGGGATGTAGAGCTCATGTTACTTGGCTGTAACCCCAGAAAACCCTTTGTGATTTCAGGAAGGCAACAGCCCCCAGGGGAGCAACCAAGGAGTCAAAATCACCCCGGACCAGCAGAAGAGGAGCAGCTTCTTCCGATGTGTTCTTCTGTGAGGAGTGCCGCCTTACTCTGAGCCTCGCTCGGCCCAGCTGACTGTGCCTGTCCTGAGTGAGCCCCTCACTCAGCCGGGGCCCTCCCCCCTCCAGCACCCCCAGCCGCACCGCGGCCACTGGGCCCACGGCCACCAGAACACAATCGAGAAATCGTTTATTTTAGCAACTGCTCTTTTTCAACTCTGGAGATGGAATGAGTGAAAAGAACTTGCTGTCTTTCCTGCGACGTCCACTGAATGGGTCCACACAGTGTAACTAGAGAGAGAGATGGAGTCGCGGCGTGGCCGTCAGCAGCAGCCCATGCGGCAGGCCACCACCTCTGGGCCTCGAGAGCCAGAGCCCCACTGGGAAGCCCGCCCACCATCCACGTCCCCCTGCGGCAGAAGCGAGGCCCCCAGAGGCTGGCGACCGCTCCCGGAGCGCTCGGCTCCACACGCTGAGCACGATGAGCCACGTCAGGCCGGGAAGCACCCGCCCTGCACATCCGACGCCCGCTGTCAGCTCTTCTCTCAGTTTCTGGACAAGTGACAGAAACCATTATCCCCGGCCCCGCCCTGTTCCCCCCATCCCATCTCATTTTAACTGTCAAACCAAAGGGAAGCACAAATTAAGGAAATCCTGAGGAAAGAAGCATGGCGTGGCCTTTCCTGTTTACAGCCAGGTTTGGTCCCCTGATCCAGCCGGGCCTTGCACTCGGCTGGTAGGTCTCTCCCGCAGCCCCCCTGAGCGCTGAGGGGTCACGTGCGTGCCTCGGGGGCCCCACTCAAGCACCGTCTCCACTCAGCCCGCCCTCCGCCAGGGCGCCCGCTCCTCCTCCTCCTCCTCCTCCTCCCCGTCGTCTCCAAATTGAACGTTCTTGCTAGAGATTTTTATTTTTCCAGATCTGTAGTGTCAGGAGGTGATTCCGTCTTTGATTTACAATGGCAGGCCCAGGTGATCTATCGGGAACACACGCACACCCTTCCCGCCCCGAGAGCTCGGGGTGGCCTGCAGGGCCTGGCTGTAGAGCAGTCTGGGTGGGTTTTCAACTGCCGTCATCGCCAACTGCTGTTTCAACAGCTCTTAAGTTCCTGGAGAGACGGCAGTCAGGACCAGGTCGCCAGGTCAGAGGGGTGTCACCAGGGAGCCTTTCTCTTTCTTTTTTGAATTAAAACCAACATACCAGCAATAGTCTGCTCTCCCCTGGAAATCTCTTTAACCTGCTCTGTTTACGTCGATAAATGCACTTACAGAAAACAAATTAAAGCTCATTTCAAAGCTAACGGATCTTTATGTCCGCATTTTCCGTGTAGGTACACGGATGTGGCCAGACTTGGGTTCACAGGATGCCTGCTATTTAAAATGCAGCCCAGGTCAGCAGGGGCCTCGGGTCTGGACGGGATCAACGTGGAGGCGGCAGGTTAACCCAAGCTGGAGGAGAAGGTAGCCTCAAGCTCTGAGGAGGTGACACAATTATAAGAAGACTGACGGGAAAATAAGCTTTCCAGCACCCCCAAACACACATACACATACAGCATAGGAAAACAGAGCGCTCACTGCCAGCATCGTGCCCTCTACTGAGCCCACTGTGTCCACATTTACCCTGCCATGCCACCAAGCTTCTCTTGGTCCTGCTGACACCTTTTTTGCCAAGCTGAGCACTCCACTGTGAGCTCCCTCCCTCACCTATCAGGAGATCCTGCTTCAGACCCCGCTCTCAACCAGGGCTGAGCCTCAGTTCCCTCATCTGTAAAGTGGACAGTGTCATGGTCTCCACCTTACGGGATGGCTCTGAAAAGTCCTGAGGGCACATCCCTGGCTTGCTGCTAAGGCCTCTGTCATTATCTGATTCATTACCATTAGCACTGTTAACTTGTCTCCCAAGAGCAAAGCTCACCTCTTGTTTTACATCTTGTCTAACAGGGACAGGTCATCCAAGTTACCAGCTTTGAGCTGTAAAGTATTTGCTCCATTATGCCCCAAGTTTCCATCGGTTGCTCCCACCGAGGTCAGGTGGGATCCTTAAGCTCAGTCCCACCTTGTATCAGCCTCCTGCTCAGAGTCATTATTTTTCCTTGTTTCTAAAGATCTTGATGAGGCGGCAGGTAGAGAATCAGCTTCTCCACTACCATCTCCGCCCCCGTACAGAGACACACGATACCTCGGCTCTTTCTAATAACAGCTTCTGTTGTTGAGTCACCCAGTTGTGTCCGACTCTGTGACCCCATGGACTGTAGTACGCCAGGCTTCCCTGTCCTTCACCATCTCCTGGAGTTTGCTCAAACTCACGTCCACTGAGTTGGTGATGCCATCCAGCCACCTCATCTGTTCCCCTCTGCCTTCGGTCTTTCCCAGCATCAGTGTCTTTCCCAATAACAGCTCTAGTGAGATGTGATTCACACACATAGCATTCACCCAGCGCAGAGTGCAGCGTTGTGCAACCATCACCAGTTTGGGAACATTTTTATCACCTGCTACCCATTAGCAGTCACTCCCCATTCCTCAGCCCCCAGCAACCGCTGATCTGCTTTCTGTCTCTGGATTTGCCTGTCCTGAACGTTTCATATAAATAGAATCATACACTGTGTGACCTGCATCTGGCTTCTTTCGCTCAGCATAAAGTTTTGGGGATCAGTCATGCGCTTCATGCCGTTTTACAGCTGGGTAATATCCCACTGTGTGAATGGACCTCGTCTTTTCTGCGTTCACCTGCTGATGGATGTTTGGGTTGTCTCCACCTTTTGGATACTTTGCCTGTCTGCTCTGCAAGCCTGCTGAGTTTGTTCCTCTCCCAGGACATTTCCCCTGCTGTTCTCTCTCCTGCCAGCCTCTCCTGCATGTGGATTTGCATGGCATCAGTCTCCTCATGGACCATAATGAGCTCCGGCAGGACAAGAACAGAATCTCTTTGGTCTTCTTTACCAGCATCTAGCGTGGAGAAGGAAATGGCAACCCACTCCAGTGTTCTTGCCTGGAGAATCCCAGGGACTGGGGAGCCTGGTGGGCTGCCGTCTATGGGGTCACACAGAGTCAGACACGACTGAAGTGACTTAGCAGCAGCAGCAGCATGGTGCCCACAGGTCGGGCTCGCCAGTGTCTGTGGAATGAACGAGTGAATGAATTGATAGAATGGAGGCATTGGAGCACAAACGTGAGACCATGAAGCCACGTGAAGCCCAGAGTTGACACAGCCTAGTTGACAGGGCTTCCCCAGCCCTGACGTCCACAGCCCAGAGTGTCCCAGGGCTGAGACTCCCTTGTGGCCACTGCTACCAGAGAGCCACGCCACTCGGGGTCCACTGAATGTCACACCAGCTGAGGGCTCCAGCGAGGATTGCAGATCCTAGAGTAAGGGGCTGACTTAAGGGGGTGAACAGGGGTTTTAGAGCCCCCCAGCCCTACTGTCTCCGTGCTGGTCCCCTTCTGGAATGTTCCTCCGAGGGCCACGTGTCTATTCACAGGTTCAAAGACTGGTCACCAAGAGGTGGGGGTGATTCTGTTGTGACAGCCTCAGGGGAGGACTTGGCCTGTGAAAGAACACATCCCCCACGCAGTCAGCATCATCAGAGTGGCGCCCTTTATGGTGGGGCCTCAGGGAGGTGGCCTGGAGACTGAAAAACCTCATGTTTCTAGAGACTGAGCTTCATGTAAATGAGGTCCCTGATGGTCAGACTTTCTGTGATAAAGGTCTGTTGGTCGATTCTGTCCCTCCACAACAGCATTGCTCCCCTCCTCAAGGCTGGGAGCCCATCCATCGGGCCGGGGAAGGCATAGAGGATCCGAGAGGTGAAGTGGGGAGGCCAAGCTTGCCTCTCCCCCAGCCAGGAACAAAGGCATCAGCTTAAATCACAGTGAAGAGTCCCCGTGTTCCTCTTAATTGAACGCCATGCTGCATGCTGCAAGGTTGTCTCACCTTATCATCACGTGACTCAGGAGGGCTGTCCCTGTGCCCACTTCACAGATGCAGAAACTGAAAGGGAGTCTGACTCACGCAAAGCCACACAGTGGGTGAGTGAGTGAGAAACCGAGCTCCACGCGTCTCCTATTTGAGCACAGTGGACTCACGAGCTCAGGACCAGTACCCCCAACTCCCGTCACAACCCCTGGTGTGAGGGGTCAGCAGGGGGCTGGGGGCAATCCAACTGGAGCCTTCAATTGGCAGTGGGGGTTGGGGGAGGCAGCTATCTAGACCAGCTGTACCAGGGCGATAGGTCCGCAGGGAGGCCCCAGCTCAGCCGCAGCGATCTGGGCCGTTTCTGTCTGAGAAGGTCAGAGGAAGTGGTTTTGCCGGGGAGGGGTGAGGTAGCCAGCATACATGTGGGGCTAGCTGATCCGTTAGGCCAGGTTCCCACCCTCGGGGCCCACAGTGTGTGTAGGATGCCCGTCAAAATGTCTTAGTTCTGTTTTTGTTTTAATCAGAAAAAAAAAATGGGTACAATAATAATGAACATATAAAATGTATCCAGCCTGGCCTGCATTGGTCTTGATGTCAATGCAGTCATAAAGTAGAATGTTAAATGGGTGCTTTGTTTGTTTGCTTACGGAGGAAGTCGTAATGTAGCCCTGCTTATGCAGTGCGGCCTTTGCCCCTTCAGGCTCAGCCCTGCTGCCTCAGGCCCTTTGCTTCTGCTGTTCTCACCCCACCCTCACCCAGAGCATTCTTCCCATGCAACAACCCCCAAGTCAAGTTGACTCCAACCTGCCCCTCCCTAGCCCTTCCTCCAGATCAGTTTGGCCTCCTCTGGGGGTTCTTGCAACACCAGTTCCCCCTTCCTAATAGGCTGTCCACTTTAAAACGACGACATGAATCATTTCTCACTCCTCTTCGTTGCTTGCCAGGTTATCAATGCTGGGAGGGCAGGGCCTATATGCCTGTCTTGGGGTCACCTCTGTGTCTCCTGAGGATCTAGCACACAATAGGTGTTCAGTAAAGACCTGTCAAGGTCTGGGCTTCCCTGGCAGCTGGTGGATAGGAATCTGCCTGCCAGTGCAAGGGACACGGGTTCGATCCCTGGTCTGGGAAGATCCCATATGCTGAGAACCCGCTAGGCCCGAGAGCTACAACTACTGAGCCTACACACTGAAGCTGTGGAAGCCTGCGCGCCCTGGAGCCCATGCTCTGCAACAAGAAAAACAGAAATGAAGAGCAGCCCCAGCTCACCGCAACTAGAGAAAACCCACCTGCAGCAACGAAGACCCAACCAAAAAAAACCGTAAAAAAAGGAAAAAGACTTGTCAAGGTCTGGATGGAGGAAGGGTGTCCATCCGCCTGCACACAGCAGCTCAGCTGGCCTGCATATGGGGCTGAGGGTGGGGGTGGGGGCCAGTTGGCGTCCTAGTCCCCGCCCAGGGCTCACCTACTTAAGGAAACAGGAACCACTTGGGGCAGAGTGCCCCGCCCTGCTGACGTGCAGACCCTAAACCGAAACCCAAGGCTCCTGTAGTTGCGGAGGCAGAGCCAGAGTGAGGGCCTTGGGCCCCACAGGGGTCTCCCAGGTACGTGCCTATTTCTGTGCCCACCCCATGCTGGGTGAGACTGGGGCCCCAAGAGCTTCAGCCTCATCTCCACCCTTGAGGAGATAACACATGGGAACCAGGCTGGACCAGAAGGAGAGCCAGGGCTGGCGGGGTCCAGAGAGGCAGGAAGAACCTTCTGGGGGCACTGGTAGGTGACCATTGGAAAATAGAGCTGGAATTTGGAAAAGAGCATCATCCCTGACAGGGGCACAGTTGGGGCAGACACATGGAGAGGAGAGAGCGAGCTTGGTCAATGTGGAGCAGAGCAAGGATGTGGGTGATGAGGATGTGGGTGATGAGGAGGTGGGGGAGGCTCCGAGGCTGTGGTCAGGAGCTTAAAACTTAGTATGACTTCACTCATCACCCTGCACCCTCCCCTGTGCCACCCTCTCAGTGCCAGGTGATGCTGGGGACCCAGAAAAATCCAAAAGAACCTAGCCCTGGACCTGATCCCCAAGAGCCCCTAATATGGGAGAGACAGAACCAGACACAGATGTTCCACGAGGCAAGGCTAAGGCAGAGGCGGGAATGATAGGAAAGATGGAAGACAGAGATGGATGCCAGGGCTTTGTCCTGGAGAAGAGGCAAGAAAGCTGCCTGGAGGAGGGATATTCTTGCTGGGTCTTGAAGGATAAGTAAGAGTTCTCCCAGGTAGCAAAAAGAACAAGCCTGTGAATATTTCCTCATTCTGCGTCACTACTGGATTCATGAATATTCATTATATGAGTACATGCTGACCTCTGTGCTAACTGTACCTTCTCAGGCAATTACCATCATTAGCCCCAAATGGCAGATGACAATTCAGGCACAGGGAGGTTAAGTGAGATGCTCAAGATCACACAGCAGCCAAGTGGGAGAGCTGCGGTCTGAACCCAGTTTGTCTGGCTCTGATTGGGCTCAGTTGATTTATCACCCTGCTTTATTAAACATTTCTTAATAGATTTCTTTAATTTCACTCACTACAGTTTCTTTGGGTTCTTCCCCAGAGGGTGTGCTTAGCATCTGTCTTCTGGCAAGAGAAAGTCAATATTGGCTGGGTTGATAAACACACCCTCCCTGTAGAAACAGCTTGGTAACAAAGACCTTCTGAGATATTGAAAAATCAGACCAATGGGGAACGGGGGAGGGTTGAGCTCTGGTGTGGGCACAGAATTAAGGGTAAGAGTGAAGGGTCATGTGTGGACAACCAAGCAGGGCACAACCCTTTGGCTGATTCTTCACTCAATTAATACCATTTTGCGAATTGCTGCTGTTTTCTTTCTGTGTTTTCCAACTCTGTGTCATTGCCTCATGAAGTCCATTGGTACCTGAGCTTAAAACTGTTGAGAATGTGTGTGAATTAATCATGCATTTGTCAAGTTATAGATGTGCCATCTGTAGCCGCCACCCTCGGTGACAACAGTGGCGGCGGCAGCTGTTTGGGGCCACATCTCTGTAGTGTTTAATGAAACCATGGCAACATTTTACGACATCCACTGTGTACCTGCTATTTCATTCATTCACTCATTATTTTGCCATCTCCACATCCCTCCTGGGAAAGTGATAGTTACTAAATTTAACTTTTACATAAATTCGGACTTCTCTGGTGGCTCAGATGGTCAAGAAACTGCCTGCAATGCAGGAGACCTGGGTTTGATCCCTGGGTCGGGTCGCTGCAGTATTCTTGCCTGGAATACTGAATTCCATCCAATTGCTGAATTCCATCCAATTCCATAGACAGAGGAGCTACCATCCATGGAGTCGCAAAGAGTCAGACACGACTGAGTGACACAAGCTCAGTTCTTAAACTTAAATGGTGGTGGTTTAGTCGCTCAGGCGTGTCTAACTCTTTGCAACCCCATGCTCTGTAGCCCACCAGGCTCCTCTGTCCATGGGATTTTTCTCGGCAAGAATACTGGAGTGGGTTGCCATTTCCTTCTCCAGGGGATCTACCCTATCCAGGGATTGAACCCAGGTCTCCCTGCATTGCAGGTGGATTCTTTACCAACTGAGCCACCAGGGAAGCTCTAAACTTAAGTACATGTATGTATAAAAGGAGCTTTCTAATATTTGTAGTAATGGTACACATAATAAGAATAAAACGAAAAGGAAGAATCCTTGGGAGGGGGTTTTGGGGGAATGAGTCAATGAATGAATGTGCTTTAAGTGCCAACACATAGTAGGTGCTCAAGAAACAAGTTGATTTCAATCCTGTTGGCTCTGTCCAACCTGGAGGACTTCTCAAAGGAGGAGGCAGCATGAACTGCATGAATGAAGCGAAGGTGGGAAGTGGACCACACTTGACTCTCTTTCCTCCTTCCCATTGCCAGGTCAGCCCTCACCCCTGGAAGCCATGACTGAGGCCAGAAGGCTGCCCCCACCACTGCCTCCACGACTGGACTGGTTCGTGCAGACGCAGGTGGACCAGCTGACCTGTGAAGGGGTCCCTGAGTGGTTCCACGGTGCCATCTCAAGAGAGTAAGGACACCGCCACACCTTCCACCCTGCCCTTCACCTTCTTTCCTGGTCTACCCCCACCCTAGGCAGGTTTTGACTTTAGGATCCTGGGCTCAGCTGTGCTAAGTGAGTTAAGAGGGTTAAATTCTGTCTCCTCCATGGACTTACTATGCGACCTTGGGCAAGTTACTGGACCTCAGCTCTCTCTATACACGTGGCCACCAGAGCAGTCCTGCCCAGGACCTGACAGGCCCCTTCCCATCACCTCGCTCAGGCTGGGCTGCAACCTCACTGAGTCAGTGATGGTGAAATGCAGGTTCAGAATCTTTCTTTACACAGTGCCCCACAAACAGCTGCTCTCTGTCCATCAGGGTTTAGCCAGAATGCACTTTCTACATCAGACTGAGCTCCTAGGACACGAACAAATCCACCTAGTCACCCCCAGGGGCTAGCTCTAAATAAACAGCGAAAAGAACCTTTATTGCCACATTCTAAATGCAGGAAGTTGAGGAAACCTTGTGAAAGCCACAGAAAGGAGGAATTGGGCATGGTTTCTAAGTTCTGGGGTGCACAGCAGAAGTATAATATAAGCCATGCACTGTAATTTTATGTCATTTTAGTAGCTTTATTAAAAGAGGTGAAAAGAAAGAAGTGGAATTAACGTTAATCATATTTTTTTATTTAAACCAGGATATTCAACATGTAATTAGCCCTAAGTCCTTAAAATCTGGCACGTATTATATACTTTTAGTATATCTCGATTCCTACCAGCCATATTTCAAGTGCTTGGCAGCCACACGTGGCCAGTGGCCTCTGTAGTAGATGTTAGTTGCCCAGTTGTGTCCGACTCTTTGTGACCCCATGGACGGTAGTCCACCAGGTTCCTCTGTCTGTGGAATTCTCCAGGCAAGAATACTAGAGTGGGTTTCCATTTCCTTTTCCACTGTAGTAGATAGCTCATGTCCAAAATCCCCCTTCTGTCTCCTAGAAGGCTACCTCTCACTAGGTGTGAACCCAAGATAATAGTAATAATAATAGTGAGCACCTTGTGTGTTCCCACCAGCCGGCAGTTCCCATATGCATACCATGTGCATTTCATCTGTCCTCCCATGGGCCCTGGGAGTTAGGGTTTACTTTCCCCTTAAGGAAGCTGAAGGTCAGAAAGGGACTGACCCTCGCCAGGGGTCACACAGCTAATGAAAAACAAATGCATTTAAAATCAAATGCGTGTGGTGGTCCCATGGCTGAGACTCCGCGCTCCCAAGGCAGGAGGCCCAGGTTCAATCTCTGGTCAGGGAATTAGATTCCACAAGCCTCAACTAAAGGGTTCGCAGGTCACAGCAAAGATGGAAGATCCCGTGTGCTGCAACTGAGACCAGCACAGCCAAATAAATAAAATATTTTAAAAAAATTTTTTAATCAAAAGCATTTGAGAGTAGCTCCTGCTTTATTACCTGTGACACCTTGATCTACCCAAAGCTGTCTTTGATTTGCCTTCCAGTTGTTGGGAAGGCAAGCAGGGGCTGTGAGAGATGGTCAAGGTCATCAGAGACTTCCTACCACCTCTGGGAGAACATCCTTGTCTCTGAATATCCCAAGGTCTGAAACAACCAAGAAAAGAAGTGATTTTAAGCTGTTTGTTCACTTAGGAAATGGAAAACCATATGCAAGTGTGATGCATGAAGCAGGACATCCTAAGCTGGTGCCGTGTGACAACCCAGAGGGAAAGGGTGGGGGGGAGGAGGGAGGAGCAGTATTCAGGATGGGGGACACATGTGTATCTATGGCCGATTCATGTTGATGTACGGCAAAAACATCACAATACTGTGAAGTAATTATCCTCCAATGGACAGAGGAGCCTGGTGGGCTACAGTCCATGGAGTCGCAAAGAGTCGGACACAACTGAGCAACTAAACCACCACAATTATCCTCCAGTTAAAATAAATACATAAAAATTTTTTTAAAAAAGAAAAGAGCAGACCGCTGTGGCTCAGGGGGTGCCACTACTGGGTGATTGTTATACCAGATGTCTGGCCAGTGTGTTTATCCATCTCTTTCCTGTATTTGCCTTCCAGGGATGCTGAAAATTTACTGGAGTCACAGCCCCTGGGATCCTTCCTCATCAGGGTCAGTCACAGTCACGTGGGCTACACACTGTCTTACAAGTAAGGCCTGGGCTAGGGGAGGCAGCAGGGGGACTCTGGGGCCTACTTGGAGGGGGCATGGGTGCTTCACACCACAGCTTCTCAGGGAGCAATCACTATGAGGGTCTGGTAGAATCTAACTGAAGAGTGGGCAGCTGCAGGTATGGCTGAAGCCAGCAGACGTGGGCTTGGTGGTAACTGAGACTGTGTGATAACAGGGATTGCATGAGACCCAAGAGTAGCTATTGCCTTTCCTCTAACTCCCTCTCCCCAGCCATTTACATGGCAACTCCCTGGACTTCCCTGGTGACTCAGTGGTAAAGAATCCGCCTGCCAATGAAAGAGATGCAAGAGACACGGATTCGATCCCTGGTCTGGGAAGATCCCATATGCCATGGAGCAGCTAAGCCCCCACAGCTATGCTCTAGAGCCCAGGAGCCGCAACTACTGAGCACCATAACTGCTGAAGCCCACGCTCTAGAGCCTGCGCTGTGCAATAAGAGAAGCCACTGCAATGAGAAGCCCGGGAACCAAAAGTAGAGAGTGGCCCCCGCTCTCCACAACTAGAGAAAAGCCTGCCCAGTATAGAAGACCCAGCACAGCCAAAAATGAAATTATTAAATAAGTTAACTTAAAAATAAATAAATAAATGGCAACTCCCTGACTTCCTTGGGGACATGTTATGGAAAACCAGGGCAGCTCAGCTCCCTAAGTTTTCAATGCCTGATCCAGCATCTCAGTTAGAGGAGTTAGTAGCACAGACTACTTTTCAAAAGGATTCCAGGCCAAAGGAATTTTTCTTTTTCCAAAGGAATTTTTTAAATGGTCCTATTACAGAGTTACCCACAGAGGGAAAAGCTCACGCCTTCAGTCACTTAGGCAGCCCAAGGCTGCCAGTTAACATGCTGTGTGGTCTTGGACAAGCTACTCACTCTTTCTGTGCCTCCTTCCAAGTCCTCACCTCTAACATCAAAATGCTAAAGTTAATTCAGAGTCTTGATGTGAGGACTAAATGAGACATAACAAGCACATGCTTGCATTCATGCTAAGTCACTCTAATTGTGTCTGACTCTTTGCAGCCCTATGGACCATAGCCTACCAGGCTCCTCTGTCCATGGAATTTTTTAGACAAGAATACTGGAGTGGGTTTCCATGCCCTCCTCTAGGAGATCTTCCTGACCCAGGGATTGAACCTATGTCTCTAATGTCTCCTGCATTGGCAGGTGGGTTCTTTACCACTAGCGCCACCTGGGAAGCTCAGTAAGCACACAGTGGCCAATCAGTAAATGCATTCATTCATTAATAATGAAACATTTTTGAGTATCTGTACCAATTTTCATTGTCATTTCTATTGATCAATTACCCTTGCCAGGCATGGAGCTAAGCTTTTACCTGCAGTAGATTTTTCCATCTTCACAAGAAGGCCTGAATAGCCTCCCATTATAAAGGGGGAAACTGAGGCACAGTACAGTCACCTGCCAAGTGTCACATGGCTAATGAGTGGAGGAGCGTACAACGGAATCTAGGCAGCGGGCTGTAGACATGATGCTGCCAGCTCAAGAGCTGGGGGTGGAGTGGGGAGGAGGGGTTGGGTTGGGAACCATATGATGGAGAATGGGATAGCCTAGCTCCAACCGTATCTCCACAGAGCTCAGAACTGCTGCCACCACTTCATGGTGAAACTGTTGGATGATGGGAGCTTCACGATCCCTGGGGAAGAGAGGGTCCATGACTCTCTAGATGCTTTGGTCACCTTCTATCAGCAGCAACCGCTGCGACCACATGGGGACCTGCTGATGCAGTCCTGCCCACAGGTGAGGATTGGGACCCCCCAAGGGCCAAGCCCCCCAAACTCTTGCTCCTGCATGCCCCCTCTGCCTCTTGAGATTCCATCATTCTTGCAGTCCCTGTTCCCCTGGGGCCCCGCCCCTCCTGGTCCTTGTTCCCTGGGTCCCCAGGCTGGTTTTTTTACAGGGATTCACGTACCAGGTATAACCTTGTCTGACCTACCAGAATAGCATATTTCCTTATAAGCCTCAGTGGGTGGGGCCTAGCCCTGAGAAGCTGCTGTGGGAGGGACATATCTCCTTATAAGGATTGATGGGCGTGGCCTAGGCCCCCAGAAGCTGTTGTGGGAGGGGTGTGTCTCCTTATAAGGACTGATGAGTGTGGCCTAGGCCCTCAGAAACTGGCTGTGAGTGTAGCATAATCCTTATAAGGCCCAGAGGACAGAGCCTAGCCCTCAGTCATTGCTGTGGGAAGTTTTGTGGGTGGGACAGGACCCCAGCCCCATCCCTGTCCCCTGCCTTGGGACTGAGCTATAGGTCCCCTCTGCCTTGCAGAGGGATCCAGTAAATGTGGATTATGAAGATCTCTTCCTTTACTCCAACGCACTGGTTGAGGAAGACTCCAGCTCTGCTCTTGGCTTCAGTGAACATCAGATTCCCTCGTCTTATCCCATAGCCCCACTCAAGGAGGTATGTGACAGAAAGGTGGCATCTCCGATCTGGAAAGTGGGAGGTGGGGTGGCAGGATGCAGGGGCAGAGGTGACCCACAGCTGCCAGAGAAGAGTTTCTAGAATGAAGATTAGATCCTGCTGTTGTTCAAGTCCCTAGGTTGTGTCTAAGGTGGAGCTTGCCGATGACTTGGAGGTGGAGGGTAAGCAGGGAAGAAGGTCATCGTCATGGTTTGAATCCCCATGCCTGCATGCATGCTCAGTCACTTCAGTCATGTCTGACTCTTTGTGACCCTATGGACTGTAGCCCTCCAGGCTCCTCAGTCCATGGGATTCTCCAGGCAAGAATACTGGAGTGGCCGCCCTCTTTGTGGCCCATGAGCTAAGTGCACCTTTTGTGTTTTTGAGTGTTTGAAAGAAGTCAAAAGAAAAATAGTATTTCACGACCTGTGAAAATCAGGTGAAACCCACATTTCTGTGTCCGTATTTTGGGAACACGGACATGCTGGCTCACTGACTATAATCTCTGGCTGCTTCCCACAATAGCAGAGCTGAGTAATGAAGCACAGACTATTGGACTCGCAAAGCTGAAAACACTGGCTCTCTGAACCTTTATGGGAAAAGTCTGCTGCACGCTGGGGGAGACAGTGAAGCCCTTTACTGAGACAGGAAGGATAGGCCGTGGGATCAGGTTTGGGGGGTTCTCTTGGGATCTTTGTCTATCCCGGGGTGTCTGGGTGGGACCTGGGTCCCAGTTTCTGGGGGAGATTCAGCACTCTGGTGGGTGGGGTGGCCCCAGGTCTCATCTGTTCTCCGTTTCAGGCCTCTGCAAAGCCAGGCCCGCTCCATCGGTCAAAGGAAAGGAAGCTGTCAGCAGGGCTGAAAGGTGCATCCATGGAGGGTCCTCTCGAGGAGGCTCGTCAGAAACTCTGGAGGAATCTCAGGATGCTCCCCAAGACGGGCAGGAAGGTCCAGAAGCAGCTGAAATCCCACCTGGCGACTTTGAGCTCATCGTCAGTGACCAACGGCTCGGAAACTGGGACGGGTGACACAGCCTGGGAAAATAACGTCGACAAGGACCCCTTTGTGGCCACATCCCTCGCAAGCCCCGCACAGCCCCAAGCTCCAAGAAACAGACAGGGCCCCTCCAGGAAAACCTCAAGGTCGGTCAGCTGGAACGAGGCAGCCTCAAAGGTCAAGGACTGGCACCAGACGGTGGTGAGGGTCCTGTCCTTACAGGCGTCCAAACCAGGCCCAGTGGACTTGAGAGAACCCCAGGACTCTCTCCCTGAGGAGTACCGTCCCCCGCCACCCTTCGCCCCTGGGTACTGCTAGGTTCGCCCTGGCTCTGGGACCCTCAATGCTGGGAGCTGTTCATGCCTGGGCCTCTTGCTTTCTGCCGTAACCCACTAGCCCTCAGGGACCTGAGAAATGTAATAAAAACATTGCTTGGGTCTGGTCCTATGATTGCCAGTGGGGCAACCTGGTCATTTTAATAATAATAATGAGGACTTCCCTGATGGTCCAGTGGTTAAGACTCCACACTTCCACTGCAGGGGGCACAGGTTGATCCCTGGTTAGGGCACTAAGATCCTACCTGCCATGTGGCACAATCAAAACATAATAGTAATAATAACAATCAGTTATAGTGATGGGGCTAGGACACCTACTGTGCGCCAGGCCTCACACTAGACCCTCCACATTCATTATTTCTTTCACGCCTCTCAGCAGACCTAGGGACTTCCCGGGTGGCTCAAATGGTAAAACATCTGCCTGCAATGCAGGAGACCTAGGTTCAATCTCTGGGTCAGGAAGATCCCTTGGAGAAGGGAATGGCAGCCCACGCCAGTATTCTTGCCTGAAGAATCCCATGGACAGAAGAGCCTGACAGGAACTAACACTTTCACTTTTTTTCACCTTCTGTGTAGGTGCGCCAGGTAGGCTCATTCTGCATATTTTAAAGAAGAGGCAGGGGAATTCCCTGGCAGTCCAGTGGTTAGGATTCTGCTCTCTCACTGCCAAGGGCCCAGGTTTGATCCCTGGTCGGGGAACTAAGATCCCACAAGCCTTGAGGTGCAACCAAAAAAAAAAAAAAAAATTAAATTAAATTTAGAAAATAAAGAAGAAGACAGGTTCAGAGAAGAGAAGAGGTGTGGCCAAAGTCACACACATGGCTGGGGTGTCAGCACCAGGACTTGAAGCTAGGCCTTTGAACTCTTTCTCCGCATCCCCTGCACCTGAGCACAGCTGTTCATGCCTTCCCCCTGGGTTTTTGTGCAAATGGAGGAGATGAGACTCGAGGAAAGTGCGGCACAGTAGCATTCCTGACATCAGTGGCAGCTGTAGGAGAAGCATAGGAGGCCCTTTGCTTTAAGAAGGGAGAGGCAGTCCATGGCTGTGTTTGGGAGTGGGCTCAGGAGGAAATCTTGGGTTATGGGGCTTTGGTGAGTCACTAGGCCTCTCTGGGCCTGTTTCCTCATCCAGAAAATGAGAAGAACAGTCTCCGTTTTCTCAGGATGAACCAGCAGAATGTGAATAAAACCTAGGGCTTTGGTGCACAGTTGGTGCTTAATAAATGGGGATTTGGGTTGGAGGGGGCACCCTAGAAATTATGCACAGTGGAGGTGTCTGGGAAGGTCCCTGGAGTCTGGTTTCAGTCATAAGAATGATTACTCCTTGGATGGATCAGAGCCATGGAATGGGCCCCCAAGATGACTCTAGGTGGAGCAGAGTGATGTGCTGTGCTGTGCTTAGTCGCTCACTTGTATCCAGCTCTTTGCAACCCCATGGGCTGTAGCCCGCCAGTCTCCTCTGTCCATGGGGTTTCTCCAGGCAAGAATACGAGTGGGTTGCTATGCCCTCCTCCAGGGGATTATCCCACCCCAGGGATTGAAGCTAGGTCTCCCACATTGCAGGCGGATTCCTTACTGTCTGAGCCACCAGGGAAGCCCAAGAATACTAGAGTGGGTAGCCTATCCCTTCTCCAGGGGATCTTCCTGACTCAGGAATCAAACCAGGGTCTCCTGCATTGCAGGTGGATTCTTTACCGGCTGAGCTACCAGAGAAGCCCAAGTGAAATAGTGTGTGGCTTCCCAAATCTGCAAGATGTAGAGGTTTGGGATCTGGAGTGAGGTGGGCCTGGGCTCAAGTCTGCCCCTGCAAATGACTTCAGGTGTGGCCTTGGGCAAGTCACTCCACTGTCTCTGAATGAAGTGGAGTGCTTCTCTGCCAGGGATGTCACAGGGAGTCAATGCAATGGCAGAATGGCAGGTGCTTCGTGACAATAAAGCACTGTGCCAGACTCAGTGAGTGACATTCTTGCCCAGAGGCCTCCCCTGGCAGTTCTGATGATTCAACGAGGAGGTGAAGCTTTAGTTTCCTTGAGAAATTCAGGGATTGAGGGGGGGAAAGGGGGACTTGAGTAGTCATGTTCCACCCCTGGGGATGCCCTGGGGCGGGACACAGCAGGGGCCTCATCTCCTCTGCCCACCAGGTGAGTCACTTCCAGCCCTCACAGTGGAGAGATGTCCAGAGTCAGCCCTTTCCTTGTACAAATGGGAAGATCATGGCCCACAGAGGGTGCAGCCACACAGAATCACACAGTGAGGACAGAGGTGCGATCCCAGGCTGCCTCCCTCTGATCTACCAGGTTTAGAGGGGAAACACATTGTCCAGGCAGCTGTGACTCAGTGACGTGCATTTATTCCCGGAGCCCAGGGAAAGCAGATTTCACAACAGGATGAGGGGTCACCCCGACGTCCTCTGGCCCAGCTGCTCCTCCATGGTGCCCTCAGATGCGGATGTGGAAAGTGCTGGGTGCAAAGAGGAAAGGAGTCTGTCAGCAGGCAGAGAGCAGCCTCTCTTCATCCCCCTCCCCAACACTCCCACCGCGAGTCCCCAAGGCAGGCAAGGAGCCATGGTGGTGAGGGTGAGGGGGAGATGGACCCCTTCAATAAACCCTAGGCCATGGTCTTCCTGGCCCCTACAGGGGTTGAGAGCACACATCATTTTGGATCAGAGATTACATCCTGGCTCTGCCCCAGACTCTAAGGCTACCTCTCTAGGCCTCCATTTACTTCCCTGTAAAATGAGGATAATGGCAACCTCCTAAAAAGGACTTATTACCTACCAGGTGAATGCAGCAGTCATTGCACCTGCCATAGTTTGACCTCAGGCCAAACTACAGGGAGGGAACACAGCCCCACCCATCAGCAGAAAATTGGATTAAAGAGTTACTGAGTGCGGCCCCGCCCACCAGAGCAAGACCTACTTTTCCCCATAGCCAGTCCCTCCCACCAGGAAGTTTCCACAAACCTCATCCTCATCCATCAAAGGGCAGACAGAATGAAAACCACAATTACAAGAAAACTAACCAAACTGATCACATGGATCACAGCCTTGTCCAAACTCAATGAAACTATGAGCCATGCAGTGTAGGGCCACCCAAGATAGATGGGTCATGGTGGAGAGTTTTGACAAAATGTGGTCCACTGAACAAGGGAATGGCAAACCACTTCAGCACTCTTGCCTTGAGAACCCCATGAACAGTATGAAAAGGAAAAAAGATACGACACTGAAAGATGAACTCCCCAGGTCGGTAGGTGCCCAATATGCTACTGGAGAAGAGTGGAGAAATAGCTTCAGAAGGAATGAAGAGGCTGAGCCAAAGCGGTAACAGTGCCCAGTCTGGAGGTGAAAGTAAAGTCAGATGCTGTAACGAACAATACTGGAAAGGAACATGGAATGCTAGGTCCCTGTGTGCTGTGCTGTACTTAGTCGCTCAGTCGTGGCCGATTCTTTGCGACCGTATGGACTGTAGCCCACCAGGCTTCTCTGTCCGTGGGGATTCTCCAGGCAAGAATACTGGAGTGGGTTGTCATCCCTCCTCCAGGAGATCTTCCCAACCCAGGGATCGAACCCAGGTCTCTCACACTGCAGACGGATTCTTTACCATCTGAGACACCAGGGAAGTCCATTAATCAAGACAAATTGAAAGTGGTCAAACAGGAGATGGCAAGAGTGAACACTGACATTTTAGAAATCAGTGAACTAAAATGGCTGGGAATGGGAGAATTTAATTCAGATGACCATTATATCTATCACCGTGGGCAAGAATCCCTCAAAAAAAAAAAAAAATGGAGTAGTCCTCATGGTCAACAAAACAGTCCAAAATGCAGTACTTGGGTGCAATCTCAAAAATGACAGAATGATCTCAGTTTGTTTCCAAGGCAAACCATTCAGTATCACAGTAATCCAAGCCTATGCCCCAAGTATGCCCCATTGGCACAGTGATCCAAGCCTGAAGAAGCTAAAGTTGAACAGTTCTATGAAGACATACAAGATCTTCTAGAACTAACACCAAAAAAAAAGATGTCCTTTTCATCATAGGGGACTGGAATGCAAAAGTAGGGAGTCAAGAGACACGTGGATTACAGGCAAGTTTGGCCCTGTACAAAATGAAGCAGGGCAAAGGCTAACAGAGTTTTGCCAAGAGAACGCACTGGTCATAGCAAACACCCTCTTCCAACAACACAAGAGACAACTGTACGCATGGACATCGCCAGATGGTCAATACAAAATCAGATTGATTATATTCTTTGCAGCCAAAGATGGAGAAGCTCTATACAGTCAGCAAAAACAAGACCAGGAGCTGACTGTGGCTCAGATCATAAACTGCTTATAACAAAATTCAGACTAAAATTGAAGAAAGTAGTGAAAACCACGAGGCCATTCACATATGACCTAAATCAAATCCCTTATGATTATATGGTGGAAGTGACAAATAGATTCAAGGGATTAGATCTGATAGAGTGCCTGAAACTATGGATGGAGGTTCATAACATTGTATGTGAGACAGTGATCAAAACCATCCCCAAGAAAAAGAAATGCAAAAAGGCAAAATGGCTGTCTGAGAAGGCCTTACAAATAGCTGAGAAAAGAAGAGAAGCGAAAGGCAAAGGAGAAAAGGAAAGATAAACCCATCTATATGCAGAGTTCCAAAAAAGAGCAAGGAGAGATGAGAAAGCCTTCCTAAGTGAACAATGCAAAGAAAAAGAGGAAAACAATAGAATGGGAAAGACTAGAGGTCTCTTTAAGAAAATTGGAGAAACCAAGGGAACATTTCATGCAAAGATGGGCACAATAAAGGACAGAAATGGTATGGACCTAATAGAAGCAGAAGATATTAAGAAGAGGTGGCAAGAAAACACAGAAGAACTATACAGAAAAGATCTTAGTGACCTGGATAACCACGATGGTGTGATCACTCACCTAGAGCCAGACATCCTGGAGTGCAAAGTCAAGCGGGCTTTAGGAAGCATCACTGTGAACAAAGCTACTGGAGGTGATGTATTCTAGCTGAGCTACTTTAAATCCTAAAAGAACCACACTCAATATGCCAGAAAATTTGGAAGACTCGGCAGTGGCCAAAGGACTGGAAAAGGTCAGTTTTCATTCCAATCCCAAAGAAGGGCAATGCCAAAGAATGTTCAAACTACCACACAATTGCACTCATTTCACATGCTAGCAAAGTCATGTTCAAAATTCTCCAAGCTAGGCTTCAACAGTACGTGAACTGAGAACTTCCAGAAGTACAAGATGGATTAAGAAAAGGCAGAGGAACCAGAAATCAAGTTGCCAACATTCACTGGATCATAGAAAAAGCAAGAGAATTCCAGAAAAACACCTGCTTCTGCTTCATTGGCTACTCTAAAGCCTTTGACTGTATGGATCACAACAAACTGTGGAAAATACTTAAAAAGATGGGAATACCAGACCACCTTACCTGCCTCCTGAGAAATCTGTATGCAGGTCAAGAAGAAACAGTTAGAACAAGACATGGAACAATGGACTAGTTCCAAATTGAGAAAGGAGTACATCAAGGCCGTATATTGTCACCCTGCTTATTTAAATTATGTGCAGAGTACATCATGTGAAATGCCAGGCTGGATAAGGCACAAGCTGGAATCAAGATTGCTGAGAGAAATATCAATAACCTCAGATATTCAGATGACACAACCCTTATGCCTGAAAGCTAAGAGGAACTAAAGAGCCTCTTGATGAAAATGAAAGAGGAGAGTGAAAAAGCTGGCTTAAAACTCAACATTTAAAAAACTAAGATCACGACATCTGGTCCCATCACTTCATGGCAAATAGAAGGGGAAACAATGGAAATGGTGATAGACTTTATTTTCTTGGGCTCGAAAATCACTGCAGATAGTGACTTCAGCCGTGAAATTAAAAGACACATGCCGCTTTGAAGGGAAGCTATGACAAACCTGGACAGCATATTAAAAAGCAGAGACATTGCTTTGCTGACAAAGGTCTTTATAGTCAAAGCTATGGTTTTTCTAGCAGTCTAGGATGGGACAGCTGGACCATAAAGAAGGCTGAGCCCGGAAGAATTGATGCTTTTGAACTGTGGTATTGGAGAAGACTCTTGAAGAGTCCCTTGAATACAAAGGAGATCAAACCAGTCCATCCTAAAGGAAATCAGTCCTGAATATTCATTGGAAGGACTGATGCTGAAGCTGAAGCTCCAATACTTTGGCAACCTGATGCGAAGAGCTGACTCACTGGAAAGACCCTGATGCTGGGAAAGAAGGAAGGCAGGAGGAGAAGGGGACAATAGAGGACGAGATGATTGGATGGCATCACGGGCTCAATGGATATGAGTTTGGGCAAGCTCCAGGAGATGGTGAATTACAGGGAAGCCTGGCATGCTGCAGTCCGTGGAGTTGCAGAGAGTCAGACACAACTGAGAGACTGAACAACAAAATGGGAGTAACAGCTATCCCTCCCTAACTGAACTGTAATGAGGGCTGAAAGAATGGAAAGTGTTTGTTGCTCAGTCTTTTCCAACTCTTTGCGACCCCAGGGTTGTAGCCTCCCAGGCTCCCCTGGCCATGGGATTCTCTAGGCAAGAATACTGGAGTGTGTAACCATTCCCTTCTCCAGGGTATCTTCCCCACCCAAGGATCAAACCCAGGTCTCCTGCATTGCAGGCAGATTCTTTAACATCTGAGCTTCTAGGGAAGTTGATGGCTCAGACAGTAATGAGGGCTAAAAAGAGGCAAATATACAGAGCAGGATGCACATTAGGTACTCAGTTAGTGGCAAGGGATTCATCATGGTGTCATTATTCATGTCTCAGTGGTCAGGAGACCAGCCTTGTTATCCAGGGTAGAGGAAGGAGATCCTCTGGGCATGAAAGCCACAACAGTAACAATAGCGCACAGTTATTGAGCACCTGCTGTATGCAAAGAACTGCTGTAAATTCTTTCCGTGTACTAGCTCAAGGTCAGTCAACTTTCTTCTGCCAAGGGCCAAATGATTGATATTTACAACTCTGCACAATGACTCAATGTCACCTTAAAGCTCAAAAGAAGCTGTGAACACTATGAACACAAATAGGCATGGCTGTATGCCAATAAAACCAGCAATGGACATGGAAATATGAGTTTTATATCACTTTCATGTGTTGTGGAGTATGATTTTTTTCCCCCAACCATTTAAAAATGTAAAAACCATTCCAAGCTCATGGGAGATATAAAAACATCTCCCATGTATTCCCACCCACCCCCTGTATTAACTCATTTAATCTGTGCTGGATCCCCTGGAGAAGGAAATGGCAACCCCCTCCAGTATTCTTGCTGGGAAAATCCCCTGGACTGGCAGACTACAGTCCATGGGGTCGCAAAAGAGTTGGACATGATTGAGCGACTGAACAACAATCCTCCCTAGAGTGCTGATTTTCCCTAGTGTTGCCAAGTACAGTTGTCCAGTCTGTTCACTGCAAAATGTTCAGGCAAGTAAGGACTGAAGTTCCAACCATGTTCTACTCACCCAAAGAGCTGTGTCCACCCACAAGAGGTGTCCCCAGGGTCTCTAATTAGCCCCATTCAAAAGACACAGCCTGAGGCCAGGGAGGTCAGGAAAGTTCCCCAGTGTCACAAATGAAAAAATGGAGGAAATTTCACAGTCTGTGGATCTAATCCATGAGCACTCCTCTCGTACATAGGAATGGATTGTGCAGGATGGCAAGGAATATCACCTGAGGAAGTCTGGTGCCCGAAGGATCATGTTCTGGAAGTCTTCCAGGGACAGCCGCCCGTCGTGGTCCCCATCGGCTTCATCCAGCACCTTCTCACATATCAGGCTCACCTCCTCAGTACTCAGCTCCCCCCGCGTCAGCTTAGTCACCGTCTGCTCCAGGTCCCACGCACAGATGTAGTCATCATTGTTAAAGTCTGCAAAGCAGGACAGGTGGGGACATGGGGGTGACCAGACAACAGGGACCAGGCAGGCTGGGCCAGTGGTGAACACATCTTGTCCCCATGTGACAAAGGAAGAAACTGAGGCACTGGAGGGAACCCAAGACCCTGGGCTATTAGCCAGATCTTGCTTTGGAATTGGGTAGGTAACTGCTAGGAGGTCATTCATTCACTCAAGTATTAATGAGCACTTATTATGTGTCAATCTCTGGGGGCCTAGATGGTAAAGAATCTGCCTGCAATACAGGAGACTCAAGTTCGATCCCCAGGTGGGGAAGATCTCCTGGAGAGAATGGCTACCCACTCCAGTATTCTTGCCTGGAGCATCCCATGGACAGAGGAGGCTGGCAAGCTGCAGTCCATGGGGTCGCAAAGAGTTGGACACAACTGAGAGACTAACACTACTATGTGTCAGGCGAGTGATCATTGTTTTTCATTCATTCCCTCTTTCAATAAGTATTTACTGAGTGCCTACTTTGTGCCAGGCACTGTGATAAATTTTCATTCATTCATTCAACAAGTATTTACTGAATACCTACTATGTGCCAGAGACAGATGGCAAACCAAACACTGCCACTGCTCTAGGGTCTCTTCAGAGAGAAAATCAATAAGATGTGAACAGATGAATGAACAAGAAGTTAAGCAGCACTGCTCCATGCCAGGAGAGAAATTGAATGTGGCATGGGAGTGACTAGGAGGCAGGGACTACTTTGGACGGAGATATCAAGGTAAGAAGGAACTAGGGGAAAGGTATTCCAGACAAAAAGCACAGCAGAGGCAAAGGCCCAGAGGCAGAAAGGGTTTGATGTGTTGGGGAAACAGCCAGACCAGTGTTCAGTTCAGTTCAGTTCAGTTGCTCAGTCGTGTCCAGCTCTTTGCGACCCCATGAATCGCAGCACGCCAGGCCTCCCTGTCCATCACCAACTCCCGGAGTTCACTCAAACTCACGTCCATTGAGTCAGTGATGCCATCCAGCCATCTCATCCTCTGTCATCCCCCTCTCCTCCTGCCCCCAATCCCTCCCAGCATCAGAGTCTTTTCCAGGCCAGTGTAGCTGGATGGAATTAGCAGAGGGATAGGGTGGAGGGGGAGGTACCAAGTTGGGATGAAGGACAGGGCCAGGCAGGGCCTCAGAACCCTTGGTGAGACATATATGATGGCCATGCAGTCCCTGACCCAAGACCTGGGTTCATTCCCACTTCCTCACCCTGGGGTCTGTGCACGCACCATAAATTTTAAAAGCATAGTAGGCTTTGAGGTCACGGGGAGCCATTTCACTCATCACAGAAAACATGTCCAGGAAGTTGTCCAAGGTCATATGGCCATCCCCATCCTCGGAGAAGACCTGGGCGATCCTCTGACGGAAGGGGTTGTCCTAGAGACAGGAAATCCATCCCTTACCAGGTTTTCTGGGGCTCCGTGTGGTTTCACTGTCAACCCCCACCTTCCTGGAAACCTCTGAGTACCCTTCACTAAGACTCTCTTCCTCATATGATCCCTGGAGAGGACCCCAGGCAACTCCAGTCTCTTCCTCTATGGCCTGGGTGCCAGTTAACCCCCATTCTGGCTTCAGAGGCAGTCACATGACCCCAGTGAGGCCAATCAGGGATTTCCATTCACCTGGCAATGGCGATTGCCTCTAGGATGATCATGTGACTCCAGATGGCCAATCAGAGGCTGCCTTGGGAGGGTTTCTGAACAGTTGGGGTGGAGGAACCTCATTTCTGCTTGTTGCAGAGCTGATGGGAGGAAATCTCGGGCAGTTGGTGTTTCCCTTCACTACCTCAAGAGATCAGGCTGCCTGAGACTGAAGCCTTTTCCTGGGAGAAGCTGAATTATGGAGGGGGATTCTGAAGCACAACACTTTCTGCCCCTCTTGAATGAGGCTTCTGTCCTTGTGATAAATAATCTCTATTCTCTGTCCTTTATCCCACAAGTCCCCTCCAGAGTCACAAACTAGTGTCAAACATCCTGCTGAGAAGAATCTGTCTTTAATGGCTTCTACTATGAAAAAGAAGAACTAATGTTCCTGAGTGGGCTTCCCAGGTGGCACTAGCAGTAAAGAATCTGCCTGCCAATGCTGGAGACATAAGAGATGCAGGTTCGATCCCTGGGTTGGGAAGATCCCCTGGAGGAGGACACAGCAACCCACTTCTAGTATTCTTGCCTGGAAAATCCCCATGTACAGAGCAGCCTGGTGGGCTTACCGTCCATCGGGTTGCAAAGAGATGGACATGCCTGAAGAGACTTAGCACGTACTCAGTGCAATGTTCCTGAGTACTTACCATGTCACAGGCCCTGTGCTAAGCCCTTTACCTGCATTATCTCATCTCATCTTTCCCACAACCCAGAGTTTGAATTGTGTCTCTCTCATGTCCTAGCTGTGTGATCATAAACAAGTGTCTTAACCTCTCTGAAATTCAGTTTCTTCACCTGTAAAATAGAAATAATTGCAACAGTCACCTCATAGAAATACAGCAAGGCACATCCCTTCTTTTTTATCCCATGCCTGCCCCAGGGCCCCGGGCATACCTTCAGCTCAGGCATGCTGCCAATGAGCTCATAGGGCACCTTCACGTCAGGGCAGCTGGTATAGTCGAGAGGGACAAGCTGAGGGGCCAGGTCCTGGTAGCGATAGAAGAGCCTGGTATGGGGAGGGAAACAATGAGAAGGTCTGGGTGATGAGTGAGGGTGAGCTTGTCTCTACTCTCTCACTTTCACAGATGCTCACTATACACTGAAGGATGCTGAGCCATCAGCCCTGGGCCCAACCCTCACACAGAGACATCTTTATCTCCCTAGGGACAAGGCCAAGGTAAAGAGAGGACCCCAGGGACTTCCCTGGAGGTCCAGTGATTAAGAATCCACCTGCCAATGCAGGGGCCACAGGTTTGGTCCCTGGTCTGGGAAGATCCCACATGCCATGAGGCAACTACTGAGCTCATACACCACAACCACTGAAGCCCGCACACCTTTGAGCCCATGCTCCCAAGAGAAGCCACTGCAGTGAGAAGCCCACATATCACAACCAGAGAGCAGCCCCTGCTCACCAAAACTGGAGAAACCTACACAGCAACCAAGACCCAGAGCAGCCAGAAAATTAATTCATTCATTGTTTTTAAAATGTAAAAAAGAGAGAGAGAGAGAGAGAGAGAGAGAAGACCCCAAAGCTAGGGGAAACTAGAGTGGGAAAAGTAAGCCAAGGAGAAGGAAGGACTTCCTGGAGGAGGGGGCATGGGTGCTAGGTGCTGGGCTTTGAAGCACAAATAAGAGCTCAGCAGGCAGGTGGGGTTGACAGAAAAGAGAGTGCTTAAGGCAAGGTCATCTCACATTGAGCATTCAGAGACTCTGAGTCAATCTACGATTTGCTAGACATCATCACACTGTTGGCAAGACCCTCATCCTCACACTTTCCCTCTGTCCTTCCATAATGGGGGTTGCAGTTCCCTCAAGGGGCCAGAGACACAGTCTAATATTCAGGTTTTTCAAAGGGGTAAATGGAAGGCATTTTGCAAAACAGCAAAGGCCATACACACTGCCCAGATGGTGGGGTCAGGTGTCTACTCCAATGCCCTTGCCTGGTGATACCGTACCGTCACTGGAACATGCTGAGCAGTCACCTGTACAGACCATCCTTGATGGGCCAGAGATCCTGAAGTTGTTAGGGACGTCTCAGCGGGGGATAGAAGCCTCTGGGTCATATGATGGCTAGGAACTGGAAGAGGGGTTATCTGGAACTTCACTGCTGGGTCCCTTCAGAGAATAGCCTGCGTTTGGGTTTCTGTATGGCCTCGAGTAAGTCCCTCTTCCCCTTTTCCCCTCTTTCTGCTCAGTAGGTCTGCGTGAGAAGCAAGAAGCTTGAGACACACAAAGTGTTAGCCTCAAACTCTTTGGGGCTCTACCCATCTACCCAGGGGTCTGAGGTCAGCCTCCCCTGTGTGAGCCTCAGTTTCCCCATAAGTCATCCAATCATGATGGTCAGGGTGACCCTGTGAACTGTCCTCACCCAGACAGTGGGGCTTACTGGTGGAAGTTGTGCCCATCAATAATGGATGTCCTGCACCCACGCAATTGGGACCTTGGCCCTGATCACTCTGCAGTCAAACCCCAGCCAGCTTGGGTTTCACAAGTCAAAGTTCATGGGTGGGTCCGGAATCTGGATAATGGCTCCATGGGCTGAGTGATGCTGTAGGAGGATCAGTGCTCACACCAGGAACCTGCAGTAGCCTGGGGCCACCTCTTCACCCTCTAACCTTGATGTCAACCCCACCACCCAGAGCTGGCTCTAGACTCTGCCTCCTGGGGTCCCAGCCTGTTCTCACTGGGCCTCAGGGGGAAGTTTTGATCTGCATCACCCCTGCTCACACACTCTCTATGGCTCCCTGCCACCTTCAGGAGAAAGCCCGAGCTCGTCAGCCTAGAGGTGTGGCAATAGGGCCAGATGGGACGTCTCAGCAGCCTTCCCATCTCTGCGTCATCCACCAACTGAGCACACGATTCCCCCATTAAGCATCGAGTGCAGTCAAATTGCAAAGCATATAGAAAGGGCCCAGCTCTTCTTCCCTTCCTCCTCAGACTGACCTCATGATTTCCTTTCTCGTGAAGAAGGTGCAGTCCTGTGGAGAGAGATGTTGGCTTAACCCAGACCCTGCCTGATGCGGAGGGTGCCTCCTTCCTCTCCCACAACCCATCACTGCCTGAATCCACACACAGAGCCACCCCAGGACCTCTTGCTGACTGCGCCCCCCACCCCCCCAGGATGAAGGGATGCTGTCCCCATTTCTTCAGCCAAGAAAACAACCAGGCTGCCAAACCCACCGACAGCTTGGTCCATCACCCCTACCTGATAAGCTTCCAGCTGCTCATGAGTGAAGACTGTTTGCTTGTTGCCCATTAGTGGAGACCTCTGCCTGGACTCTGGAACAGGCTCCCAAAGCCCCCCAATCTCCTCAGGGCCACACCGGTTGCCAGGCTGCTGCTCACCAGTGTCTGGGCAAATCTCCCTGCCCTGGCTGTCACCTGCCCACCCTCCTCATCACCCCCAGCCTGGGTGAGACTCAAGTTACAGCCAAGCTCTCTGGGCAACGGCCTGAGTATATGTCCACAGTCATCAGGGCAAGGAGAAGGGCTCAGGGAGGTCACAGGGCATCCCTCAGTGGGGAGACCACACTTGCCATCACCAGTGAGACTGGTGTGGGGTGTGGGGCATCTTTGAGAAATGGGCAGGGTGATGGAGAGGCTGCCGGCACACTTCAGGTCAAATTCCAGCTCTTCACCCACTGGTCTTAGGCGGGTCACCTGGCCTCTCTGAGCCTTGTTTGCAAGATGGAAATTATATTAGTACCTACTTCATAGAGTAGTAAAGAATCTGCCTGCCAAAGCAGGAGACTTGGTTTCAATCCCTGGGGTCGGAAAGATCCCCTGGAGAAGGAAATGGCACCCACTCCAGTATTCTTGTCTGGGAAATCTTACGGACAGAGGAGTCTGGTGGGCTACGATCCTTGGGGTCACAAAGAGTCGGACAGGACTTAGTGACAAAGCAACAAAAACACAGAGTTGTTCTGAAGATCTGATGAGATCATTCACTCAACTTCCCCAACCAAAAGCAAAATTTTTTTGACCATTGAATGTAAGCCAATTGTAGACACATGATAGTGAACAAGCTAGATGAGGTGTGCATTGGAGATGATGATGAGAATGATGTTATGGCTTGAGAAAAGCAATCTAACGTCTAAGTTTGGGTTAAATTAACACCATAGTTCTTTATTGCAGGACTCGTCAGACCCTTTAATATGTTAATGTGCACCACGCATCCTCAAGGGGTAAATTCAGTAATTTCCCCTACGTATTGAATGAATTTCATCCCAAGAGCACGTTCTTAAGTCCAATTCATTCATTAAGTCCAACAAAGTTAGTCTAAGCACTCAACTAATACAATTGGCTTTTTGTACTGTTCATACAGTAATAATACTTTTCACACACATGGTACATACAAAGCAAACACACAAAATAAAACATTTCAAATCCTACAGTACAGTCCCTTGAAAAGTGCAGTAGTACAGTACAATAGCTGGCGTACAGGGGCTGGCATCAAATGAACAGTCAAGAAGAGGAACCGACTGGAGGAGGGAGAGGAGGGGAGATGTGGTAAAGCTGGAGGACTATCAGCAATAGGAGATGGAGGGCAAGCTGCAATTTCACTCCCGTCTGACATCGATGGCACCAATTCCGACTCCTTGCTGGAGCCAGATGCGGGTTCACATCTTTGAGTTTGTAACTTGAAGGTTCATATGTAGAGAACTTACTGGCAACGTAGCAGCTGCCAATGTTATTAAGACCCAGAATCCTCCTGGGCAGAAGGTCTGGGAGTCGGACGTTCCCAGCCTGGTATTCCCTGCCCTTCTGACTCAGGATCTAGCCTCCTTCCACTTTCCTCTCCTGCCTATCCACTTCCAGCCCCACACTCTAGACCCCCTGAACCACCCTTGAGGCTTCCCCTTCCCTCATCCCTGCTTTCCATGGCATGAACCATCACAATTCCTCCCACCAGGCTCCTCTGGCCCCTGCCTCAGCTTCCAAATATGCGAAGCCATCTTATATAATATGACTACGATCAAGCTTTAAAGAACCCCTGAGGATGATTTTTTGGGGAAAAAAAATGACAATACCAAGTACTGACAAGGATATAGAGCAACTGGAACTCTTATACATTGCTCATGGTGATGCAAAATGGTACAGCCACTCTGAAAAATGAGTTGGCAGTTTTTTAATAAAGTTAAACAGACACTTATACATGACTTAGCAATCCCACTCCTGGGCATTTGCCCAGAGGACATGAAAACCTATGTGTACACAATAACCCGCCCACAAAACAGAGACAACATTTGCCAATCACATAACTGGCAAGGGACTGGTCGCCAAGCTACATAAAGAACTGTCACAAGTCTACAAAAAAAAAAAAAAGAGGAGAAGGAAATGGCAACCCACTCCAGTACTCTTGCCTGGGAAATCCCATGACAGAGGAGCCTGGCAGACTACAGTCCATGGGGTCACAAGAGTCAGACACTACTTAGAGACTACACCATCACCACCATCACAATAAAAAGGCAAATAACCCAAGTGAAAAATGGGCCAAGGTTAAGGGGAGGGAGGGATGAATAGGCGAAACGCAGGGGATTTTTAGGGCAGTGAAACTACTCTGAATGATACTATGAGTCTGCATCATTACACTTGCATCATTATACATTTGTCCAAACCCACAGAATGGACAACACCAAGAGTGAATTCTAATTTAAAACTATGGACTCTGACTGATTATGGGTCAATGTAGATTCATTAATTATAACAAATGCACCACTCTGATGGGGGGTGTTGGCAACTGGGGAGATGGTACATTAGTAGGGCAGGAGATGTAAGGGAAGTCTCTGCACCTTCCTCTCGGTTTTGCTGTGAACTTAAAACTGCTCTAAAAATGTCTATTAAAGCAAAACAAAACGGTTGAAGGATTTGAATAGACATCTCTCCAAAGAAGATATACAAATGATAAGCACATGAAAACATGCTCCACATCACTAGTCATTAGATAAGTTAAATGCAAATCAAAACCACACTCACTAGGATGGCTATAATAAAAAAAGGCACACAATAACCAGTGTCAACCAGGAGGTAGATGTATCAGAACCAGCATACACTGCTGGTGTGTGTTCATGCATGCGTGCTCAGTCACTCAGTCATATCCAACTCTTTGTGACCCTATGGACTATAGCCTGCCAGGCTCAGAAGTCCATGGGATTCTCCAGGCAAGAATATTGGAGTGGGTTGCCATGCCTTCCTCTAGGGCATCTTCCTGACCCAGGATTGAACCCACATCTTCAGTGTCTCCTGCACTGCACGTGGATTCTTTACCACTGACCCATTGGGGAAGCCCTCACACTGCTGACAAAAATGCAAAATTATGCAGCCACTTTGGGAAACAATCTGGCAGGTCTTTAAAAAGTTAAACTTAGAGTTACCATATGACCCAGCGATTTTTACTCCTAGGTGAAGAGAATTGAAAATCTATGTCCCCATAAAAACTTGTACGTGAATGTTCACTGAAGCATTATTCAAAACGGACAAAAAGTAGAAACAACACAAATGGCCATCAATCAGTGAATAGATAAAGAAACTGTGGTCTATCCATACAATGGAATATTATCCAGTCATAACAGGGAATGATTCATTGATTCATGCTACATCGTAGATGAACCTCAGAAACATTATGCTGAGTTAAAGAAGTCAGATGCAAAAGGCCACGTGTTGTATGATCCCATTTATTTGAAATGTCCAGAACAGACAAATCCACAGAGACAGAGAACAAATTCATGGTTGCCAGAGGCTGAGGGAAGGGGCATGGGGAGTGACTGTTAATGGCATAGGGCTCCTTTAAAATTTTTTATTTTATTTTTGCCTGTGCTGTGTCTCTGTTGCAAGTGGGGGCTGCTCTTTAGTTGCAGTGTGCAGGCTTCTCACTGAGGTGGCTTCTCTTGTTGCTGCTCTCAGACTCCCAAGCACAGGCTCAGTAGTTGTGGCACATGGGCTTAGCTGCCCCACGGCACGTGGGGTTCTCCCGGACCAAGGATCGAACCCGTGTTGTAGAATGTGTCAGAATCCCCTTCCTTTTTAAGACTGAATAATATTCCATGTTATGGATCTACCATGCTTTGTTCATCTATTCATCCACCCATGGAGACTTGGGGTTCTTTCATTTACCTTTTGGCTATTGTGAATAACACTGCTGTGAACACTAGTGTACACGGCAGTTATGTCCTTTGTTCTGTTGCAGGATATTGTGTTTAATCGCCATGTCTCCTTAGGCCCCTGATCAGTCTGTGGTTTGGGGTTTTGGGGAAGTTTGGTGGGTTTTTTTCATTACTTTGATAGTCTGGATCAAACTAGTCAATCCTAAAGGAAATCAACCCTGAATATTCATTGAAAGGACTGATGCTGATGCTGAA
Organism: Bos indicus; assembly: GCF_029378745.1. NCBI lineage: Eukaryota > Metazoa > Chordata > Mammalia > Artiodactyla > Bovidae > Bos > Bos indicus. Next base: position 6,844,311 of record NC_091766.1, on the reverse strand, counting down.
ACTCCAATGTTTTGGCCACCTGATGTGATGAGCCAACTCATTGGAAAGATTGGAGACAAAATAAGAAGGGGGTGGCAGAAGATGAGGTGGTTGGATGGCATCACCAACTCAGTGGACATGAATTTGAGCAAAGTCCGGGAGATAGTGAAGGACAGAGGAGCCTGACGTGCTGCTGTCCATGGGGTTGCAAAGAGTCAGACACGACTTAGTGACTGAACAACAAAAACAGTCTTGAAGCGTACTAGTTAGGGCCTTTGTAGAATGGCCCTCATTTTGATTTGTCTGATGCTTTCTTATGATTGGACTGAATTTATGGGTTGGTGGGGGAAAGACCTCAGAGGTGATGTACCTAGCTCATTGGAACTGCACCAAACTTGGGTCTGATCCCCTGCCTGTAGTCAAGCCAATCTAATGACACCGGATTGTTCGGAAGGAAATTTCAGCGTTTATGGCAAGGTGCCCAATGCAGAGCCCAACAAGAAGCATGGGCAGCTCATATTCAAAAGACCTGAAAACCGTAATGCTTTCCAGGAAAGGGTTTTTTAAAGCAAGGTGAAAGAGCAAGTCACAGGGTGAATGGTCAGCTCTTGTATGTCCTTTTCACTGGGTGGTGGTGAGGTATCAAGGTGGCTATTTGGGGGAATCTTGATCGTCAACCTTCTGATTCCAACCAGTCTGGGGTTACCTGCTTGTGGGCAGCATACAGTTAACTTCTTCCACCTGCTGGGGTTTCAATATCTGCTGTGTGCTGTGCTTAGTCACTCAGTCATGTCTGACTCTTTGAGACCCCATGGACTGTAGCCCACGAGGCTCCTCTGTCCATGTGGATTCTCCAGGCAAGAATACTGGAGTGAGTTGCCATGCCTTCCTCCAGGGGATCTTCCCAACCCAGGGATCAAACCCAGGTCTCCCGCATCGCAGCCGTATTCTTTACCGTCTGAGCCATTAGGGAAACCAAAACAGCTCAATTAGGGCTTGGAATATCATCTATAGTTTTTGAGGAGGAACTAAAGGTCTTTTACTATGTCAATGACTAAACTATTACTATTTTGTTTGCTTAACTGTTTTCCTTTCTTTCTACATTTTCTCACTTCTCTGATTAAGTTCACTTTTCAGAACTTGGGAAAGGCCTAGGACACTAAAACTTTTCTAAGAACAAAAGGCAGAAGACAAGAGGGTCTGTCTCAGGCAAGGCTCTACAGGGTCCTGCTCAATTTCATTACCATGTCATACCAGGGATTACTTTTTTTTTAAGGTTTTTTTTTTTTTTAATGTGGGCCTTTTTTTTTTTTTAAGTCTTTACTGAATTTGTTACAATATTATTTCTGTGTTGTGTTTTGGTAGTTTGGCCATGAGGTAGGTGGGACCTTAGCTCTCTGATCAGGGATCAAAACTGCACCCCTTGCAGTGGGAGGTGACGTCTTAACCACTGGGCCACCAGTGAAGTCCCACCAGGGATTACCTGAGGGCTGTGCCACGTTACCGACAACTCTGTCTTGCTTGGAAGGCAATATTTCCCCTGTTTTCCCACCATACCATATGTGTTTTTCCCCCTTTCCATACCTTATTCTTTGAAAACAATGCAGATTGTCTTAAAGAAATGCTCCTTGCAAGAATCCTTGATAGCACAGAGGGAGATGTCATGTGATAAAGCAAAGACATTGACAACCTGGAAAAGTTGGAAAGTGATTTTGAAGAATATACTCTCAGGATGAAGATGTTGAGGAAGCCCTAACTGATTCATTGTATTTTCTTTGTTTGTAGACAAAGCAGCAGTACATGATGAAAATCTTAAGACTCTTTAAGAGGATATAAATTAAGGGGTGGTGGTCTAGTCATTAAGAATCTGCCTTGCAATGCAGAGGACTCAGGTCTGATCCCTGGTGGGGGAACTACGATCCCACAGGCCTCAGAGCAGCCAGACCCATGCACCGCAGCTACTGAAACACACACGCCCTGGAGCCTGTGAGCTGCAGCTACTGGGTCAGCCTGCCACAAAGAGTCCATGCACCACACCAAAAATCCGCACAACTAAGACCCGACAAAGCCAAATAAAATACAAATGAAAAGAAATGAACTAAAAATTTTAAGCGATCAAAAGCATTGTGTCATAGTTTATTTGCCACGTTTAACCCCCTAGAACACAAATTATCAGTGAAATTAATCACCCTCAAGAGGATGAAAACTGGTTCGGAAGAGTAGGGGACAAGAAAACAAATATTTCAATAGGCCACAAAGTGGCCCTCCAAAGCTTAAACCTCCCTGACAAAATCTTAATTCATCAGTATTTAACTGTCTCTTTAAATTAAATTAAAGTGGTCTCTTTAGAAGGTAATAATGGGGAGTAAAAGTTGAGAAACACTTTCCTAAGATTTATAAAATAATGCATAGTCTTTATAAAAAGATTTATAAAAGTAATCCTCTTATTTGAGACGATGGCCTCATAGTGGGTGACAAGGGCCGAACACTCAGTATGCATGGATTACATTTGTGCCTCAGTTTCTATACCTGTTAATATAAAACTAGGATGTTAATTAAAATTAGGTTTAGGGTTAGGGTTTTATTAATGTATAATTAGGATGATCAAACCAGTCAATCCTAAAGGAAATCAGTCCTGAATATTCATTGGAAGGACTGATGCTGAAGCTGAAACTCCAATACTTTGGCCACCTGATGTGAAGAACTGACTCATTGGAAAAGACCCTGATGCTGGGAAAGATTAAAGGCAGGAGGAGAAAGGGACGACAGAGGGTGAGATGAGACGGTTGGATGGCATCACTGTTTCAATGCTCATGAGTCTGAGCAAGCTCCAACAGTTGGTTATGGACAGGGAAGCCTGGCATGCTGCAGTCCATGGGGTTGCAGAGTTGGACACAACTGAGTGACTGAATTGAACTGAGGATGATTTACATAAAAGGGTGACTGTGAGAGTAAATGAGGTTATCCATATGAATTCATGTAAGTATTACCTGTTGTTGTTGTGATCATCATTCTCATTTTATAATAGAGGGAAGAGAAATTCAAAGAAGTCAGGCCACTTGCTCCAGGGCACACAGCCTTGGAAGTGACAAAAAGGGAGCTCCTAAGCCGCTGGGTTGCCTAGGGGAGAACAGATCTTCCCACCTGAGTCTGTCCTGTCCCTCCCTGAGAAGTTGGTATTACCTGGTTGCGCTGGCATGGGAAAGCTGTTCCTTCCTTGGCAATCTCGTCAATTCCAGCTAGCCAAAGGTTGAGCCTATGGCTGGAAATTGGGCAGTCGTTTGCTGCCCCCTGCAGGTAGAATGGGAAAAGGCTGACATCTTGCCCTCTTTCGTCAGGCCCCCTCTAGATTTATGAGAGCTTGCTTCTTTTCACTTTTTCTCCCTCTCCACACTGCTAATGCCCTCCCAAAAAAGTCCCTGGCACAGTTTGGGCAACAGAAATACAAATTTAAATGCATAAACGCAGATACTCTTGGACTCAGCAATTCCACTGCTACAGATTCAGTTCAGTTCCAGTTCAGCTCAGTTGTGTCTGACTCTTTGCAATCCCACGAACTGCAGCATACCAGGCCTCCCTGTCCATCACCAACTCCTGGAGTCCACCCAAACCCATGTCCATCGAGTCGGTGATGCCATCCAGCCATCTTATCCTCTGTTGTCCCCTTCTCCGCCTGCCCTCAATCTTTCCCAGCATCAGGGTCTTTTCAAATGAGTCAGCTCTTCGCATCAGGTGGCCAAAGTATTGGAGTTTCAGCTTCAACATCAGTCCTTCCAATGAACACCCAGGACTGATCTCCTTTAGGATGGACTGGTTGGATCTCCTTGCAGTCCAAGGGACTCTCAAGAGTCTTCTCCAATACCACAGTTCAAAAGCATCAATTCTTCAGCACTCAGCTTTCTTTACAGTCCAACTCTTACATCCATACACGACTACTGGAAAAACCATAGCCTTGACTAGATGGACCTTTGTTGGCAAAGTAATGTCTCTGCTTTTTAATATGCTCTCTAGGTTGGTCATGACTTTCTTTCCAAGGAGTAAGTGTCTTTTAATTTCACTGCTGCAGTCACCATCTGCAGTGATTTTGGAGCCCAAAAAAATAAAGTCTGACACTGTTTCCACTATTTCCCCATCTATTTGCCATGAAGTGATGGGACCGGATGCCATGATCTTTGTTTTTTGGATGTTGAGCTTTAAGCCAACTTTTTCACTCTCTTCTTTCACATTCATCAATAGGCTCTTTAGTTCTTCTTCACTTTCTCCCATAAGGGTTGTCTCATCTGCATATCTGAGGTTATTGATATTTCTCCCAGCAATCTTGATTTCAGCTTGTGCTTCCTCCAGCCCAGCGTTTCTCATGATGTACTCTGCATAGAAGTTAAATAAGCAGGGTAACAATATACAGCCTTGACGTACTCCTTTTCCTATTTGGAACCAGTCTGTTGTTCCATGTCCAGTTCCAACTGTTGCTTCCTGACCTCAAGAAGCAGGTCAGGTGGTCTGGTATTCCCATCTCTTTCAGAATTTTCCGCAGTTTATTGTGATCCACACAGTCAAAGGCTTTGGCATAGTCAATAAAGCAGAAAGATGTTTTTCTGGAACTTTCTTGCTTTTTCGATGATCCAGTGAATGTTGGTAATTTGATTTCTGGTTCCTCTGCCTTTTCTAAAACCAGCTTGAACATCTGGAAGTTCACGGTTCATGTATTGCTGAAGCCTGGCTTGGAGAATTTTAAGCATTACTTTACTAGTGTGTAAGATGAGTGCAATTGTGCGGTAGTTTGAGCATTCTTTGGCATTGCCTTTCTTTGGGACTGGAATGAAAACTGACCTTTTCCAGTCCTGTGGCCACTGCTGAATTTTCCAAATTTGCTGGCATATTGAAAAAATAGCAAATTTGCTGAAATTGAAGAAAGTGGGGAAAACCACTAGACCATTCAGGTATGACCTAAATCAAATCCCTTATGACTATACAGTAGAAGTGAGAAATAGATTTAAGGGACTAGATCTGATAGACAGAGTGCCTGATGAACTATGGATGGAGGTTTCTTGACATTGTGCAGGAGACAGGAATCAAGAACATCGCCAAAAAAAAGAAATGCAAAAAAGCAAAATGGTTGTCTGAGGAGGCCTTACAAATAGCTGTGAAAAGAAGAGAAGTGAAAAGCAAAGGAGAAAAGGAAAGATATACCCATTTGAATGCAGAGTTCCAAAGAATAGCAAGGAGAGATAAGAAAGCCTTCCTCAGTGATCAATGCAAACAAATAGAGGAAAACAATAGAATGGGAAAGACTAGAGATCTCTTCAAGAAAATTAGAGATACCAAGGGAACATTTCATGCAAAGATGGGCTCAATAAAGGACAGAAATGGTATGGACCTAACAGAAGCAGATGATATTAAGAAGAGGTGGCAAGAATACACAGAAGAACTGTACAAAAAAGAGCTTCACGACCCAGATAATCACAATGGTGTGATCACTCACCTAGAGCTAGACATCCTGGAATGTGAAGTCAAGTGGGCCTTAGGAAGCATCACTACGAACAAAGCTAGTGGAGGTGATGGAATTCCAGTTGAGCTCTTTCAAATCCTGAAAGATGATGCTGTGAAAGTGCTGCAGTCAATATGCCAGCTACAGATTCAGGCCACTTGCAAAAGTCAGGTGAAATTTATGGGCAGGTAGATGGTCACTGGGGAGGGCGTCACTCAGCCACCAGACATGCAGCTTTGAGAAAGGTGGGGTAGAGGTGGACCTGCTTTCTTGTGAAGCGTTTCGAGATATTTTGATAAGAAAAATCAGAGACAGAAATACAAGAACATCACACAGATATATATATATATATATATATATATATATATATATATATATGTGCCTATATAGGCATATACACACTTTTCTCTTTCCCAGGTGGCTCAGCAGTAAAGTATCTGCCTACCATGTGTGAGATGTGGGTGCCATCCCTGGTCGGGAAGTTCCCTGAGGGAAGGAAATGGCAACCCACTCCAGTATTCTTGCCTGGGAAATTCCATGGACAGAGGAGCCTAGCAGGCTCCAGTTCATGGGGTCTCAAAGAATCGGACATGACTTAGTGACTATACAACAACCAACACACATTTCTGTGCTGTAAAGAATCAAAATGAACGTGTTCATCGGTTTGGAAAGAAACGGGAAGTTTCTACTCTTTTGTTTTTCTACTCTTGTTTTCCTTTTTTTTCTTTCTTTTAACCTTTTCTGTACTGCATGGTTTTCTTACATGGAGCATGCGCACGTATGTGTGTGTGTGTGTGTGTGTGTGTGTGTGTGTATATATATATTTATTTTTAATGTTAGAAAAAAATTATGGGAGATTTTAGGTTTCTTCCCTGTTTTCCTCAGTATTAAAAATTCAACATTAAAAAATTTTAACTCAATACATGAAAAGAAAAAATAAAAAAAATCCATAAAGGCAGTCATGATATTCTGATAGAGAAAAGAGTCAAAGAGAAAGCAAGCATGGAGTAAGATCCCATTTTTACTTTTTAAAATTAGAGATAAGAGATTGAAATAAAGAAATTAACACAGCAACAGATTTTTTTTTCCCCTAGATGGGTTCTAATGTCTTCTTTGGGTTTTTCTGTATTTTTTTAAATTACATATTCCACAGTTAATGTTTGTGTATCTTTTGTAATCTGATAAAAAATAAATAGATAGATGCACAATACTGTGAACGTATTTAATGCTAATGAGTTGTGCCAAAGAATTGATGCTTTCAAATTGTGGTGCTGAGAAGACTTTTGAGAGTCCTTTGTACAGCAAGGAGATCAAACCAGTCAAGCCTTAAGGAAATCAACTCTGAGTATTCATTGGAAGGAATGATGCTTAAGCTGAAACTCCAATACTTTCACCACCTGATGCGAAGAACTGACTCACTGTAAAAAGACTCTGATGCAGGGAAAGATTGAAGGCAGGAGCAGAAGGGGACCACAGAGGATGAGATGGTTGGATGGCATCATAGGCTCCATGGATATGAGTCTGGGCAAGTCTGGGCTCTATCTGGGAGATAGTGGCAGACAGAGAAGCCTGGAGGCTACAGGCCATGAGGTGGCAGAGTCAGACACGACCTAGTGACTGAACAACAAAACAACATACAAGTTACAATGTTCGTGAAAGGGTACAATTTAAATGGGTGCATTTTACTGTCTATAAATTGTACCCCAAATAAATCGATTTTTAAAAATATTTTAAATACCACAAAAGTATTTCACATACTATCCTCATTTACCTGAAAAACTAACGATTACTTACACGGTTTACAAAATCAGTTTATCCATTGAACCCTCAAATATGGCAGTGACAGAGAACACAATATCCAAATACGTGCAAACCACTCAAGAAAACGTTGCTGTGCTGTGCTTAGTCGCTCAGTCGTGTCCGACTCTTTGCGACCCCATGGACTGTGGCCCATCAGGCTCCTCTACCCCTCGGGATTCTCCAAGCAAGAATATTGGAGTGGGTTGCCGTGCCCTCCTCCAGTGGATCTTTCCAACCCAGGGATGGAACCCAGATGTCCCGCATTGCAGACGGATCCTTTACAGTGTGAGCCACCAGGGAAGCCCCAAGAAAACGCTGGGTTTTAGGAAATACGGCCTGTGTTCAATTGGCTTCCCGGGTCCAGGCTCCCAAGGCGGGGGAAATCGGGGTCGGGAGCCAAAGTCGGCAATATTGGCAGGAAACAGGATGCAAAGACTGAGACGAGCTTGACTCTGCCGGCCAGCCGCCCGGAACCCGGAAGTGTGGCTTAAGTCAAGATTCCAAGACCGCATGCGCGCCGCCGAGATGACCAATAAAAACGAAGGGAGGCGGGTATGGGGGAGGGGCTATCAAACCGGAAGTGTGGCGTTTTACGTCCTGAACTTTCCAGGAGGCCATGGAGGCCTACGAGCAGGTCCAAAAGGGGCCCCTGAAGCTGAAAGGCGTCGCAGAGCTCGGAGTGACTAAGCGGTAAGTCCTGAGATCCCAGGAGGCCCTGTATTCTCTTTTTTAAGCCTCTCCCTGAGACCTCCGGGTGTTGCCCTCAAATGCGCCGTTATCCACCTCTCCTACCCAACTCATCTTCTAGGAAGAAGAAAAAGAAGGACAAAGACAAGGCGAAACTCCTGGAAGCGATGGGAACGAGCAAAAAGAACGAGGAGGAGAAGCGACGCGGACTGGACAAGCGGACACCGGCCCAAGCGGCATTTGAGAAGATGCAGGAGAAGCGGGTAAGGCGGGTGGGAAGCCTCGGGATGCCCCTCATCGCGAGTCGGGGTCTCCCTGGATGGATTCAGAGGCAAGACCCGGGACGCACGGGGGAGGGAGAGCGGTCAGAGAGGACCTTAATTCCGGGGAGAAGATAGTGCGTAAGAGAGGAAGAGTTCACGGTGGGGAGGACAAGAAGGTTCTTCGGCCAGAGTGGACCACAAAGGGGAGAGACAGAGACCCAGGTTTGGATTCCAACGCTGTCGCTCATTTGCCCCGTGACACTGGGTCAGTGACTCACCTCTTGGTGCCTCAGTTTCCACAAATATAAGGGTCAGGATAATGCTGTCTCCTAAGAGGGATGGAAACTTTGCATGAGGTGACGTGGATAAATGGCACTTAGTCTGGCATAAAGTCAGTGCTCAGTTGATGTTCACAGTTGATGTTAAATGAGCGTACCCGCTGCTGTAAGTCACCACAAAGTGTTTGCATGACAACTTTGGCAGCTTCAAATATGTTGTATTTTCAAGCTCTGATGAATGAATTCTCTTCATGTTAAATATTTAATAAATTCAGGTGACGGAAGGATAGGTCAGCGTGGGATAGATAAGTTCTGCCCATTATGCTTGGGGGAGGGAGTAATCAGTCTAGGTCCCCTGGTTCCCACCGGGATGTTGTTCCTCCCCCACCTCGGCAATGTTTAGAGACTTTTTGTTTAGAGACTTTTTTTTTCTTTTTTTACAACTTGGGTGTGTTGAGGGGTGGGGAGGGGTGCTGCTAGTGTTTGGGACAATGTGGGCCCCCCACCCCCACCCCGCCCACGCAAAGATTGATCTAGCCCAAAATGTCATTAGTGCCCAGGCTGAGAAACACTAACCCTGACTTGGTGGTTTGGTCCAGTAATATCAGCAAAAGTTAACTCATTACTTCCAGGCCTAATTGAGTCATAGGAGAAAAAAGAGAGAGAGACAACTCACTGGCTTTGACAAGATTGCGTCCCATTCTGTCTCCACTGCTCTTGATGATGTAACTCTGGGCGAGCTGGCTCACCTCCCACACCTTAATTTCTTCATCTCTGTAATGGACTCAAGTCCCAGCCTCAAACCAGTAGGTTTGTGGTGAGGATTTAACAAGTGAATGCTAAGCTGCTTCCTTAAGATTCTAGTCAGAGGCAGGGCTGGGATTTTACTGCTGGAGTTGGGATGGCATGGGAGAGAGAGATTCATACAACTGTCAAAATGACCAATAATGGCCCCTCAGAGTAGGGCAGTCATAGTGGAAGTAATGGAAGGTATCAGGTTTGGGATAGGTTTTGAAGGAAGAATAGCCAGATAAGCTGATGGGTTGGGTGTGGGTTGGGAAAGAGGAATCAAGGATGATCAAGATTTTTGGTGGGAGAAGCTGGGTTAATGGAGGTACTGGTTTACTGAAATTGGAAGGACTATAAGTAAAGCAGGTTTCTATAAAGCGGGGGAGCAAGATCTTAGTTTTAGGGACTTCTTGGGCTTCCCAGGTGGCACTAGTGGTAAAGAATTCACTTGCCAATGCAGGAGACATGGTGCCAATGCAGGAGACATGGTACCAATACAGGAGACATAGATGCAGTCCCTGGGTCAGGAAGATCCCCTGGAGTAGGAAGCAGCACCCCACTCCAGTATTCTTTATATATATATAATTTTATTTGTTTTTGGCTGTAATGGGTCTTCATTGCTGTGAGGGCTTTTTGTCTAGTTGTGGCCAGCAGTGGCTACTCTTCCTTGTATTGTGAGGCCTTCTCATTGAAGTGGCTTCTCTTATTGCCCCACTCCAGTATTCTTGCCTGGAAAATTTCATGAGCAGAGGAGCCTGATGGGCTACAGTCCGTGGGGCAACTGAGCAACAGAGCTTGCGCGTGCGCGCACGCGCGCACACACACACACACACACACACACACACTCCAATGGTCATGAATCTGTCTTCCAGTGCAAGGGACATGGGTTCCATCCATGGTCAGGGAACTAAGATCCACTTACCTTGAAGCAGCTAAGCCTGTGTGCAGCAAGGCAGCATGCATGGCAGTGAAGACCCCGAATGCTGCAACAAAGACCCAGTGCAGCCAAAAAAAGGAAAGATCTTGGTTTTAGAGGTTAAATTTGAGTGCCTGTTAAAAATTCAGGCAGAGAATTCTCATGGACATTCTTTGATACCTGAACCTGCGGTTTGGAGGAAAGGTCTGGGTAGTTGTTCTGGGACTGCATGAGATCCTTTGAGGAGGCATAATGACAGAAGAGGTCTAGGATCAAACCTCTGATGATCAGAGGGTGGGAGAGAGGAGATTGCAAGGGAGCACAAGCCAGAAGGATACCAGGAGAGAGCATGTTCTTAGGAGCTGAGTGGAGAAAGTGTTCCAGGAGGAATAAGCAGGACTTCCCTGGTGGTCCAGTGGTGAAGGATCCACAGAACTAAGATCCCACAGGCTGCAGGACAGCTACACCCAAGTGCCACAACTAGAGAGAAAGACCGAACACCACCATTAAGAGCCCACCCTCACACAGCCATAAATAAATCTGATTTACCCTGAATTCCTTAAAAAAAATTTTTTTTAATTAGAAGTGATCAACTGCACTCTGAGCCGTTGGTTGGCGTTTGTGGTGGGGAGGGAAGGAAGACTGATTTGAGTGGATCCACGTTGGGGTGGGGAAAGGCAGAGGTGCAGACAAGGATTTGAAATGAGTCTCAGGAGATTTGCTGTCAAAGGGAATGGAGAAACTCCTCCAGCTGGAGGGTAGAAGATCAAGGTGAAATTTTTGTTGTTGGAAATGAAGTACTCCTGAGGGTTTTGTTTGATGGAGGAGAGGGGCGTGGGGGAGCAGGTGCAGGCAAAGCGAGGACAGTTGGGAAATGCAGATTCTCTCATGGAAGAGTGTTGGATTGAGCACAGTGGGTGTTGTAGGCTGGACAGCTCCTAGAAGGCTCCAGCCTGGTGGAAAGGGTCAAGGCTTGGCATCTCCAGCTCCATCACCCACTCTTCACTCTGGTCCTGGTTTTTTCTTGTCTGTGAAGTGGGGTATGTGACAGCACCCGTGATAGCCTGTGAATTTGGTGCATGGAGTGGGAGGAGGGAGGGCAGAGCCCCGCCAAGTGCCTGGCATTGGTGACAGCTGGTCAGGTCAGCATGGCCTCTTGTGAGGAGACACGAACCCCACTGGACTCACAGCAGGAAGAGGCAGGGATGGACAAAGCAGAGACTTGAGAGAGAGAGGAAGTGTCAGCTAGGTGGGAGCCAGCTGGATACAGAGGGAGATGAGGAGGCAGCAAAGGAGACAGCCAGGTGGCAGTCTACAGTGTATCTCAAGCTTCCCTGGGTTGACTGGCTTTAATTGGGTGCTTCTTCTGCTGGCCTCCCTGGGAACCTGGTATACCAAGATGGCAGCTGGAGCCCAGCTGGGCTGGAACATCTGAGATAGCTTCACCATGGCATGTCTGGTACCTCAGTGCTCCTTCCAGGACATCCCTCCCCACACGTCATCTCATTCTCCAGGTCCGTCCTTTCCAGCAAGGTCATCAGACTTCGCGCATGATGACTAGCTTCTAAGAACACAAAGCAAAAGCTGCTAAGTCTTCTTATGTTTTCAGCACTGGCACTGGATTCTGTTAAGTAAACTGTGTCACAGGACCAGCCCAGAGTCAGCATGGTAGGGGACTGCACCGGGGCAGCAGTACCAGGCAGCTGGGTTCATTTGCAGGGGAGGTGGAGGAGCACCACAGTGAGTTGGCCGCAGTCACCCAGCTAGTGAGTGAGAGCCAGGTGTGGCCCCACGTCAGTCTGACTCTGCATCACGTGCTTTTAACTCATACCAGGTACCGCTGGTGTTAAGCAAGGAATGGGGGAGGGCATGGTGGTACAGGATGGATGTTCCAGCATTATGCTTGTCAAGGTGATCTGGATCATGTAGCCCCCTTGATACTGTGTACCATCACTCAGGAGGCTCAGTGGTAAAGAATCTGCCTCCAGTACAGAAGATACAGGAGACACGGGTTCGATTCCTGGGTTGGGAAGATCCCCTGGACAAGGAAATGGCAACCCACTTGAGTATTCTTGCCTGGAAAAATGCCATAGACAGAGGAGCCTGGTGGGCTATAGTCTATGGGGTTGCAGAGAGTCGGACGCGATTGAGCACGCACACACTGTCACTTAAGCTCCTACTATGTGTCAGGTCCTTTGCCTTCCTCATTTATTATCCTTCCTCAGACCCCTTCTGAGACTTTTCTTTTTCTGCAAACTGGGAAAGCAGTCAGTTGCCCAAGGATGCAGGAAGCGCATATATAGCTCCCAGCAGGGTCTCCTTAAGTCAATGGTAGTATGTCTCCCACCACTCAGACCAAACGGCAGCTGATGAGAGTTCCTAGTGGGGCATGTTATGGCCACGCATCCCTGTTAGACCCTCCTGAGTGGAGTCAAGGGAGGGGCGAGGTGTATATCCTGAGACCTGCAGCCATACTGAGTGTGAGAGCCAGGCTGGCCCAGGCTGCACCAGGCATGTGACTCACCTCCACTTCTCTCCTCTCTTCAGCAAATGGAAAGGATCCTGAAGAAAGCATCCAAAACCCACAAGCAGAGAGTAGAGGTACGTCACGTGCTGGTGGGGGAGACTGGGCCACATAGGGGCCAGGCTGGGCCGAGAGGCTGGGAGCCTGGCAGAGGAGCATTGGCGTGCTGGCAGATCTACCCAACCTCCCCAGGGTCATTTAAGGGAAGGGCATCCAGGAGGCCTAGCAGGGTGGATTTGAGACGGGGTGGGGGTTCACTGAGAAGAGAGAGCATGGAGAAAGGGGACTGGGCACTGCTGACATGGCATTTCCCCTTGGCTTTCCCAGGACTTCAACAGACACCTGGACACGCTCACAGAGCACTATGACATTCCCAAAGTCAGCTGGACCAAGTAGCAGGCCCACCATGGGTACCGAGTGGCATCGAGGAGGGGCAGAAGGCAACGTCGCGGCTATGTTTGGGGCCTTTGGTATTTTCTAGAAACATTCTGTGCACACATCCTTGCGTCTTCTGCTGAGACAGTGCTTTGCAAAGCTGTGTGTCCTCATTCTGGAACTTGATTAAAGGAAGACTGTCCTTTTCCTCAGTTTTGATTTCTCAGTAGCACATAGAAGAGAGACCTCTTAGTTTGAAAAGTTTATCCAGAGATGAAGGTTATTTCTGGGTAAGTGCTGTGGAAAAGTGTTCTTAACCCCAAATTGCTTCTGACTCTTCAACAGCCAGCCAGCTGGCTTTGTGTGGCTAAAACTGACTCCAGAGAACAAAGAGCTGATGTCGTCGCGGCCCTGAGCATGTACATCCCTGTAGAGCCCTGCACGGGCTGCCCTTCTAAGTTCTTTCTAGCTTGGAGCTTGTGCTCTCCTAGGGCCTGGAGAAGCCACTTGGAGCTCCGTAGCCTTCAGACTGCTTCCTCAGCCACCTGGCAGTGAAGCAGGACAGCCTGGGAAACAGAACCACCACCTAAGGCACCGATGGGACATACACCTCGTCCCTTTCTGATCCTGTGGCCAGCGTGTAGCCGCTTCTCCCAGCATCCCCATTCCAGACATGGGTCTAGTGGGTGTCACCATGGCAGACATTGCCGGTCAACACAACTTTCTTTGTAAGGGAACCCAGCCAGACACAGCCTGCCATCTGACCCTCAACCCTGGGCTCCAAGCAGCCCCCTGTATTTATTCAGAGTTGGTACATGACGCGTTTGGCATTCACCAAGGCAGAGCCCCAGCACAGACAGACGTGCACACAATTGAAAGGAAGGACTCAGGTCCCCATACTGGAGAGCCAGGATCTTTGAGGGTCTCTGTGTACCCAGCAGATGAAAATCAAGTTGTATTTGCTATTGGGAGAAAGTGTGTTGACAGAGATGCCGAAAGAATAGAAAGGGAAAAAAAAACAAATATTGGGTTTGGGGACTGCCACATGTGGAATGCAGAATAAAACAAAAAAGTTATTAAGTATAAGTCTGAGTAGCTTAATTACAGGCTGTTTGACTGCCACTAGAAATGTTGCCTCTTGTATTGTCACTCACAGAGAATGTCCATACTGCAAAACCATTATCCCTCAATTTGGAAAAATTAGATGACAGGTTTTCACCTGTGCTTTGCAACCCACCTAAGGGAGGTGACGTACTGTCTCATTAGCAGTGGCTGCTTGGGGCAGATTCCCCCATTGACTGGAAAGTGCTTTCAGGCCTTTACCACCCATGAGTCAGCAGTTGGGGTCTTCAGGCATGATGTGGTGCTTTGAAAAGCATGCATTGGCAGTGGGGAAGACGGCTATTCCAGTTCTCCCTGCCCATCAGACCACTCCAAAACAGACCGAAAACAATGGGCTTTCTCATGATTCTGTGGGTTGACCAAGCTCAGCTGGGAGGTTCTGCTTCATGAGGTATGGTTTATTTCACGTAAGTTACAGTGACTTGCATGGTGCCAGAGGTCTTCCAGAATCTCTTCTTGTAACCTATTCCATGGGGCCAACACAAGTCACTGCCAAACCCTCTCTGGGCACGGACAACCAGGAGATGTGGTTTATTGAGGGCTGACAGTCTACCACAGTGGTTCTCAAAATCTATGGTAGGCTCCCCAAGGGAGCATTAAGAACCACTGATGCTGGGACTTCCCTGCTGGTTCAGTGGTTAAGAATCTGCCCTCTGGTGCAGCAGACGTGGGTTCCTTCCCTGATTGGGGGAACTAAGATCCCACATGCTTTGGGACAGCTAAGCCCAAGCGCCACAACTAGAGAAGTGTACACACCCAACAGAGCCTATACACTGCAAGAAAGACCCAGGGCAGCAAGAATCAAAAAACACACCGGTGCTTCCTGGGTGGGCTTCCATCATGGAGGTTTTTCAGAGCTCCCCTGGTGACCCCACCGTGCAGCAAAGTTTGAGAGATTCCGGTCTAGCACAATCAGTATGGTCTACAGAGGTCCGTTCATTGACTGCAGCTTCCCTGGTGGCTCAAACAGTAAAGAATCTGCCTGCAATGCAGGAGACCCAGTTTCAATCCCTGGGTCAGGAAGATCCCCGGGAGAAGGTAATAGCAACCAACTTCAGGATTCTTGCCTCGAAAATTGCATGGACAGAGGAGCCTGGCAAGCTACAGTCCATGGGGTCGCAAAGATTCAGACGCAACTGAGCAACTATTGTCCTATACAACACTGCCAAGGATGAAATTCAGGTGTGATTCAAATTCCTCCAAATATGGAGAAAAGCAGGTTACAGGTAATTTATGTATAGCGTTTGGGGCTTCACTGGTGGCTCAGACAGTAAAGAACACCTGCAATGTGGGAGACCGGCGTTCAGTCCCTTGGTTGGGAAGATCTGGAGAAGGGATGGCAACCCACTCCAGTATTCTTGCCTGGAGAGTCCCACGAACAGAAGATTGCAAGGAGTCAGACATGACTGAGCAACTAAGCACAGCACACATACTGTGAGAGTACTTTTGGCACTTGGAAGTCTGTTTCCTCAAAAGATTTTGTCCTCCTAGCCCTGCTGACACTGTATTCCAACCATCTCATCTGCCTCCCCCGTCTCCTCCTGCCTTCATCTAAAATGCCCAGCTGCCATTGTTCAGTCGCCAGTCCTGTCTGACTCTTTGTGATCCCATGGACTGCAGCACACTAGGCTTCCCTATCCTTCACTATTCCCTGGAGTTGCTCAGACTCCTCTCCATGAAGTCGATAAAACCATCCAACCATCTCATCTGCCTCCCCCGTCTCCTCCTGCCTTCAACCTTTCCCAGCATCAGGGAAATGGCTGGTGATGGGAATTTTCCAGTGAATTGGCTCTTCACATCAGGTGGCCAAAGTATCGGAGCTTCAGCATCAGTCCTTCTAATGAAAATTCAGGGTTGATTTCCTTTAGGATTGACTGGTTTGATCTCCTTGCTGTCCAAGGGACTTTCAAGAGCCTTCCAGCACCGCAGTTCAAAAGCATCAAGTCTTCCAGCACCGCAGTTTGAAAGCATCAATTCTTCGGTGCTCAGCCTTCTTTATAGTTCAACTTTCACATCCATACTACTGGAAAAACCATAGCTTTGACTGTATGGACCTTTGTTGGCCCAGAGCAAGCCTGAAAAGGAAATGCTTCATAATGGAAGGTGTTACCTCTCCTGGGTGGTTTTTCTTTTTGTCTTATGCTTTTGTCATTTCCTCAGTTTTTCTTCAGTAAGATATTTGTAATTAAAAAAGAGACATGTTTTTCTAAAACACTGCAATAAATTAGGGAAGAATGAGGCCAGGTAATATAGGATTTCTTAAGACAGTTGGTGTCAAAAAGGCTCTTTGTCTTTATTGGGCAAGGATTCTTCCAGCCCAGGATTCACTTGATAATCTTTAAAGATTTGTCATCAGAATCTTGGCTGTCTGCATACCAGTGCCAAACAGAAATACTGAGACAGTCATGGAGGAGAAAGACAGACTGGCTTTATTACTTTGCCAGGCAAAGGGGGAACACAGTCTGCTAGCATCTCAAGAACTGTGTCCGCCACCCCCCCCCCACCCACCCACCCCCAGTGAGCAGGGAATATAGTCAGGCTGAGTATGTGATAAGGATCAAGGTAGTAACAGTTGTGTATTTTTTCTTCTGCAGGGTCCTAGGTGGTTCATCTTCTAATTTTGATGAGTCCCTGTCTCAGGTGGTTTTGTTGCTGCTGCTTTGATTAGCAACTCTTCTGCCCTTTGGAACTCAGAGAAGGTCATGGAGGCCAAGAGCTCTGCCTACAAGGAATGGGGGACAAAAGGACCTCCATGGCCCGGAGTCCCACAGGGCCCTGCTCAGCATCAATTCTACTTTTCTTCTCTGGATTTTCTTGTAATTACATCTCTACCCCAAGTATAGTATATATAATCACAGAGTTGCAAAAACTCTCTTTCAAAACCCCAAATGGAGGTAATGGGGAAGATAAAAAGATAAGTGAGAGGCAGGCAGCCTGGGTAAATGGTTCTGACACTGTTGGACTGGGCCCAGGGCACCGTGATGGTTCATTGGGATGAAATGCAGGCATTTCTCCAGTGTTCATAAAGCAAAAGAGATAAAATTGAGTTAGATTAATCAGGAATCACAATCTGCATTACCCACGGTAACCGCTAACTTATCACGTTTTTTTGCCTAGGTTCAGTGGGGTTTGGTGTTCAAGAGATCATTTCAGGCAGTAAACTGGCACACTTGTTCTTGACAAGTGTTAACACTGACAGGTGACAGGCACTGTTGATAAGACTCGACTTAGGGCCGTTAAGAGTTTGTCTGACCTCTTTCCAAGTAACCACCCGCTTTGTTGCTGTTGTTCAGTCCCTAAGTTATGTCCAACTCTTTGCAACCCCATGAACTGCAGCAAACCAGGCTTCCTTGTCCTTCACTGTCTGCCAGTGTTTGCTCAAACTCATGTCCATTGAGTTGGTGATGCCATCCAACCATCTTACTGCTCCCTATAAACCTACACAGCATTTTAAAAACCAGCGACATTTCTTTGCCAACAAAGGTCCGAATAGTCAAAGCTATGGTTTTTCCAGTAGTCATGTATGGATGTGAGAGGTGGACCATAAAGGCCGAAGAATTGATGCCTTTGAACTGTGGTGTTGGAGAAGACTCTTGAGAGTCCCTTGACCTGCAAGGAGATCCAACCAGTCCATCCTAAAGGAAATCAGTCCTGAATATTCACTGGAAGGACTGATGCTGAAGCTGAAGGTCCAGTACTTTGGCCACCTGATGCAAAGAGCTGACTCACTGGAAAAGACCCTGATGCTGGGACAGATTGAGGGCAGGAGGAGAAGGGGACAACAGAGGATGAGATGGTTGGATGGCATCACCGACTCAATGGACCTGAGTTTGAGCAGGCTCCGGGAGTTGGTAATGGACAGGGAAGCCTGGCGTGCTGCAGTCCATGGGGTCGCAGAGAGTTGGACACGACTGAATGACTGAACTGATAAAGTGTGTCACAATTGGTGACTGTATATTTGTTTTCTAGACTTCCCCACCAGACTGTGAGTTCCGTATGGCTCTAGGTGGGTTCCACCACCAGGATCTCTCACCTAACTTGGCCTGCAAAGTGGGAGTTTCCAGCTGCTATGGCTTCGCCCAGCCTGGCACCTTACAGTGCCCTGCTCCAGTTGGCCCCGCCCCCCGCCTCCAGGCCTCTCCCCGCCCCGCCCCTCTGGGCTTACTTCCGGGATGCTTGAGGGAGGAGCGGGAAATAGGGCACATCGGACAAACCGCGCCTGTGCACAGTGCACCCTGCGCCGGCGCATTCGTGACTGTTCCCCCTCGGCCGGACATAACGGTTCGCGCGCGGCTCCCCCGACCGGAAGTGGAGACGAACTGTCGCGGGGTGCGCCCGGCCCTGCTCACCGCCTGGCAGTCCCCGCTGTTGCCGCCGCCCTCGGCCATTGCCGAGGCTTTCCACAGCCGCCATGTCCGCCAGTGCCGTCTACGTGCTGGACCTGAAGGGCAAGGTACCAAGGGCTCCCAACCCTCCGCGTTGCCAGGCAACCGGCGGGGGCCTCGCCCCGTGGGGACCCACCCTGTTGCTAGGTAGCCGTCCAATGGGAGCCACCTTGGTCTTAGGCAAGGAAGCCGTTTGTCCTCACCGGAGGACTCCACCCTTTTGCTGGGTATCCAGGAACGGGTCTTAGGACCGCGAGACCTGCCTTGTTGCCAGGTAACGCGGTGGGCTGCCGCAGTTGCCAGATAACCGACTGCACGACCCTCATCCCCACCTCTGTAACCGACTGCACGACCCTCATCCCCACCTCTGTGGGTTGGCGGTTTTAGGCCTCTGTGGAGGCCCGGGGCAACCCGAGGCGGTGAAGAGCGCGGGCCGCAGCCGGCTGGGAAACCAATCCTGGAGCCAAGGGGCTGCGCGACCCTTGACCAGAGGTGGTGAAGCGTGTCGGGGACAGTGTACCTTCGGGCCAGTACCGCCCTCTGGGATCTCGGCCCGTTTTCTTTATGCAGCGATTTTTGTGTATTAGTCCCTGAAGCAATTTCTTAACGTTCACTGTGACACTGAGTTACAAGGGCTAGGGGAGGTGGTTGGCGGGAGTGCTATTTTCGCGGAGGGAGAGACCGAGGCACAGACACAGTGCTCACGGCCACATCGGTCACAGAAAAGTGGCGGGTCTAGGAGCTGAATCCAGAGTCATTTGTTCATTTAGCTGATAGTTGAGGAGCACTTACTAAATGCCAAGCAGGGTGCTAAGCCTTGGGCTGCCTTTGATGAGCGAAACCAGGGTCAGTCCCTGAACCTTGGCCTTCTGGAGCCCACGATCTGGTGAGTGAGAGGGACACTCATCTTAAAAAGCACAAATAAAGGTAAATTGCTGTGGTGGAGCAGTGAGGATCTAATAGAGTCAGCCTCCACTGGGGATAAGGAAGCACTGCCCAGGGGGAGTGACAACCCCGCTGAAATATGAAGGAGCAGCAGAACCCTAGGACCCACTCCCAGGGGGCTTTTCTGGGGGGGTTTCTAGGAAAGCTTTTTATAGGAGGGATCTTGAAGCCTTTCAGAAGTGGCCTGCTGCCTTCCCTCAAGTCTGTCCTGGCTAGAGGGCAAGTGATACCTGGTCTCTTGCATTGAGGAGTAACAAGAATAGGACAGTTTGTTGTTGTTGAGTCACTAAGTCCTATCCGACTCTTTTTTCGACCCCATGGACTGTAGCCCACCAGGCTCCTCTGTCCATGGGATTCTCCAGGCAAGAATACTGGAGTGGGTTGCCATGCCCTCCTGCAGGGGGTCTTCCCAACGCAGGGATCGAACCCATGTCTTCTGCATTGGCAGGCACGAACAGGCAGATTCTTTAGCACTGAGCCACCAGGGCTTCCTATAATAGGACAGGGCCAACAACATTTAACCAGCCCCACATCAGTGAGTGAAGGAAACATGGGTGCCAGTCCCAGGTGGAGTGGGCAGGAGTGTGCCCAGAAGCAGTAGGGAATGAAGAGCTGAAATGCCTGCCCTCGCTGCCTCACTCCCCACCCCCAGTACTTTCCCAAACCTCCCTTAAGTGGGTTGCCTTCCTTGGATGCCACCCAAAGTCAACAACTAGTGAGGCCCTGTGTTCGGCTCCCTTCTGAGGACGGGAGGTTGAGAAAGTTGAGTCCTTGGAGGCAAGGAAAGACACAGGACACCCCAGGGGTGGGAGGGTGCAGTATTCCCTGAGTTTTTGTAGCGTGTTTGTTTGTTTTTTAATATTTATTTATTTTTAATTGGAGGATAGTTGCTTTACAGTGTTGTTTTGGTTTCTGCATGTATCAACATGAATCAGCCATCGGTTTACACATGTTCCCTCTTGAACTTCCCTCCCACCGCCAACTCCCCCACCCCATGTAGCGTGTGTTCTTGTTTCCTCCCTGGCCACCATGTCACCAGAGGTCCCATAGGCCACCTCCTCAGATCACTCATTCTTCCAGCAAACATTTCATGAGCACCTTGCATGCCGCAGGTTGGGGGCTGAGCTCAAAACCTGCCCCTGCTGCTCAGTTGCGTGACCTCGGGCCAGCGTGTGAACTCGCTGAGCACACACACGAGACAAGCGCAGCACCACCCATGGTCCACAGTCGCCATGGCCCTTGAGGTCTTGTAGGCGAGGTGCGTGGAAACTGACAGATCCGAGCAGCTGCATGGGTCCAGATGATCAGTTAGCCACCACAGCAAGGTCGAGGCCCTCAGGTAACCCCGTTGCCCAACCTCAGTGTGGGCTGGCCGGATAAGTGGTTACAAAAGGCTTCCTGGAGGAGGGAGATGCCAGCGCTGGGCAGGCGACCAGGTGGCAGTCAGGTGGACGCACAGGTGTCACACTAGGCCCACGGGGTCAGGGACAGCCCGCTGAGGCTGGGTAGTCGTGGATAATGCTGGAGCCTGGAGGATGGGACCCAGAGGGCCGTGGGTGAAGGGGCTCCAGAGGGGAGAGTGGGAGGAGACCACTTTGATCCCAAGAAGGAACAGCTGCCATGAGGAGACTGTAGCCTGGGAGAAGCCTGATTATATGTGTCTTTCAGAAGAGGCTGCCATGGGTGGGTTTGCCTCCCATCCCCCCTGACCACCCCGCATTTGTTATTCCACTCCCCTTGGGCCTCGTGTTTTGAAAGTCTGCCTTCTGCAGAAACTGCGTTCAATAAAAAAGGAAGGTAATGGGACATCAAGTAGGTTCTCATCCACACGTGTACCTGCCAGCCAGCACCTCTGATCTCCAAGGAAACCAGCGGGGCCACATTGAGCTGATGGAAGGCCCTCTAGGACGCTTCGCTGCCCTTATCTTTCTCACCTCTCTGCAGCTTCTGGCACCACTGCTCTGCTCCTCAGCAGGCTTCCATTGGCCTCGTGGTTGCTGTGTCTCTGTTTCCCCCGTTTCTCTCACTGCTGCCCCTTCTCTCCTGCCCGCCCCTCGGATGTCGGCTCCTCTTGCTTGGGCCTGGCATGCCTCACATACCGTTGCTCTACTTGGGGTAGGCTTTGACTCATTCATTCATTCCTGTTTTTTGGCCATGCCTCGCCACCTGCAGGATCTTAGTTTCATGAGCAGGGATTGAACCTGTATCCCCTGCAGTGGAAGCACAGTGTCTTAACCACTGGACTGCCAGGGAAGTCCCAAGGGGCAGGCTTTGATTTCTGTCCCTGTGCCAATGACCCCTGAATTTGTACCAAAGTCCGGAGCACTCATCTGGAGATCCGCGGGCTGTCAGGACACCCTGGAGGTCTCACAGCCGTCACAAACTCGGCATTTCCTCAGATGAGGTCTGCACCACCCCCCAGCCCTGCTGTCTCTCTCCCTCTCAGGGAGTGACACCGCTATCCACACAGGTGCCCATTTAGAGACCTGGGCATTATCCTGCCCTTGTTTGCCTCACCACCACGCTCAGTGCAGAGACATTTACTGAATAGCTGCTATGGGGCCAGGGTCCGAGGCTGCCCTCACTCTACTTAACCAGTGCTCCTAGGTACCCACCGTGGGCTCTGCCTCCCATCCCATGGCTTTAGCTCCACTGGCCCCTCTGCCTCTATCCCACCTGTATCCTAAGGGCTCAGTTTGAAGGTCACACCCTTGCCGAGTCTCTCATCTCCCTTCAAGCAAATAGCTCGGTGCAGGGACCCTGTTTGTCTTGGTCTCCCTGGTGTCCCCAGGCCCTGCATAGTGTATGGCAGAGAGCATGAGTGAGTGGGCCTCTGCAGCCTGTGTGATGAAGGTGAGCAAAATATATTGCTCCCTGCTCTTTCCTCGGAATATACTGGGGCCTCAGGGGCTCCATGCCAATTGAATCCCCCAAAGTTGGATAACCTGGAGTAGAAGCTGGGCTTCAGAAGCCCAGGAGAGCAATGTTTATTGAGTGGAAGTGGCCCTGCAGGGATTGAGAAGTGGGGTTAGAACCCGGGCTCTCTTTTGTTCACTGTGACCTCAGGCGGGTGGTGCCACCTCTCCGGACATCGCTTTAAAAATATCAGTCCATTTCATAGTAGTGGGGATTTATATGAAGTAGTATATACTTCTGGCAAAGAATATATGAGAGGGTATGTCATAGTCCCTGGGCCAGGTACCCATAAGCTCACCCACTGGGTGCTGGGTCTCTAAGAGGCCTTCCGAACAGCAATGAGTGCACAGGGTCCCTTGCCCGTAGGCCACAAAGGAGAAACTAAGAAAGGAAGGTTCTTTCTCGGTCACTCACTTGACTACTCTCTCTCTCTGGCTTGCAGCAGTAAGACAATGTATTTTACGAAACGAAGATTCTGTGGGAAGGAAATGGCAACCCACGCCAGTATTTTCCCATGGACAGAGGAACCTGGAGGACTACAGTCCGTGGGGGTCACAAAAGAGTCGGGCACGACTTAGCAAGCATGCAGCAACAAAGGTCCTGAGGCAGGCGGTTCCCAGGCTGGTTGGCGCAGTGGTGTCATTCTTTGCACACTGCTGCGTCCTGCAGCTGGCTGTCCTCAGGGATGCACGCGAGCAGCAGCTGCTTTGGGCAGCACCTCCAAATAGAGCCTTGCTCACCGTGGTGTAGCTCACACTCCCTTCTCTTTCCTTCAGTGAGTTACGTGTAACTGACTGCTCATATAAAGCATATCGTTTGATGAGTTCAGTCATTGTATACTCCCAGAAAACCGTGGGCACACTGTCACTTCCTAAAGGTTCCCCACACCATCCATGTCCAGCCTGTCCCCAAGCAGCCACTAATGTATTTTCTGTTACCATTTCCCAGCATGTGTTTGTGTAGGTGGAATCACATTCCATTGTCTGGTTTCTTTCCCTTTGCTCAGTGATCCTGGAATTCCCTCCTGCTGTCACCGGTCTCAGGAGTCATTCCTTTTCATAGCTGAGCAGTTTTCTGCAGTGTGGTTGGACACAATTCTTGTCTCCACTCACCTGTTGAAGGATGTTGGCATTCTCGGCAACCTGAGTCTACTTAAAATAATGCGCTGTGAGCATCCGCACATGTGTCTTCATGTGGATGTCTGGTCTCCTTTCTCTTGGATAAATAAATACCTAAGAGAGGAATGGCTGGGTTATAAGCTGATTTTAGCTTTCTGAGAACCTGTCAGACTTTACCAAAGTGGTTGTCCCATTTTACATTTCCATCAGCAGTGATGCTGCACATCTGGACCCATGAGAGAGATGAGGAGAAGGGTTTCTTTTCAGGCCACGGGGGATCTAGTAGGTGTGCACACTCAGCAGTGTCCCTCTCCTGACAGAGCCAGAAGAGCAGGGTGCATGAACATGGAAAGGCATGGAGAAGGTCTGCATTGAGAGCCTGCAGGACCTTTAACCTGGTCTCCCCGTGATTCAGTGCTGGACTCTTGCCCCACAGCCCCCTCCCATGGCCCCCATACAAGGACTCTCAGTAGCCCCAGTAGATGTTCACGTGGGTATGTGCTGTCCTTGAGGAGTTCCTGGGGCGTGGAGATCAAATGGCCCTTTGATGGACAGGCGTGACTGGGGTTCCCAGGAGGGCCAGAGGCTGGTGGAACTCGAGGTGAAAGTGCCTTCCCTCTCTCCCACCCACCCAGGTACTCATCTGCCGGAACTACCGTGGCGACGTGGACATGTCAGAGGTGGAGCACTTCATGCCCATCCTGATGGAGAAGGAGGAGGAGGGCATGCTGTCACCCATCCTGGCCCACGGGGGAGTCCGCTTCATGTGGATCAAGCACAACAACCTGTATCGTATCCCTTTGTTGGGGGGTGGGGGAGATGGCTCCTGTATGGGCTTGTGTGTGCGTGTGTGCACACATGTACACACGTGTAACTGAGAGCTGCTGTCCGCAGGGCTGGCTGGCTCAGGCCAACGGGGGGCCATCAGGCACAGCCCTGTCTTCTGGAGCTCCCTGCTGCCTAAGGGTAAGTGTGACAGGTCCAAGGAGCCAGGACAGGTTGCTTGGGGAGGGAACATCCCAGTGGAGACCTGCAGGAAGGCCAGGTGTCTGCCACAGGTGTCTGCTGGCACGAGGCATGCGAGGCCTGGGTGAAGTCTCACTCGGCAGCTGCAGTGGGGATGACTGGAGCCCTAGAGTGGGGTGCATGGTAGGAGCAAGGCCCCGTGGTCAGCAGGGTGTGCGCTGCAGGGCCCTGTAGGAAACCACCTGGATGAAGTGTGTTGGGAAGTCTTGGGAGGGTTTCAGGCAGAGGGCTGACACGGTCTGATTTGCATTTTCTGCATTTTCTCTGGCTGCTGAGTGGAGAGCAGACTTCAGGGATCAGAAGTGGACATGGGGAGGTGGGGGGGCGCAGAAGCCTGGACTGTGAGGGGTGGTGGGATACAGAGAAGGGGAGAGGTTCCTCCCCACCCTGCCCACATCTTAGAGCCCCCTACGCTCAGGCCCATGGGGAGGCCTGGCTAAGCCAGTTCCCATCCAGGAGGGCTGACCGGCCATCCCGTGGCTTTGGCCAACCCTTCTAAGTGCATTCTGGTATCTACACTGCTGCAGGAAGAACCTGGCTTCGCAGCCCACAGCCCCGTGCTCCGGTCGCTATGTGAGTGGAGGCAGGTCCTCACCTCCCCCCAGTCCAGTGAAAGCAGTGACCCCTGCTTGCAGCGCTGTTAGTGTCAGCTGAGCTGTGGGTGTGCAACACGCCCAGCCACCGTGGGCTCTGTCCCCTTTTCCATGTTCTTGGACACAGACGGGACCTTGCTAGTGAAGGTGTGGTCCACGGGCCAGAGCATCCCCTGGGAGCCTTCTGGGAATGCAGAATCCTGGGTCCATACAGCCTTGCCAGGTCAAAGCTACACTAGAGCAGGGCCATCCCTCGTGATGTGTGTGCACGTTGCAGGGTGGAAGGTGTTGGCCCGGGACGCTTACCCACGGCCCTGAGGCCTGGCTCCCTGCAGTGCACCTCTGTTTCTTCACCTCTCTCTAGAGGGGGCAGCTCTGCAGAGTGTGGCAGGCAGCCCATGAGCCAGGAAGAAATTGTCTGAGAAGCTGCCCTGGGTCTGGGCATGGGTGCCCAGCTGTGGGGGGTTGGGGAGTAGCGGTTCCGGCTCAGCAGGAGCCATCAGACCAGTTCCCAGTGGGGCTCTGGTGCCCATGCGTGGGCAGCCGGTGAGGAGACGGCGAGGGCTCATCCCTCTGGATGCCAGTGCTCAGCGCACCCTGCCTGAGTGGGCATCTGCTCACCTCCAGCCCAAGTTCCATTGTCAGGTGGCAGTCTCCAAGCCCAGCCAAAGGGTTGGAGGTGCCCGTTGCCCCTCCTTGGAAAGCACCTGGAACCCATGTTACCTGGACTAGGGAAGCCAGCACTCCCCTGATTGGCCCAGCGTCCATTTCCTGAGGTCCTGTGCTGGGCTGGGATGAGGCTGGAAGTGGGATGGAGATGGCCCCTTTCTCCCTCCTG
Organism: Bos indicus; assembly: GCF_029378745.1. Lineage (NCBI taxonomy): Eukaryota > Metazoa > Chordata > Mammalia > Artiodactyla > Bovidae > Bos > Bos indicus. Next base: position 6,818,269 of record NC_091766.1, on the reverse strand, counting down.
CCTCCACAGCTTGGCACTGGGGTGGCCAGGGTGCAGTGCAGAGGAGCTGTTCTCCCAGGTGATCAAGCCCTTAGGGAAAGAGGAACAGGAAGTTCCCAGTACGCACTGACCCCAGGAGCTGGGGACACGTCCCATGTCCAGAGTGTGTGCCAGTTTACGCCTCACCTCGGTGAATCCACTTCCGGGCCCCTGTTAGGCTGTTAGCATTGTTCAGTTGCTAAGCCATGTCTGGCTCTTGGTGACCCCGTGGACCGTTACCTGCCAGGCTCCTCTGTCCATGGGGTTCTCCAGGCAAGAATACTGGAGTGGGTTGCCATTTCCTGCTCCAGGGCATCTTCCTGACCCAGGGATCGAACCCACAGCTCCTTCTTGGCAGGTGGGTTCTTTACCACTGAGCCACCTGGAAGCCCATGGGTGAGAAAATGGAGGCTTCATTCAAAAGGTTTGCTTCAGGGGGAAAGACACAGGCGCGAGCCAGAATCGGCCCAGGCCGGGGAGCCCGGAACCTCAGGAGGGTCTTGTAGGCGATGGGCTTTGGAGGAGGGCAGATTGTGCTCCTGGTATCCGCTCCAGGATGAGTCATGCTGCTCTCCTGGGACTGCTCACCTTACTGAAGTGCCCTCTGCCATACCTCGAGCTTCAGCCCTCCGCTCAGGCGTCACCTCCCCTGGGCAGTGCCCCTCACCTGGCAGCTGCGATGGGTTTCCTGTGCCCCTGCTGCCCCTCTGTCAGCTGAGCACCCCCTGGGAGCCGGGACCACCCCTGTCTGTGACCACAGTGCCCAGGCCTGGCTCAGACCAGGAGCTGGGGAACCCTGAGTGCCGAGTCAGTGACTGGGGGCGGCTCCAAAACATGCAGGGGACGGGAGTCTGGGAGGTGGCAGCCCTACCTCTGAATGCTCCTTAACTGTGGCCGCCGTGCAGTGGTCGCCACCTCCAAGAAGAACGCATGCGTGTCGCTGGTGTTCTCCTTCCTCTATAAGGTGGTGCAGGTGAGTAGAGGCACAGGGGCCGTGAAGGGTATCCATCGCCCTGCCCTTCGGTGTGCCTGCTCATCTTGGCCACCCGAGGGCCGTAGCGTCCCTGGGGGAGCTGGAACCCCAGGAAAAAGACTGAGGGAGCAGGACAGGTGTGCCCCCAGCTGGCTGTGGAAGGCTGGAGAGTGACCCGCTGAGTCAGGGATTAGGGAGGTGGGTTAACCAGGAGGAGGGTGGAGCTAAGTTCTGCTCAGAATCTCCTTGGGGGAGCTCTAAAGGCACAGTGGCCTGAGGCCCCACCTTAGAGAATGGTGACACATGCCAGGCCCAGCTGCCAGCGAGATGGGGAGACAGAGCAGCATGTGCAAAAGCCCTGAGGCAGAAGTGCCTGTGGTGCCCAGTGTTCCGGGACAGAGTGTGGAGCTGTCAGCAGGGTGGCCGGGCTGGACTTCAGGGTAGGGCTTGCTGCACAGGGCCTAGTGAGGCGTTTAGATTTTGTTACAAGTCTGGTGAGAGATGGTGGACGGCTTTAAGCAGGAGCCTGACAAGACCTGATTTAAGATCCTCTCCGGCAGCTGAGTGGGAAAAGAACCTAAAGGCAGCAGGGAGGAGGGGGTGGAGGGGCCTGGCTGACATAGGGCTTTCATGGGGTTGAATAGAGTGGACAGTCCGACCCAGGAGGCTTGGGGTCTGCCCAGGAAAGCTTTCATATTCCAGATGGTGTCGTGTGCAGCCTGCTTAGCAGTCTCCTCTGCCCCACAGTGGGGGGTGGGGCGGTGAGGACACGGGGCAGGAGAGGCCCCACATGCGGGCTGAGGGGCAGCCAGCATCCCCAGGCTGTCGCGGGCTAGTCGGCGGTATTTGTGATTTCTGAGGAGCAGCCCAGCAGTTGCAGTCCTGGGGTGTAGAGATGGGGAAGCGGGAAGGAGGAAGGTTCTCCCAGCAGTGACTGGCGTTGCCTTCCTGCTTCCTTGTTTGTGCTCCCGAAAGACCTTCTGTCGAGTTGCTCTTCCCCTTGGCTCCCCTGGTGCCCCTGCTTTCATCATGTGAATTTTCTGTTGAAATGGGGCAGGCTTATCTGCAGGCACAACTGTACAGACTGGGGTTCAGGGAGGTCACGAGAGGCCTAAAGAGCTCCTTGTCCTGTCCACAGGGGCCTTTGTCCCTCATCTGAATCACTCCTGATTCAGAGGCAAAGGGTCAGGGTGAAAGAGAAGCTGGGAAGGGGCCCCAGGCCTGGAGGTGTCTGTCAGGGACAGGAGGAGAGTGGGCCTGCAAGGTGTGGGAACTCGGGCTTCTGAGCAGGTCTCAGTCCCCTGCACACCCCGAGTCTGGCTCGCGCGTCACAGACAGCCACTGCTGTCCGCCTGCCCACATTCCCTGAGCCCAAGACCTCATCCAAGCACCCCTGGGAACCAAGCAAACACAGCTTGTGAACAGAAGGGCTATTGGCAGGGGCCTCGGGGCACGAAGTGCAAATGAACTTGTGTAGGCGTTCATCCCCTCCTCATCTCTCCTCTCACTGATCTGCCTCCCACGGCAACACTGCAGGTATTTTCAGAATACTTCAAAGAGCTGGAGGAGGAGAGCATTCGAGACAACTTCGTCATCATCTATGAGCTGCTGGATGAGCTCATGGACTTCGGCTACCCCCAGACCACAGACAGCAAGATCCTACAGGAGTGAGTGGCTGGGATGGGGCCCGGGGATGGGTGAGTGGGGGTCAGGCCAGGGCTATGTCATGTGTTGAAGTCATGGGCAAGTTTGGAGGTGCAGGAGGCAAATGTGTAATCACGTCGCTGGTCCCCTGCCTGTCTCCAGCCCACCAGGAGTTTCCTAAGTTCCTGGGGCAGCTTTGGGTCCTTTTGCACTCAGCATCACTGCATGGCATGAGCACTTTTCCTGTTGCTGGGTCTTCGTTTCCGTCCACAGACGTGCGCTCGGTGCTGTGTTTGTAGGGAGTCGCCTGCCGCTGTTCTGTTTTTGTTTTTAACATGCTTGTTTAGTTTTGACGGCTTTGGGTTTCAGTTAGGACACGCGAGGTCTTCCTTGCAGCACGCAGGCTTCACTCTAGTTGTGGCATGCGGGCTCCAGAGCAAGTGGGCTCTGTAGTTTGCGGCCTGAGGGCTCTCTAGTAAAGGCACAGAGGCTTAGTTGCCCCGTAGCCTGTGGAATCTTAGTTCCCTGGCCAGGGATCGAACCTGCGTCCCCTACGTTGGAAGGCAGATTCTCAACCACTAGACCACCAGGAAAGTCCCACTGCCTTTGTTTTTACTGTCATAAATGAGATTGTGATGAAAAAGCTCCCTTCTTTGGAATCCTGTGCACCAAATAATGGTCACCATTGATTAAGCACGTCTTGGGAAGCAGGCCTCTTGTGAGAGCTTTTTTCCATTTCACTTAGAGCTGCTGTCTTCCCATCTTACCGGGGAGCAGAGGGGCACTCAGAGAAGCCATGTGACTTCAGCACACCCCACATCTGTTGTTCCCCAGGTGTCTCAGTGGTAAAGAATCCACCTGCCAATGCAGGGGATGTGGGTTTCATCCCTGGGTCAGGAAGATCCCCTGGAAGAGGGCATGGCAACCCACTCCAGTGTTCTTGCCTGGGAAGTCCCATGGGCAGAGGAGCCTGGTGGGCTGCAGTCCACAGGGTCAGGTGGCACATGACTTCTGACTAAATAGCGAGTGGAATCAGGGTCACCAGGTCACTCTCCTAGGGAGGTCAGTCTCCTCTGCATGCCCAGCTGGGAAGCATTTCATGCCCACTGCTTGTTTTCTTCACCAGTGCTGGCTCCTTGCTGCCCTGAGACTGAGAACTCTGTACTCATTGTAACTGAAGAGTGTGTTGGGGTTTTAGAAATCGTGATTTTGTTGTGTTAAATGGCCCCAGGTGAAACCAGAACCTGCCTCTCCTGGCGCCTGCTACAGGGAGGGGCTGTTTTCAATATGTCAGTGCCTGAGCCAGCTAACTCTGAGCCCGGGCCCACAGGTACATCACTCAAGAAGGCCACAAGCTGGAAACGGGGGCCCCGCGGCCCCCAGCCACTGTCACCAATGCAGTGTCCTGGCGCTCGGAGGGCATCAAGTACCGGAAGAACGAGGTGTTCTTGGATGTCATCGAGTCCGTCAATCTCCTGGTAGGCTTCCTTTTCTTTTTTAAAAAATGTGTCTTCTTCGTGATTGGAAATAAAGCAAACTTGACTTTTAAAATTAGCAAGGCCCTGAGAAACAGTTTCTGTGTGATAGCAGATCAGCGGGATTCATTAGGGACTCATTGCAACACGAGCTTGTTTTACCTTCATTAGTTTGTTCTTATTTAGAACGAACGCATGCATATCATTTAAAAAAAAATGTCTAGGGTTAGACAGCCAAGAGCTCCAGGACTTCCTGGTGGGCCAGCGGCTGACCCTATGCTACCACTTCAGGGGGCCTGGGTTCGACCTTGGTTGGGGAACTAGGATCCTGCATGCTTCCAGGCAAAAGTAAAACAATAATTAGAAAGCAGGCAAGTGCAGGGCTCCGCAATCTGAAAGGCCACATCACAGAAGGATTCATTGTCATCTTTCAGCCCCTCCTGCTGTAGGTTTGTAGACAGATATTGTTTTGTGTAAAACTGAGAGCGTAAGGTGTAGTTCTCCTACATCTGGCTTTTGGAGTTGCTTGGGGTTTGGTTTGTACTGTTTTGTGCATGTTTGTTTCTTTAGTTTTATTTATTAAGTTATTGTTAGTTGGTAACTGACCACATCTTCTGTGAATTTGAGCACATGTACAAACTTGTGTACCCATGATCATAACCGGGCAGCAGAACAGCTCCATCCCCTCAAACACCCCGCCCCTGCTGCCTCTCAGTAGCCACACCCTCCCACCTGTCCCGCCCCAGCAGCTGCGCCTGCGGATCACAGCAGCTGTGTCTTTTTGAGATTGTTGTGTGAGTGGAATCATACAGTGTGTGTCAGTTTGAATCTGACTTCTTTCAATATATGGCCTTGAGATTCATCCACGTTGCTCTGTTTATCCAAATTGTATGTCTTCTTTGGTTCATTTATTTTATACTGTGAATCACAGTTGGTTCATCCATTCACCCATCAAAGGACATCTGGGTTGTTTCCAGTGTTTGGCAATTGTGAAGAGTTGCTATGAGCATTTTCTGTATAGATTTATGTGTAGACAGAAGTTTCCATCTCTCTAGGGCAAATACCCAGGAGTGGGATTGCTGGGTCATCTGGTAAGTGTATGTTTGACTTTATAAGCAACTGTCCAACTGTTCTCCAGTAACATGTTTGCGTTTTCACCAGCAGTGGATGAGAATTCCAGTCGCTCCACATCCTTGATCAGCGTTTTCATTCTTGTCATCCCACTAGCTATCGTGTTATGGCTTTCATGTACATTTCCCTAATGGCTAATGATCTTGCTGTATGCCTCTTTGTCATCCATATATCTGTGGAGGCATGTCTTTTCATGCCTTTGATCATTTTTAAGTTGAGTTTGTTTTCTGATTGCTGAGTTTTGAAAATTCTTTGTATTGGATAGTCTTTTTTTTTTTTTCTTTATCCAATGTGATGTGTGATTTGCAAATATTTTCTCCTGAGTCTGTCATTTTTCATTCTGTTGGCATTTCTTTCACAGAGCAGAAGTTTTTGAGAAAGTCCACGTATCAAGTATTTAGGGACTTCCCTGGCAGTCCCGTTGGTTAACACTTCACCTTCCAATGAAGGGGGTACAGGTTTGATCCTGAGTTGAGGATCTAAGATCTCACATACTTCTCAGCCAAAAAACCAAAACAAAACAGAAACAGTATTATAACAAATTCAATAAAGGATTTTAAAATGGTCCACAGAAAAAAAATATTCAGAAAAAAACCCCAAATATCAAAATTTTAAACTGATTATGCTTTTGGTGCCATGTCTGAGAACTCATTGCCAAACCCAAGGTCACAAAGATTTTTCTCCTGAGTTTTCTTCTAAAAGATTATAGTTTTATATTTAGATCTATGATCAATTTTTAGTTAAATTTTATGTAAGGTATGAGGCTTATATCCATTTTTTGCACATTGAACAATTTTTTTCCTTGTTCTAACATCATTTTTTTAAAAAGATTATCCTTTCTCCATTGAATTGCTTTTGCATTTCTGTCAAAAATTAATTTGCTATATTGTACAAGTCTGCTTCTGGTTTCTGTTCTTTTCCGTTGATCTGCGTACCTGTTTCTTCACCAGTACCACACAGTCTTAATAACTACCTTTATAGTACGTCTGAAAACCAGATAATGTGATCCTCCTGACAGTCTTGTTTTTCAAAATTGTTTAGCTCTTTAGTTCCTTTTATAGAATTTTAGAATCCACTTGCTTTGGGGTTTTGATTGGAATTGAGTTAAATAACTCTGTTAAATCAATTTGGAGAGATTTGATATCTTTAGTATATTAAGTCTCACAATCCATGAGAAATTTGTCTCTCTATATATATTTAGATAATATTTTATTTCTTTCATCAACATTTTATAGTTTTTACCATGTACAAATTTTCATGTTAGATTTACACCTGAGTATTTCATTTTGGGGAAGCTATCTCAAATTGCTTATTTTTATTTGTTAGAATTCACCTGTAAAACTATCTGAGCCTGGAGATTTCTTTTTCAGAGTATATTTCACTACAGATTTCAATTATATAACAGCTGTAGGATGGATTAGGTTTTCTGTTTCATCTTGAGTGAGTTTTGGTAGTTTGCGGTTTTTAAGAAATTGGTCTGTTTCATCTAAGTCAGAGTTCATATGCAGTGTTGTTTGTAGTATTCCCTTATTAGCTTTTTAATATGTGCAAGGTCTGTACTGACACCGCTCTTTCATTTCTGATATTGGTAATTTATGTTGTCTTTCTTTTCTCTTTGTCACTCTTATGAGAGGTTTATCTGTTTCGTTGACCTACACAAAGAATCGGCTTTGATTTCATCGATTTCCCCTATTGTCTTTCTGTTTCAATTACATTGACTTCTGCTTTTGTCTTCCTTGTGATTTTGGCTCACTTTGCTCTTCTTTTGCTAGCTTTTTAAAGTGGTAACTGAAGATACTTGCCGGGGTCCTGCCCCGGCTGATCCAGGGTATTCGAAGCAGGGACGGCGTCGGCGACCTATTTATTTAAATATTTTATCAAAGATATAAAGAGTACTAGGATGAGGATAGCTCAGTAGGAAAATTCAGTGGAGAAAAGAGGCTGAGTAGCTTGGTTTACGCGGGAGACCAATAAAACTTCAAGGCAAGAAGTTTGCACCACTTACGTAGGCCGCAGGCGTCCTTCCGTTCTCCCGAAGGAGAGGAGACACTGAGGCCTCCCCAGTCGGATCTTAGAAGCCCAGGCATAATTAGTAAGCATGGCGGGTTCCGCGCTCCAGATGGACACTCAACCAGAGTGAGAGAGCGAGCGACATGGGGAGACCAGTATTTCGAGAAACTGATCCCAATTTTTTATTTTCCATGGTCTACTTTTATACACTGAGATGTTATGCAAAAGTCACACGGGGTCAGCAGTCCTGACTTTTATCAAAGTCAGGTGCTTCATACAAATGTATACAGAGGTCTTAGGGGTGTTACATCATCTTCTGGCCAGGGGGCCTGCTGACAATTTATGACCCTCTCCTTGTGACAGCGATCAGTCAACCAGGACACTTATTTCTCCAGGGGTGATTATCCTTAAAACAGACGCCACCCAAATAAAGTTACATTCCTATAGGGTGAGGGTGTAGTGGGTTTTAGTTAAGGAAAGAATTTACTTAGCCTAAGGTCTAACGTGATTAATATCAAAGGTTAATACTTATTTCTTCTATATACTCATTAAGGTGTGTAAGGGCAGGGGATGTGGAGACTTAGCAACAAACATTGGCTCAACAAATGAAAAACCCTTCACCAATACAGTTTCTAATCAGCCCATTATACTTATACTAATAGTTTTCTAACTTTTCTAAGGAACCTGTTTTTAGAAGGTTTAAAGCATCTCGTGCCTCTCACGGTTGGGAGGCTGTGAGCGATCGCATGTGGCCGGACAAGGCTGTCAGGCAGGCCAGAGAACCTTCAGAGGAGTTTGTAGGTTAAAACACCCTTGTCACACCCAGGAGTTTTTATTAACTGGAGCTCTAGGTTAACTCCTTCTCCGAAAGAGGTGGTGGGGGACAGCCCCTCATAAAGTCAGAGGTGTAGGTGAGAGCACAAAGTAGTAAAGTAGGCAGGCTCTGGTTATGGGGGTAGATGCTCGAGGATTTCCAGGGGGACTCCTGAGGCTTGATCCCGCCTTTGCATATGTCGAGCCTCCTTCCTCATGACCTTTGCCATGGGCGGAGTACCTCACTCTGGCCCCCAACAGATACTAATTTGAAGCCTTTCTTCTTTCTAATACAAACATTTAATGCTATAAATTTCTCTCTAAGCACTGCTTTAGCTGTATTCTAGACTGATAACATTGGGTTTTCATTTTTGTTGAAGATATTTTCACATTTTCCTGGAGACTTCCATTGACCCATGGATTACTTAATGAGTGTGTTGTTTAATTTCTAAATGTTTACAGATTTTTCTCTTATCTTGTCATTGACTTTTAATTTAATTCTGTTATTGTCTGAGAATATAGTTTATATTACTGTCAGTTCTTTAAAGTTTGTTAAGATTAATGATCCAAAATATGATCGATCTGTCTGGGTGAATGTCCATGTACATTTGAAAAAAGTGTACATTCTGCCCTTTTTGGAGAGAGTGTTCTGTAAATACCAGTTAAACTTGAACACTTGTCGTGTTCCATTTTGTTTCTTCACTCTTGTCATTTTTTCTTTGGATAGTTTTTTTTAGTGGTTGCTATAAAATACGTACTTTCTTATCATTTACTTAGAGTTAATATTTTACAACTTTATTTGAAATTTAGAAACTTTACTACCCCATTGTAGAGTTGTCCTATACAATTGTCTCTCTATACTGAAAACCGTATTAGTGTTAAACATTTTTGCTTTCAATTACCAAGCATACTTTAAAGAACTGAGGAGGAGAAGAAGACTCTCTACCTTATTTTCCCAGGTATTTACTGTTCCTGCTGCTCTCCCCTCACTCCCAGTTTTCCAGGTTTCCTTCTGGTACAGTTTTACTTCTGTCTAAAATGCTCCTTTTAGCAGTTCTTTCAGAACAGGGCAACAGGCTAGAGTCCCTTGGTTTTCCTTCCTCTGAGAATGTCTTCATTTCACCTTCTTTCCAGAAGGATGCTGTCACTGGATATCAAATTCTGGGTTGACAGCTCTCCTTTAGTACCTTAAAAACGTTGTACCACTTACTTCTGGGCTCACTGATTTCTGATGAAAATCCAGTCACTCACATCAGTATTCCCCTGTAGGTAATAATAATATGTAGTTTTTCTCTGGCCGCTTTTCAGATTTTTCCTTTGTCTTTAGTTTTCAGCAGATAGTTTATGATGTGTCTAGGTATGGATATTTTTGAGTTCCTGCTGTTTGGGTTTTGTTCAGCTCCTTGGATCTATAGACTTATGTATTTCACCAAACTTGAGATGTTTTTATTCATCATTTCTTCAAATATGTTTTTACTGTTTCACTCTTGTTTCCTTCTGGACCCCAGTAACATAAATGATAGCCCTTTTGTGATTGTCCCCAGGGTCTCTGAGCCTCTGTTCATTCTGCTCCATCTTTCTTTCTGTTGTTTAGATTGAATAATTCCTGTTGATCAGCTTTCAAGTTCACTGGCCCTTTTCCTACTATGTTATCTCCATTCTGCTCTTGAGCCCATCCAGTGAGTTTTTAGTTTGTTACTGTATTTTTCGGATCTAAGATTTCCATTTGATCCTTCTCCTTATAGTCTTACTTCTTTCCTGAGACTTTCTAGTTTGACATTTGTTGTAAGAGTATTTGCGATTTTTCCCATAGTGGTTTAAAGTCTTCTTCATAGAATCGCAACATCCATGTCAATATTGGTGTCTGTTGATTGTATTTTCATGTGAGCTGAAATTTTCATGGTTCTTTGTATGCTACGTAATTTTAGGTTATATGTTGCGGTAGGATTCTAGGTCTTATTTAAATTATACTGAAAATGTTGATTTTTTTTGGTTTGTTTTAGCTGACAGTTGACCTGGTTAGGTTCAGGCCATAAGTTTCAGTCTATGAGCCATGAGTGTCAGTTCAGTTTTCAGAGCCTTTGTGCCCTTTGCTTTTGCATCTGTTCCAAATATGCAGCGTCCAGCGGTCCATCTGGGCCTGGGAACAGTTTGGTTCTCAAGGCCTTTGGCCGTAGGATCTTGTCTGTGCACACCTGGTTCTAGAGAGGTCTGGAGACATAAACAACTTCCTGAGGTTGCTCTCCTGAACCTCTCACTGTCTGCTGTATACCTGTGCTCTCTGGCTGCCTGGGCCTTCCTTTCTTGGGTCTGTAGCCAAAAACTTAGGGCTCTAGATGCCTCCTCTTGTGCTGGTCTGCACTTGGGCTGGAATCCTAGGTTTAGCACCCCCACCCCTGGAAAAGCAGCTCAGTTGCCTGGGCCCCAGACAGCCGTGAGAAAACTGAAAGGGGGGAGAAACGGGGGATTTCCGTATTCCCTCTGAGCGGCAGGAGTTCCCCTTCCGGCCCTGGAGTCAGAACTAGAGGCTTCTGCAAGCTCTGGCTACACCCCACTGCTCACTTCCACTCCCAGGCCTCTGCTGCACCTTCACGTCACGGCGGGCGGGAGACACTGCCCGTCCGGCCAGCTCTTCTGGATCCGCCTTTTTGGTCTCCCAATAGTTGCCCATGCATTCTGCCCAGGTTTTTTGTTGTTGCTGATTTTTAACTTTATTTAATTAATTAACGTGCTGTGTCTGTGTTAATGCTTGGGCTGTTCTCTAGTTGCAGCGCACGGGCGTTTCACTGCAGTGGCTTCTCTTGTCGTGGGGCACAGGTTCTAGGGTGTGTGGGCTTGAATAGTCACAGTTCCCAGGCTCAGCAGTTGTGGCGTATGGGCTTAGTTGCTCTGCAACTAAGGGATGATGTGGGATCTTCCTAGATCAAGGGTCAACCCTGCGTCTCCTGCATTGGCAGGTGGATTCTTTACCACTGAGCCATCAGGGAAACGCCCTGCCCAGATTTTATAGCTGTGGTCGGTGGCAGAGAACGGGTGATGTGAGCCAATTCCATCTCACTTGCAGCCTGCCTGTCTCCACACAGACGACCTCCACTCCCAGTACTTGGGCAAACCAGGGCAGACTGGGCCAAACCCGTCACATGGGCTACTTAGGTTTGCCCATTTTTGGCTGTTCCAACCAGTGCAGAAATGAGCATGATTGCTCATCCTCATGTGTGTTTGGGCATCTCCCTTACCTGGGCAGGATCTCTGGAGGGCTGAGTGCCCAGGCGTGGAATTCCTGAGTGAGACACTTTCCAAAAAATTCTTCCAGTGGACTGCATGTAAATGTATCTCCCATCTTTATTTTCTAAGCCTTGAGGCGACAGTGGCTCACTGCACTCCCCTCCTGCCGGAGGACCTTCATCTGGATCATTTACTGAGCCCAGACATGTTCTCAGGTGTCCTGAGGTGGAGAAGCAAATCCCAGGGAGCAGTTTGTAAGCAGCTGCCCAGGAGAGCGCTGGGAGCTCCGGGCTGCCCCAGCCCCTGTGTCCGCACACTTGGCACCGTCCAGGGAGCCCTGTCCTCTCATACAAGGGGCAACACGAGGCAGTGTGGGCATCCCAGGCATGTTAGAGCACACCTTCCTGAGTCTGACGGCAGAGCTGGCGGCCTCCAAAATCAACACTGGCCTCCAGATTCTGAAAATCTGGTTCTACAGGTATAATTAGCAGCCGTATTGCTGACACTCGGCTCTTCCACGCTTGCCCTGGGATGGCGCCGACTTTGGGCCGCCTGTCACGGCCAGCATTGGCCTTAAAGGCTGCATGGCTTTTGTCTCCACTTCCCAAGCCTCCTTTGCCATCGTTCAGCTCTAGAGGGCTGCACAGTACCCCCTCCCCCAGGGGGGATAGCCCCCCAGAGAAGGAGAACTCAGGACAGTTGGGGGGAGCACTGAGAACCCGCAGAGTAAGGCGGTGGCGTGCCAGCTGCCCAGAGCTCAGGGGTGAGGGGCCATGTCTGCACGGACTCACGAGTGCACGCTGCCCAGGCACCGTCCTCACGCTGGACCCCGCAGTGAGCAGCCCGACCCGACTCCTCACCAGGGTGTGGACGGAGGTGGACGGGCAGGCAGATGGGGGTCAGGTCACGCGCTGCCTGCTGAGGCAAGGACAGCGGGAGGCCAGCGAGGTCAGAGCGTGGTGAGTGACGGGAGGTGGCAGGGCCTCCCGTGCTGTTTTGTGCCTTTTTCTGAGTCACTTCCCTCAGAGGTGAAGGTCTCCCATGCCTGTCCACGGCACTTCCAGATATTTGAGTTAAAGACTGAACAGATTTTCCTGCTTCTCCGCAGAAATCAGGGAGTCAGGGCCTCCAAGGAGTGGCCCGTGTGGCCCTAGGGCTCTGAGTTTGCTTTGCTTGCCGGTGTGGATGTGGCATCCTCACAGAAGGGCACTCTGGGGTGGCGGGCTGGGCTGCGGCCCCAGAACCTCTGCCAGCTGCTCCGTGCCTCAGTGTCCTCATCTCTAAAATGGGCCGTGGAGATGTGCTGCAGCAGCCCGGCTCCCTCCAGACACCCCCCGGGTTTACCCATCGTCCTGCTGTGATGTTTATTCCATTTATTTATAAAAATGTATGTATTTTTAACTGAAGGATAATTGATTTACAGTACTGTGATGGTTTCTGCCATACATGTGCATACCTGTGGATCAGCCATAGGACCCACCCCTCTAGGTTGTCACGGAGCGCTGGGTTGTGCTCCCTGCGTCATGCAGCAGGTTCCCACCGGCTGTCCATTTTCTATACGGTGGTGTATGTTTCCCTTCTGTGTGCCGTCTCATTCATCCCACCCTTTCTTTCCCCGGCTGTGTCCACAAGGCTGTTTCCTGTGTGCTGTGATTTTCAGTTGCACTCTCAGATGCCTTCCAGTCTGCACAGGAGTTAAAAGTCGCCCGAGTCTCTGCCCCTCCCGGTCAAGGAGGAACTGCCCAGGCAGTGTTAGAGCTGGGATTGTATTTGCTTAAGTGTAATTGTTACTTTGCATCAGACCTCAGAGCAGCCCTGGGAGCAGGACCCAGGCAGCTCCATCGTCAACAAGCCCTAGGCTCACCTAGAACATAAAGTAGCCTCACCTGGCCCATGAAGAAGTAGATTTCCGGAAAGTGAGTCCGCTCTGCTCTGAGAAAAGCTCACAGAGCCCAGTAGATGAGCAGACACTGATAGAATCCCTGCCCAGGCCAGCCAAGCACACAGCCTCCAGCCACCAGGTCTGCCCTGGGCATCCTAGGGCACCTCAGAGGGGTCAGTGTGTGAAAGAGCCCCCAAAAGGATTCCAGGCACAGCATCAGCTGGCCCATCCAAGAGGGAGGAGCCTGCTGTGGCCTGAGACCTAGAGGGCAGGGCCCACGGGTGTCTGCCTTCCAGGTCTGCCCTGACACTGCCTCCTCAGCCAGGGGACAGAGAAGGGCTTCGCTAGTGGGATTGGCTGGGAGGGTCACACAGCGTGGTGAGGGACAGTGGCCGCTGGAATGGGGCCTCCCCTCACCCCCGGCCCCCGGACCCCCCAGGTCAGTGCCAACGGGAACGTCCTGCGCAGTGAGATCGTAGGCTCCATCAAGATGCGCGTCTTCCTGTCCGGCATGCCTGAGCTGCGCCTGGGGCTCAACGACAAGGTCCTCTTCGACAACACGGGCCGTGAGTACCCCGCCCAGGCCCGGGAGCGTCCACCTGAGTGGTCAACAAGTTCACCTTAGGCATATTGCCTTAGAAACATTGTCGCGTTGTTTACAATGGTGAAAACTGGTCAGCTAACGCCTGGGCCTGGAGGACACGAGGGAGTGAAAAATCCTCCAGTCCAGTCCCCGTGTCGCCTCTCAGGCCACACGTGCAGATGGGCACCTCGGTGGTCACACAGAAGGTCCTCAGCCCTGCCCTCCTGCAGGGACTGCAGGGCTCGTCTCCTCCTGGGCCCAGTTTCTGTCCTCACCCCTGGCGTTGGGGCTGGGCTGTGCAGAAACCACAACAGCGGCTCAAGCTCGCCCTGCCTGGCTTGGGTATAATGCTTTGTGGAGTGGCAGCCTGGGATGGCCTCAGAAGCCCAGGGCTGCTGGGGCTCTGGTGTTCCCAAGCTTGACCTCCAGCCTCCCCTCCCACCCACAGGAAGGTTGTCATAGTTACATCAGCAGTAGCGCTCGTGAGGGTCTCTCAGACATCCACCCAGCAGAGCAGCTCCCCTCGCAGGACTGGGCCCGACCCTCAGCCTCTCTGGGCCGAGAAACTGAGATGGGATCCCAGGGACTACAGGCCCAGGGCCCTCAGGGGACCCCGAGTCAGACAGAGGGGCACCATTGCTGAGAGAGTGGCCCTGGGGACCCAGGGTCTGCCTGTCACGCCCTCACACCCCCATTCCCTGCAGGTGGCAAAAGCAAGTCCGTGGAGCTGGAGGACGTGAAGTTCCACCAGTGCGTGCGGCTCTCGCGCTTTGAGAACGACCGCACCATCTCCTTCATCCCGCCCGACGGCGAGTTCGAGCTCATGTCCTACCGCCTCAACACGCACGTGAGTGCACAGTCGCCAGCGCCTGGGCCCCAGGCTCCCACCCCCGCCTCGCCCCGGCAGCGCCCCCCTTCCCTGCTGGGTGGGAGCCGCCGCCTCCATGGTGAGTCTCGGGTCTGTGAGGTGATCCGTGGGACGGGCACAGTGCCCCAGGGGCAGCCGGGCTCCAAGGAGCCTGCTTGTCAACACGAGGCTCCGAACTTTGAGGAGGTCAGACCCTTTGCGCCATTGCCCCCTTTCCCCAGCAGCGCCCCAGAGTGTCCTCTGTGATGCTTTCTGCATTCTCTCTCTGTTCTGACCCATCCTGGCACCGGCTTGGATTCTCCCAAGAGCCCCGGTGCTGGGCTCACACCAGGCCCAGTGGTCACTTGCCCTGTTTCCCCTCTGTGAAAGGGAGCTTTGTAAAACAACTAGGCGAGAGCACCGTGTTCCCTCTCCCCGACAGGTCAAGCCCTTAATCTGGATCGAGTCCGTGATTGAAAAGCATTCCCACAGCCGCATCGAGTACATGATCAAGGTGCGTGTGCATCCTGCACGCAGCGTCAGCCGGATGTGCAGGGCGTAAGAGAGGGGGACGTGGGTGGCCCCGCATGGTACTGGCTTTCCAGAATCTCTGGCCTGTCTAGCGCCTTTGACACAGGGTCCTAACGCAGAACTGGGGGCACACGGGGGCTCTTGTGAGCCCTGCCCCGGGGCTGAACCTGTGGCTGCCATCCATGTTGTCTCCCTGTGAGCTCACCGAGAGTGGGCCTGGGACACGGGACACACACCCCAGGTCCTAGGTGCTGCCACCGTGGAAGCAGGCTGTGACTGAGTGTCCAGGTGGCACACATCTGCCACCCAGTGACTTCATCCATCCCAGGCCAGTCCGGGTGACGCAGACATTGTCCCCGGAGGCCAGGACCGCAGAGAAGGATGGGAAGCCCCAAAGGCTGAGGAGACAGGCGGGTAGAGGTTACCTTCCAAAGTTGAGCTTAAAGAAAACCTCAGAGGGCAGGAGAGGCTGGGGGAATCCCACAGGCCAGGCTAAGGGGTTTGTGGCCCTTGGGGAGCAGGCTGAGTGTGAGCTGGGCTGTCTCACCTTCACCCTCCTCACCCTTGGCCCCACTGCCTCATCTCCAGGCCAAGAGCCAGTTCAAGCGGCGATCAACAGCCAACAATGTGGAAATCCACATCCCTGTGCCCAACGATGCCGACTCACCCAAGTTCAAGACGACAGTGGGGAGCGTCAAGTGGGTGCCCGAGAACAGTGAGATCGTTTGGTCCATCAAGTCCTTCCCGGTGAGCACCCTCTCGGCAGGGCACCCCCCAGACCCTCACCCACACCCGCCTGCTCCCTGGGTCCCACGCAGCGTGGCAGCCTGACCAGTGCAGGCCCCTTAAGCCCACGGCCGGGATCCCCGCCTGCGGCTTCAGGGAGGCTCAGAAGGGAGGGTGGGTGGAGAACAGGGGCAGGTGGGGTGGGGGTGCTCCACCTTCGTCTTGTGCGTGCACCCGCCTGTCTCCAGAGTCAGGTTAGCACCCCCGCCCCACCCTCCCGTTGCCCTTCTTTCTCTGCCTGCCGCTCCTGTTTGGAACTCAGCTTGCCTCCAGGGGCACAGACTGCCTGCCTTGGGGGCAGAGCAGCACCAGCTCCAGGAACATAGAGCACCTGCTGCCCGACCCACAAGCTGGCATGGCCGCCTGGCTGGTGTTCAGGATTTCGAGCTCTTGAGTCTGGGTTTGTGGGCAGAGTGCCCAGGGACTGGAAGGCAGGAATGAGGCTGCACGGACTGCACGTTCCTCATGGTAAAAAGACGCGGTGCCTTTTCCCTTTGTCTCGGGGCCGTTTGTGTTCCTTGCTCTGGAAACTGTAGTAGCTGTCCTTTTGCTCACTTTTCTGTCAAGTTTGGTCACTTTCTTGTTGGTTTCCAAAAGCTGTTTGCACACGGGCCAGGTGAGTACTTTTCTCTGATGCAGTTGCAAAGGCTTTTCCTTAGTTTGGTGGTTGTCTGGGCCAGGTGAGCACTTTTCTCTGACAGCAGTTGCAGAGGCTTTTCCTTGGTTTGGTGCTTGTCTTTCAGCCTTGCCTCTGGACTATTTTCGCTTTGTAATCTTTTCTGATTGTGGTAGTTTTT
This sequence comes from Bos indicus, assembly GCF_029378745.1. Taxonomy (NCBI): domain Eukaryota; kingdom Metazoa; phylum Chordata; class Mammalia; order Artiodactyla; family Bovidae; genus Bos; species Bos indicus. The sequence continues at coordinate 6,801,554 of NC_091766.1, read as the reverse complement.
TTTCAGTTCTCTTGGGTTCTTAGATATTCTTTCATATGTTTGCGGCAGTTGCAGTTACCCCTTTTCCTCTCCTATTCTTGGCCACCTTATGACTCCTGGCATCTCCCTGCTTCCATTGCTGTCTCCATGCCTATAAGTGGTGGTAGAGAGCAGCCTCCTGGCTTTGCCTCCAACCGGAACTGCTAGGGTTTCCCTTTTTCAGTGTCTTGCTGCTTTGGGCTGCAATTTATTCCAGTTCTGCTTTGCTGTGTTTTTAGCACAAAAGGGCAACAAATGTAGCCAAATGCCTCTTCAGTGTCTGTAAGTTCAGATATTAACACAGGATGGGTCTTGAACCGTCCTTGCATTCTGGCAAACTCCAGTTGATCATGATACGTCTTCTCTTTGATGTGCCATTAATGCTGTTGGTTAACATTGTATGTAGTATTTTTACATTGAGATTCATGACTGAGATTGACCTTTCTTTTGGTACCTCTATCTCAGGTGTCAATGTTGTACCTGTTTCATAGTTTTTTTGGTCTCCCTCTTCCATGCTGCAGAACAGCTTTAAAGTGGCCCTGAGATCATCTGGCCTTGAGGGGATTGATAGATTTGGCTGTGTATGGCCATCTGTCTCTCTGATACTCTTTCTAACTCATCTGTGGAAATTAGGCCATTTCAAGTTTCTATTTCTGTTGGAGTCAGTTTGGGTAAATTTTTATTTTCCTACAAAATTATCCATCCTAACCAGGTTTTCAAATTTGCCTACACAGAGTTGTAGAAAGGAGTTTCTTTTTCCCCTTCTCTTATGACAGTGACTTCTCCCTTGTTATATCTTATTTTGCATTTTTGTTACTTCTTTTCCTTGATAAGGTTACCTAGTGGTTTGTCTATTTTTTTTCCAGATTCACTTTTTAGTTTGTCATATTTTTCAGTTTTATAAGTCTTTAATTTCTTCATCCTTTGTCCTGATTTTCAAGTTTTAAAAATTTTATTATTTTCTTTTAAAATTTGTATTGATATAAATATTTAAACCACAGATATTCTTCTGAACCCTGCCTTAGCTATATAACCCATAGAACGGGCATGTAATATTTGGTACTATTATCTAGAAATTCTGTAATCGAATGAGTATTTTTTCGTTTTGTTTGTTTTCTGTTTTTCTGGTCAAAGGGACTTTTCTTTTCCATTTTATCTTCACTTTGAGTTTGGTGCACTGAGGTTAGAAAAGGTTATTCATGCTATTCTGCTTATAAGATGTATTGAAGTATTCATTGTGTGTTAATATAAGGTCAAAGTTTGTGAATATCCCACATGTACTTGAGAAGACAAGGCCTCTGTAACTGGGGTAGAGAACTTGACACAAGCACCGTGAGGTCTGCTATGATGCCGTGACGGCATCAGCCACACAGAGAGCTGGGCCAGCTCTGCCTTCCTCTGGTTCCTGTCTCCTCTCTCGTAGCATCTGCTTCACAGAAGTTGTGCGTGTTACCTGGTGCATAGACACTCATAACTACTGTGTCTTCCCTGTGGATTTGTAGGACAGCAGCCTTTCGGGCTGTGAACAGTTGTCCTCTGCACCTGGAATTCTTTGCCCTTAATTCTCCCCTGTGGCAGCAGTCCTGCTGTGCTTTTTTTTTTTTTTTTTAATCTTTTTTAAAAACATTTTTGGTTGCGCTGGGTCTTCATTGCTATGCACGGGCTTTCTTTAATTATGGTGAGTGAAGGCTACCCTCTAGTTGCTGTGCATAGGCTCTCATTGCAGGGGCTTCTCTCCTGTTGCAGAGCACAGGCTTCAGTAGTTCAGTTGCAGCTTGCAGGCTGTAGAATGTGGGCTCAGCAGTTGTGGCGCATTGGCTCAGTTGCCTTGCAGCATGTGAGATCGTCAACAGGGATCAAATCTGTCTCCTGCATTGGTCAGCAGATTCTGAACCACTGGACTGCAGGGAAGCCCAGCCCTGCTCTGCTTTGTTTGACTTTAGCCAGCATGCCTTCACCCATTCTTTCTACTGGTTTCGTCTTTCTGACTCTGCTTTTACAGTGGAGAGATGGGTTTTGGTCTGTGAGCCAGTCTCCAAGTCTCATTAACAGAGGAAATTAAAGCCATTTACATGGACATGACTGACAAAGGTAGGCTTGCAGACTTCTGCCACCCGCCCGCCGGGGAGGGCCCACCTCTGCATATTCTTTTGCTTTCATTTTCCTCTTGGTTTTTATAAAGCTGAGGTTTTTGGTCTGGTTATTGTTTCATGCACAGGCTGATGCAGCTGGTTTTATTCCTTTGCTGCCTGCTTTGTCTATTTTTTTACATAATTTTATTTATTTGGGGCTGTGCTGGGTCTGCTGCTGCGTGGACTTTCCCCTAGTTTCGGTAAACAGGAACAGGGGCCACTCTCCAGTTGTGGTGCTGGGCTTCTCATTGCGGTGGCTCCTCTTGTCGTGGAGCACAGGTCTAGGGTGTGCGGGCTCAGTAGTTGCGGTTCCTCGGCTGTAGGGGACAGGTTCCACAGCTGTGGAGCGTGGGCTTAGTTGCTCCACAGCCTGTGGGATCTTCCCAGATCAGGGATCGATTCTGTGTCTCCTGCATTGGCAAGCGCTCTTTACCACTGAGCCACCAGGGAAGCCCTGCTTTGTCTGTTGCTGAGACTGCGTTATTCTCCCCTTGTCCCAGAATCTTCACTGAGCACACAGCACCAAGTCAGGCAGAGTCCACACGCCTGCACTGATGAGCAGATCCTGACCACTCACTTCATCCCTGGAAGGGGGGGCTGAGCACTGGGGAGGCAGAGCTCTGTGCTGCTCTGCCGAGGCCATGCAAAGGCAGCCCTGGTCAGCAGTGACTCATGTTGCCAAAGGCCTGAGGATCAAAACCCTCTGTGTCCTGGTGTGATGGGAGCTGCATTTCCTACTGCTCCCTGCAGTTCTGTGTTACTCACCAGGCCCTGGGACAACCAGGCCAGGACTCCTGACCCCTCACGGCTGAGAGTTCAGTCTCTGAGTCGTGTCCGATTCTTTGCAACCCCGTGGACTGTAGCCTGCTAGGCTCCCCTGTCCATGGGATTTCCCAGGCAAGAATACTGGAGTGGGTGGCCATTTCCTTCTCCAGGGGATCTTCCTGATCCAGGGATCGAACCAGCATCTCCTGCATTGGCAGGTGGATTCTTTACCACTGCACCAGCAGGGAAGCCATTCCTTCCCCCACTACAAGTCCCATCTCTGGAGTCATTGTTCAGCTCCCCGGACCAGAGCCTTTCCCTTCCAGGGGAAGACCTAGGGCCAGCTCATCAGTCCCAGGCAGCCCTGTCGCCCCCTGCCAGTGCTCGCTCTTCCTGTCCCTTCTTCTTCCCCAAGGCCTAGTGTTCTTTTCCTTGACACAACTAGGCTTCTGTGCCTGGGAACTTGTAGAAGTTTCTCTTCATCCTCAGAATTAGAGGACTAATTTTCCCCAGCAGGGCTGGTGTGGGTGTGAGTGTGTTGCAGGAGCCGAGGCCCTGAGTGACCACAGACCATGCAGGAAGGGACTCATTGGCCAGGCCCGCAGCCTGGCATCCTCCAGGGGCAGCTGTTGGATGAACCTGCCAGGGTCTCCGCCTGACCATCTCCTCTGTGGTCTGCTCCCCCAGGGCGGTAAGGAGTACCTGATGCGGGCCCACTTTGGCCTGCCCAGCGTGGAGGCAGAGGACAAGGAGGGCAAGCCCCCGATCAGCGTCAAGTTCGAGATCCCCTACTTCACTACCTCTGGCATCCAGGTACGTGCCACCAGGGCTGCCGGGGCCCCGAAGCAGGCATGGACGGCCCAGTGGGGCTCTCAGGGACCAGGCATCAGTCCAGGTTCAGAGGGTTAAAGGTGACAGACACCAGTGCAGCCGGTTAGCAAAGGGCGCTAGCTGACTTGTCCCGGGGCTCCAAGCTGCTCCCCAGCCCTGCCCATCTCCGGGGGCAGCCTGGCCCTGATGGAAAGAGGCCCGCAGTGGTCTTCTCAGACCTGACCTGTGCTCCAAGCTCAGAGATGCATTCAGCCCCCAAAACTATTGTTCACACACTTGCCACCGTGGGGCCCATTTTCCTGGGTACCTCCATGGAAGCCCTGTATGGGGCTGAAAACCCTGGGATTGGCCCCTTCTCTAGGAATCTGCTAGAGGGTCATGCCTGCGAGTGCACATCTGGCTCTTTGCCACACCTTCTAGAAGCATCTGCACCCTCCCTCAGCCTGAGTGTGATACAGACTAAGGTGCTTCGTCTCTCCCTGGCCCTCTCGGTCTCAGCCCAGCCCCGGGAGGAATGACTCAGTGGGCAGCCAGGAGCGGGGGTGGCGTGTGCATGCTTAGGGCCCTGATACCTGTGCCGCAGGTGCGCTACCTGAAGATCATCGAGAAGAGTGGCTACCAGGCCTTACCGTGGGTTCGTTACATCACTCAGAATGGAGGTACGCGCGACTTGCCCATGGGCAGGTGGGGGATGCTGAAAAGGCCCCTGGTGGGGGTGCCACTGTCCCCAGGGTGGTGCTCAGGGAGCAACCCCAGGGCCAGGGCAGGTGGGGCGGCCCCTCCTCTAGGGTCAGAGCAGACAATGGACGCCCCCCTCCCTCTTTCTAGATTACCAGCTCCGGACCCAGTGAAGGGCCGTCGTGGCCCGCGCTCCCAGCATGGGGGCTCCTGGTGGAAGCGCCTGCCCAGCCTGCCAGAAGGAGGGGCTCCCCTGGACCCCGGCGCCCCTCCAGGCTCCACCCAGGGGACCCTCCTCCAGGTGCACCTGCTCTGCCACCGCCGCTCTCACCTCCCAAGTCCCCTTTTCCCAGAAGAGGCTCATCTTCAAGAGGTCTTGTCTCTCAGCCCCTAAGTCAGTTTGGGGGGAACGAAAGGCATCTTTCCCTCCAGAGGTCAAATACAGCCTCTGTGCTGTTCAGCTCCCAGTCACAAAAAGATTGGGAAGCGCTGCCCAGACCGCTCTTTGGCCGGGCTGGCAGGGCTGCCGTCGTGTTGCCATTGTGTTGAACGTTGTGGGTTTATCGAGCATTCCTAGATTTTGTCTCGGGCCGTCGCTGTGTACGTGATCCTCATCGTCTGCGCCTCCCTCCCCCATCCTGAAGCTCTCAGGCAGCGCTTAGCGAGGACAGGCTTCCTCTTCCTCACCCTCCTCCCCAGTGAGGCTGACACCGGGTCGCCCTCCCAGCGCCTGGCACTTCGACTGGAGGCTCCTGGTCTGGAGCTTTGAATAGAGACGCCTTCTCAGGGCCAGCCCGTGCCACATGATGCTGTCACTCAGCCACATCAGTGTTTGTCCCACCAGGGGAAGAGGGGTCCGGCGTGGGCCCCCAGCCTCAGAGGGTGGGGGTCCCAGGCCATCCCCATCTGTGTTTGGACACCACCGCCCCAACCTGGTCCGTGTTTGTGTCATGAATACATTAAACTCCATCGGTTAAACATGCTTTCCTTCTGGTGCAGCGTTGTGCTGATTCCTGGGTGCCCGGGAGAGGGGCGGGCTCACACCAACCTGGGTGTGGCACCAGTTCCTGGGACCCCTACATCCCCTGGGGAAGACGGGACCAGGCAATGAGCGAGCAGAGCCACTGCCCAGGGGCCTCCCAGAGGGGCTGCAGAGGGGAGGGCACACGGGCAGACTTTTCCATCTCGTCTGAGATGACTGTTACAGCCCTCAGCTCTCGGGCCACCAGCAGCCCGCTCCCCTCCCCAGCCCGGGGCTTCCTCGAGTGTGTGGTCCTGCTGCCAGCAGCATCAGCATCCCCCTGCACACGCAGGTTCACAGGCGCCCTCCTTTACCTGCCGAGGCAGTCTCTGGAGATGGGGCCAGGAGACCGGCTCACAGGCTCTGCATGTGATTCATACGTGCCCTGGAGCCTGAGGACTGCTGCCTGGCCCATAGAGGGGGGTCTCGGCAGGGGCGTGGGCAGAAGACAGCTTGTCTGCCCACTGCAGTCACAGGCCTGCCCGTTCCTACCTCCAGGGGCTATGTTTTCCTTTCCCTCTCCCATATCACCCAGCTCCCCCTTGGAGGTCTGGTGGGCATCAGCCCGAGTGGAGTCTTGGTCATCCACCACATGGAGGAAAGGACACTGCCCTGGCCCAGGGCTCAGGCCAAAGCCCTTATAGGCGCCCCTGATGCCCCACCCCTCACTGCCATGCCCGCATCTGCAGCAAGCCCTGGCGGCCCCCTCCAGAAGACCCTGGGGAGCCACAGCGTACAAAGAGACAGTGGCCAGAATTTCCCCAGATGAATGAAAATCTTTAAATTCTCAGATTCAGGAAACCAGTGAGCCCAAATCAGGATCAATAAACCTAAGTCTATAACTAAGAAATATCACAGTCAAAACACAAAATATCAGACACTCAGTGAAGCATATAAAAGCAATGCAAAGAAGATTAAAAACACAGAACACAAAAAAGAAAGAAGAAAAAAACAGGCTGAGAGCTGGCTTCATGATGGCAACAATGCTCAGATTGCTCAGAGAAGATGACCAATCTTGACAACCAATTCTGTGCCCGGCTAAGCTGCAAAAGAAGATGAAACATTCAGCAGTAACGACCCTCAGTGAAGCAATGTGTGTACATCAGGGCGATTCAAAGGCTTCCCGGGTGGCTCGGTAGTAGAGAATCCACTTGCCATTGCAAGAGACGCAGTTTCGATCTCTGATCTGGGAAGATCCCACATGCTGCGGAGCAACTAAGCCCATGCACCACAACTGCTGAGCCTGTGCTCTAGAGCTCCGGAACGGAACCACTGAAGGCAGTGTGCTGTGGAGCCCATGCTTCGCAATGAGAAAAGCCGCCGCAACGAGAAGCCTGCTTACTGCAACGCAGAGTAACCTCCACTCTCCGAAACTGGAGAAAAGCCCTCTCACAGCAGCGAAGACCCAGCACAGCCAAAAGTCTATAAAATTATTTTTAAAAAGGAGATTCAATGCACGAGGAAGGAAAGAGACAAGGAATGCTGAAAATGCTTGGAAGCCATTGGGAATATCTAAACTATTGTTGACTATATATAAAGCAGTCATAATATTGAACGAGTAATGTCTGAGTAGTAACCTAAGGTACAACTAAAATTCTGCACAGCATCCTGCAAAATAGAGGAGATAGGAGGTTGGCATCAGTGGCTCCCAACATCTTTATACTGTTTGGGAGGAAGATGGACTAAAGTCTAAAACAGCTATGTATCCACGTATAATGCTCAAACCAGTGGTTGGGAAAGGATTTAAAAATTTTTAACGAACCAACAGGAGAAAGAAGCATAGGAAAATCAGAATAAATGCAAGTGTCCTAAGAATCTTTTAATGATAAACAGCACTTAGAACTGCACCACGTGAGATTGCCCTGGTGGTCCAGTGGTTAAGATTCCACACTTACAATGCAGGAATGCAGGGGGCACGGGTTTATCCCTGGTCAGGGAACTAAGATCCCACATGCCACCCAGCGTGGCCAAAAAGTAAAAACTCCACTACAACTTTTCATTTTGTGCCATAGAAACTAAAAGTAAGATTGTAAAAATAAGTCCAAACATTAGGAGTCATACACATAAATGTAAATGATGCACATCTGCTAGTTTAAGATACTGTGAAAGAGACTGAACTAAAATCCCAAATCCAGCTATACCTTGTTTATGAAATACGTGCTGAGTCACTTCAGTCGTGTCTGATTCTGTGACCGCATGGACTGTAGCCCGCTGGGCTCCTCTGTCCATGGGATTCTCCAGGCAAGAATACTGGAGTCGGTTGTCATTTTCTCCTCCAGGGGATCTTCCCGACCCAGGGGTCAAACCCACGTCTCTTATGTCTCCTGCTGTGGCAGGTGGGTTCTTTACCACTAGCGCCACCTGGGAAGCCCGTTTATGAAATACACACGTAAACATAAGTACACAGCACAGTTAAAAGTAAAAAGATGCTAACTTACCAAGATAAACCTCATGTAGTTACATTGATATCAGACCAAACAGACCTCAGGCAAAAAAAAAAATGTGATAGACCCTGAAAAAGTTTTCACAAATTTCTAAGAATTCTTAGTATTAGAGTCTACATTCTCTAAGAAATTCTCAAGAGAATTGAGCTAGAATTAACAACAAATGAGTTGTTTTTTTTTAATTTCCAAATATAATTAGCTTTTAAAGGACACTTCTAAATTACCATGTGTCAAAGAAGAACATGTAATGGAAATTAGAAAATAATAGTGAATTTTTTTTAATCTGTATGTAGATTACAAAAGTCTTACTTTTGAAAATGCATCAACAACTTACAATTTACTCACTCTTCTGTATATAACATTTCAGTAAAATGTTTACAGAAAAAACTAAAACCTTTAAAGCAGCCAGGGGGGGAAATATTAAGTTCAAAAGCATGACAGTGAGATAAACAGCTTACTTTACATCAGCAACAAAGGAAGCCAGATGAAAGCAAAGTGACATTTTCAGCATGCTGAAAGAAAACTGCCCACCCAACAAAAACACTTCAAGACTGAGGTTGAAATAAAAACTTTTTCAGACAAAACCCGTTAGTTTGCCAGCAGCCGACTCACACTAAAGAAAATATTAAATTATAGTACTTCAGGCAAGAGGAAAGTAATGGCAAGTCCAGATGCAAGAAGGAGTAAGGAATAAAGTAAATACATGTGAAAACATAAACCTAGGTTGCGTAAGACAGTGTTTCCTGAAGTTAAGAAAAATGGTAGAATTAAAATATACACAAGAAAAAAAACACATCCTGAAGAAGTAAAGGGAGGTAAAGTTTCCTGGTACGTGATTGTGATGGAGGACAGTGAAAAGCATGGATGGAATCTGCATTTTCATAAGCATGCATTATCGTCTCTAAGGGCTCCTCTGGTGGCTCAGCTGGTAAAGAATCTGCCTGCAACGTGGGAGACCTGGGTTCAACTCCTGGGTTGGGAAGATCCCCTGGAGGAGGAAATGGCAACCACTCGAGTGTTCTTGCCTGGAGAATCCCATGGGCAGAGGAGCCTGGTGGTCCACAGTCCATGGGGTTGCGACCGAGCGACTAAGCAGAGCACATTATATTTGCTAAGAGAATCACTAAAATAATAAAATAATTGCAATTTCCAAATGTTCCGAGGGAAAGCAATGATTTTTTTAAGGCCACACACACACACTGCTGCTGCTGCTGCTAAGTCGCTTCAGTCGTGTCCGACTCTGTGCGACCCCATAGACGGCAGCCCATCAGGCTCCCCCGTCCCTGGATTCTCCAGGCAAGAACACTGGAGTGGGTTGCCATTTCCTTCTCCAATGCATGAAAGTGAAAAGTGAAAGTGAAGTCACTCAGTCGTATCCGACCCTCAGCAACTCCATGGACTGCAGCCCACCAGGCTCCTCCGTCCGTGGGATTTTCCAGGCAAGAGTACTGGAGTAGGGTGCCATTGCCTTCTCCGACACACACACACAAAACAACCTTAAAGACGGCCAGAGAAGATAAAAAGGAACCTAAGGGGAAGAAACAGCAAACAATACAGTAGATTTAAACCTAGGTTTCAGTGTCAGATCGGTTCTTACATTAAATATAGACGGGCTAAATATTCCAGCTAAAGGTCAGTTTGTCACGCTGGATTTCTTAAAATTCCAACTCTATGTTGTTTATAAGAGATGCATCAAAACCATTAAGATGCAGGCAATTTAAAAATAACAGCATGGGGAAAGTAACCATAGAAATACCAAAAGAAAGCTGGAATTAAGTTAATATTAGACAACATATGCTTTAAGGCAAAATCATTGCTGGAGATAAAGGACATCATAATAAAAATAATAAAAGATTTACTTCATTAGGAAGATAAATTTTTTTTTAATTTGTGTGACCCTAATAGCATGGTCTCAAAATACATAAAGCCGAAATCGACACAACTACAAGGGTAGCTAAGTCCAGAGTAAAAATGAGCACCTTAAATTCATCTCTCTCAGCAGCTGATAGAACAAGTAACCCCGAAGAAGTAAAGGGAGTATTTGAACAGGGCAGTGAATCTTACCTAATGGCCCTGTATTTGTGGAACACAGTATTCAGCAACTCCAGAAGACATTTCCCTTTGTTATAAAGCAAGCCTGAAGGAAGTAGTCCCTTGGCCAAATGCTGCTTAGTTAGGAATCAGTTTTAAAACAATAAGGAGAAAAATCTCCATTCTTCGGGAACCAGTTCTAAATAATCCATTGACCAAGGAAGGAATTCTAGGAAAATTATAGATTTTGAACTGAAAAGTAATGAAAATACTGCATTTCAAAACGTGCAATGCAGCTAAACCAGCACTTTGAAGGAAATTTGTGTGGCCTTAGGTTTATAAATACTAGATATTACAATATATGTTTATGTGATGTATGTTGCATATATGTAACATATAATGCATGCTGCATGCCAAATCACCTCAGTCATGTCCAACTTTTTGTGACCCTGTGGACTGTAGCCTGCCAGGCTCCCCTGTCCATGGGATTCTCCAGGCAAGAATGCTGGAGTGGGTTGCCATGCCCTCCTCCAGGGGATCTTCCCAACCCAGGGATGGAACGGCGTCTCTTATGTCTCCTGCGTTGGCAGGCAGGGTCTTCACTACTAGTGCACATGGGAGTCCCATATACTATGACATTATGGATAAAATGTAAAAGAAAGACTTTTGCAACCTCATGGGCTGTAACCTGCCAGGCTCCTCTGTCCATGGGACTTCCCAGGCAGGAATACTGGAGTGGGTTGCCTCTTCCTTCTCCAGAGATCTTCCCGACCCAGGGATTGAACCCACGTCTCCTGCATTAGCAGGCAGATTCTTTACCACTGAGCCACCTGGGAAGCCCACTGTATATAAAATATAAAAGAAAGACTGAAAAGAATGAGCTTAGCATCCATCTCAAAAAGTTAGAAAAAGAATAAAATAAATCTACGAGCATAGAAAGGAAATAACAAAGAACAGATATGAGGGAAATAGAAAGCTTTCAATAAAGAGAATCAACAAAACAAGTTGGCTATTTAAAATTGAAGATCTTCTGGAAATTTTGAGCAAGATAAAGGCACTAAGGCTCTTATTGGAAATGGGGGAGAAACATTATTACGGCTTAAAAGTATTAAAAAGATGAGCGCAGGGCATGTGCCACTTCACAAAGACACTCAGTCCACTTTCTGTCCACCAAGTTGTGTGCCCGGCTCAGACTTCATCCACACTGGGGAGAGGTATGTTTTTCTGATCCTCCTGAATTAAACCATACGGGCAAGAGGAGCACTGGATAAAGAGAGATTATGAGCAACTTTATGCAAGCAAACTTGAAAATTTTAGATACCTTGGATAAATTCCTGAAAGGGAAAAATATAACCTCAAAAAGAAATTAAAATCTAAATAGTCCTATAACTACTATAGAAATTAAGCTAGTCAGAACTCCAAATCCAAATGACTTTATTGGGAAAGTTCTACCAAGCATTCAAGGAAAAAAAAAAAAAAAGAATTTAACAAACTCTCCCAAAGAATAAATAAATATGAAACACTCATTTTATGAGACTAGCATGTCCCTGAAGCAATATGAGACAAGAGAATTATAATCTCTCTTAGTGAGATTAGATGTGACCATAGATGTGGAAATCCTAAATAAAATTCCAGGGGTTCAGGGCAGGTGGTGGAGTTGGCATTGTATAGAAAGGACATACCATTGTGACTAAATTCAGGGTAAATCCTGGGAAGGCAAAGTTGGCTTCATACTGGAAAATCCATCCACTGTCTTAAAAAAAAGTAAGGAGGAAAGCATATGTGATCATTTCAATAGGTAGGTGCAGGTAAAGTATTTGATAAAATTAAACATCCATTCATGATTTAAATGAATAAACAATCCTTAAGCAAACTACAGGGCTTTCCTGGTGGCTCAGTGGTAAAGAACTCACCTAGAAACACAGGAGATGTGGGTTCGATCCCTGAGTCGGAAAGATCCCCTGGAGGAGGAAATGGCAACCCACTCCAGTATTCTTGCCTAGGAAATCTAATGGACAGAGAAGCCTGGTGGGCTACAGCCCATGGGGTCACAAAGAGTCTGACACGAGTGAGCACAGGCATGAAGCAAACTACAACTAAGCCACAGTGTCAAAAAATGAAGCACCCAGGGTTAAATTTAAAGAACTCTCCAAGGTCTGCATGGGGACTGCCGGGAGCCAGTGAGGCATTCCACTCGTGACAAAGGTCATGAGGAAGGAGGCTCGGCATACGCAAAGGCAGGATCGAGCCTCAGGAGTCCCCCCAGATATTCTTGAGCATCTACCCCCCCAAAAACCAGAGTCTGCCTACTTTATTGCTTTGTGCTCTCACCTCTGACTTTACTGGGGGATGTCCCCCACCACCATCTCGCTCTCTCTGTCAAAGAGTTAACTTATAGCTCCAATTAATCAAGTTCCTGGGCAATTAGGAGTATTTAAATCCAAACCCCTCAGATGGCTCTCTAGCTCGCCTGACAAGTTTACCCAGACTCCTACAGCTGTGCATACGATTGTTTACAGTCTCCCAGCCTCAAGAGGCACGGGAAGCTTAAGATATTCAAATAGCTTAGAGCCTCTCAGAGAGTTAGAAACTGTCAGAATAAAACTAATAAAAGATTTCATTGATGAGCCAATGCTTGTTGCCGAGTTTTCACATCCCCTGAATTGTATCCTTGAATATGTATTAATTAATAGTTGGTATGTAGAAAAAATAAGTAGTGGCCTTGGTGTTAGTAACTTTAGACCCTTACGGTAATAAATTCTTTCCTTTGTTGTAAACCCATTACACATCCGCCCTATAAGAACAATTTTATCTTTGGAAGATGGCACCAAACCTTAAAATAATTACTCTTAGAGAAAATAAGTCTTTGTTGATAAGTCCTCGTCAAGAGTCATAAAATGTTAGTAGGCCTTCTGGCCAGAAGATGATGTAAATCACCTAAACCATTTGTATACGATAAATTTGCAGGAAAGAAACCCTGGTTTTTGATAAGGATCAAAAACTGCTGACTCTGCATCTCCTATTATCCTCTATGTGTAACTTAGGGTATATAAACCCCTGATGAAAATAAAGCTGCGGGCCTTGCTCACCAACGCTTGGTCTCCCCATGTCATTCTTCCCTTTAACTTCTGGCTGAAGTCTCCATCTGGAGCGTGGATATCCTCTGCGACCATTTATTTGCCTGGGCTTCTAAGACCCACTCGAGAAGGTGTCTAAGGTGGGGCACCTTCCGCTATTCGAGAGGGTGCCTGCGGCCTCTGTGGTCAGAGCTAACCTGGTGTCACAGGTTATATTGATTTTCCGTGTAAACCAAGCTACTCAGCCTCTTTTCTCCACTGAATTTCCCTACTGAGCTATCCTCATTCTATTACTCTTTATATCTCTAATTAGCATATAAATAGTCACCTAGGCTGTCTCTCCTTCGAATACCCTGGATCAGCCGGGGCTAGACCCCGGCAGGGACTTCATGCAAGTCATTGGAACCTCCTGGAGAAGGGACTGGCAACCCACTCCAGTATTCTTGCGAGGACAATTCCAGGGACAGAGGAGCCTGGTGTGCCACAGTCCTTGGAGTCGCCAAGAGTCTGACACGACTGAGTGACTAACACACACACACATGGTTAGATACACCCTGAGTATAGAGTCGCAATATCAAAGACGCCAACACTCCTTGAGGGTTCTCAAAGAGTCGGGCTCAACTTACCAACTAAACAGCAACAGCAACACTTCTTGTGGAAGGCAGAAGAGTGCTTCCCCCCACCCCAACTCAAGATGCCCACGTTCTAATCCATCAAATCTATGAATATGTTAAGTTATACGGCAGAGGGGAGTTAAGTTTGCCAATGGGCTTGATTGCTAATCAGCTGACCTCAGTAGGGAGATTGCCTTGAATAACCTAGGTGAGCCCAACATAATTACAGTAGTCCTTAAATGTGGAATAAAGTGGCAGAAGAGGAGGAGCCGGAAAGTGGCACTGTGAGGACTCTGCCTAGTGCTGCTGGGCTCTGAAGATGGACCAAGGGGTCAGGGGCCAAGGACGCAGGCAGCCTCGAGAGTCTAGAAACACTGAGGAAACATATTCTCCTCTAGAGACCCCAGAAAGGATACTTTCCTGCTGATAACCTGCTTGTTAGCCTGGTAAGACCCATTTTAGACTTCTGACCTCCAGAACTGTTATGTTCATCCATCTGTGTTGTTTTAACCTGGTAATTTGTTACCACAGCAATAAGAACTAATACACTCCTCAAGTTGAATTATAGATTAAATGCATTTCCCAATAAAATCTCCATCAGGTTTCTGTGAAACTTGACAAACGAATTCGGAAATGGACATAGAAGGACTTCTCCGGTGGTCCAGTGGTTAAGTATCCACCTGCCAGTGCAGGGGACATGGGTTCAATCCCTGGTCCAGGAAGATTCCACACTCCTTGGAGCAACTAAGCCCATGGGCCACAGCTACTGAAGCCCACACACTGTAAAGCCCGTGCTCCACGAGACAAGTCACTGCTATGAGAAGCTCCCGCTTGCTGAAACTAGTGAGGAGCCCCCATTTGCGGCAACTGGAGAAAACCCAGTGCATCCAAAAATTAACTAATTAAATGTACATAGAAGATCAAAGGGCCAAGAAGAGGAATCTTGAAAAAGAATAAGATGGGATGGCTTTCTTAGCTGGGCACTAAGACCTACTCGGGCTTCCCCGGTGGCTCAGAGGTTAAAGTGTCTGCCTGGAATGTGGGAGACCTGGGTTCAATCCCTGGGTCAGGAAGATCCCCTGAAGAAGGAAATGGCAATGCACTCCAGTACTCTTGCCTGGAGAATCCAATGGGGGGAGGAGCCTGGTAAGTTACAGTCCACGGGGTCGAAAAGAGTCGGACACAACTGAGCGACTTCACTCACTCACTCAAGACTGACTCAGTGAGCAGTGATTCAGACACAAAACAACATAGACAGTGTGATTCTTTTGGGATGAAGTTTAAAAACAGGCTTAACCTAAACTATATTCTTCAGGGATGTTTCTAGGGTCAAGGAAAACCTCTAAAGAGTGAGATGAAGATCAAGTCAGAGCACAGCTACCTGGGGGAGTGGGGAGGAGAGGAGAAGGACCAGAGGGTGTGGGTTGGGATGCTGGCCATATTCTATTTCTTTTTTTTTTAATTTATTTTTAATTGGAGGATAATTGCTTTAAAACGTTGTGTTGGTTTCTGCCATACATCAACATGAATCAGCCATAGGTATACATATGTCCCCTCCCTCTTGGATCTCCCTGCCACCTTCCACACCTCCAGGTTGTCACAGAGCCCCAGGTTGAGCTCCCTGTATTATACAGCAACTTCCCATCAGCTCTCTGTTTTACACATGGTAATATATATATGTCAATGCTACTCTCTCAGTTTGTCCCACCTCTCCTGCCCCCACTGTGTAATAATCTCTTCTCCATCTGAGTCTCTATTCCTACCCTACAAATAGGTTCATCAGTACTATTTTTTCTAGATTCCATATATATGCATTAATATACAATATTTATTTTTTCTCTTTCTGATTTACTTCACTCCGTAATAACAGGCTCTGGGTTCATCCACCTCACTCAAACTGACTCAAATTCATTCCTTTTTATGGCTGAGTAATATTCCATCGTGTGTATGCACCATGACTTCTTTATCCGTTCATCTGTAGACAGACATCTAGGTTGCTTCACGTCCTGGCTCCAGTAAGTAGTGCTGCAATGAACACTGGGCATGTGTCTTTTTCAGTGGTGGTTTTCTTGGAGTTTGCTCAGTTGTGGGATTGTTGGATCATGTGGTCGTTTTAGTTTTTAAAGAAATCTCCATACTATTCTCTATAGTGGCTGTATCAACTTACATTCCTACCAACAGTGCAAGAGGGTTCCCTTTTCCCCACATCCTCTCCAGCATGTATTGTTTATAGATTTTTGATGATGGCTATTCTGACTGGTTTGAGGTGATACCTGATTGTAGTTTTGATTTGCATTTACTATGCCAAAGCCTTTGACTGTGTGGATCACAATAAACTGTGGAAAATTCTGAAAGAGATGGGAATACCAGACCACCTGACCTGCTTCTTGAGAAATCTGTATGCAGGTCAGGAAGCAACAGTTAGAAATGGACATGGAACAACAGACTGGTTCCAAATAGGGAAAGGAGTACGTCAAGGCTGTATATCGTCACCCTGCTTATTTAACTTATATGTAGAGTACATCATAAGAAACGCTGGACTGGAAGAAGCACAAGCTGGAATCAAGATTGCCAGGAGAAATATCAATAACCTCAGATATGCAGATGACACCACCCTTATGGCAGAAAGTGAAGAGGAACTAAAAAGCCTCTTGATGAAAGTGAAAGAGGAGAGTGAAAAAGTTGGCTTAAAGCTCAACATTCACAAAACTAAGATCATGGCATCTGGTCCCATCACTTCATGGGAAATAGATGGGGAAACAGTGGAAACAGTGTCAGACTTTATTTTTGGGGCTCCAAAATCACTGCAGATGGTGATTGCAGCCATGAAATTAAAAGACACTTACTCCTTGGAAGGAAAGTTATGACAAACCTAGATAGCATATTCAAAAGCAGAGACATTACTTTGCCAACAAAGGTCCGTCTAATCAAGGCTATGGTTTTTCCAGTGGTCATGTATGGATGTGAGAGTTGGACTGTGAAGAAAGCTGAGCACCGAAGAATTGATGCTTTTGAACTGTGGTGTTGGAGAAGACTCTTGAGAGTCCCTTGGACTGCAAGGAGATCCAACTAGTCCATTCTGAAGGAGATCAGCCCTGGGATTTCTTTGGAAGGAAAGATGCTAAAGCTGAAACTCCAGTACTTTGGCCACCTCATGCGAAGAGTTGACTCATTGGAAAAGACTCTGATGCTGGGAGGGATTGGGGGCAGGAGGAGAAGGGGACGACAGAGGATGAGATGGCTGGATGGCATCACTGACTCGATGGACATGAGTCTGAGTGAACTCCGGGAGATGGTGATGGACAGGGAGGCCTGGCGTGCTGTGATTCATGGGGTCGTAAAGAGTCGGACACGACTAAGTGACTGAACTGAACTGAACTGAATTGAATAATAAGTGATGCTGAGCATTTTTTCATGTGCTTATTAGCCATCTGTATGTCTTCTTTGGAGAAAAATCTGTTTAGATCTTCTACCCACTTTGATTGGGTTGTTTGTTTTTCTGATATTGAACTGCATGAGCTGCTTATATATTTTGGAAATTAATCCTTTGTCAGTTGTTTCATTTGCAATTATTTTCTCCCTTTCTGGGGGCTGTCTTTTCATCTTGTTTATGGTTTCCTTTGCTGTGCAAAAACTTTTAAGTTTGCTGTTAAGTCTCGTCAGTTGTGTCCGACTCTGTGTGACCCCATAGACGGCAGCCCACCAGGCTCCTCCTCCATGGGATTTTCCAGACAAAAGTACTGGAGTAGGTTGCCATTTCCTTCTCTTTTGCTGTGCAAAAACTTTTAAGTTTAATTAGGTCCAATAAAAAAGTGGTTAGATGCCATGAAGTAGGAGGCAATGCCTTAACGATATGGCTGTTGTCAGGCCCAAGGGCCTCTTCCATCCTTGTTAAAGGGAGTGCTAACCTTCTCTCCTTTCATACAACACCATATTCTATGTCTCAAGTGGGTGGTCATGACACAGATGTTTGCCTCATAATTCTGTTAAATTGTACATTTTTTTAAAGGAACATTACAAGTATAATATTATAATACCCCCAATTTAATGCATTAAAATCAGATGACTCTAATTCCAGGCAATCAAAATGGTGGAAAGCTCCCGAATTCATTCTTTGAAGGATCCAGCACTTGAATACTAAAACAAGTTAAAGATAGGAAAAAAAAGGCAACTGTAGATGAGCCTTAGTTTAGGGCTTCCAAACAGAATATTCAATTCAGTTCAGTTCAGTCACTCAGTCGTGTCCGACTCTTTACGACACCATGAATCGCAGCACTCCAGGCCTCCCTGTCCATCACCAACTCCCGGAGTTCGCCCAAACTCATGTGCATTGAGTCGGTGATGCCATCCAGCCATCTCATCCTCTGTCATTCCCTTCTCCTCCAGCCCCCAATCCCTCCCAGCATCAGAGTCTTTTCCAATGAGTAAACTGTTTGCATGAGGTGGCCAAAGTACTGGAGTTTCAGCCTCAGCATCAGTCCTTCCAGTGAACACCCAGGACTGGTCTCCTTTAGGATGGACTGGTTGGATCTCCTTTCAGTCCAAGGGACTCACAAGAGTTCTCCAACACCACAGTTCAAAAGCATCAATTCTTTGGCACTCAGCTTTCTTCACAGTCCAACTCTCATATCCATATATGACCACAGGAAAAACCGTAGCCTTGACTAGACGGACCTTTGTTGGCAAAGTAATATCTTTGCTTTTTAATATGCTATCTAGGTTGGTCATAAGTTTCCTTCCAAGGAGTAAGTGTCTTTTAATTTCACGGCTGCAGTCACCATCTGCAGTGATTTTGGAGCCCCCCAAAATAAAGTCTGACACTGTTTCCACTGTTTCCCCATCTATTTCCCGTGAACGCAGAGTTCCAAAGAATAGCAAGGAGAGATAAGAAAGCCTTCCTCAGCGATCAATGCAAAGAAATAGAGGAAAACAATAGAATGGGAAAGACTAGAGATCTCTTCAAGAAAATTTAGAGATACCAAGGGAACATTTCATGCAAAGATGGGCACAATAAAGGACAGAAATGGTATGGTGCTGGGGACCAGCTTCAGCAGAGTCCAGGGATACCCTCAAGATGAACGGCGTTGGTGAATGAATGACATGGGGAGGCCAAGCTTCGGTGAGCGAGGCCCATAACTTTATTTTCAAAAGGAGCTTTTATACCCTGACTTGTACATAGAGGGAAATGAAAGATGTAAGGTCATGTAGAGTCAGCCCAAACACTCCAGCAGTTTTGTCCTTATCAAAACCAGAATTTTTTCCATTATGGAAATTATGCCTTTCCATAAATAAGGGTTTTATGTTATTTATTATATTTTGGCCTGGAGGCCTGTTGACATTTTATGACCCTTTTTTGATAAAGGTTGATCAACCAGAAAACTTGTTTTCCCTTGAAGTGTTTTTTCTTTATATTTTTAATCTGTATCAGTCTCAGAAAGTACTAAACAGAGTTACATTCTCACGGAGCAAAGGTGCAGTGGGTCACAACAAAGAAAGAACTTATTAGCTCAAAGGCTTGATGTGGTTAATTCCAAGGCCACTACTTGTTTTTCTTACATTCCAACTACATTAACTAACGCACTCCCAGGTGCACAATGGATAAGGGATATGGGAACTTGGCAGCAAGCATTGGCCCAATAATGAAGCCCTTTACCAGTGCTATTTTAATAATTTTTCACCCCTTAAAGGGCTCTATGCCCATTAGGACTTTTAGAATGCTTAGGCTTCCCGTGCCTTTCATGGTTGGGGAGTTGTGAACAATCATGTGCGTTAGTTGTAAGAGTAAGGAAAAACCTGTCAAGCAAGCTAGAATGCCAACAGAGGGGTTAGAATAGAAATATTCCTTTTGTGCCCTGGAGACTTATCAACTTAGAGCCCTAAGTTGATTTTCTCCAGAGAAAGGTGGTCGGGGATAGCCCCCTGCTAATATCAGAAGAGTGGTTGAAAGGCATAATATAGTAGACAGTAGACAGACAGATTTTGGTTTCAGGGCAGATGTTCTAGCAGGTCCAGGGAATCCCTCGAGTCCTGATCCGCTTTTGCCTGTCAGGTCTTCTCCACATGACCTTTGTCATGGGTGGGATCTCCCGTGGTGGCTCCCGGAAGTATGGACCTAACAGAAGCAGAAGATATTAAGAAGAGGTGGCAAGAATACACAGAAGAACTGACAAAAAAGATCTTCACAACCCAGATAATCACGATGGTGTGATCACTCACCTAGAGCCAGATATCGTGGAATGTGAAGTCAAGTGGGCCTTAGGAAGCATCACTACAAACAAAGCTAGTGGAGGTGATGGAATTCCAGTTGAGCTATTTCAAATCCTAAAAGATGATGCTGTGAAAGTGCTGCACTCAATATGCCAGCAAATTTGGAAAACTCAGCAGTGGCCACAGGACTGGAAATGGTCCGTTTTCATTCCAATCCCAAAGAAAGGCAATGCCAAAGAATGCTCAAACTACCACACAATTGCATTCATCTTCCATGCTAGTAAAGTAATGCTTAAAATTTTCCAGGCTAGTCTTCAGCAATACGTGAACCATGAACTTCCAGATATTCAAGCTGGTTTTATAAAAGGCAGAGGAACCAGAGATCAAATTACCAACATCTGCTGGATCATTGAAAAAGCAAGAGAGTTCCAGAAAAACATCTATTTCTGCTTTATTGACTATGCCAAAGCCTTTGACTGTGTGGATCACAATCAACTGTGGAAAATTCTGAAAGAGATGGGAATACAAGACCACCTGACCTGCCTCTTGAGAAATCTGTATGCAGGTCAGGAAGCAACAGTTAGAACTGGACATGGAACAACAGACTGGTTCCACATAGGAAAAGGAGTACATCAAGGCTGTATATTGTCACCCTGCTTATTTAACTTCTATGCAGAGTACATCATGGGAAACGCTGGGCTGGAAGAAGCACAAGCTGAAATCAAGATTGCTGGGAAAAATATCAATAACCTCAGATATGCAGATGACACAACTCTTATGGCAGAAAGTGAAGAGGAACTAAAAAGCCTCTTGTTGAAAGTGAAAGAGGAGAGTGAAAAAGTTGGCTTAATGTTCAACATTCAGAAAACAGAATATTAGCAATCAGAATTGAGTGGTGGTCAATATTACAACATGACCAAGCAGGATTTACTCTTAGGAAAATATCTTTCCACAGAGTCTAATTGAGCCACATAACTCATCCCACCACCAAACTGAACCACATCAGTAAATTTGGGAAAGGAATGCTTAAATATAGCAGACATTTCTAACAGGAACAGGTGTAGAAATAGTCAGAAGCTACTTCCCCTTCACAGAGGAGTCCCATTCACCATCAAGCATCAGAAAGTGCTTCCCAGGTGGCGCTAGTGGTAAAGAATCCACCTGCCAGCACAGGCATAAGAGATGAGTCTCCACACAGAAGAGATATGAGTTCCATCCCTGGGTCAGGAAGCTCCCCTGGAGGAGGGCACGGCAACCCACTCCAGTAATTCTTGCCTGGAGAATCCCCAAGAACAGAGGAGCCTGGCAAGCTGCAGTCCATGGGGTCACAAAGAGTCAGACACGACTGAGCATCTAAACACGCACAGCAGAAAGTGCTCGTCTTGGAGGTCCTTGGAGGTTCTTTGCTTCTTGAATCACAGAAGGAAAGGTGTAGTAATGGCCTTCTCTGGCAGAAGCTCACAGCAGGGAAGAAGGGCCAGGAATCAATACCCCCCAGCCCGTTGAGATTTCATAGCCCTGGCTCAGAAATGTTGAATTTTAATTGCGTGCTCAGTCACTGAGTGCAGTGGTGTCTGACTCTTTGCGACCACATGCACTATAGCCCTCGAGGCTCCCCTGTCCATGGGATTTTTCAGGCAAGAATACTGGAGCAGGTTGCCATTTCCTCCTCCAGGTATCATCCTGAGCCACGGATATAACCCACGTCTCCTGCTTGGCAAGCTGATTCTTTACCACTGAGCCATCTGGGAAGCCAAATTTTCATTAATTTTAATTAACTTAAAGTAACGATGCCATTGTTTTCCCCTGGCCCAGGCCCAAATTCCATCGCAGGCCCCCCTATACCCCTCACACAAGCGCAAACGGTCTAAGAACACTCACCACAGCTCTGTAAGAGCTAACAGTGGAAAACAACCAAATGGGAACAGGTGGGATGATGGCAGAGCAGTTGTCAATTCATCCATGCGAATATTCTGCTCACTCAGTGAACGGCCCAGGGCTGGGAATGCTAACACATCTCTCAGCTCCACCCAGTAGTCTTACCAAAGTTGACCGTTTGCCCAGCCTGGGATTCTGCCATTCCACCCCTGGGCACTCACCCCAGACAACTGAGCACACATATCATGAAAAGACAGGGGCTCCAAAGTTCACAGCAGCCTGACACACGAGAGCTTCAGACTAGAAACACAAGGAGTGGATGAGCCACGCGACGGAAGAGTTACAGCAGTGAGAAAGCCACGAGAGCCCGCCCATAACATCACAGAGTCACCCCACACGCGAAAGCAGCAGCTGCTGGGGCCAGGAGGCTGCTGCCCGGACGGGGCCTTCTGGAATGATGGGAGATCGATTTCTACATAGTCAGCTGGGTGCCGCTCGTGGGCATGCAGCTCACGTGCACTGAAGACACGCACTTTAAACATTTCATGCACACGTGCTGTCCCTCAGCTTTTCAACACTTAAAAACCAACGGAAAATACTAACAACTAGAAATCTGGCAACGTTGTTGATGAGATGAGCAAACCGCAGGAGGATGTGTCCGCCCCCCCCCCCACCCCGCCCCATTCATACAAAGTTTAAAATCGCCTAGAACAGCACTACAACATTAATAGCCACATGGTTCACTGGTTCACGTGCTCAGTCACGTTCGGCTCTCTGCGACTCCGTGGACTGTAGCCTGCCAGGCTCTTCTGTTCATGGGATTCTCCAGGCCAGAATACTGGAGTGGGTTGCCATTTCCTCCTCCAGGGGATCTTCCCAACCCGAGGAACAAACCCAGGTCTCCTGCATTAGTAGGCAGATTCTTCAGCACTAGTACCACCTGGGAAGCCCTTTTGGTCACATCAGTTCAGTTCAGTCGCTCAGTCGTGTCCGACTCTTTGCGACCCCATGAATCGCAGCACGCCAGGCCTCCCTGTCCATCACCAACTCCCGGAGTTCACTCAGACTCACGTCCATAGTATATAATAAAATGCAAAATCACATAAGGGAAAGACTGGGGCTTCCTTGGCTCAGATGGTAAAGAATCTGCCTACAATTCTGGAGACCCGGGTTGGATCCCTGGGTCAGGAAGAGCCCCTGGAGAAGGGAATGGAATGGGAATGGCAACCTACTTCAGTATTCTTGCCTGGGAAATCCCATGGACAGAGGAGCATGGCAGACTACAGTCCACGGGGTCGCAAGGAGTCATACACAACTGAGCACTAACACACACACACACACACACACACACACACACACAAGAAAAGACTAACTCCAAATTCTAGATAACAGCACCTTCTGGGGCAGGGAGAGGAATGTCCAGGGCTGAGCTGGGGACCATGAACCTCGATTGCAATTGTCAAGTTTTATTTCTTCTGGTCAGTGATGCATACATGTTAAACTATCACCAGTGTTTTTGTGACAAGCCTAGGACCACTCTTTAAAAAAAAAAAAGTATTTACTTTTGGTTGTGCTGGGTCTTCCTCACTGCTCACAGGTTTTCTCTAGTTAGGCAGAGAGCAGGCTCGGTAGTTGTGGCTCAGGGGCTACATTCCTCCTTGACATGTGGAATCTTCCCAGACCAGGGATTGAACCCACACACTCTGCACTGGCAGGCAGATTCTTATCCACTGCACCGCCAGGGACATCCCCTAAGATCACTCTCAATACAGACTGTAATTGAGATCATGTCCCACCCTTGCTCAAAATCCTGCCTTGGCTCCCCAGTGCCCCCAGAGTAAGACCGTCCCTCTTGGCCTGAGTGTCTGGCCCCGTTCCGTCTAGATTTCCACTCTTGCGCTCCTCTCCCGCTTTGTGTTCTTCCCATCCCCGCATCTCTGCCCCAGGCTGTCTCCACCTCGGAGCCCGTGCACTCGCTGTTCCCTCTGCCTTGTGTACCCGTCTTTCGGCCGCCTCTTTCCTGACACTGCTTAACTCAAATCTCAAGTTCCCCCAGCCACGCCAGCTTGTTCCTACAAACAAAAGTTCTTTGTCCCACATTCCCTGTGTCCCCAGTCTGCCTAGAAGCCCCCGGAGGGAAGGATCCCCTGTGTGGCTTATCCTTGCTGTGTCCCCAGGGTCCAGGGCAGTGCTGAGCTGAGTTTCAAGCCTGTGGACACTCCCACAGGCTCTGCCAGTCGTGACCACCAGGAGGCACCCACAGGTCATAAGTAAATGCTTGGCTACCTTTGAATAGGGCAGGTCCAAGGCCACAGAGATAGGTGAGCGGTACAGACCTGCGGATGGGAAGGATCAGGCCCTCTCTGAGCACAGAGCTGCCCCCAAACACCTGTTATCCTGTATGGGGATTCTCATTCAGCCTGAGCAGGACAGATGTAGAAACCGAGGCTTGGGTTCGTCCTAGAAAGGTCTCCGGTTCTGACTGCTCCCAGATTGCCTGGTTGTGCCCTCTCAGCCCCTGATGGGTGGAGGGTGGGCAGAGTCGCTGGGGACTCTGATCTCAGGTAGTGCCTGTGGTACCCACGGAGCGGCCTGTCCTGGCTAGAAGGATCAAGTCAGGGCCACCAAGGGCTCAGGCTGACTCTGCCAAACTCAGGGGAACTTAGCTCATGTAGGTGGCCCAGTACCTGCCTGAACCTCACAGCCCCGCTGTACACAGGGGGAAACTGAGGCCCAAAGACAGGCTGGAGCAGTCCCGAGGGCACCAGGACTGCACATGTCCCCTATACCCAGCTTCCCCCTGGGGGCATGCAGGCAGGGGACCCCTCACCCGCTTCCTTCCAGCCATTCAACAGATGGGGAACTGGGTCTGTGCCTCATTCAAGCTCACCCGGGAGCCCCAGTCCACAGCCAAGCCTTGCTGTGTGACCTCAAGCAGACTCCCGACCCTCTCTGGGCCTGTGTCCATGACCACATGGAGCTTCTACATGCCATTTTGTTAGAAGAAAGCGAGTTCTAGGTTGCTGTCCCCCAAGTTGGAATGACTCGTTGCCCTTTCCGAGGGGCCGAGATCCTTTGAGAAGGGGTAAGACCCTGGTGTTACCAGTTCACTGTGTGTGTGTGCTGTGTGCTCAGTCGTGTCTGACTCTTTGCGACCCCATGGACTGTAGCCCACCAAGCTCCTCTGTCCCTGGCATTTTCCAAGCAAGAATACTGGAGTGGGCTGCCGTTTCCTCATGCAGGGGACCTTCCCTACCCAGGGACTGAACCTGAGTCTCCGCAGTGGCAGGCGGTGCTGTGTTTTCAGCTGAGGTGAAATTCACATAACCTATCACCATTCGCAAAAGCCTTTTGAAGTGGGCAATCCCATGGCATCGGGCACATCCAGAATACTATGCAGAAACAAGTAACATGAAAGGGAAACCCTGGATGAGTAACAGCTGAGCTTTCAGCAGAATCTCTGCAGGCCAGAAGGGAACGGCAGGATATATTCAAAGTGCTGAAAGGGAAAAATCTACAACCAAGATTACTCTACCTGGCAAGGATTTCATTCAAAATTGATGGAGAAATGAAAAGCTTTACAGACAAGCAAAGGTTAAGAGGATTCAGCACCACCAAGCCAGCTTTACAACAAATGCTGAAGGGACTCCTGTAGGCAGAAAACATAAGAGAAGGAAAAGACCTACAGAAATAAACCCAAAGCAATTAAGAAAATGCCAGTAGGAACGCATATATCAATAATTACTTTAAATGTAAACGGGTTAAACGCTTCAACCAAAAGACACAGACTGGCTGACTGGATACAAAAACAAGACCCATATACATGCTGTCTACAGGAGACCTGCTTCAGACCAGAGATCCATACAGACTGAAAGGGAGGGGATGGAAAAAGATACGCCTTGCAAATGGAACTCAAAAGAGCCTGGATAGCAATTCTCGTATCAGACAAAATAGACCTTAAAGAATATCATAAACGGTAAGGAAGGACACTAACACAGCTAACAAGGACCTAGAGGAAACAAAGAATGAGAGGCAAGCAACTTTGTGCAACCACAACCTCCGTCGGATCCCAGACCTTTCTCCACCCCACATGGAAACCTGTCCCTGTGAGCAGCCACTCCCATGCTCCGCCCTCAGGCCCTGGCAGCCACCAGCCTGCTTCCCACCTCTGTGCTTTTGCCTGTTCTCTTCATTTCCCGTAGATGGAATCGCACTCTGTGTGCTCTTTTGTGTCTGGCTGCTTTCACTCAGCATGCTGTTTTCAAGACACGTCCACATGGAAGTGTGTGTCACTGCTTCCCTTTCTATGGCAGAATAATATTCCGTTGAGTGGATTGACTCATCTGTCAACGGATACTTGAGTTGTTTCCCCCTTTCGGCTCAGGGGAATTGTGTTGTTAAAAACACGGGTGTGAAAATGTCTGTTTGCATCCTTGCCTTCAGTTATTTTGGTTATGTACTTAGGACTGAAACTTCTGGATTATAAGGTAGTTCCATGTTTTTTTGAGGCGTTTAACTGGTATTTTTTAATAAGACTAAAAGGTCATGGCCAAACTGGGAATACCATGCTTGGAAATTTCCAGCAAGTTCTTTCCAGTAATCACTGCCCAGCCTCCCTACCAGCGAATCACATGCATTTCACGTGTTGTCCAAATTGTTTTTGCCTTGTGTGCTTAGTCATGTCTGACTCTGCGACCCCATGGACTACAGCCTGCCAGGCTCCTGTGTCCATGGAATTCTCCAGGCAAGAATACTGGAGTGGGTTGCTGTTTCCTCCTCCAGGGGATCTCCCTGACCCAGGGATTGAAACTGGGTCTCCTGCATTGCAGGCAGATTCTTTACCATCTTGAGTTTTTAGTGACTGTATATATTTACCTTTGGATTGAGAGATATACAGAAATTCGTGCCAAATACTCAGATCTGAGGTGTGCAGCCTGATGCATTTTTAACTCTGTGGCTGTTCAAATTGACACATAACAGCCCTCCATCCCCTGGGCAGTATCTCCCAGAAGGAACTATCCTGTTGGCCAACACCATTGGTTCATTTTGCCTATTCTTGAACTTCAGATGCACAGACTCACACCATGTGTCCTGTTTGGGATCTGTCCACTTTTGCTCATCATCATAACTTCAAGACTCACCCACATCCCGCTATCTTTTTGCTTTGCTGTAAACTATCCCACAGCACAACTGTGGGATACAAACAACTCAGCGGTTTGTTGGCTCAGTCCTGTCACTGGGCGTTTGGTTTGTGTTCAGAGCTGCTCCGAGCACGTGTGCCCAGGTCTTGTGGCTGCTGCATGTCTTCATCTCTTGCGGGTAAATACCGAAGGGCGTGACGTCTCGGTTATAGAGGAGGGGGAGACCTACGCTCCGTGGACACTGCCACACCATCTTGCAAAGTGGCTGGACCATTTTACCTCCCACAGCAGTGAGTGAGAGTTCCATCTGCTCCACGTCTTCACCACTTAGGGGCCAGTCTTCTCCATTTCATGCCTGCAGGTGGGGCTGTGGTCCATGCATGTCCCAACTCCACTGCACTGGGACTCTGTGCCCTCCAGAATTTTTTTTTTTTTAATATACTTACTTATTTGGCTGCTCCGGGTCTTGGTGAGACACATGGGATCTTTGATCTTCACTGTAGCATGCACGATCTTTACTTGTGGCATGTGGGATCGAGTTCCCTGACCAGGGATCAAACCCAGGCTCCCTGCATTGGGAGCCCAGAGTCTCAGCCATCGGACCACCAGGGAAGTCCCTGCCCACTGGATTCTATGCCAAGCTCCCCTCTGGGAACTACAGGAGTGCAGACCACACCCACATCTTTGAAGGCTGGGGGGCCTCTGTCCTTGGCTTCCAGGCCACCATCTCCTTCTGTGTTTTGTCTACCCCTGTTTCTTCTCCATTCCCTCAGGGGATCCTCTATCTCAGCTTGATCTGGAAACAAAGTCTCCAGGTCCTCCCTCCTCGCAGGAAATGGCCACAGAGTCAAGGGATCCCCAGAAGGACTCAGCATTCTACTTTGCCTCCTCGGCCTGAGTGAGCAATTGCCCAGCCAATTCAAGGCACAAACGGGAACTCAAGGAGCGTGTATCACTGACTCTCCTGCCCTTTTCACCTCACTAGTCTCAGCTCTCCCGCTCCTCCCCTCGCCTCCCATCCCCATCTAGCCTAAGCCCCTGCATCTCTACCATCTCCACCGGATGAGCCCAGCTCCTGACACAACCTCCCATACCTGGCACTTGCCTCTTGTCCAACCCACACCAAAGTGATGCTTCTAAGACCACCTGTGGCCCCCTTAGGTGTTCAGATAGCTTCTCAGCATCGGTCCCTTGCCTAAGCCCTCAGGTGCATACCTGCTGGATCTGGCTCCTCTGACCTCTCCAGCCCCTCCTCCCACACTCATTCATTCATTCATTCATTTGGGCATTTATTGAGCACCTGCTGTGTACCAGATCTCATTCTCAATGCAGAGAGGCAACTGTACCAGACCAAAGAACCTCTACTCTGGAAAGCATGAAGTAGGGGGTGGGGACAACAGTTATCTCCATGCTCACAGCATGTGGGGGGCTGTGTGAGGGCAGGGATGCCTCAGCCTGACAGGGGGTGGGGAGACATCCCCGGGGAACTCAGTGGAGAGGCCAAGGCTGGGCGTGGCAGGGAGAACAAAGACCAGGAGCCCCCAGAGAATGGGATGGGGAGCCCCAGAGAGGTTGAGGTTTTCACAGCTTCCCCTGGTGGCTGATGGGAGAGCGGTGAACCCAGGCAGGAGGGAGGTGGGGAGGCCAGGAGTGCTGGGTGATGGAGAGAAGAGGTCGGATTTGGAGTGTGGCCCGAGAGCCAAGAAGGCCTGGGGACACAGGACTGTGGGATGGGGAGGGTGTGGGGGTGATGACGCCGTGGAGAGACTTCCCATAGTCTCTGGGCAGCAAACACATCTGAGCGGGGGATTCACTTCCTCAAAATTGCCACATATGCACGTGTGCATTTGCACACACACACACACACGGGTGCATCACACACACGGGTGCATCACACACACGGGTGCATCACACCCAGAGACACATGAAAAGCACAGATATACACATGACAGACACAGAGAGACACACCTGCAATACAGATACACAGAAGGACACACACACAGCTCACACCTACAGGACACAGGCACGCATTCACCCTCTCCAACCCAGCCTTTAAGCGACAATCCTTTCTGCCCCTCTATCTCCCGGCCAGGGCCTCCAGCTCCCCCTGGCAGGGCCAGGCCAGGTGCTGGAGTCACTGAGGCAGAGCCAAAGGGCCCCACTGCCGCTCAGCCCCAGCCCCATCCTGACCACACGCTGTGCGTCCTGCTCTGTCCCCCACAGTGGGAGCTCCTCAGGGCACAGGGCAGGTGTGGGAGGGGCGGTCAATGCCTACTGAACAAATGGTCTTGGTTCCCAAGCCTCTCTCCCATGCCGTTGCCCCATACTCAAAGCAAGATTCCCCACTCCCCAACTCCTCACCAGTTCAGCCTCATCCCTTGACTAGCCAGACACACACACCCCATCTCAGAGAGGTCAGGGATGAGCCAGAAGAAGGAAAGGGCTGGGAGGCCCAGTGGCAAAGCAGGATCTACTAGGGAGATCCGAGAGGGCTGCCTGGAGGAGGGGGTGTTCGAGCTGGGTTTTGTAGGATGAGCTGGAGCTTGGCAGGCAGATGGTTTGGGGGTCTTCTAATCAGAGAGACAAACCTGGTAACTTCCTCTAGTGCAGTCTGAGCCCAGAGCAGCTCCAAGAGGACGGATCATTGGGCTCTTTCCTTCTTTCTTAAAATCGTGATAAGACACATAAAATTCACCAGCTTAGCCAATTTGTAAAAATTTCCCAGGTGGCACTAGTGGTAAAGAATCCACCTGCCAATGCAGGAGACGCAAGAGATGACGGTGCGATTCCTGGGTTGGGAAGATTCCCCTGAAGGGGGGCATGGCAACCCACTCTGGTATTCTTGACTGGAAAATCCCACGGACAGAGGAGGTACGTTCCATGAGGCCGCAGAGAGTCAGACACGACTGAGCGACTAGCGCGTGCACACGTGCACTTATTTATTTGCTCAGCTTGCCAGGTTTTCGTTGCGGCATGTGGCATCTCCGATTTTTCACTGTGGCATGCAGAATCGTTTGGTTTAGGAGCGTGGGAACTCTTAGTTGCGGCGCATGAGATCTAGTTCCCTGACCAGGGCCCAAGCCCGGGCCTCTGCATGGGGAGCACAGTCACTGGACCCCCAGGGCCGTTCTACCATCTTAGCCGTTTTAAAGAGCACAGGTCATGACATTAAGTACATTCACACTGTTGTGCAACCACCACCACTGTCCATCTCCAGAATTTTTCATCTTGCAAAACTGAAACTCTGTCCCCATTAAATGCTAACCCCCCTCATTTCCCTCCTTCCCTGGCAACTCCCATTCGACTTCCTGTCTCTACGAACGTGACTACCTTCGGGCTCTCGCATAAGTGGGATCACACAGTATCTGTCCTTCCACGACCGGCTTCTTCCACCCAGTGTAACATCCTCCTGGTTCATTCCACCTGCAGCAGGTGTCAGAATTTCCTTCCTTTTAAAGGCTGAATAATAGCTCATCAAACATATATGCCACATTGGGTTTATCAATTCATCTGTTGCAATTCTATTTTCAATTTTTTGAGGAACTGCCAAAATATACTGTTTGCTTTTTTTTTTTTTCTTTTTGGCTGCACCGTGAGGCATGCGGAACTTCCTCTGACCAGAGATCGAACCCCTGGCCCCTGCAGTGGAAGTGCAGTTTTAACCACTAGACCCCCGGGGAAAGTGTTAATTGCTCAGTGGTGTGCAGCTCTTTGCGACCCCATGGACTATAGCCCACCAGATTCCTCTGTCCGTGGGATTCTCCAGGCAAGAATACTGGAGTGGGTTGCCATTCCCTTCTCTAGGGGATCTTCCTGACCCAGGGATTGAACCCAGGTCTCCTGCATCTCAGGCAGATTCTTTACCGTCTGAAGCCCAGAGTGTTTCTCGCGTGTCCCATCTAGGATCCAAACAGTCCTTCCTGTCCCAACTTCCACCTGCCAAGCAGGGCTCCCCCTTGCCTGAACCCCTAATTGTCTCATCCATCCCTCACACTGGGCTTCCCAGGTGGCTCAGTGGTAAAGAATCCACTTGCCAATGCAGGAGACACGGGTTTGATCTCAGGATCAGGAAGATCCCCTGGAGAAGGGGATCCAAAATTCTTGCCTGGGAAATGCTATGGACCGAGGAGGCTGGCGGGCTCCATGGGGTTGCAAAGAGTCGGACGTGAACTAGCGACTAAACAACAACAGTAATCCCTCAGATTTGCTCTGAGAGGCAGTAGCTCTCATAAAGCCCGTTTCATGGCAGAAAACTGAGGTTGGAGAGCAGGAGTGATGTGCCTAGCGATCACCCAGCAGGGGCTGCCCTGGCCCTCCTCCCGCGAAGCTCAGACTGCTCCCAGCTGCTCCCCCGAGCAGTTCCCGAAGAGCCCCTCCCCCACCCCGCCTGCAATCAGATGCTGAGCGCATTTCCCATCCCACTGCTGGCTCTGCTCCCTTCCAAGAGAAACAGGTTACACCTGGCACGGCTTCCCAGAAGGCCCAGGGCAGCAGGAGTCCAGCCACGTGAGTGGGTGTGTGGGGGCGTGTGGTCACATTGCAGCCCCCGCCTCACCGCCGCCTGGGGGAGGGAGGGGTCCTAGATCCGAAAGCGAGGGCTGGGGAGGTATACCAAGCACACCGTGCTGGAGCCAGCCGGACCTGAGTGCAGCCGGGACTCGGCTGCTTGCCTTCTGTCTGGGTGACCAAGGGAATCTGAGCCTCAACTCATCATCTGGGAAGTGGGCTCACAATGGCCCTTAGGAGGGTTCTGTGGGGGGACTGGGAGCTGGTGGGGGGCGGGGCGTGTGTGGCGCAAGGTCCAGCAGGCAGGCAGAGCTAAAGCTTGCAGGCATTTCATTACAGCAGGGTGGGGCCACCTCGCCCCAGCTCTAGAAGCAGGTCTTCCTATGGAGCACTGACTGCCTAAGGGCACATCCCGCCCTCAGCCAAGAAAATCAGATCATAGCACAAGGCTTCACCATTTGAAATTTTAAACACCTCCCCCAGCCCTAGGACACTGCCACACAGCTAAAAAATCTTTTTTTTTTTTTTTTTTTGTAAATAAGCTGAAATTCACATGACATGAAACAAACCATCTTAAAGTGAACAAACAATTCAGGGGCACTCTGCATTTACAAAATTGTGCAAGCACCAGCAGTATCTAATTGTAGATCGTTTTCATCACCCCAAAAGGGAACCCTGTTCTCATAAGCAGTCCCTTCTCGTAACCCCTCCCTCAGCCCCTGGAGCCACTAGGCAGCTTCCTGTCTTGATGAATCTGCCTCTTCTGGACATTTCATATAAATGGAATTACACACTGTGTAACCTTCTGAGTCTGGCTTCTTTTGCTCTGGGTGATGAACTTGAGGTTGATCCACACTGTATCGTGTATCAGGCTCCATTCATTTTTATGGCTGAGTAATATTTCCTCATATGATGGACCACATTTTGTTTACCTTTCACCCATCAACAGGTATTTGGTTTGTTTCCACTTTCTGGCTACTGTGAAAATGCTGTTGTGAATATTCATGTACATGTATTTGTTTGAGTGGGGCTTCCCAGGTGGCGCAGTGGTACAGAATCCACCTGCTAATGCAGGAGATGCAAGAGATTGGGGTTCGATCCCTGGGTCAGGAAGATCCCCTGAAGGAGGAAATGGCAACCCACTCTAGTATTCCTGCCTGGAGAATTCCGTGGACAGAGGAGCCTGGCGGGCTGCAGTCCTTGGGGTCGCAAACAGTTGGATATGATTGAGTGCACACACACGTTTGTTTGAGTCCTCCAACCAGGGGCCCCAAATAGCTGAGGCCCCACAGAGGTAGCACTGATTTATGAACGAAGTTCCATATTTCACTCACGTCTCTTAAAAATGAAAGAGGAGATGAAAGCCAGCGGTTCCCTCACCTCTCACCCCATTGACCCTCCTTGTGTTCTGCACAAAAGCTCTAAACTTGAGCCAGTATGGGAGATATGGGCCCAGCAGGCAGGGGCTGGGTCCTCCTGGAGAAACAGTCCTAGGACCCTGCTGTTCTGTGGCATCTTGGTCCCTGCCTCCGAGGGCAGGGAGGTGTGGACCACATCCCTGAAGCCAGAGGCCAAAACAGCGGCAGGGCCAGCTACCCTGTCTCAGGCCTCAGCTGGAACCTGGAGATGCATCATTGACCCCGGTCCCTCCCTGCTTCTCCCATCAGAGCCCCCAGACTCAGGCCCCAGGGCTCAGAGGACCACAGTGGAGCCGGCGAGAGTCAGAGGTGAAAGACTGTTTTGAGAATCAGAGTGAAATGAGTAATGTTTAATCACAGTGTATCAGTCTGATAAAGCGGTAGACACAGTGACTGAGCAGGACACAGCAAGGCAAGAAAATGTGTCACACTTTTACAAAATTGAGGATGTTGAGTTATGACTAGAGGCAACTTTAATTTTACACCTGCTGCCAAAATGAACTTTGTTTCCTAGAAAATATTATTCCTTTTATTGCCTATAATTTAAAATGTGCATACATATATATATATATATATATATAGTTTATTATGTGAATGAACTAATGCTATTATTTTGGTTGCAACAAAATCTATTTGGAAATTAAAAAAAAAAAAATCCCCCAGATCCCAGGGTCTCGACCGAGACGGAATAAGTCCTCTCCCAGGAGCTCAGGTCTTGGTCGGCAGATCTAGGAGGAAGAATCAGGTTTCAGAGCCATGGAATCACCCCCTCTTGGAATCTCAGCTTCCTTCTCTGTGAAATAGGGAGAGTGTCACTTGACTCCAAGCCTTCACACACACTGTTCCCTCAGCCTGGTCATCCCTTCCATGCCTTCTGCCTGATGAACTCCTACATATCCACTAAACCCTAGCTATGACACCAGTCCTCCAGGCAGTCACCCTAGACAGACACCTGGATTCTTCCAGCCTCCTTCTAGCTGAGCTCTGAGCCTGTAGGGCTGTGTGTGCAGGAGGCATCTCCCCCAGACTGGAGGCTCCTTGATGCCCAGGCTGGGAAGGCCAGGGTGGGGAATGTTAAGTGAAAATGAAGCCACCACTATCCCCATTTGATGGATGAGGGTGACTCTGAGTGGGACTCAGCTCCTGAGGGTCACACAGTCACTGTAGCCGCAGAGCTGCAGTTTCACTTGGGGCAGTCGGGCTCCACTCCATCTCAAAACTTGAGAGTGGACCTAACTACCCACCACGCTCAGAGGGCTGCTCGCCCTGACCCCCTCCTGGGTCCCTGCAGCCCCTTCCCTGGGACCTAGAACAGTCTGTCCCCTTGTTGGGGGGGGGGTGTCCTCCTGGTGGCCCCAGGGTCACAGATAAGGCCACTGGGCCCAGCTATCAGCAGGAAACATCTTGGCAGGACAGGAAGCCACGGCATTGGCCTGCCGCACCCTCAGCCGCCTCAGCCTATCCACGGCCTGATATTTTGGGAGCCGCTATATAAACCCTGACTGGGCTGCCAGTTGTTCCCGGGGGAAGCGCGAAGCTTCACGTTCTTCGGCAGCCCTGTGGCCCCTGGGCAAGATGCTCAGAGCGGGGTGAACCAGAGCGCCAGGCTCACTGGAGCGGCCGGGGCCCGTGTGCGACTCCCCCGCCCCATTCAATCTCAGTGCACCACTGGCTGGCTGAGCGACCCAGGGCAAACAGCTTCACCTCTCCGGGCCTTGGTGTTTCCGTCCCCATAACCCTCCCCAGTCCTGTCCCAGGAAACAGTGCGTGCTCCGTTGCTTTAGTCGTGTCCAGTTCTTTGCTACCCTACGGACTCCAGCCCACCAGGCCCCTCTGTCCATGGGATTCTCCAGGCAAGAGTACTGGAGTGGGTTGCCATGCCCTCCTCCAGGGGCTCTTCCCGACCCGGGGATCGAATGTGCATCTCCTGTGTCACAGGCAGATTCTTCACCGGCTGAGCCACCAGGGAAGCCCCTCAGGAAACACTCACCGGACTCCAACCACACTCACGGGTTCTAGAGCGCTTCCTGAAGTTTGTCGGCCTGACATGGCATCTGCTGACACCTGAGGGCCAACCCTCCCCTGCTCCCTCCACACCCCCGGAAGTGCCTGGGAATCTGCATTTTATTTTTTGAGTTGCTAGTTAAGTTTTATTGGGGACAAAATGAGGACTGCAGCCCAGGAGACAGCACCTCTGCTTCCAAAGAGGCTGGAAGTGGGGAGGTCAATATATGTGATTTTGGTGAGGGGGGAGCTCAGGAATCTGCACTTTAAACTAGCCTCATACAAGCTCAAGCTTCTCAAGTTCGACACACCGTTGGTTCAAAGTCTCCAGGACTCCTCACCTCCCCCGGACAACCACCCAACCAGACCCCAAACAACCGCTGGGTCAGAGAAGCAACATTCCAAGGACGTGGTCGCAGTTATTCCCATCTTACAGAGAAGAGAACTGAGGTCCAGAGTGGAGAAGGGACTTGCCTGAGGCTGCACGGCAGGCCAGAAGCAGGGTGGCATCAGAACCCAGGCCCAAGGTCCCCTCCTGCACCCCACGCCCCTCTCAGGAGGCTCAGAGGGGCTAAGGATCGCTCCAGAGGCCACACAGCCCGCCGATGTCAGGGATAGAATTCAAACCCGGGTCTGTGTGCCCGCCCCCATCCCCACCCCTGATCGACACACAAGGGAACCAGCCCAGACGCAGCAGCTACTGCTTGGAGCCTGACTAAAATGTACATGTCACTCACGACCAGTAAAAGTGAAACGCAGAAGTGAAATAAAAATACTCAAGAGCTCACTGGTGCTCAGAGTCGGCTCCTGCTCTGAGACCCCGGGGCCCTTTCCTGGTGAGAGTGGAGGGGGCAGGCCGGCAAGCCAGGCGGGGGAGGCCAAGCATGGCTATGTAAAGCGGCCGGCCCAGCACCTGCGGCGGCCTGACTGTGCGGGTGGTGGAGCGTGCCCAGTGGCCCCCCGCCCCGGGCAGCTGCAGCCAGCGAGAGGGAACCGCCATGCCAGATATAACCTGACCTGAACTCCACCCAAAACCAGAGCCCCAAGGCCAGCCCGTGCCTGGAAAGCCAGTTTGGGCCCCGTGAGTTCGGGTAGGTTCTGGGCTTCTGTCTCCCTCCCAAGAAAGGTCCCAGAATGGCCACACGTCTCCTGCAGACCTCCTCCACGCCCTTCTCTCTGCCAGACCTGGTGTGATGTAAGAGGCTAGACTACCCCTGTCTTGGCGAGCCTGCAGTAATGAGCTCCTGCTCAGCTTGCTGTCCTGGGGAATCAGGCTTCCATCCCTCTCCTAACGGGATGATCACTACCATTAAAGGAGCCCAAAAATCCACACGTTGCTCAGAGGGGACCCTCTGCCCCTGCTCTGCCTTGCTCTGCCATTGAGCCACCTAAAGCCGGTGACAAGGACCTGGGCCTGTCCTTCTCTAAGTTAAATGCATTAAAGCCTCCAATGCCTTCTCCCAGGGCACACACAAGCACACATACCATGGTGGTCTTCACTGAACCCTCTGTCTCTGTGCCCCATTTCAAAGCGGCAGGGGCCACCGTCTGCCTGCTCTGATCAACCCAAAATGAGGAGAGAAATCACCTCCCTTGTTCTGGAGTCTATAACTCTATTAATGCAACCCATGGACCCAGCAGCTTATCTGGCAGCTACATCACAGACAGCAGGGCTATTATGTAATCATTAACCATCAATTCAAAAATTTTGAGCCCACCAGGGTTTGGCAGGAAGGATTAGGGCTGGGAATGTTCTGTTTCTTAATCTGGGTGCTAGTTACACTGGTGTGTTCACTTGAGGAAAAGTTATTGAGCTGTAGATGTCTATATGCTATACTTGAACGAAACATTTAAAAAGAAGAAAAGAGTTTGGCATCAGGCTGAGACTGACAGGTAAGTAGACAACAACTAGATGAGGTTTGGAGACATGGGTGGATGCAGGAAGAGCGAGTGCTGGGGTCCTAGGGGATTCTGATGTGTTTGAGGATCTGGCAGAGACCCAGGTCTGGGGTGGGGGCAGGGACTGGCCACGTAGAACCTCCAAAGCCACCAGCAAGAGCATGGACATGACTCTGAAACCAATGCAATGCCAACAAGAGGTTAAAGTGGAGGCTGACGATATGGAGTGGACACATACAAAGGCCGCTAAAGCCGCAAGCAGAAGTGGTCCCCAGTCCATGTGCCAGAGGGGGATACTGAGACCCAGTGAGGCCAGGCTACTTGGCTCCATGTTGCTGGTGGAGATGCAATGTGAGCCTCCTTGACCCTTCCAGGGGCTCTTTCTTTCTAGTCTGATGCCCTTGTGGAGGGTAGGCAGGCTCACTGCACCCAAGAGGTGAGGCTCCCTGAATTCGAGTCCTGGTCTAAGCTCGCTGGCCTCGGGGTCTCCTCTGTAAAATGGGGCTGGCGAGGAGGTGTCCTTTCCAGCCTCAGGTGCAGGGGGCGCTCGGTAGGCAGCGAGTCCAGCAGGGTCTTCCTGGCCAGCCCAGGGGTCATTTCACAAGCCGGGGACCGCGGAGGTGGCTTTTCTGAGAAGCCTGAAGCTGAGGAGGAATTCCTCTGCTCATGGGGAACCGTGTGGTAGGAGCTGCACCGCCCCCCACCTCAGCCTGCACCAAGAGAAGGCAGGAGGCAGAAGTTTTAAAAAGAAGAAATGTCCCAATGATGCAAATTCAGACCCGTGGGGGTGAAACCAAAGCAGGAAAGAGAGCGACGAAAGAGATGCCTTGTCAGGTACCTTGTCAGGGGGTCACCATCAAGACCCCGCCAGCCCGTTTACCCCGAGCAGGCCCTCGTTGCAGCTCTCAGACCCCACTACCACCCCACCATACTCTGTAGAATCACCTTGCTCATTTGTTTCTCTCTCATCTGTCCCCTGGCTATAGGCCATCAGTCATCTGGAGAGTAAGACCATTCTGGCTTGCTCCCCATCAAATTTCTGGCTCCCAGCCCCAGACCCTGGCACCAGGAGGAACTTAGTAAATATTTGTTGCCTGAATAAACGGTGGCAGGCCGTCTCCCCAGCTTATCTCAACAGGGGCTTTATCAGCCTTGGCTTGGCAACAGGCCAGCACCTCAAACCCTAGCCTGGCTTTGGTCTGGCCATCACACCTCTATGAACCCCATGTTCTCAGCTGAACTGTGGGCCTGGGGCTAACACATCGTTTGGGGGTCCCAGGAGATGACCCACAGCACAGAGAAAGCCAGGGACATAGGAAGTGCTCTGTAAATGGGCCCTGTCACCTTCCCCCACCCCAACCCTTGGCCTTGATCCCATGCTGACCCCAGGATAGAGCTGCAATCTGCACCCCACCCCAGGGAAAGAGAGGACAAAGGTGGTGCCCGGAGTTGGTGGGGGTTGGCAGGCTCCCCCACTTTGAGCTCTTTCTAAGAAGACAGTAGTGATAACATTCCCCCAAAACAGGAACCAGCGGGTCACACCGGGTATTGCAGAAGCTTCCAGCGAGGGCTTCCCTGGTGGCTCAGTGGTAAAGAAGCCGCCTGCCAATGAAGGAGACTGTGGGTTCGATCCCTGGGTTGGGAAGACACCTCAGAGAAGGAAACAGCAACCCACTCCAGTATTCTTGCCTGGGAAATCCCATGGACAGAGGAGCCTGGCGGGCTACAGTCCATGGGGTCGCAAAAGAGCTGGACATGACTTAGCAACTAAACTAACGAGGTCACCCCTTGTGCACAGCCCGAGGACCCCATGGCCGGCTTCAGGGCCCACTGGGCACAGCCTGGAAAGATTTTTATGTAAAAGTGGCCGATGCAAATCCAGGGGCCCTGGAACCACGAAAAGCCCCACTTCCCCCTTTACCATTCTAGCCTGAGTAGCTGCCACCTGGGCATGGCGGGTGGGGTGTCATTAGACACCCCAAATCTATCCTGGTCACTGAGTCAAAAAAGGGGGAAGGGACAGTACCTGTGGCCACCCCCCGCCACCAGCCCCCTGCTTTAGGGATGGTCTTAGAGGCTAGCTCTGATTTTTTTAAATTGAGACAAAATTTACATAACATAAAATGCACCATTTTAACCATTTTAAAGTATACAATCCAGTGGTTTTTTAGCATACTCACAGTGTTATGCAATCATCACCCCTATCTAATTACAGAACATTATCACCCCACAGAGAACTCCTGCCCCCCTTACCAATCACTCCTTATGGCCCCACCCCCAACCCCTGTCAACCACACATCTGCCTTCCGTCTCCACGGATTTGCCTGTTTGGATATTTCTTATAAATGGAATTGCACAGTATGTGGCATCTGGGGCTTGGCTTCTTCCACTCAGCATATTTTTGAGGTTCATCCACATTGTAATATGTATCAGAGCTTCATTCCTTTTTATGGCTGAATAATGGGTTTTCCCCATGGCTCGGCAGTAAACAATCCGCCTGTGATGCAGGAGCTGCAGGAGACGTGGGTTTGATCCCTGGGTCGGGAAGAGTCCCTGGAGGAGGGCATGGCCACCCACTCCAGTGGTCTTGCCTGGAGAATCCCACGGGCAGAGGAGCCTGGTGGGCTGCAGTCCACGGGGTCACAGAGAGACACCACTCAAGTCAGTGAGCATAAACGCATGTGGTGAATAATATTCTGTTGTATGGAGGGACCGCATTCTGTTTATCCCTTCACCTATCAATGGGCATTTAGTTGTTTCTGCTTTTCGGAGACTGTGACTGTTGCTGCTGTGGATGTGTGTGTGTGCAAGTGTTTGTGGGGACATGTGTTTTCACTTCTCCTGGGTCTGTACCGAGAAGTGGAATTGCTGGGTCATATGGCAACTCGATGTTTAACTCTGCAGAACAACCAGATTTTTCTCCAAGCTACTAAGCCAGTTTACATTCTGATCCGCAGTGTGGGGACTTCCCTGGCAGTCCAGTGGTTACGACTCGGCACTCCCAATGCAGGGGGCACAGGTACAATCCCTGGTCAGGGAATTAAGATCCCTGCACTGGGAAGTCCAAAGATTAAATAAAAAAAAAAAAAATTTTACTCTCTGTATGTTCCAATTTCTCTACATCCTCGCCAACCCTTGATCGTTTTCATCTTTTTGAAGATAGTCATCCCAGTGTGTGAGAAGTCTCTGTTTTATAGATGGGGAAGCTGAGGCTCAGAGAGAGGGACCCGCTTGCCCTACATGAAAACTCAGCTCCTCAGACTTGAAGGCAAAGAGGAACGTGGGTGTATTACAAGGAGAACAAGATGGAAATGCTCCAGGGAATTCTTCTCAAGTGGGAATTGGACATCTGCTCATCCCATCCAGCTTCCCTGTGCTTGCCAGAGCACTCCGTAAGATCTCCTTAGGAACCCTAGGATGGCAAGGAGATCAAAGCAGTCAATCCTAAAGGAAATTGATCCTGAATACTCATTGGAGGGACTGATGCTGAAGCTGACGCTCCAATACTTTGGCCACCTGATGCAAACAGCTGACTCATTGGAAAAGACCCTGATGCTGGGAAAGACTGAAGGCAAAAGGAGAGGAGGGTGACAGACAATGAGATGGCTGGATGTCATCACTGATGCAATGGACATGAACTTGGGAAAACTCCGGGAGATGGTGAAGGACAGGGAAGCCTCGTGTGCTGCTGTCTATGGGGTCTCAATGAGTCAGACATGACCTGATGACTGAACAACAGAAGCCCAA
The DNA here is from genome assembly GCF_029378745.1 of Bos indicus. Classification (NCBI taxonomy): domain Eukaryota; kingdom Metazoa; phylum Chordata; class Mammalia; order Artiodactyla; family Bovidae; genus Bos; species Bos indicus. The sequence goes on along the minus strand of NC_091766.1, from coordinate 6,761,143 downwards.
ACAGAACTTCCTTACATGCCCCCATGACAGGGCACTTACTACCTACAGAGCAGCCTGGTGGGACCCTCACCCCTGACAGCTCCCAGAATTAGCAGATTCTTTCCCAGATGGAGCCTCAATTTTTCCCTGGCTTCCTCGAAGCATGCCTTTGACCTTAGGGACCTCCTGCTCAGGGACAGCCTCACAGAAGTCCACAGACACCACCCAGCCCTTCATTTAAACCTTCTCCAGCTTCCCAGCTGGGTTTCCAATATATGTGTGTGTTTGTCACTCGGATTTGTCTGACTCTTTGCGACCCCCGTGGGCTGTGGCCTGCCGCCTGCCAGGCTTCTCTGTACATGGAATTCTCCAAGCAAGAATACTGGAGTGGGTTGCCATTCCCCTCTCCAGGGGATCTTCCTGACCCAGGGATCGAACCTTGGTCTCCTACATTACAGGCAGATTCTTCACCATCAGAGCCACCAGGGAAGCCCTTCCAATACGTGGAATCCGTATTTTAATTTTATTTATTTATTTGAGAGGAGAAAAGAAAATTCCTTTATTTAATTTTTTAAAAACTTTATTTTTGTCTGGGCTGGGTCTTTGTTGCTGCAACAGGGCTTTCTCTAGTTGCAGTGAGCAGGACTGAGGTGCGTGAGATTCTCATTGTGGTGGCTTCTCTTATTACAGGGGACGAGCTCTAGGTATGCAGGCTCAGTAGCTGTGACTCACAGGCTTAGTTGTCCCGTGGCATGTGGGATCTTCCCAGACCAGGAATCGAACCCATGTCCCCTGTATTGGCAGGCGGGTTCCCAACCACTGGACCACCAGGGAAGCCCTAGTGTCCATATTTTTAAAACAGCGCAGTGACTAAATTCAGTGTGGGATCCCGGAACCAAAGCTGGATGCCAGTGGAAAAGCTGGTGATGTTCAAATAAAACGTGGCATTTCATTAATAGTAACGTAAACATGAACGTCCCTTCAATTTGGCGAAGATACTGTGAAAATGTCAAATGTCGAAAGAGGAGGGTGAGGGGAGGGCTGCAGCGCTCCCTGCACTTCCTGTGTGACTTGCCGGGAAGCCTGAAATTATTCCAAAATAAAAAGTTTATTTAAAGAGTTAGCCGGACCCGAACACACATCAACCCTCAGATCCCATGGACAAGGGTGGGGAACAGAGAAAGAGATAATCTCAGAACTCGGGGCCTGAGCAAAGCGTGGGGACTCCGGCAACCCCTTCGCCTGGTGGTTCCCGGTGGCTCTGTGCCTGTCCTGGGTCACACCTGGGCCGACTTCCCCAGGAGCAAACTCTTCAAGCCTCCTTTCCAATGTCAGGTCAGAGAGGTCCCCCACAGACCTCCCCAAACCCAAACCAGCCCCACCTCACACCTCCGCTTGACTTTATCCATCTGTTCACAGTGATTTATTTTATTTTATTTTTTACTTTTTATTTTGTGTTGGGGTATAGCCAATGAACAAACAATGGCGTGAGAGTTTTGAGTGAACAGGGAAGGGACTCGGTCATACATACACATATATCCATTCTCCCCCAGACTTGTTCACAGCTATTTACTATGCAGTTGCTGCATGCCCGGCTAGGGTACCACAGCGAGCAAGAAAGCCATGATTCCTGGCCATGAAGAAAAAAAAAATGTATAACAAGAAACACGACATCAACATTGTTGTTCAGCCACCAAGTCATGTCCAACTCTTTGCAACCCCATGGACTGCAGCACACCAGGCTTCCTTCTCCTTCACTATCTCCCAGAGTTTGCTCAAATTCATGTGCATTGAGTCGGTGATGCCATCCAACCATCTCATCCTCTGTCACCCTCTTCTCCTCCTGCCTTCAATCTTTCCCAGCATCAGGGTCTTTTCCAATGAGTCGACTGTTCACATCAGGTGGCCAAAGACTGGAGCTTCAGCTTCAGCATTAGTCCTTGCAGTGAATATTCAGGGTCTATTTCCTTTAGGAACATAACATCAGGAAAAATCTCTGTAATACAGAAAAACGAATCAGGGCAAGGAGGTGGGCAGGACTAGGGAGGTTATTTCTGCTGAGAAGGTCAAGGAAGGCCTTGTTTGAGCTCAGACCTGCAGGAAGTGAGGGAGTGAACCAGAGGGAGTTATCCATGGGAACAGCATTCTTGGCAGAAGGAACAGCTAATGTAAAGCCCAGAGGCAGACTGAACCCAGTGTGATCACAGCACAGGAGAGAGGCTAGTGAGTTAGGAATGAGAGAAGATGGGGTCAAAGGACATTAGGGATCAGATCACAGGGTCTGGATTTTTTCCCAAACGTGCCTGTGGATATACCTGGGACAGGGCCTGCGTGCTCTGGTTGTTCTGAAAATATTTGCTCAAAATGGGTGGATGTACTGCAGACCCAGCCCTGCCTTTGGAGCTTGGGAGCTTTCAGGCCTATCCTTGGAGACCCCAGGGTGCAGGGAATTTGAGCCTGTTTTCCTGAGAAAGCTGAAACAGTGCGAAACTGTGTGGAATAGCTTGGATGCATTCTGGAGCCAAGGCTCTGTTTCCAGCAGGGTTCAGCTGAGTTGGCCTCTCCAGGTCCCAAGTCCTTGGCTGGCAACTGCCAGCCTCAAACCTGAACCCAGGAAGACTGAAGCGCCCCTTTGCAGAGACATGACCATGTGACAGAAAAGAAGCCACCATTCTAGACATAGTCTCCTAAGCTACTGGCACTTCCTGCCAACCCCTATGACAATCCACAGTCCCCCTGGATAGCTCCGGGCCTGATGGCAGCTCATTCCACTACTCCTGAACCCTATCTATGAACCAAGAGTGTTTGAGACCCATCTGGATGCCCACTTGGCCAAGACAGACCCAAGGAATGTGGCTTGTGGACCAACCAGACCTCAATTTCTCTTTTGTTGTTAATAACTTCATTTTTACTTGTTTATTTAGTTTTGACTGCACTAGGTCTTCGTTGCCGCGTGCAGACTTTCTCTAGTTGCAGCAAGCGGAGCTATTCTTCATTACTATGTACAAGCTCCTCACTGCAATGGCTTCTCTTGTTGCAGAGCACAGGCTCTCTTTGCACCGGCTTCAGTAGCTGTGGCTTGTGGACCCTGGAGAATTGGTTTAGTAATTTCTGGGCGTGGGCTTAGTTGCCCTGCAGCATGCGGAATCTTCAGGGATAGAACCCCTTTCCCCCGCATTTGCGGGTGGATTCTTAACCACCAGGCCTGACCAGGGAAGTCCCGGACCTCAATTTCTTCAGTATGAAATGGATGGAAAAAGCCCCACTGTGCATAATACCAACCCACTGCTTTCATCAGACGCTGGGGGCCCCCTGCCTCCCCCTCGTATCCCTGAGTGCCCCACGCGCGGCCCTTCACTTCTGACCACGGCTGGGCCCAGATACTGTTTTGATCTCACTCGGCTCGGTCGACCTAGCACCACAAGTCTGACTGCTGCGAAAACCACAGCTCGGGCGCTGTTATCTGCTATCAGCGCCGGGTGGGGGAGGGCGGTTTGGGGGCCTCTCCATATGCGTACTTCTGAGAAGAGTTGGCCCATGTCATCACAGGGCAGCTAGCACAAAACAGCTGGGTTATCAGGCCCCCCCATCGCGATTCCGGCCTATGAGAACCTTTAATGCTGCCAGTGACTTGTTTACAGGACTTATTTTTCAGATTTTCAGCCGGATGCCTCCTGGTCTCACAGCCAGGGGCTCAGGGCTGGGGAGGGGGCAGGGAACGGCTATACCAGGGCCTCCAGAGGGTGTCCTGGGGGAAGGGATGCTGGAAGGGGTCTCGGGGGAAAGAGTGAGGGTTAGTTGCAGAAAGTGGGGAGGATGCTCCAGGAAAAAGGACCCACATGGGCAAAAGCTTAGAGGGGAGGACCACTTGACAAATTGAAGTTAATAGGCTGGGCCTTATCTCAAGGGCAGTGGGGACTTTGCAGAGCTAAAGCTGGGGAGGTGAAGGTTCAAATCCCAGCCCCCGCTCTGTAACAGGACCCAGAGCTTGCAGTCTCTGAGCCTTGGTTTTCTCATCTGTGAACTGGGCACAGTGAGTAGCACTCACCCCATGTGGGTGATGTGAAGATAAAGCGACACCACTTGACATGGGCTGGAGGGAGACGTGCCAAGCAGGGACAGGCTGGAGGGAGCTGGACCAGTGACGCCGTCAAGAAATGGAAGCTTCGGGGACTTCCCTGGTGGTCCAGTGGTTAAGGATCCGCCTTGCAAAGCAGGAGATGTGGGTTCAGGCTTTGGTTGGGGAAGTAAGATCCCATGTGCCAGGGAGCAATTTAGCCCTTAATTGCTGGCGACTGCTGAGCCAGCAAGCTCTGGAGCCTGCGAGCCACAACTAGAGAATACACGCGCTGCAGCCAAAGATCCCTCCTGGTGCGACCAAGACCCAGTGCAACCAAATAAATAAAGGAAAGGAAGAAAGACAGAATTGGAAAATCCGCATGGCTGGAAAGTAGATTAGTGGTTGCTTAGGGTCAGGGGAGGCGACTGGAGCAGTAGGGAGATGATAGCTAAAGAGTAGGGCTTTCCCAGTGGCTAAGCGGTGAAGAATCTGCCTGCAAGGTAGGAGATGCGGGTTCGATCCCTGGGTCGGGAAGATCCCCTGGAGGAGGAAATGGCAACCCACTCCAGTATTCTTGCCTGGAAAATCCCATGGACAGAGGAGCCTGGAGGGCTACAGTCCATGGGGGTCTCAAAGAGTTGGACACAACTGAGCACGCACACAGCTGAACGGTACAGGGTTACTTCCTGAGGTGATGAAAATGTTGGAAAATGGACCGTGGTGATAGATGCACAGCTCTGTGAATACACTAGAAACCATTGCATAAGATACTTCAAATGGGCGAATTAAAGGGTATGTGCATTTATATCTCAATAAAACTTAAAAACAAAGGAGGGGAACTTCCCGGGTGGTGCAGTGAATAAGAATCCACCTGCCAAAGCAGGAGACGTGGGTTCAACCCTCGGTCCGGGAAGATTCCACATGCCTCGGGGCAGCTAAATCAGTGTGCCTCAACTACTGAGCCTGGGAGCCGCAACCACTGAAGCCCGCGGGCCTAGAGCCTATGCTCCACAGCAAGAGGAGCCACCGCAGTGAGAAGCCTGAGCATCCAGCTAGACAGGAGCCCCACTCACTGCGGCTGGAGAAAAGCCCGCACAAAAGCAACGAAGACCAAGCGCAGCCAAAAATAAACAATGTAAAGAACAGAGGAGGCCTTTTCTTTCTTGGAGCTGGAAAATGCAGGAGGCAGTGGCGAACCTCCTGTAAGAGATGTTTCGAGGGATGCTGAAGGACAGAGCTCATGAGTGCTCTGACACCCAAGCCGGGACTACGTGAGCCTCCACTGGGAACCCCAGCTGCCACAGCTGTTCCTGCCTCTCCTCAGCGGGGGAGGTGCCAGGGGCTGCCCTTCAGATGTGGCAGCAGGCACCGGGCCCCCCGCCCGCCCACAGCACCGGGCCAGCCTGGGGTTTCCATGCATTTGTTACCTGTCTACCTGCTAAGCCACTTCCTCTGCCGGCTGCCACCCGCCTGTCTGTCTGTCTGCTCACAGGTGTTTGGGTTCTCCTGGCCCTGACATGCCAAGGCCCTCCTTCACCTCGCCCCTCACCTGCAACCCACCATTTGACATTTTGGTAAGACCTCCCAGAATGAACTGGGGACAAGTTGAGAGGAAGGCCTAGTCCCGACCCTCTTCCGAGAAAAAAGGGTCCAAAGTCAGAGACGGCTTTGCCACAAACCCCCCGGGGGTACTTCTCTGGGATAGCTGAGCCTCAGTGTTTTCACCTGAGCAATGGGGTTAAAATTGCCAACCATTGGACTTCCCTAGTGGCTCAGTGGTAAAGAATCAGCCGGCCAGTGCAGGAGACGTAGTCTCGATCCCTGGACAGGGAAGATCCCACATGCCACGTGCGTGGGGAGCAACCAAACCAGTGTGCCGCAAAAATTCAGCCTGCACTCTAGAGCTGGATATCCGCAACTACTGAGCCCTCGAGCCACAACTCCTGAAGCCCGCGTGCTAGAGCCGGTGCTCCCTAACAAGAGAAGCCACTGCAGTGAGAAACCCAGGTACCACAACTAGAGAATAGCCCCTGCTTGCCACAACGAGAGAAAAGCCCATGCAGCAATGAAGACCCAGTTCAGTTCAGTCGCTCAGTTGTGTCCGACTCTTTGCAACCCCATGAACTGCAGCATGCCAGGCCTCGCTGTCCATCACCAACACCCAGAGTTCACTCAGACTCACATCCATCGAGTCAGTGATCTGTCGTCCACTTCTCCTGCCCCCAATCCCTCCCAGCATCAGTCTTTTCCAATGAGTCAACTCTTCGCATGAGGTGGCCAAAGTACTGGAGTTTCAGCTTTAGCATCTTTTCTTCCAAAGAAATCCCAGGGCTGATCTCCTTCAGAATGGACTGGTTGGATCTCCTTACAGTCCAAGGGACTCTCAAGAGTCTTCTCCAACACCACAGTTCAAAAGCATCAATTCTTCGGTGCTCAGCTTTCTTCACAGTCCAACTCTCACATCCATACATGACCACTGGAAAAACCATAGCCTTGACTAGACGGACCTTTGTTGGCAAAGTAATGTCTCTGCTTTTGAATATGCTATCTAGGTTGGTCATAACTTTCCTTCCAAGGAGTAAGTGTCTTTTAATTTCATGGCTGCAATCACCATCTGCAGTGATTTTGGAGCCCAAAAAATAAAGTCTGACACTGTTTCCACTATTTCCCCATCTATTTGCTATGAAGTGATGGGACCAGATGCCATGATCTTCATTTCCTGAATGTTGAGCTTTAAGCCAACTTTTTCACTCTCCTCTTTCACTTTCATCAAGAGGCTTTTTAGTTCCTCTTCACTTTCAGCCATAAGAGTGGTGTCATCTGCATATCTGAGGTTATTGATATTTCTCGCGGCAATCTTGATTCCAGCTTGTGCTTCTTTCAGCCCAGCGTTTCTCATGATGTACTCTGCATAGAAGTTAAATAAGCAGGGTGACAATATACAGCCTTGATGTACTCCTTTTCCTATTTGGAACCAGTCTGTTGTTCCATGTCCAGTTCTAACTGTTGCTTCCTGACCTGCATACAGATTTCTCAAGGGGCAGGTCAGGTGGTCTAGTATTCCCATCTCTTTCAGAATTTTTCACAGTTTATGGAAACTGTGATCCACACAGTTTATGGAAACTATGATCCACACAGTCAAAGGCTTTGGCACAGTCAATAAAGTAGAAATAGATGTTTTTCTGGAACTCTCTTGTTTTTTCGATGATCCATCGGGTGTTGGCAATTTGATCTCTGGTTCCTCTGCCTTTTCTAAAACCAGCTTGAACATCTGGAAGTTCATGGTTCATGTACTGCTGAAGTCTGGCTTGGAGAATTTTGAGCATTACTTTACTAGCGTGTGAGATGAGTGCAACTGTGCGGTAGTTTGAGCATTCTTTGGCATTGCCTTTCTTTGGGATTGGAATGAAAACTGACCTTTTCCAGTCCCATGGCCACTGCTGAGTTTTCCAAATTTGCTGGCATATTGAGTGCAGCACTTTCACAGCATCATCTTTCAGGATTTGAAATAGCAAGACCCAGCACAGCCAAAAAATAATTTTTTTTTTCAAAAAATAAATTAAAAAAATTTTTTTTAAAAATCACCAACCATGCAGGATGGCTGTGAGGAGCACGGGGCCTTTGCACTGGCTGTTCCCTCTGACCTCTCTCACCTCATGGAAGACGCCCTCCTGCCTCCTTCCAGCCTCAGGCATGAATAAGCCCCCCTCTCCCCCTAAGAGCAAGCACCTCAATGCCTAGAGTTCTTTTCTGTGCCTGTTTACCAGTTCCTCTGGTGGCTTAGATGGTAAAGGAATCTGCCTGTAATATGGGAGACCTGGGTTCAGTCCCTGGGTTGGGGAGATACCCCGTGGGGAAGGGAATGGCAACTCACTCCAGTTCTTACGTGGAGAATCCCATGGACAAAGGAACCTGGTGGGCTACAGTCCATGGGGTCACAAAGAGTCAGACACAACTGAGCGACTAACACTTTCCAGTGGTCATGTGTGGATGTGAGAGCTGGACCATAAAGAAGGCTGAGCACCAAAGAATTGATGCTTTTAAACTGTGGTGCTGGAGGAGACTCTTGAGAGTCCCTTGGACTGCAAGGAGATCAAACCAGTCAATCCTAAAGGAAATCAACCCTGAATATTCTTTGGAAGGACTGATGCTAAAGCTGACGCTCCAGTACTTTGGCCACCTGATGCGAGGAGCTGACTCATTGGAGAAGACCCTGATGCTGGGAAAGATTGAAGGCAAAAGGAGAAGAGGGGGCGATGAAGGATGAGATGATTAGAGAGCATCACCGACTCAAAGGACATGAACTTGAGCAGACTCCGGGAGATAGTGGAGGACAGGGAAGCCTGGTGTGCTGCAGTCTATGGGGTGGCAAAGAGTCGGACACAACTTAGCAAATGAACAGCAACAAATATTGCTATATCTTCTAGTGTTGGCTTTAGGAACAGGAACAACCCAATTAGCAGGAACATAAGAAAGATAGAAAGCTCATTTCATTCTCTTACCAAACTTGGAGACAGATTGACCACAGCTTGATTTTCTCATTTATACAATTGATGATGGCAGTACCTAGTTCATGGGCTTGTTGTGGCTTATTATCATCATTTCTTTTCTTTCACATTAAAAAAATTATTTTTAATTGAAGGGTAATCGCTGTACAATATTACGTTGATTCCTGCCATTCATCAACACGAATTAGCCATAGATATCCATATGTCCACTTCCTCCTGAACCTCCTTCCCATCCCCACCACTTCCCACTCCCACCCCTTCCCACTCCCACCACTACCCTGCCTCTAGGCTGTCACAGCACTGGGTTGAGCTCCCCACATCATTGCAGCGAGTTCCCACTGGCTGTCTATTTTACGTACAGTAACGTATATGTTTCCATGCTACTCTCTATCCGCCCCATATCGCTTGTTTCTATGTTTTGGTGTTTGGGCCGGGAGGCAGCTAGGATCTTAGCTCCCTGACCAGGGATCAAACCTACAACCCCTGCATTGGAAGGAGAACTTCCAGTCGCTGGACGCTGGACATGGGGACGTCCTATCCCATGTGGTTTCTTTGTATCTTGTTGCCGGCAGAGGTGTGTCCAGGTAGAAGGATGGCAACATGGCAGCAAAGGGTCCCGGGTCCCAGGCCTGCCTCAGATTTAGTGACTATTCACTCGGTAATGATAGGATTGAGTCTGGGGAAGTGTACGCACAGATTCAACAGAAAATTGCATGTGGTTTTACAGCAAAGTTAACAAGAAAATGTCAAGGGGGTGAGCGAAAACTTCGGAGATGTTTCAAAATACATCCTGAAACCTCAAAGAAATTCTCTGCTTGAGGTGGGTCAGGTTGGATCCAACCTCACTCCACCCCCACCTCCCACCTCCAAGAGGCAAGGTTTGAGCAGCAGAACCCTGGGAACCCCCCAAGGCCTGCCCTGGTCTCACCCCTGGCTTCAGATAGTCCCAAAACTGGAAGAAAAAAAATGGTAAAGGACACTTCCCTCCAGACCTTTGGGTGCTACAGAGCTCCTGGTGGTTCAGGGACTGTCCTAAGCCCCAGGCCTAAAAGAAGGAAGAGCCAGGATTCAAAAACACTGGGCCTCTCAAAGCCAACCGGAGCTCCAGGCAGGGGCCTGAGCTACAGCATACGGCTACCCCATACGGCTGCTTGGGGGCAGGCCCCGGTTTGGACACTGCCTCTGAGAAGACCTCTAGGATACTCTTGCTCATCCTGGGTCAGGCTGGGGGTTCCTAGGGCTCTGCCATGGTTCCTACACCCTCCCCAACCACCACACACACAGACATGCACCTGGAACCTAGAGGGACCTGGCGAAATGCTCACTGCTTCCCTCACCCTCACCTCAAGCACTTATCGTTGTTGTGCAGTCGCTAAGTCGTGTCCAGCTCTTTGCGACCCCATAGACTGCAGCACACCAGGCTTCCCTGTCCTCCACCATCTCCCAGAGTCTGCTCAAGTTCATGTCTTTTGAGTCGGTGATGCTCTCTAATCGTCTCATCCTCTGTCATACCACCCACCCCACCCCCCCAACCCCACATCAGGGTCTTCTCCAATGAGTCGGCTTCTTGCATCAGGTGGCCAAAGTACTGGAGCTTCAGCTTTAGCATCAGTCCTTCCAAAGAATATTCAGGGTTGATTTCCTTTAGGATTGACTGGTTTGATCTCCTTGCAGTCCAAGGGACTCTCAAGAGTCTTCTCCAGCACCACAGTTGGAAAGCATTAATTCTTTGGCGCTCAATCTTTTTTATGGTCCAGTTCTCACATCTGTACATAACTACTGGAAACTAAGCTTTAACTAAGTGCAGTATTTATAACTCGTTGCAAAGCCAGGGGAGATGATTCTACTTTCCAATGCACACCTCCAAGATGAGAGGCAGACAGATGGGGATGCGAGGGTAGATGGAGGGCTTCAGAGGCACTACACAGCCACATGGCCCCAGAAAGGCAGATGCTATGAGAAATTACATCTGAAAGCCTGATTTGAATGTTTATCCCCAAACTGATCTCCTGGTTTCCTGAGGTTTCTGGCAAACCTCCACCCACCTCTCCACCCCGGGTCCCTCCTTGCCTGGGCCACAGGCTCTTCAAAAGCCCAGCTTGTTCTCTACCCCAGGATCTTTGCACATGCCGTTCCCTCTGTCCAAAGCGCCTTCCCCCAGATTCTCACACAGTGCATTCCTTCACCTCCTTCAGGCCTCAGCTTAAATGTCACCTCCTCAGAGAGGGCCCCCTTGGGTCCCCTAGCTACTAAACAGCCCCCATAGCACCCCTGCCTCAACACCCTATTTATGTAATTCCCCGTCTCTGTCATGACCTGTCATCAAATCATCAGACGTGATCCCCTTGGAATGTCAGGACCATCAGGCAGGACTCGACCTGTCCTATTCACTGCTGTGGCCCTGGGACAGGGGTGGGGATGAGCTCAGCACGTAGTAGGTGTTCAGGAAACTCAGAGAACCGGGGAGGTCAGTTTTTGGAAGCCTGAAGTCTGTAGACAGAGAGGGAAGCAGAAGAATGGGGCTGCCATCTCAAACTACAGGTGAAGCAACAGAGTCAGGGAGGGCAGGAAGGTGACCGGGTCCTCTCTCCCCTACCCCTCCACCCAGCAACCAGGTGACCTTCTTCTTTCTCAGTTTCCCTGTTTGAACCACTTCCCTTCCAGGACCACCTTGTCCTGGGGGAGGGAGGGGGCCAAAAACACTCTCCTGCCTGTGGGTTCCTTCCAACCTCACTCCAACCCCACGGTGGTAGGGGGGAAGATATTATTACTATTATCCCATGCAGATGAGGATCAAAGTCAAAGGGGTCCAGAGGAGGGAGGTGGGGGGCCCAGAGTGCTCTAAGAATAGACATCAATAATATGTAATGCAATCTTTTTGAAAATCAAATGAGTGCAAAAATATCCATGATGAACAAAGTATTCCCTTTCTAAATAAAGATGAGTCTGAGCCAGCAGGGGTGGGATTCACCTTACTGTCCTAACCCCAGTCCCAGGGGGAATCCGGGCTTTAGAGGGACAGCTGTCCGGCCCCAAACGAAGCCCACTCAGAGGCTGGGGCTCCAGTAGGTGGTCACTGGAGGCTGTGAGGACAGGACGTGACATTGCGGGGTCCCTCAGATGGCACAGAGCCCCGGGACCTGTCCTGTGTCTCAAGGGGGCCAACCATGCTGGAAAATCCACACCGAGCCACAACCAGGTGAGTGACACACACGGATGCCAGTGGCAGAATCTAGAGGCGACCCCGGCCCCTCAACAAATAGAAAGCAAAGGGGAAAATGAAAGGAGAGAGGAAAAACTACATGTTAAAGAGACAAAAGAGACATTCCAACCTAATGCACATTGGCTTGGAACAGGATTCAAACAAACCAACCGTAAAAAAGAAAAAAAAAAAATGTATATATCAGTTCAGTTCAGTCGCTCAGTTGTATCTGACTCTTTGCAACTCAGTGGACTACAGCACACCAGGCTTCCCTGTCCATCACCAACTCCCAGAGCCTGCTCAAACTCATATCCTTCGATTCGGTGATGCCATCCAACCATCTTATCCTCTGTTGTCCCCTTCTCCTCCTGCCTTCAATCTCTTCCAGCATCAGGGTCTTTTCAAATAGGTCATCTATTCGCATCGGGTGGCCAAAATCTTGGAGTTTCAGCTTCATCATCAGTCCTTCCAGTGAAATATTCAGGACTGATTTCCTTAAGGATTGACTGGTTGGATCTCCTTGCAGTCCAAGGGATTCTCAAGAGTCTTCTCCAACACCACAGCTCAAAAGCATCAATTCTTCCACACTTAGCTTTCTTTATGGTCCGACTTTCACATCCATACATGACTACTGGAAAAACCATAGCTTTGACTACACAGACCTTTGTCAGCAAAGTAATGCCTCTGCTTTTTAATATGCTGTCTAGGTTAGTCATAGTTTTTCTTCCAAGGAGCAAGCGTCTTTTAATTTCATGGCTGCAGTCACCATCTGCAGTGATTTTGGAGCCCAAGAAAAGAAAGTATCTCACTGTTTCCATTGTTGCCCCATCTATTTGCCATGAAGTGATGGGACCGGATGCCGTGATCTTAGCTTTTGGAATGTTGAGTTTTAAGCCATTTTTTCACTCTCCTCTTTCACTTTCATCAAGAGGCTCTTTAGTTCTTCTTCACTTTCTGCCATAAGGGTGGTGTCATCTGTGTATCTGAGATTATTGATACTTCTGGCAATCTTGATTCCAGCTTGTGCTTCATCCAGCCCAGCGTTTCTCATGATGTACTCTGCATATAAGTTAAATAAGCAGGGTGACAATATACAGCCTTGACATACTCCTTTCCCAATTTGGAACCAGTCTGTTGTTCCATGTCCAGTTCTAACTGTTGCTTCCTGACCTGCATACAGATTTCTCAGGAAGCAGGAAAGGTGGTCTGGTATTCCCATCTTTTTAAGAATTTTCCACAGTTTGTTATGATCCACACAGTCAAAGGCTTTGGCATAGTCAACAAAGCAAAAATAAATTTTTAAATTAATTGTATTGGAGTATAGCTCCTTTACAATGTTGTGTTTATATATATATATAGTATTTTTTAAATGTGTGTAAATATAAGTTTATATATAAAACTTTACATGTATTACACATTTGTGTATTATCACATATTTGCATATATTTACATATGTTCACATATTGTGTGTGTGTATAGTCAGTTCTCATTATACTCCTAAAACACTGAATTAGCCAATATTGGACCCATAGCCCCTAAAGAAAATACAAGGCTAGGTTCCTGCAAGCCTCTGGTCACAACATCTTCATCAACCAGTAAATGCATAGCCTTGTTTTCCACATGTTTCTATTTCAATACACTTTTTTAAAAAATTTATTGATTTGCATTAATTTTTTTAAAATTTTTAACTGAAAGATAATTGCTTTAAAGTATTGCATTGGTTTATACCAAACATCAACATGAATCAGCCATAGGTGTTTTTTTTTTTAAGATATTTTTGGTTGCACTAGGTCTTCGTTGCTGCGAGAGGGCTTTCTCTAGTTGCGGAGAGCAGGGGCTACTCTTCATCGTGGTGTACAGGCTTCTCGTTCCAGTGGCTTCTCGAATCAGGGAGCACAGGCTCTAGGCACGTGGGCTTCAATAGTTGCAGCGCGTGGGCTCAGGAGTTGCAGCATGCGGGCTCAGGAGTTGTGGTGCATGGGCTTAGCTGCTCCAAGGCATGTGAGATCTTCGGAGACCAGGGATCGAACCCATGTCCGACAACATTGCAGGCAGATTCTTATCCACTGCACCACCAGGGAAGTCCTAAATACACTTTGTTTAATATATATTGTTGATTCACTCACATTCACCTCACTGCCAACAGAACTCACACCTGAATGAAGTGACACGTGTTTTTCCCCAACATGCATCCCAGCCTCTATTCTCCTAGGCACACCAGACAGTACGTGAGCATTACCCTTGGGGCCTTCTTAAACGGCAGGATCATCAATGAGAAGCATAGAAGTGGGGAAACTGTGGCACTAAAAAGGTATGAAAAGGATGCTTGTTTACAGTCTGGAACAGGAAGGCAGAGCGTGGCCTTGTCCGGCCTCGGATGGGATCCTGCACTAAGTGATTCAGATTTGTCGCCCCTCTGTGTGTGTCCTTGAATTGATTTGGGTGTTATAGGTAAATTTTAGCAAGTTGGAGAATTCACAGACTCTCTGACTAACAAGGATTGACTGTCTATATCTGCATGTAATAATTGTGGAGCTGGAGAAGATTCTTCAAAGTCCCATCGACACCACGCAGACCAAATCAGGCAATCCTAAAGAAATCAACCCTGAGTATTCATTGGAAAGACTGATGCTGAAGCTAAAGCTCCAATACTTTAGCTACCTGATGCAAAGAGATTGGAAAAGACCCTGATGCTTGGAAAGACTGAGGGCAGGAGGAGAAGGGGGGGACAGAGGATGAGATGGTTGGATGACATCATTGGCTCAATGGACATGAATCTGAGCAAATTCTAGGAGACAGTGAAGGACAGGGAAACCTGGCATGCTGCAGTCCATGGTTTGCAAATAGTCGGACACAACTTAGTGACTGAACAAAAACAGCAAATATAGTAAATTATATAAGATATATAATATATTGATATATAAATATACAAATAGTTATATAAATAAATATATAAGGAAAATATTTACATATTTTTATACTTATAAATATTTGTTTAGGTAATTATATATTGGGAGAAGGCAGTGGCACCCCACTCCAGTACTCTTGCCTGGAAAATCCCATGGATGGAGGAGCCTGGTGGGCTGCAGTCCATGGGGTCGCTGAGGGTCGGACACGACTGAGTGACTTCACTTTCACTTTTCACTTTCATGCATTGGAGAAGGAAATGGCAACCCACTCCAGTGTTCTTGCCTGGAGAATCCCAGGGATGGGGGAGCCTGGTGGGCTGCTGTCTATGGGGTCGCACAGAGTCGGACACGACTGAAGCGACTTAGCAGCAGCACTTACATATTGATACTATATGTATAGGATGTTGGATATTTGCTAGTTAAAAACAATAAAGATAAATGAGCCTTGATCCATCCCAGCTTGCCCCTCCTCTTGGTCTCACCTCCTAGAATTTGACTTGATGGGACCAAGTGTCGTAGTCACAGCTATGAACTCCACTCCCACGAGACCCTCAATAAATCTCTTATGGAATAGGAAAGCGGTGACTTCCTTGGTGGTCCAATGGGTGAGACTCCGAGCCCCAAAACAGGTGGCCCAGGTTTGAGCTCTGTTCAGTGAACTAGATCCCACAGGCTGCAACTGAAAAAAAAAATATCCTGCATGCTGCATCTAAGATCCTGGTGCAGGCTAATTAATTGTATGTGTTAGTTGCTCAGTCGTGTCTGACTCTTTGTGACCCTATGGACTGTAGCTCTGTCTATGGGATTCTCTAGGCAAGAACACTGGAGAGGGTAGCCACTCCCTTCGCCAGGGGATCTTCCCCACCTGGGGATCGAACCCAGGTCTCCTGCATTGCAGGCAGATTCTTTACCGTTTGAACCAAAACAGAGGAAAGGGAAGATCAGGATGGTGGCTGCCCTGCCTGGGCTCACACAATGACAGTGGCAGAGCTAGGGTTCGAACCAAGTCCCCTGAAACCAGATCAACCACTGGCCTCTATGCAGTTTGATCCTTCTTGCCTCATTCCTGGGGCCCTTGCAGAGTCCTTGCTAACCCCACATCCTCCTCAGAGGTGCTCTCAGAGCCTCAGATTCCCCCTCTGTAAAATGGGACTTGTGCTGTGGATGAACTGAGGACTGTTTGCTGGCCAGCACGTGGAGCTCTACTGTAACCCAGATGCCCTAGGGTCTCCAGACATCAGGGGGCATCTCCCTCCTCAGCACTTATCGGATGTAGTCCAGGCCCCATCTGTGTATTTCAGAAACCACCCCAGGAGTCATCACGGTCATTCATTTATTCACATATTCAACAAATAATATTTATTTAACACCTGCATGAGCCAGGGCTGGCTCTGGGTGAACTAGGCAGAAAAAAACACTGACTCTTAACGGGTGGATCAGTTGGAACTCTCAAACACAGCAGCAAGAATGTAAAAAGGGTACAACCAGTTTGGAAAACAGCCTGGCAGTTTTAAAAGGTTAAATATCTTGGGGCGATGGAAATGGTCTAGAATTAGATAGAGACGATGTTGCACAACATTGTGGATGTACTGAATGCTCTGCTGAACTGTTCACTTGAAAATGGTTAATTTCATGGCATGCAAATTTTACCTCTATTAAAAAAGTGAGACACATACTTAGAATTTGACCCGGTCATTCCACGCCTAGGTATTTACTTAAGAGAAATGAAAACACGTGTTCAGAGGAATGTTCATAGCAGCTTTATTCAGAATTGTCAAGAATGGCAACAACCCAGATGCCCATCAATGAAGGGAGAAACTGTGTCGGTGGCCACCACAGAACCCTCCTCCACTCACAGGAAGGAATGGACTGCAGATGCACGTGATGGCCTGGAGGGAGCTCAAGACTGTGATGCTGAGTGGAAAAAACCAGCCAGGAAAACTCCTGATGATTTCGTTTATGTGAAATTCTAGCAGGTGCAAACCAATCCATAGTCAGAGAGAGCAGACTGTGGATGCCTGGGATGAGGGAAGGGGTGGAGATGGGAGGGACGGGTGAGGAAGGGGAGGGGAGAAAGGAACTACCAAGAGACTCGGGAAATTTACAGGCATAAACACGCTCGCCAGTTCCACTGTATGCGTGCAGTTTTACCAAAACCCATCCAGGTGCATGCTTTGAAAAGGTTAGTTGTGTCCGACTTTATGCGACTCCATGGACTGTACCTGCCTGGCTCCTCTGTGCACGGAATTCTCTAGGCAGGAATACTGGAGTGGGTTGCCATTCCCTTCTGCAGGGGCTCTTCCTGACCCAGGGATCAAACCTGGGTCTCCTGCACTGAGGGCGTTTTTTTGTTTTTTGTTTTTTTACTGTCTGAGCTACCAGGGAATTCTTCATGCAGCCACTGTATCACAGTAAAGCTGCAAGGAAGCTGAGACAGGTTGGGACCTGGGACCCCTTGCCGCAGTGTTGCCAAGCTTGCACCTGGACACACCTCTCCTCCAGCAACAAAATACCAAGAAACTGAATGGGACTAAAAATAACTGGGTGCATCCAGCAGTTAGGGCCAATTCTAAAAGACACAAGGAGACCAAAAAACCTAATTGCCACTTTTAAAGAGCCTGGATCAAAAGCAAAGCGTTGGGGCAAAAGCAGCTTAGTGTGCACGCACCCTGCACACAAAACCACCTAAGGGGTGGGCAAACCACCTAAGCCATCCCTCCAGCCTGACCCTCAGACACATTCTCTACCCTCATCCCATGAACGGAATGAGCTTGACTCCCCCGCCCCAGGGAGCAAGCAAGCAAGGAAAGCTGGTACATGCAGCTGCTCTCTCCTGCTGCAGTAGGGGCCCCAGTAAAGCCTTGCCTGAATATTTTGTCTGGCCTCTAGTCAATTTCTACTGGCTGGGGAACACCACGGACCCTGGTGGGTAACACCTGTCCTCCTGGAAAGTGAAGACCTGGCAGGGGAGACAGATGATTCAGCAAAGCAGCAAACAGATGAGAGGGGACTGTTTAATTCAGAGTGACAAGGATGACTGCTCCCAGGTGACTCTGGAGCACAGAACAGGAGGAAGTTAGAGGAGGAGCCACATGGCTTCCTGCGGGGAAGGGTATTCTAGGCAGATGGAATAGCCAGTGCAAAGGCCCGGAGGCTGAAAAGTCCTGGACAAGGGGGTCAGGGTGGCTGGAACAGAGTGATGGAGGAGACGAGGCTGAAGAGGCCAGAGGGATGGGTTGGAGCAGGGATGAAGGCTGGGTGGTGCCAGGTAGTAGAGAGAACAAAATCAGGATGCATTTTGGAGGCAGAACCAACAAGACTTTCTGGTGATCCAGAGGAGAAGGGGAGAAAAAGGAAAGGGTTGGGTACTTATCCCTCTTGTTCCCAAGCCTGCTCCTCCCTCCAATCCTCTTGGCCCCGAGGCGGCCTTACACTCATGTCTGGTGAGCCAAGGCCCCCTGACCCAACGTCACCGATTCTCGAGGGTGACAAAGGGCTCCGTGTACTCTGTAGCCTGAAGCATAAGCCTCCCCCAGAGACACAGCCCCATCTGGGCCAAAATTCATGTTGACTTCATGAAAAGGAAGTTTTTACTTTGGATAGGTTTAGCTCATCCAGACTATTATTTCAGAAAAGTTGCAATGATGTACAAAGAGTTCTGTCTCCCCTACCTCCACTCCTCAGCCTCCCCAAAGCCATCTTCTCCCATGTCTGCAGTCCATTTGTCAAAAGGGAGCAATTAAATAGCTGCAGACGGTGACTGCAGCCATGAAATTAAAGGATGCTTGCTCCTTGGACGAAAATTATGACAAACCTGGACAGCATATTAAAAACTAGAGATACCACTCTGCTGACAAAGGTCTATCTAGTCAAAGCTATGGTTTTTCCAGTAGTCATGTACAGAAGTGAGAATTGGACCATAAAGAAGTCTCAGTGCCGAAGAACTGATGCTTTTGAACTGCGGTGCTGGAGAAGACACTTGAGAGTCCCTTGGCCTACAAGGAGATCAAATCAGTCAATCCTAAAGGAAATCAACCCTGAATACATGTTGGAGGGACTGATGCTGAAGCTGAAGCTCTGATACTTGGGCTGATTTGAAGAGCCGACTCATCGGAAAAGACTCTGATTCTGGGAAAGATTGAACGCTGAAAGAGAAGAGGACAACAGAGGATGAGATGGTTGGAAGGCATCACCGACTCAATGGACATGAGTTTGGGTAACATTGTTGACTAAACAACAACCTTGGAACAATTCTGGTTTGCCGAACTCCAGACCTTTTTTGGATTTTCTCCAGGTGTCCCTTTGCTGTTCCCCAGGCTCATCGGGAATGATCCCTCCTCCCCACAATAGCATTTAGGTAGCACATTTTTAAAATAGCTCTTTCCCCCACTTCCTCACCATAGTGAAGAAAACGAATATATTTTGCATTTATGAAAGAGTTGTACAGCTAGGACAGAGTTCTGATCACCCAACCACGCTGTGTTGTATCAGAAGAACCCAACGCTGCCCCTGTCTCTGAACCATCAAGGGGAGCCTTCCCCTGTTTTTCAGGGCCTTCACAGCTTGGGCTCAGGCAAATTAGGGCTTCTAGTTCCACCCCAGCCACATCCTGCTGGGTGACCTGGAGCGAGTCACTTCACCTCTCTGAGCCTCAGTTCCCTCTTCTGTAAAATGGGTGGATACAATGCTGGCCAGGCACGTGGCAGGCACGGGACAAACACCAGCACGTTTGGGGGTTTTGTTTTCTTGTTTTTTTTTTTTTAGAATTTTATTTATTTACTTTTGGCTGTGCCGGGTCTTCGTCGCTGCCCAGGCTTTCCTCTCGTTGCAGACAGCAGGGGCTCCTCTCTGGTCTGGGCACGCAGGCTTCCCGTTGTGGCAGCTTCTCTTGCTGCAGACCACAAGCTCAGTACTTGTGGTGCAGGGTTTAGTGGGATGTGGGATCTTTCTGGACCAGGGATTGAACCTGCGTCTCCTGCATCGGCAGGCAGATTCCTTACCACGGAGCCACCAGGGAAGCCCCAAGTTTTAGTTTTACGGTTGCTCAAGGTGCTTGGCATCTTTCTGTGCAATAACGTGCAGGCATGGTGCTCAGTCAGCCAAAACAGAACATTCAAGGTTTGATTTCCCAAGCAGGACCTGCAAAATGTGGGGCGCCCCTTCCCAACCCCATCTGGTTTCCCTACATGACATGTTAACCTTCCCAGTGACACCGGGAGGGGGGCCCCCACACCCCCAGTTTGCAGTGGAGGAAACAGGCACCCAGAGAATGAGCTGTTCACCCTGCATCACCCAGCGAGCCCCACCCTGGGTACAAATGAATTATCTATTCTCTTACAGACACATCTCAGAGTGTGTGTGGTTTTTTTTCAAATTGTGGTAAAAATTGTGGTAAAATTCACGTAACATATAATTCACCATCTTAACTATTTTTAAATGCACAGCTCAGTGGCCCTGAGTACATTCACACCATCATCACCATCCATCTCCAAATGCCCTTCACCTTGCAAAAACGAAACCCTGTCCTGGTTAAATGCTAACTCCCCACTCCCCCTCCCCCAGCCCCTAGCAACTAGCATTCTGCTTTCTGTCTCTGAACCTGCTCTAGGAATTTCCCATAAGCAGAATCATGCCCGCTTGTCTTTTTGTTACTGGCTTATTTTACTCAGCATAATGTCTTCAAGGGTTATCCACGTACTGTGCGACAGCTTCTTTTCTTTTAACGGCTGAATAATATTCTGCTGTATGGATGGACCGCGTTGTGCTTGATCATCCGTCCTTTGCTAGACACTTGGGTGGCTTCCACCTTTCAGCTATTGTGGAAAATGCTGCTATGAACACGAGTGGACAAGGATCTCTTAGAGACCCCAATTTCAGTTCTTTGTGGGATCTACCCAGAAGTGAGACTGCTGGATCATAAGGTCGTTCTATTTTTAATTTTTCGAGGAACTCCTGTACTCTTTCCACGGCAGCTGCACTTTTTCACTTTCCCCCCCAACAGTGCACAAGTGTTCCAATTTCTCGACCTCCTCGATAACATTTGTTATTTTCTGTGTTTTTGATAGGAGCCGCCCTCATGGGTGTGAGGTGGTATCGCTTTGTGGTTTTGATTTGCATTTCCCTGGTGATTAATGATGTTGAGCATCTTTTTATGTGCTTGCTCATTTGTATAACTTCTTTAAACTAGAACTGGGGCGGGTGGGGGGCGGCTTTAATTCCTAGGGGCCAACCTGAAGCAAAGAGGATGGAATTGGCTCGTTTCCTCCAGGCCAGGGCAGGCATCTGAAGCCGTCTGAACACCTACTGTGTGCTGGGTGTGTCTGAGGCAGAAACCCAGCCTCTCTCCAGGTCTGCCCACTGTTCATCATCACTCTGCCACACAGCTTCACATCTCCAGAGCTTTCCCTATGCCATTCCCTCTGCTGGGAATAGTGCATTTACCCCAAGCCACTGAGTTCTCATAGCTGTTATGAAACAGGTCCTATTCTTTTATTTTCTTTTTAATATTTATTCATCCGGCTGTGCTGAGTCTTAGTTGTGGCACTTGGGATCCGCAGCATGCAAACTCATAGCATGTAGGATCGTTCCCCAACCAGGGATCGAACCCAGACCCTCCACCCTGACCCTCACCACACTGGGAGCGCGATGTCCCAACCACTGGACCACCAGAGAAGTCTCAAAACATGTCCTATTCTTAACCCCATTTCACAGTTGAGGAAACTGAGACTCAGAGAGGCCCAGTGGCTTGCCCAAGGCCATAACGGCTGGTAAGTGGCAGAGTTTGGGATTTGAATGCCATCAGCCCAGCTCTAGAGTTAACACTGACTATTTCTCTTTGAAGGGATGGGTTCTGAAATTTTCTCAGCCCTGCAGAGCTCTTCCCCAAATCCCCTGCTCTTTGTCTTTGCCTCACTCCACGGCTGTGGTCTGGCCAGGGAACCCACCTCCCTCTTCCAGACCCTATACCCCTGTTGAGGGGCAGAGATTCACTGTGTCCCGGCCCCGCCCCTCCCCCCGCTGAGTCATATCAACCCAACGGAACCCCGAAGTTTTTTTTCACAGGTGTTGCTGATATGCCGTTATCTCCCCCACCTGCTTCCAGACACTTCCTTTCCTTGAACCCAAGGGTAGAGCTGAGTTGCTTTTTTTTTGCAATGAAATTCACATAATGTGAAATTTACCATTTTGAAGTAAATTTAGTGGGCTTTGTAGGTTCACAAGGTTATGCAGCCATCATCTCTAGTTCACCACCTAGTTCCAGAACATTTTCATCACCCCCAAAAGAGAGCCTGTCCCCATAAGCAGTCACTGCCCATCTGCCCCTCCCCCAGCCCCTGGCAACCACTAGTCTACTTCCTGTCCCTACAGATTTGCTGATTCTGGGCAATTCCTGTAGATGGGATCGTACACTCTGTGGCCTTCTGTGCCTGGCTTCTTTCAATCAGCATGATGTCTTCAAAGTTTATCCACATGGTAGCACGCATCAGTGTTTTTTCTTTTGATGGCTGAGTAATATTCTATTGTACACCTCACCTCGTGCTTGCTCAGTCATGTCCAACTCTTTGCGACCCTGTGGACTGTAGCCCACCAGGCTCCTCAGCCCACGGGCTTTCCCAGGCAAGAATACTGGAGTGGGTTGCCATGCCCTCCTCCCAAGCCAGGGATTGAACCTGCATCTCTTGTGTCTCCTGCATTGGCACACGAATTCTCTACCACTGTGCCACCTAGGATCAATTGCATGCATGGACTGCATTTTGTTTATCCATTCATCCTCTGGTGGACATCTGGGTTGTTTCCACCTTTCAGAGACTCTGACTAGCGCTGCTGTGAACATGCACGCACAAGTTTTATTTGAACGGGTACAGGAAGCACATGCATGGATGCTCAGTCGCTCAATCGTGTCTGACTCTTTGCAACCTCGTGAACTGTGGCTCACCAGGCTCCTCTGTCCATGGAATTTTTCAGGCAAGAATACTGGAGTCGGTTGCCATTTCTTACTCCAGGGGATCTTCCTGACCCAGGGACTAAACCCCATCTCTTATGTCTTCTGCATTGGACTCTCTACCACTGTGCCACCTAGGAAGCCCTTTTTCATTTGAACCCCTGTTTTCAATTCTTTGTGGTAGGACTGGAATGAATGGATCATTGCGTAATTCTAGGCTTCCCTGATAGCTCAGTTGGTAAAGAATCTGCCTGCAATGCAGGAGACCCTGGTTCGATTCCTGGGTCGGGAAGATCCCCTGGAGAAGGGATAGGCTACCCACTCCAGTATTCTTAGGCTTCCCTTGTGGCTCAGCTGGTAATTCTACCTTTAACTTTTGGAGGACCCACCAAACTTCAGCGACTTGACCATTTTACACTCCCACCAGCCAGGGCTCAACACTGTCTAACCCTGGGACGTTCACCTAGGTAGGGCCCAACTTCAAATCTTGGCTCAACCACGGTGACCACATGACTGTTTTCATTCCCATCATGCATCCTGCTTTCTCTGGTAGAAACACCCAGGCCTCCTTCCAGGAATTGTTCATCTCATCCTAGCCAGTCAGCCCATCAATCCCAGAGACCCACCCTCTCCAGGCTTGGGGTGATGGGGAAGTGGAAATTTGGGGAACCAGGGACAGCTCCTGCAGGTAGGAAAATCTCCATGGACAAGGCAAACCTGAGATTCCCCTTGAGGGGAGTTGAGAGAACAGGGCGGCCTTGGCAGCTGCCAGCGGCTTCTGAGCCATCAAGATTTTAAATCTGTTTTTGCACAGAAATAGTCGGATAGACCTTAAAACAGGAATAAAAAAGAACCTGTGTTTAGAGCCTCAAGCCGAGCGTCTAGGCAGCTGGCAGCATTTAGCCTGGCACAGACTATCGAAGGCAAGTGTGCGGTTACGGTCGTGTTCAAAAATACGGCTTCGACGCAGCAAGCTTGGGGCTGGGCTGCACGCCCTGTAATTCTCTTTCCAAATAAAAGGCAGAACTATTCCTGGCTCAGCTTGGGGACTTCTGCGGCTGCTGGGCTCCAAGGAGACTGGCCTGGAATGTCAGGCATGGCTGGGCCTTCTATGCCTGGGAGTTTACATTTCAAGTCTGTCATTCTAAGACCTTTTTAATTAAAATGTTAGTCCCACGGGGGCCATCGAAGGATGTCCGAACCCCGAATCTTTTCAATAGGAGACCCTTGGGCTTGTGGTTAAGCGTTGGGAGTGTGTGATGTTTGGCAGCTTGAGTCAATTTTGAGCTATTTGTGGAGGGGATAAAAAAAAAAATGAAACCAAACATCGTTTGATGTTTGCCAAATATAGCATTTTGCATTTCTATAAGCAAAGCCCTGATTTTAAAAAATAACATATTTGGTCAGCCCTAAAAAGGAACAACTGAAGGCAAAAGGAGAAGGGGCAGCAAAGGATGAGACGGTTAGAGAGCAACATCAACTTAATGGACATGAGTTTGAGCAAACTCCTGGAGACAGTGAAGGACTGGAAGCCTGGTGCGCTGCCGTCCATCGAGCTGCAAAGAGCTGGACACAACTTAGCGACTCAACAACAACAAGGAAGAAAGCACTGACATAGGCTGCAACACGTAGGAAGCCCGAAAACTGATGAGCAATAGAAGCCAGACCCGAAAGGTCACATTGTATGTGATTCCATGTATATGAAACATCCAGAACAGGCAAATCCACCGAGATAGGAAAGACTGGCAGGTGCCAGGTGTGGGGGGAGAGGAACGAGGAGTGACAGCTTGTGGGGACGGGGTTTCTCTGCCCTCAGGCGTGACAAGCACATCAGTGTGTGGCCGACAGGCCTGTCAATGCCCACTTCTGCAAAATGGAGCAAACACTGCTCTCATGAGGGACAACTCAAGAGACCAGACAGAGAAAGGGACTGAGACCATCAAGGTGGGGGAGAGGCCGGAAAGGGGCAGTGTGGACCTTGCCCAAGACTGTACCCGACGCCCACCCTGGCACCACCATCCCCACTGGCCCTCGGAGAAGGGCCCCTGCCCTGATCCTGCTGTTGCAACCACGATGCTTCCATAGTCCATGGACAGAGCAGCCTTGCAGGCTACAGTCCATGGGGTCACAACGAGTCAGACACGACCGAGCGACTAAGCGTGCACATAAGGACACCAGTCGGATTGGGTTAGAGCCCACTGCGCGGCATCATTTTAACATAATCATCTTTTTAAAGACCATACCTCCAAATACAGTTATATTCTGAGGTACATCGGAGAAGGCAATGGCACCCCACTCCAGATGGGGTTAGGGCTGCAACACATGCATGGGGAAGGATATAAATATTAAGTGCAGAGCAATGTAATATAATTTTTAACTATTTGAGAATACACAGCTGACATCATGTTCCATGGCCCCTAAATTCTTCTGTTTGTATATCCTGAGATACAGGCGATTCCTGAGAACCAGGAGATTCCCACGCAACTCCAGGACAAATGTTGCACTCCCCAAATTTTTCATTGAGAAATGCCATGATCTTACTCACATTTTGTAGGGTTTCCCTGGTGGCTCAGCAGTGAAGAATCTGCCTGCCAATGCAGGAGACCCAGGTCCCATTCCTAAGTCAGGAAGATCCCCTGGAGAAGGGAATGGCAACCCACTCCAGTATTCATGCCTGGAAAATCCCATGGACAGAGGAGCCTGTTGGGCTACAGTCAATGGGGGTGGCAAAGAGTTGGACATGACTTAGCAACTAAACAACAATAAACTGACATTTTGCAGTCAAGTGAACCCCACTGCTGCTGGTCTGATGCTTGTGTCCTCCCAAAATGCATACTCTGGGATCCTAACACTCAGGTGGTGGTATCAAGGAGGTGGGCCCTTTGGGAGATGATTAGCTCATGAAGGTGGAACTCCTGTGAATGGGATTGCTACTGCTAAGTCGCTTCAGTTGTGTCCGACTCTGTGCGACCCCATAGACGGCAGCCCACCAGGCTCCCCCGTCCCTGGGATTCTCCAGGCAAGAACACTGGAGTGGGTTGCCATTTCCTTCTCCAATGCATGAAAGTGAAAAGTGAAACTGAAGTCGCTCAGTCGTGTCCGACACTTAGCGACCCCATGGACTGCGGCCCACCAGGCTCCTCGGTCCATGGGATTTTCCAGGCAAGAGTACTGGAGTGGGGTGCCATTGCCTTCTCTGGTGAATGGGATTAGGGCCTTTATAAAGAGATCCCAGAGGGCTCCCTTGCCCCTTCTGCCATGTAAAATCCCAGTGAAAAGACAACAACTATGAGCCAGGAAGACCTTATCAGGTGCCGAATCAGCCCTTACCTTGAACTTGGACTTCCAGCCTCCGGATCTGTGAGATATAAGTTTGTGTTTATAAGCCACTGAGTCTCTGGTATTGTGTGGCGTGCATGTGTGCCCAATTGTGTCTGAGTCTGTGACCCCATAGGCTATAGTCCGCCAGGCTCCCCTGTCCATGGGATTTTCCAGGCACGAATACTGGAGTGGGTTGCCATTCCCTTCTCCAGGGGATCTTCCCACCCCAGGGGTCGAACACTTGCCTTCTGCATTGCAGGCAGGTTCTTACCACTGAGCCACCTGGGAAGCCTTGATATTGTGTTATGGCTGCACAAGCAGACTAAGTCAATATCCCTTAAGGCAACATTTTCTTTCCTCATTTAGGATCCAGTCCAGACTCACCTGTTGTCTTTTTTAATAATTTTTTTTAATATGCATCACTTTTAAAGTCCTTATTGGATTTGTTACAATATTGTTTCTGTTTTTTGTTCTGGTATTTTGGCTGTGAGGCACACGGGATCTCAGCTCCCCCACCAGAGATCAAAGCAGCATCCTGTGCATTGGGAGACAAAGTTTTGGTCCCTGGACTACCAGGGAAGTTTCTCACTGGTTGTCTTTTGTTCTCATGTCTTTCCGTTGTTGTT
This sequence comes from Bos indicus, assembly GCF_029378745.1. Classification (NCBI taxonomy): domain Eukaryota; kingdom Metazoa; phylum Chordata; class Mammalia; order Artiodactyla; family Bovidae; genus Bos; species Bos indicus. The sequence continues at coordinate 6,734,596 of NC_091766.1, read as the reverse complement.
GTTCAGTCACTAAGTCGTGTCCAAGTGACCCCATGGACTGCAGCACGCCAGGCTTCCATGTCCTTCACTCTCTCCCAGAGTTTGCCCAAACTCATATCCATTGAGTCGGTGATGCTATATAACCATCGCATCCTCTGTCACCCCCTTCTCCTCCTGCCTTCAATCTTTCCCAGCATCAGGGTCTTTTCCAATGAGTCGGCTCTTCTCATCAGGTGGCCAAAGTACTGGAGCTTCAGCTTTGACATCAGTCCTTCCAATGAATATTATATTCAGGACTGATTTCCTTTAGGATGGACTGGTTTGATCTCCTTGCTGTCCAAGGGACTCTCGAGAGTCTTCTTCAGGACCTAGTCTCCTTTATCAGGAGCATTTTTTTTTTCAGCCTTTCTGTGTCTTTCAAGAAAGTGACATTTTTGCAGAGTGCAGTTAGTTATCTTACAGCCATTTACCAATAAGCACGCCTGCTGGTTGCTGGTGCCCAGGCTTGGTTGTGCATCTTGGGGGCAGGATCTGGAGGAGCCATGATGGTCCTCCCGGTCCCTCGTATCCCAAGGCACCTGACCCTGGCTTATCCCTTTGCAGGGGATACCGTGTTCACTGAGTTCAGATGGGATCGTAGGTCTTCAGGTCTCGCCGAGGTCACTCGAATATTCAGGCAGAGTTGGAAACAACCAGCTTCAATAGCCTTCTCTTTTCTGAAAATGCAGAGAAGCCTCAAAGCTCTAACAGCCTGAGCCTCCATGCTCTTCTCAAGGTTCCCTCACCTCGACATCTTGTCTCACCAGTTGGTGAGGAGCCTTCAGGGCCCAGGGGTGGAGGCTTCCCTAAACTTGAGGAGTTTTATAAAGCAGACCAGGTGAGAATGGAAGGAATGCACTCCTGGAGGCTTCCTGGAGGAAGTGACCTCTAATCCATGCCTCCAAAGCTGCACCCAGCACCATCTCAGGGTCCCACATTCTCACCAAAATGTCTGTAGGAGCCTCCTTCTGAGCTCACTGAGCAGAACAGCCTGGGGTGGGACTCACTGGCAGGGGCTCATTTTGTGATGGTTCCCCACTGCCGTGGGCAAACACAACCAGGCCCCCTCATCAGGGACCAGACTGCTCTGCCTTCTTTAAAGCTTGTGATCTCCAGTGGATGAGAATTGAAGCTTTTAAAAAAAATCTCTGCAGCTGGGAGTCTGAACCACAGGCTAGTGTGTTCAGCAGCTGCCTTGGAGAGAGAGAAACAAGCTATTTGGGACTCTGAGGGCTGTAATTTCTGCTGCCTGGAGACAACTTGAGGGAGCAGGAGGATAGATTACTGGCTTTCCTGGCTAGGTCTCAGTTTACCCATCTGCTAAAGAGGCGAGTAATCGACATATTACAGGAGGGCGCTGAGGAGTGGGAGAGGTGTCAGGTGTGAAAAGCCCAACTCTTGGTGTGTCTGCGTGATGAGGGGGAGGTCTCTATTCACTTTCTATGCTAAGTCACTTCAGTCGTGTCTGACTCTGTGCGACCCCAGAGACAGCAGCCCACCAGGCTCCCCCGTCCCTGGGATTCTCCAGGCAAGAACACTGGAGTGGGTTGCCATTTCCTTCTCCAATGCACGAAAGTGAAAAGTGAAAGTGAAGTCGCTCAGTCATATCTGACTCTTAGCGACCCCATGGACTGCAGCCTAACAGGCTCCTCCGTCCATGGGATTTTCCAGGCAGGAGTACTGGAGTGGGGTGCCACTGCCTTCTCCGATTCACTTTCTACCACCCACCAAGCCAGGCCTGGTGGGGTCAGACAAAAGGGGAAGGTGATTTTAAGCCCCGGGGACGCTGGGCAATGTCAGGGGACATTTTTGGTTATGTTGGTGGGGGAGGTTTTATTGGGGGCTGCTGGAATCTGGTGAGTGGAAACCAGAAATGCTGCAATGCACCCCACAATGCACAGGACAGAGGTCTACAGCAAAGAAGGGTCCCCGTCCACGTGTCAGCAGTGCCCAGGCTGAGAGGTTACCGGGGACGAATACTGTTTCTCAAACAGCCAGATGAGTCTCACGTAGGTCCTTTTGTGATTTAAAATATGACTCAATGTTACACACAGGAAGCGTGTTATATTATTTCTAAGAAAGGGGAAAAACCAGAAGTAGCGGACGCATCTATCAGCAGGGAAAGAGCTACATATACACATAATATTGAATATTAAACTGCTTACGTACAAATGAAGCAGTTCTATTGCAGGGATCCTCACTCAGGGGCAATCCTGCCCTGAAGGGACATGTAGCTACATGGGGCCATTGTTGGTCATCAGTGCCAGCAGGTAGAGGATGCTGCACGCGTGTGGTGGGCAGACATCAGGGTTGCTGCTTAAAACTCTACAATCTGGGATTTCCCTAGTGGTCCAGTGGCCAACACTCCACGCTCCCAAGGCTAGAGGCCTGGGTTTTATCCCTGCTCAGGGAACTAGATTCCACATGCTGCAGCTCAAGAGTTCACATGCCAAAACCAGAGATCCAGCACACTGCAACAAACAGCAAAGGTTCCAGGTGCCACAAATAAGACCCAGCACAGCCAAATAAACAAACACTCAGAAAAGCACCCCTACCATGCGCGGGATGGCCCCCCACAGAGGACTATCTGGTCCCAGATGTCTGCGGTGCTGGCGCTCAGAATTCCAAGCTAAGGGAGCCACTGGACGGGACATCTGAATTGAACTCTGAACACACCATCCACAGTGATGTTTGCAGGGCCTCCCTGAAGGAGGCATCCTTGACACTCGTGCTCCTGGGCATAACGGTCTTTCAAGGAAGGAAGCAGGAGGCTGGTGCTGACATCCCTGGGCAAGATGGAGGGGGCTCAGCTGGATTGGGGGGCTTCTCAGGTGACCGTAGCAGTAAAGAACCCACCTGCCAATGCAGGAAACATGATGAGACGTGAGTTCTATCCCTGGGTCGGGAAGATCCCCTGGAGGCAGGCACGGCAACCCACTCCGCTCTTCTTGCCTGGAGAATCCCATGGACAGAGGAGCGTGGTGGGCTACGGTCCACAGGGTCACAAAGAATCAGACACGACCTAAGTGACTTAGCATGCACACACAGCAGGACTGGAGCCTGGATGATGAGGTGCAGAGAAATTGCAGGGTCAGCAAACTTTTCCTGCAAAGGTATACACGGTACCAAGGCTCAGCTTTGTGAACTATACAGTCTCTGCCCAAACCACCCAACTCTGCTACTGTGGCTTGAGAGTAGCCAGGGACAAGATACACATCTGGGACTCCTCTGGTGGTCCAGTGGCAAAGAACCCGCCTGTCAATGCAGGAGACATGGGTTCAACCCCTGGTCTGGGAAGATCCCACATGCCATGGAGCAACCAAGCCCGTGAACCACAACCACTGAAGCCTGGGCTCTAGAGCCTGGGCTCCGCAACAAGGGAACTCATTGCAAAGAGAAGCCAGCACAGCACAGCACAGAGTAGCCCCCACTCACTGCAACTAGAGGAAAGCCCACACAGCAACGAAGACCCAGTGCTGCCAATAAATAAATAAATATTTTTTTTAAAAGACTCTGTGCTTCTAATGTAGGGGGTATGGGTTCAATTCCTGGTCAAGGGATTAAGATTCCACATGCCACGCACCAGAAAGAGAGAGAGAGAAAAAAATTAGTATGATTATGCTGTGGGTGAAAGAATAAAACTTAAAAAAAAAACTTCTTAAAAAAAACAACCAGATGTACATCAATGGGCAGGGCCAGGTGCCAATAAAACGTTATTTATGGACACCATTTGAATTTCATAGAGCTTCCTTTTGTCTCCAAATAGTATGTTTCCTTTTGTATTTTTTCAACTACTAAAAAATATAAAATCATTTGTATCAGGGGGTTACAGTTACGAGATACAGGTTTCTTTCACGGTAATGAACATGTTCCAAGATCAATTGTGGTAACAGCTCTGTGAATACACAAAAATCATGGAATCGTACACCCTGGGTGGGTGAAATTATATGGGATGTGAACTATATCTTAGTAAAGCTGTTATAAAAAGAAAACACACAATAGCTAAAGGTGGAAACAACCCAAATGTCCATTGATGAATGAATGAATAAGCAAACTATGGTCCATCTGCACAATGCAATATTATTCAGCCTCAAAAAGGAAGGAAATTCTGACACAGGCTACAACACGGATGAATTTGGAGGACGTTACGCTAAATGAAATAAGCCAGACACAGAAGGACAAATACTGATCTCACTTATATGACCTCACTGAAATGATCTCACTTATATGAGGTCCCTAGAGGAGTCAGACTCACAAGAGACAGGAAGGAGCATGGTGGGTGTCAGGGTCGGGGGAGAGGGAGGGGGAATGCAGAGTTCATGTTTAATGGGGACAGAGTTTCAGTTTGGGACGATGAAAGAGTTCTGAGGATGGACGATGGTGGCACAGCAACGTGAATGTACTTACTGCTACTCAACTGTGCATTTTTAAAATGAATTTTATGTTATGCACCAGGTTTTCCCTGGTGGCTCAGACAGAACAGTAAAGAATCTGCCTGCAATGCGGGAGACCCAGATTTGATCCCTGGGTTGGGAAGATCCCCTGGAGGAGGGAACGGCAATTTACTCCAGTATTCTCACCTGGAGAATCCCATGGACAGAGAGGAGCCTGACAGACTACAGTCCATGGGGTCGAAAAGAGTTGGACATGACTGAGAGACTAACACTTTCAATTTATGCATATTTTACCACAATTTAAAAAAGAAAAGATAACAAATAGTCTCAGCTCCCAGGCTTTACAAACGCAAGCGGCAGGCAGGATTGCCGCCCGCCCCAGGCTACAGTTTTAGACCCCTTGTGGTGTTGGGTTTAGTTGCTCAGTCGTGTCTGGCTCTGCGAGCCCATGGACTGTAGCCTACCAAGCTCCTCTGTCCGTGGACTCCTGGGCCACCCCATATGGGTTGGTTGGCACTGGGATTAGCAGCGTGTGAATCCCAGCTGGTGGTGGCCAGTGGAAATCAAAGGGGAATTTGTTCCTGAGGCAAAACTGGGTGAGGAACGCATCTGCTCTGGTAGATGAGCCAGGGGTCGTGGAGGACCAAAGCAGGCTGAGTGCCAGGCTCCCCAGGGACAGGGAAGGCATGACTGAGATGACTGAGTAAATGAATAAAGGAATGAGTGAGTGGGTGCAGAGATAAATTGTGGGAGGCAGAGGGGGCATCCATCATGGAGTAAAATGCTCCACATTTAGACAAGCCACGGGTCTTGGAAATGAGAAACCAGGAGATGTTTGCAGCTCTTCTAGGCGAAGGCAGCAAGATTCCTCCAGCTCAGCTGCCCCCGCACTCCCCCCTGCCATGGACCCTCCCGAGTAGGATAGAACCCAGCTGTCTCTCCCTGTCAAGAAGGCCCCTCGGGGAGAATGGATACAGGTTTGTATGGCTGAGTCCCTTCGCCATTCACCCGAAACCATTACAACACTGCTATTCGGCTATGCTGTCGAGTCATGCGCAGTCGTGTCCGACTCTTTGCAACCCCATGGACTGTAGCCTGCCAGACTCCTCTCTCCGTGGAGTTTTCCAGGTAAGAATAGTGGAGTGGGTTGCCATTTCCTTCTCCAGGGGATCTTCCTGACCCAGGATTGAACCTGAGTCTCTTGAGTCTTCTGCATTGGCAGTAGGATTCTTTACCAGTAGAGCCACTTGGAAAGCCCCTGTTAATCGGATATATCCCAATACAAATTAAGTTGTTTTTTTTTTTAAAGAAACCCTCTTGGGCTTCCCTGGTGGCTCAGTAGTAAAGAATCCACCTCCCAGTGCAGGAGACACAGATTCAATCCCTGCTCCAGGAAGAGTCCACGTGCCGTGGAGCAACTAAGCCCCTGGGCCACAGCTACTGAGCCAGAGTGCTCGAGCCTGGGAGCCGCGGAGAGGGAGCCCACGTGCTGTGGAGCAACTAAGCCCCTGGGCCGCAGCTACTGGGCCAGAGCGCTCGAGCCCGGGAGCCGCAACGAGGGAGCCCACGTGCCACGACTGCTGCAGCCCCTGCACCCTAGAGTCCGAGCTCCAACACCAGAGGAGCCACCCGCACACCACAGCTAGTCAGTAGCCCTCGCTCGCTGCAATTAGAGAAAGCCCACGCCGAGCGACAAAGACCGGGCATAGCAAAAAATAAATACAGAAATAAAACAAAAGCTTAAAAGAAAGAGAAATCTGCTTGCCTTCAGGTCAAGTCCAGGCTTCCAGTCTTCAGGCACCGCTGACCTGGCCCTGGGCATCTCCACCCCTCTTGGCTGGCCCAGGCTGCCTCAGTTCTCCAGGTCTTTGCACATGCGGTTTCCCTACCAGGGGATCCTCTCTCTGCCCCCGCATCTCAATTCCATGTGTCAGATCCCATTATGGAGCCTGCTGTCTCCCCCTCCCTACATCCCGTCCCGCCCTCAGGTCCAGCCCTGACTGCAGTCTGGGGTGTCTGTGTCCTGCTCTTTCTCCCCGGACCCAGGGCTCCTCGGGCATGGCCTGCAGGGGGTTGTATCCCCCAGCCTCACGCAGCCCAGAGGCTGAGGGTTTGCTGAGTGACTTCAGGGACCCATAGCTATGACAAGGGGCTCCACCCGGGGCTATGCGAGGTCAGAGGGTTAAGTTCAGTGCTGGGACCTGGCTGGTGGAGCCAGCTACAAAGGGTTAGGTGTCCAGGGCAGCAGACCCAAAATAAGGTGACAAGAAATAGCTGCAGGCTTGGAAGCTGCTTCGGGTATTAAATTTAGGTGCAACTTTTAAACTTGCCCTGAGTTGAGGTCCCCTGTTCCTACTGGGATGAGGTTCCCAACCACAGCTGCTGCCACCTTGTAAGATGCTGGGGCAGGGATGGGAGGTGACAAGAGAGAGGATCCGGTCCCCATAACTGCTCTTCACACCACCTCCAACTCTCAGTGTCGTTGCTGAGTCTCTGAGTCGTGTCCAACTCATTGCGACCCCATGGACTGTAGCCCGCCAGGCGCTTCTCTGGGATTTCCCAGGCAAGAATGCTGGAATGGGTTACCATTTCTTCCTCCAGGGGATCTTCCTGACCCAGAGGCCCGACCCACATCTCCAGCCCTGCAGGCCGTTTCTTTGCCGATGAGCCACCGGGGAAGAGCCACTCACATTACAATCTTTTCTAATCTAGTTTCACTTCCCTAGATTTCCTTCTGACATACTGAATTCCTCCTGTTTCCCAAATTTGCTGAAGTCTCGCCTCCAGACCCATGCCCTCTACCTGGAACACCGCTCTGCTTGTTTGCCTGAACCTACATACCATTTCCCTGGGCGGTGCTCCCCAGTCCCAGGCAGAGACCCTGTTCCCGCTCTGGGAGCCCCCAGCACTGGGTCCTTCCCACTGCCCCGTCCGAATCCCACAGAATTGGGGATGTCTATGTCCAAATGTCCCCCTCAGGCTGGAGCCCCCCCACATGCCAGTTCCTCACCAGAAGTCTGTGTCCCTACTGAACCGTACCTGGCCTAGATAAACACTGATGAAGGCTTATTCGGTGACAAGCTGGGCTGCCATTCCCCTCTTCAGCGGACCTCCCCTCCCCAGGGACAGATATGGTGGTCCATACCTGGACCCCCAGGAGGAGCGCAATGAAGCTGGCCCCCTCCCTTCTGCAGCCACAGCCTGCAGCTGCTGTTACAGAAACAGCCCTGCTCGTCTCTTTCTCTCTCCAGTACCTCTCCTGAACCCTACTTGGGTCGCCCCCTCCTTCTTGGAGTCCTTTTGCTCTCCCAAAGGGGTCCCCTCGAGGCTCCCTGCCTCAGTCAAGCCCACATCCGGGGCCCAAAGCCATCTCCCCAACACAGACTCAACTGGTTTCCTCCCTTGCTTTAACACCTCTCATGGCTCCCTACTGCCCTCAGAGTGCAACCTGAGCTCCGCTTCACACGCAAGGCCCCTCCCCTCCCTGGGTCCCAGTTTCCTCACCTGGGGATAAAGGATCCCACCTCACAGGGCTGTAGGAGGATTCTAAGTCTTGGGAGGTGGGAAGGAGCCAGCCCACAGAGGACCCCGGCCCTTTCTGATACAGACACATGAGTCATCGCTGGGTTGGGATTTCTTGGCACTGCTGATATTTGAGACTGGCTTGTTATCTGTGATAGGTTAAGTAGGTAGATAGATAGGAGATAGATAATTGATAGATTATAGATATGGCGAAAGTAGACAGTCGTTCAGTCCAACTCTTTTTGACCCCATGCACGTGGGATTTCCCAGGCAAGAATGCTGGAGGGGGTTGCCACTCCCTTCTCCAGGGGATCTTTCCTCCCCAGGGATTGAACCTGGGTCTCCTGCATTGCAGGCAGATTCTTTACCACCTGAGCCAACAGGAATAAATATGGTAGATAGATATAGACAGATGACTAACAGATAGATGCCGGATAATTAGATGGATGGTAGATACATAACTGATAGATGATTGATTGATGATTGAAAGATGATAACTAGATGATCAATTGACAGATGATAGACTGGTTGATGATAGATAGACAGCAAACAGGATCTCTTGCATGTTGAGGCAGGGTCTCTCTCATGTCAGTGCTGACATTTGGGGTCCATCATCCCTGTGGGTAGGGGACATCCTGGGCCCTGTAGAGTGTTGAACAACATCTCTGGTCTCTACCCACTCAAAGCAAATAGCACCCTCTACCCCAAGTTGTGACAACAAAAAATGTCCCCAGACATTGCCAGACATCCCCTGGAGTGCAGAATCTCCATCAGGTAAGAACCACTGACTCAAGCAAATGTCTTTAGACATGGTGACAAGATCTTATCTGAGACAAAGCCACAAAGGAGCAAACAACAGGATGGGTGACTCCAGGAGGTACTGACAAGAAAAACTGGAAAAGGAGGCAGTGGCTCCTCTGAGGGGCCAAAGAAAGGACCCCGGGAGGGTCAGGAGAAGGCTGCTCACAAGGATGCCAGCCCCCAACCAGGAGAGGAGCCCACCCAAGATCAAGCTGGGGCTGCATCCCTGGCATTTTTGTTTTGTTTTGTTTCCTTTTTATTCCCCTTTGGCTGCACTACGTGGCATGTGGGATCTTAGTTCCCCGACCAGGGATCGAACCCGCACCCCCTGAAATGGAAGCATGGAGTCTTAACCACCAGACCACCAGGGGAGCCCCACCTCTGAGCTTCTTGTACCCCTGAGACCCTGGGCAAGTCATACGCCCTCTTTAAGTCTCGGTTTCTTCATCTGCAAAGGAGAGGGCCCTCCCAGCACAAAGATCTCTGGATACTGGGGGCTGATGTCAAAGAATAAGGGTTTTAGGCTTTAAGAGAACCAAAGGGCTTTGTCCAGCGTCCCATGGTTGTTAAGCAAAGGAGGCTGGATTGAACCAGATCCTAGCTGCCCCCAACAGCTCACTGCCCCCCCCGGTGAGAAACCATCACTGCGCACAAAAGACCACGGGAAGAACAGGTCAAACCAGAACGGAAGTGCTGAGATGCCTCTGTCGCCAAGCGCTTTTCCTCCGCACCTGCTGCCAAATCGCAGACACTATGGATGACTCGCTCTGCTCTCAAACGGCCACACTTCCAAAAAAAAATGACACAGCATTGACAAAAATAGTTTCTTCTGAACCTAAGCCTTCAAAGTATGTTGGAAAGCAACATCCATCCATCAACAAGTAGGGACTTCTCTGGCAGTCCAGTAGTCAAGACTCCCACCGCAGGGGGCATGGATTCAGTCCCTGGTCGGGGAGCTAAAATCTTGCCTGCTGCCGCCAAAACAAACAGAAGAACACAGTGGGGTGGATAACACAAAACACGGGGGCCTCCATGCAGTGGAATAGTACTCAGTCATAAAAAGGAGTGAAGCGCTGATTCATCCTGCAGGGTGGATGAACCTCGAAAACTGCTATGGGAGAGAAGACAGACGCTAGAAGCCACACAACGCACGATTCAATCTCTAAGAAATGTCCACGAGAGGCCAAGCCGTAGAGACAGAAAGCAGATCAGTGGTTGCCGGGGGCTGGAGGAGGAGGAACGGGGAGTGACTGCTGATGGGGGCTGGATTTCCTTCTGGTGTGGTGGAAATGTTTGGGAACTCGGTAGAGGTGATAGTTGCACAGCACGGAGAATGGACTCAATGCCACCAAATTTTCTGCTTGAAAATGACTAATTTTATGTTACGTGAATTTCCCCTCAGTAAAAATACACAGGTAAAAATTAAAAAAAAACAGAAGCATAAAAAAATCCACCAAGGCAAGTATTCGTCTCTCCAAGGGGCGTGGTGGGGGTGGGGTGGAGAGCACAGGTTTTTCTGCCCACCTTGGGAAGGGGTGATGGAGTTGGGGCCCCCCTGCCTGAGGGCCCCGGACACAGTCTGGACCAATCTGTCAGCCCTGTGGGGGCCATGCTCTGGCTGGCGGGAGCGCTGGGCTCTTAAAGGGTTTTGTCAGGGCTTTGAAAGGGGGCCAGGTTTTTTTTTTTCCCCGGAGCCGAGCAGTCTTGAGCCTGTTGTTCTCAGCAATCTCAGGGCCGCGTGTTAGCAGGAAACACAGCCAAGTAGGGCTTCCTGCGAGTCGGAGAGAGGAAGCTCCGTAATGTTCTGGAAGGCCGGGTTAAAAATAACCCCGGTATATAAGGACGGCGGAGGGTCCCCTCTCTGCCTCACTCACACGCAGGCCGGCTGGACGCTGGGCCGAGCAGGTGGTTTGGGGCCTAAGACAGGCCAAATCCTGGTCCCTGGGCCCCTGGGGCTAGGGGAAAACACCAGCCAAGTTCAGAGTCCTGAGGCTGCCCCGCTTCCAGAACTTAGGCAGACTCAGGGCCACCGTGGGTGTTCCTGTTTTAAATCACTTTTCTCCAGCTGAATATGCAAACCCAAGCAGAGAGGAACGCGGGCGGAGCTGTGATTTCGGTCGGCAGTGATGACCAAAGCGCACACAGGCTGGGGGGCTGACAGCCAGAGTTCGAATCCTGTCTCTGCCACCAGCTCTGGATCTCAGTGTTCTCATCTGTAAAATGGAGCAAATAACGGCTCTAAGGAAGCTAAATAATTATTATGAATCCTTCCAAGGTGGCTCAGCGGCAAAGAATCCACCTGCCAATGCAGGAGACACGGGTTTGATCTCTGAGTTGGGAAGATCCCCTAGAGGAGGAAATGGCAACCCATTCCAGTGTTCCTTGCCTGGAGAATCCCATGGACAGAGGAGCCTGGAGGGCCACAGTCCATGGAGTCACAAAGACTGGGACACAACTGAGCATGCACACACCATCATTATTTTCAGGATGTTTACTTCCCTGGGTGTGGCATCCATATATTATTATATATTTAATCCGTGCATCAGTTCTAATTCCATCTCCTCCCCCTCTTCACAGGTGTAGCAAGCAGGGATTAGCATCACCTGTTGTCATGGTAACCCAAGATGCCGTGGCCAAGTTGTCTCCATGAGCTTTCTCCAACCTTGCCTTCCACAAGCCTGCTGATGGACACCTCTTTCCATTTTACACTTGGAGGCCTCACTTGCCTTACTCTAGCCCAGTCCTGACAAAAAGGAACGGATTTGAGCCAGGGACTTTGGACTTCACAGGGCCCAAAGTTCTTTCTGTTCTATGTTTAGAAGTTAAAGTTAGGGAGTTCGAAGGGTGCAGCCAGAAGATGGGTTGACCATCACCTTTACATAGGCAGGTTGTTCGCACAGGCGGGGTGGCCTTTCCAAAAGGACCTCTGATGTCATTGCCATCAGAACAGTGAGAACAAAGCCCACTACTGCCCGAATTTTGGGACAAAGTCAACACCAAGGTGTGGAGCTTCTCATCCTGGGCTGAGCCACATGGATCAGAAAAATAAAAGAAGACACAAATGATCAATGTCAGGAAGGAGAGAGGGGACCCTGGGGACAAGTCCTACACATATCAAAAGGTTCACCAGGGCATTCTATAAAAAACTTGCTGCTGCTAAGTCGCTTCAGTCGTGTCCGACTCTGTGCGACCCCATAGACGGCAGCCCACCAGGTTCCCCCGTCCCTGGGATTCTCCAGGCAAGAACACTGGAGTGGGTTGCCATTTCCTTCTCCAATGCATGAAAGTGAAAAGTGAAAAGTGAAAGTGAAGTCGCTCAGTCGTGTCCGACCCTCAGCAACCCCATGGACTACAGCCTTCCAGGCTCCTCCATCCAAAAACAACTTGATTCCAGTCAATTCAATGGCTCAGATGACACGGACAAATTCCTTGAAAGACTCAAATTCCCCCAACTCACTCAAGAAGAAGCAGATCACCAGGGGACCACCCTGGTGGTCCAGTGGCTAAGACTCCACACTCCCGATGCAGGGGGCCCTGGGTTCAATCCCTGGTCTGGGAACCAGATACCACATGCCACAGCTAAGAATTCACATGTGGCAACTGAAGATCTGGGGTGTTGCCACCAAGATCTAACTCAGCCAAATAAACAAATTTTCTTAAAAAGAAGACAGAGATCGCCAGGATAGCCCTGTATCTACGGAAGAAACCGATGGGCTGGTGGAGAACTTTCCCGCGTAGCAAGCCAGGTCTGAACAGCGTCACTGGTAAATTTCCCCAAGCATTTGGGAAAGAAAGAATGCCAGTGCTACAGAGCCGCTTTCATAACACTGGAGAAGGAAGCCTTCCCAACTTACTCTAAATGGGGGAAGGGGGCTGCCTTGGGGTGCCCCGGGAGCTTCTCTCTGTGCCAGCATTCAGTAGAGCCCTGGGGCTCCCCCCACACCCCCAAAGAGATCCTGTTCCCTTCCAGGGGATGTTTTCTTCTGCCGTTAGGGCAGATCCCTGCCGGGGCTCAGGGAAATGAAAGAAGCGTTTGCTCTCCAGAAATCCGATCCAGACACGCTGGTTCCCCTGAAGGCGCCTTTGTACTCTGAGTGCTGCCACAGTGAATGCCGTCACTGGCTGTGGCCTGCACGTCGTGGCTGGCTGGGCTGAGGCCCCTTTCAGAAGTCACCGTGGTCCTCCACTAGCTATTTTTAACTGGACTTGTGGGCCAGGGGGATGCAGGAGTGGGGACAGAGGACATCCGTGAGGCTGGGGGATGTTGGGGGCTCCACCAGAGCTGCACCCACGGGTGCGGGTGATGATGAAAGGAGGGCACTCCCTCCACCTCTCAGCTTCTTTCTGCATCTGTCAGATGAAGGTTTGAATCCCATCAGGGGCTTCAATTCAAAGTAGCTCAAAGGCTGAATTCTATCAGCCAATCTCAGGGTCCCTTTCTCACTTTCTCTGTCTCTCCCCATCTCTCTGCAGTCCCCTCTCTGTCTCTTTCTCTCTGCCTTTAACTCCCCTTTGCATGGGACGCTGTGCCTTTCTGTTCAGCTCTACCTGAGCAGGGAACCTCTCTCTCTTGCAAGAACAAGATGACCCCATCTGCTACCTTGTTTTCTTGAAAGTATTATCCATCGTTCAATCCATCAGTCAATGGATTATCCTAAATCTCCCACCCAGAGCACCCTGTGTGTGCTTGCCCCCCAGCCCCCAGTTCTCAGCAGGGTGGACTGACTTTGGTCCTGTTTAAACATTTCAGAATAGCCGGTGTCCTCTCCGCGATGCTCATTTCTCAAACAGATAACTAGATGTCCAAGCCCCTCGGGGGAGGGGTTTCAAGGCGCGATCGAGATGCCCTGGGGTGTGGTGAACTCTCTAGGGATTGGGTTCAACGCCACACCAGCCCACGCATAGCATCACCTTCTGCTAATGCTGACCCTCGGGGGGAGGGGCAGATTCAGGGGGGAAATTGAGGCTCAGAGGGGTGAAGCCCTTCCCCTAGCTCAACAAAGCCAGCTACTTGGTTCCAGGAACCCAGCTCTTAACCAAAGCATCTCCTGATTATGGGGATTCTGGCCTTTTTCTGATCCTCCGTCAGCCCCTGTATGCTGGGCCTGCCAGGGGCTGTCAGAGGAGAAGCCCTTGGCTCTCCCCGCTACAATGTCCTGCGATGGCTTTCCTGGGCCCACCCCCAGTGTGACTTGAGCACCTTTGGCCTGCAAATGGTATTTCCCTGGAAGGACCTGCTGGGCTTGAGGTCCCACAGGCAATCCCAGCTGCTCACACTGAGTCCCTGGGCGAGTTCCCTGACCTCAAGGGCCTCAGTCGCCACTTCTGTAAGGGGGCAGCACACCAGTGGTCCCGCCTCCCAGCATTCAGTGGAGCCTGACATCTATAAACGGCACGGATCCTGACAGCAAGTAACCAACCAAAGTGGGCGCGTGCCTGCATGCACGCTCTGTCACTGTCGTGTCCGGCTCTTTGCAACCCTATGGACGGTAGCCCGCCAGGCTCCTCTGCCCATGGGATTTCCCAGGCAAGAATACTGGTGTGGGTTGCCACGTCCTCCTCCAGGGGATCTTCCTGACCCGGGGACTTGAACCCGCGTCTCCTGCATTGTGGGTGGTTTCTTTACCCACTGAGCCACCTGGGAAGCCCACCAAAGAGGGTCCCTGCTCACAACTTTTCCAGGAATCTGGCCACAGGCCTGATGATAGCCCAAGTTTCCTCTTAGCCAGCCCCTCCCTAATATTTTTTAAAAGTTGTGGTCAAATAAACAATATAAAATTTACCATTTTAACCATTTTCAAGTTTGTGTTTCAGTGGCATTTACTACATTTATAGTGTTGGGCAATCAGCGCCTTTATCTAGTTCCTAAACATTTCCTTCACCCCCAAAAGGACAGCCCATCTCATTAGCAATCACTCCCCACGTCCCCTCCCCCAGCCCCTGGCAACCACCAAATCTACTTCCTGTCTCTGTGGATTTGCCTATTCTGGATCTTTCATATAAATGGAATCACATATAAACTTTTGTGTTTGGGCTTCCTTCACGCGGCATGGTGTTTTTGAGGTTTATCCACATCATAGCATGAATCAGCGCTCCATTCCTTTGTATTATTTCTTTGTAATTGTATGGATGATCACATTGTGTTTATCCATTCATCCACTGATGGACATTGGACTTGTTTCTACCTTTTCCCTTTTTCTTTTGGCCACAACTCACAGCCAGCAGGATCTTAGTTCCCCAAACAGGGATTGAACCGAGCCCCCTGCAGTGGAAGCTTGAAGCCCTGACCACTGGACCGCCAGGAAATTCCTTTGTTTCTACATTCTGGCGATTGGGACCAGTGATACTGTGGACATGTGTGTGCAAAAACTCGTGAAAACACTTGTTTTCAGTTTGGTGCGGGTGGGATGGGGTAGATCCCCAGGAGTGGAGTAGCTGTGTCATGTTGCAATGCTACATTTAATTACTTGAGGAGCTCTGCTCTGGCAGGATTAAACCTGAATTCTGCATGCCTGTGTGGACACGCCTGCAGCCGCCCACCAGAAAGACCTCCACTCCGCACCAGCATCCCTCAGCCCTCAGCCTCCTCATCTGTTCACTGGCTGTGGTGATGACGTAAGGAGATGACACTGCTGGCCTGGCACCCACTACCACCTCAAGCTAGGATGCGTGCTCCCCCACCACCTCCCGACAAAACACAGGACACCCAGTTACATCCGAATTTCGATAAACACTGGGTGACTTTTCAGTATATCTCATTCCATGCAAAATTTAGGATATACTTACATTTTAAAATCTTTGTTTAGGACTTCCCTAGTGGACCAGCAGTTAAGACTCCACGCTTCCAATGCAGGGGGTGAGGGTTCAATCTCTGGTCAGGGAACCAAGATCCCACATGCCGTGTGGTGATGAGGTGGAGGGAGGGGAAATGGTTGTTTATCTGAAATCCCAGTTTAATTGGGTATCCTGCCTTTTATTTTCTCAATCTGGTGACTGGATTTTGTTACAGCTTGTTTCCTTTTTTAAAAAGTTTATTTTTTTTAATTGGAGGATAATTGCTTCACAATATTGTGTTGTTTTTTTGCTATACTTCAACAGGAACCAAGCATAGGTTGGTTCCTCTTGAACCTCCTCATAATCAGGCAGAAATCACGCAAAAATCATGGACATCATAGCCAGACGGAAATCAAAGGCAGTTCTGGGTATATGGGGCCCCAAATATCTGATCCACCTGGCTCATCTCAACAAAACCCAGCTGGGGCCCAAGCTGCCAAGATGGCTCTGACCCTCTAGTGGTTCCTCGAGAAAGGTCTGGTCACAACTTGTTAAAACCCTGGGAAATTGTTGAAGGTCTACTTCAGTCAGATGACCAATGATCTAAATTTGTCCTCAAACCCCAGGCTGCCGGAAGGCCAGTGAGCAAAGGGGTGAGCATTCAGGGTAGCCCCTTGGAAAGACACCTCACTGGGCCTGCCTCCGGGGGCGCCGAGGTCTGATTCATGCTTCCTTGTATTCAAACAGAGCCCCTAAGGACCGGAAGCATCTCTGTGAGGGGCAGAGCAACCTGAACCAGCGACACTTCTCCCCGATTTTTCCCAGAACTGGCCTGAGGCCTGGGAGATGCCGGACGGTGTCACTTAAGGGAATCTCTGTGGTCACTGTCCACCCAGGGAACTTGGACTTAAATGAAGGCCACCTTTTCCAGGGCCAGCTGATACATCACGGACAGGAAGTCCAGAGCCCTGGTACTTTTAGGAGTTCACAGAAATGTTGTAATTTCTTTTTTTTAAGATTTTTTTTTTTTAACGTGGGCCATTTTTTAAAAAAAGTCTTTATTGAATTTGTCACAACACTGCTTCTGCGTTATGGTTCAGTTTTTTGGCCTCAGGGGATGTGGGATCTTCGCTTCCCGACCAGGGATCAAACCCACACCCCCTGCATTGGAAGGATAAGTCCTAACTACTGGGACTGCCAGGGAAGTCCCTTGATATCTTTTCAAATCAGAAGAAAAAAAAAAATTTAGGGCAGAGGAAAAGAAAAGTTTTATTTTTTCTTACTTCAGAGGGTGAAAATGAAATTTTTAGGTTCTAAAACCTAAAAAAAATTTTAAATGGAGGAAGTATGTCCCATTTCATGTGAAATTTGGTATATATTTATGCTAAAAATGTGCTGTTTGAATCTCCATTTAACTGGGTACCTCACGTTTTATCTGATGAGGTTAAATTTGTGACGTTACATTTCTGTGATGTTAAATCTGACGACCCAATCATTTGGTAACACTTAGACCTCTTGGCCAGGCAGAAAACTAATGAAAAAGGAAATGTGCCTCAGACCCCGTGAAGACATTTTTTTTTTTTCTTTTTCATAAAAATAAACAGGTAACTTTCTTTTAAAAAAAAATATTTATCTGGCTGCGTTGGGTCTTAGTTGCAGCACACGGGATCTATAGTTGGGGCATGCAGGATCTAGTTCCCTGACCAGGGATTGAATCCAGGCCTCCTGCATTGGGAATGTGGACTC
Organism: Bos indicus; assembly: GCF_029378745.1. Classification (NCBI taxonomy): domain Eukaryota; kingdom Metazoa; phylum Chordata; class Mammalia; order Artiodactyla; family Bovidae; genus Bos; species Bos indicus. The sequence goes on along the minus strand of NC_091766.1, from coordinate 6,717,341 downwards.
TTAGTCACTGGACCACCAGGAAGTCCCTCCCAGAGGTCATATTTCAACCCTGAGCTTTACTCACAAAGATCAAGGTGGCCTTGTTACAAGTTTGCACTACAAAGGCAGGAAAAAGCCTCCTCCAGTGGACATGTCAGTATCTGGTGGAGTGTGGGGAGGGACTCCAGACCACATATCTAGCAAGTATCAGGAGATAAACCCATTTCTCAGATAACAAAACTGAGGACTGGAGAAGAGAAGCAACTTGACCTAAGCTCTAGGCCATGGTTCTCTAAAAAATCTCTTTGGAGGAGCGGTTTTTTTTTTTTTTTTTTTAATATTTATTTAGCTGCCCCAAGTCTTAGTTTCAGCTCATGGGATCTTTAGTTGCGGCTTGTGGGATTTAGTTCCCTGACCAGGGGTCGAACCCAAGCTCCCCGCATTGAGAGGGGAAGTCACTGGTTTTGTGTCTTTTTGATGTCCTGGGGCCCTGTGTGATGAAAGCTGGAATTATTCATGGTAGACATATGCCAGCAACTTACCTTCAGTTTCAGGGGGTCCATGGAGGCTAGGTTCATACAGGGAAACAAGCCTGGGTCAGGATCAGAGACTTCACACTCGGACAGTGGAACTCCTGGCTAGCCAAGGATTAGCAGTACCTCTGATTCCTTCCCCCACCCCCAGAAAAACTAATGGCTCTCTGAGTCCTGAGGCCCAGTGGGGGCTCCACATAGGCTCTGGCACATTGTAGGTCTTCAATATTAGTAGGTCCCTCAATCCTCAAACACACATACACACACACAACCCCGGGCTGGCCATTTTAAACTCAAGCCTTCATATCTACTCTTGGGAGAAAGAAAAGGAAAACTCCTACTACACATATTTAAAAAAAACTGCCCTTGCGGTGGAAAAGTTTTTACATCTGAAGAAAACCCTGATTGTTAGACTCAGGTCTGCAATAAACCGTGGCTATTTTTAAGCGCCTGGGGACATGTGCTCACAACCCCGGGAAAAGAAGCAGCCGTTCGCCCTCCTCAGCACGTCCGGAGTGGCCCGAGTGATGTGGTGTGGAGGGTGAGGGGCACGGGCTGTCAGCCTGCCAAGAGCACAAGGGCCTCCTAGAGTATTCCGGAACATTCTTCCCCAGGTCGTTAGAAATCCTGCAATCGGGGCCGTGCCTCCAAGTTCCAGTTCTGCCAGCAGTTGTTTTCCATTTCATTTTTCCTCTTTTTTTTTTTTTTTTTTTTCCTTTTTCGATTTCTCAAATCACATTTGTTTTTCCACAATCGAAAGCACTCACACACATTTTGGCCGGGCCTCCAGACACGCTGTTCTAACCAAGACGTGTAAACAACCCCTTCCCCATCCCCCCTCCTGCAGCTGGGTATTTGGGTGACACTGGAAAATCTGGAGGGAAAGAAAAAAAAAAAGGTGCTGGGAGGAGGGGGTGGGAGTTTTCCAAAAATCAGCTCAGGACTTACGTAACACAGAGTTTATGCAAGCGGCCCCTGGACACACACCCGAGGCTGCGAACCAGCGAACGAGCGCGGGGCGGAGGGCTCCGCTGGCAGCAGGCGGACGCGGAGAAGGGAAAGTGACGCCTTGGCTGGGATCTCTGACTCCTCCACCGGAGTGATAAGGGGAATGTGGATGCGGCTGGGAGGCCAAGCACATATTTGAAATATGTTGGCAAGCCCCAGCGCTTGTAAACCGTCACAAATCTTCCGAGGAAAGTAAAGGAATCTTCCTCTAAGAACCACCGGCAGCTGGGATCCAGCGCTCATCTGCGGGTCGCCCACAGTGAGCCGGGATTTTTAAATCACTTTCTATCAACGTCTCCCTTTAAATATATATATTTGGCTGTGCTAGGTCTTAGTTTCGACATTCGGAATCTTTAGTTTCAGCATGTGAACTCTTAGCTGGGATCTAGTTCCCTGACCAGGGATCCAACCGGGGCCCCTTACATTGACGCTGTGGAGTCTTAGCCGCTGGAGCACAAAGCCCACTAGCAGCGTCTCCCGTACTGCTCATAGTGCCCTTGGGAGTTCCCAACGCCTTTCCCATTTTACAGGAAAGGAAGGCCGAGGCACAGAGAGGGGAGGCGACTTAGCCCAGCAAAGTCACACTTGGCTGAATCCGAAGCCACAGTCAATGTTTTTCAATATTTTCCTGAAAGGCCACTTCCGTGGGCATAGAAGCTGGTGATTGTCAGAATAAGCACCTGTGTGTGTGTGTGTGTGTGTGTGTGTGTGTGTGTGTGTGTGTTAGTTGCTCAGTCATCTCTGACTCTGTGACCCCGTGGACTGTAGCCCACCCGGCTCTTCTGTCCATGGGACTCTTCAGGCAAGAACACTGGAGTGGGTTGTCATTTCCTCCTCCAGGGGCTCTTTCTGACCCAGAGATCAAGCCCGAGTCTCCTGCCTTGCAGGCAGATTCTTTACTGTCTGAGCCACCAGGGAAGGCCATCAGGACCTGAGTGGGCATAATAAATGTTCTCCGGCTCAGATGTAGTGGGGATGTCTCATTTCACAAAATTCAACCCGAGCATTATTCGCTTACCTGCTACATGCCCCCTCATCAGCCAGTCTAGGGGGTACTCTCAAATCTTGTCCACGGTTCGTGTTCCGGATTTTCTTTTTGCAGACTCTGCAGGCCATGCTCCTTAAGTAGCTGCAGTCTCCCCTCGGGGTGGTTGTTCTGTTTTCACGAGCAATAAATTGGTCCAGCCACTTTGGAAAAGTGTTTGTCAGTATCTCCTAAAGTTACAATCCTGTAATCCTGCTCCTAGATGTGTACCCCTAAAGGAATAAATCTGTATGTTTGCACTAAAGAAATATAGCCACAGTATTCACAGTGAAGAAAGAAGGAAGGGAGGGAGAGAGAGAGGGAGGAAGAAAGAAAGAGAGGAAGGAAGGGAAGAAAGAACCCAAATGTCATCAATAAATGAACTATAGTGTATTCATTTAATGCAAGGAGAGAAAACCAGTCAGTCCTTAAGGAAATCAACCCTGAATATTCACTGGAAAGACTGGTGCTGAAGCTGAAGCTCCAATACTTTGGCGCCCTGATGCAAAGCTCTGACTCATTGGAAAAACCCTAATGCTGGGAAAGGTTGAGGGGAAAAGGATCAGGGGGCACCAGAGGGTGAAATTGTTTAGCATCACAGACCCAACGGACATAAATTTGAGCAAACTCGGAGACAGTGAAGGACAGAGGAGCTGGAGTGCTGCAGTCCAGGGCTTGCAAAGAATGGGACATAACTTAGTGACCGAATAATAACAATACACCAATGGCAGGGTAGGCTGAGGTGGAGGAGTTCTACTACATACAGAACGTGGGAACCCCTGAGCACCAAATTGAGCAAAGGGACCAGACATGACCGAGGGCATAATGGTGATTCCACAGTGAATTCCATCAGTGAAATCAACAGCTGGCAAAACTCATCTCCTGGGATAGAGGGCAGAACACGGTTTCCTCAATGGCAGACGGAACCTTGGGGACACTGGATGTTCCCACATTTTGATCTGGGTGATGGTCACATCAGTGCAATCCACTGAGCGTACCCTCCAGGTTAGAGCCCTAAGCTGCGTCCAAGTTTTTTCCTCCTTTGAAAAAAATTGGGCAGGTATTTATTGAGCACCTAGTGTATTCACTAAGGGGCAGCAATGACTTAGGCTTCAGCAGAACCTTCCACACCTGGATCGGAGCTGGTGCTCAGAGTCCCACCAGCCCCAGGACCCAGGGAACCCTGCTCTAATGGTGCTAACTCTGGCGGGATTTCCCAGAGGAAGGATAAGGCTTCGTCTTACAGGCCATGGAAGGGTGGTGGTGAAAGGATCTGGGCTCACAGGGGCCACCTCCCTGCCCACGAGGAGCTGTCACTGATGATGGTGGCCACTGCAGGTGACTGCTCTCCATGCACCACGTGCTTTATAGCCATGGACTCACGATCCACCCCTCCCCCACCCCAAGCCCCACATGGAAGCAGCCTCAGTGACATGCCCAAGGACCCCAAACTGAACCCAAATGTGAAACAGGAATCCCTAAAGGAGCTGATGATCCACGTGGAACCCCTTAGGCCGCCCCCTCCAACCTGCCGGTGTCCCCACTGCCCAGCGGTTTCCCTGGTGACTCAACCAGGTGTGGCCGGGAGCCACACGCATGCACACACGCAGCCTCCCCTGACGGTCACCACCTTTGGTACACAGCCTCCAGGTGCCTAGGACACCATGAGTCATGGGGACTCAGCCCTCTGATTGTCTGCAAAAGGTCCTTCATCGCAACAATCAATAACCTCAGTAAGAGGTCTGGCCATCAGCCAGTCAGTCCTTTGAAAACCTTTCCGAGGGGTCCCCTTGGACCCGATAGGGACAAAAACCAATGGCCAGTCACTTCCAAAAGGTCTCAAAAGTGAGCAGATGCTTCCTCTGTGCATGGGGACAGGGGACTTGCAACTTGAATGCAGTCCCTCCATTCCTGCCTGCAGGGTCTTGTCATCCAGGGCATTGACACTCAGCCCAGAGGACAAAGGACTATCATTATCTCAATGCACGTGGTCTTTATTTGGAAGGATGGGGCACTGTGTTTCTGATGAGGAACTCCCCACTCCCAATTCCACCCCCCAGCCTCCAGAGCAATCCTTTCTAACTGCCCATGGGCAATGGGAGGTGGTGGGGCTCATGGTAGGAGGGACTCAGGTTCCTAAGATTCCTGTCTTGTGTAATACCTTACTTATGGGTGGGACCAGTGAATAGTTGGGACATTGCTCCCTTCATTAGGTTACATTATAGGGCCAAAGTGAAGGGATTTTTGCAGATGCAGTTAAGGTTCCAAATCATTTGATTTCTGAGTCTGTGTAAAGGAGGGTGGGTCTGGCCTAATCAGGTAATTTTAGGTTATGTCTTTGTTTTTTAATAACAGTTTTCTTAATCAAAAAAATTTTTTAACTAAGTTGGATAGTAGAAGCAACCCAGGTGTCATCAATGGATAAATGGATAAACAAAATATGGTGTATCTGTACAACACAATATTAACCATAAAAGAAATGAAATTCTGACCCATATGACATGAATGTACCTTGAGAATATGACTGTGCGTGAAACAAGCCAGGCGCAAACGGACAAATGCAGTATGATTCCACTTACCTGAGGTCCCTAGGGTAGACAGATTCATAGACAGAATGTAGAATGGCAGTTCCAAGGGCTGGGGGAGGAGATATTGGGGAGTTAGTGTTAATAAAGGCAGAGTTTCAGTTGGGGGAAATGAAAAGTTCTGGAGATATACATGGTGATGGTTGCACAATAATGTAAATGTACTTAATGCCACTGAGCTGTACATTTAAAAAGGGGTTATACCCAATATTCTTTAATAACCTAATAAGCTATAAGGGAAAAGAATATGAAAAGGAATATATATATATATACATATGGACAGAGGAGACTGGTGGACTATGGCCCAGAGGGCCGCAAAGAGTTGGACATGACTGAAGAGAGTTAGCACACACACACATATATGTGTGTGTGTACATATATATTTGAATGACTTTTCTGTATACCTAAAACTAACACAACACTGTAAATCAACTACACTTCAAATTTTAAAAATTAAACAAAGCATAAAAGGGGGGCTAATGTTATGTATACTTTATTTTACACAATTTTACAAAAACAATGTTGGACAATCCAAATTAAGTATTTGAAGGAAAATTCTTTTAGAGAAGAAGGTCTAGCAGCCAGAAATTTGAGGCAGCAGAGAACTGCGATGCCACGAGCCTCGAGCAAGCCTGTGGCCAGGTTGTAAGGAGGAAGAACAAGCAGGCTACAGGAGCCGAGGGGCTCAGTCCTACACCCACAAGGAACTGGATTCCGCCCGCACCCTGGGAGGAGGACCCCAAGTCTCAGGTGAGGCTCCCCCACCTGGACCTTTGCTGGCAAAGTGATGGCTCTGCTTTTTTACACCTTGACTGCAGCTTTGTGGGATCCTGTGTAGAGGACCATCTATGTCATGCTGGGCTCCTGACCTGTAAATTGGGAGATAATACAGACTGTCTCCATCAGCACAGGCTGCTGTTAGCAGAATACCATAGACTTGGTGGCTTGTAAACAGTAGATTAAAAAAAAAAAATTTTTTTTTAAATTTATTTGTCCGAGCCAGGTCTTAGCCGAAGCATCTGGGATCTTTAGTTGCAGCATGCAGGATCTTTAGTTGAAGGCAGCATGCGGGCTCTTAGCTGAAGCACACAGGATCTAGTTCCCTGCAAGGATTAAACCCCGGCCTCCAGCACTAGCACTGCAGAGTCTTAATCACTGGAGCACCAGGGAAGTCCCTAAACAACAGATTTTCACCTCTCACAGTTCTGAAGGCTAGTAGTCTGAGATCAAAGTTCCAGCATGGTCAGGTTCTGACACAAGCCTGATTCCCAGCTGCAGACAATATATATTGATATAAACACTGATACAGTATATATGGTATCCTCACAGAGACGGATTTTATCTTCTTGGGCTCCCAAAGCACTGCGAACAATGACTGCAGCTGCAAAATTAAAAGACACTTGCTCCTTGGAAGAAAAGCTATGACAAACCTAGACAGCATTAAAGAACAGAAACATCACTTTGCAAACAAAGGTCCAGATAGTGAAAGCTATGGTTTTTCCGGTGGTCATGTACAGATGTGAGAGCTGGACGATAAAGAAGGCTGAGTGTCGAAGAATTGATGCTTTCGAATTGTGTTGGAGAAGACTCTTGAGAGTCCCTTGGACAGCAAGGAGATCAAACCAGTCAATCCTCAAGGAAATCAACCCTGAATACACATTGGAAGGACTGATGCTGAAGGTGAAGCTCAAATACTTTGGCCACCTGATGCGATGAGCCGACTCATTTGAAAAGACCCTGATCCTGGGAAAGATTGAAGGCAGGAGAAGGGGACGACAGAGGATGAGACGGTTGGATGGCATCACTGACTTAATGGACATGAGTTTGAGCAAGCTCTGGGAGACAGTAAACGACAGGGAATCCTGGCGTGCTGCAGTCCATGGGGTCACAAAGATTTGGACGTGACCTAGCAACTGAACAACACATGGCAGAAGGGGTGAGCAAGCTCTCTGGGGTCTCTTGTATAAGGGTGCTAATCCCATTCATGACAACTCCACCCTCATGACTTAATCACCTCCCAAAGGCCCCACCTCCCAATCCCATCACATTGTGGGTTAGGAGATCAACATGTGAATTTTAAGGGGACATAAACATTCAGTCCATAAAAAAATAAGTTCTGTTTTCACTCACTAAAAAAAAAGGAGAAAATCTTTTGGGAGACAGCTGGGTCAATGCATCCCCCAGGACACAGCCCAGATAGATGCTCACCCTGGGTGATTGGGGAAAAGAGGCAAAGGGACAGGGTTTGGGAAGCCAGCCAGGCTGGTCCAGCCTCCAGGATGAGCAGTGCTGGGGGGACACCCAAGGCAGCAGGGGTAAGGGAGGGGCAGGCAGGGTGTCCTGGGGAGGGCAGTGTAGCCCTCAGCAGAAAACAGAGCCACCACAGCCTCCCGCAGGAGGGACCCCAAAGAACCAATTCCCTAGTCACTTTCCTTCTGCCCTCTGGGCCAAACTCAACAAGGAGCCTTTGATGTTTTAAAGGCCAGCCTCCCAGCCCAGGGCAGGATGAAAAAACAGGGTGGAACCAGCAGAGGAGATGACTGGCCCCAGAGCAGACCCCCACCTCCGACCCCAACCCTTGGCCTCATCTCTCACACTCCTCTCAGGTACTGGACAACCCAACCAGACAGAAAACCTAGAACACCATTCCTGATCATGCCAGCTCATGAGTCGGAGTGATGTACACACTGATCCTTCTTAGCTTAAGAGTTGGCAAAGTTTTTCTATAAAGAGCCTGACATAAACATTTTTACCTTTCTCAGTCATACATTCTCTCGAAATGATTCAATTCTGCTGTTATAGTGAAAAGCAGACATAGGCAACATGTAAATGAGTGAGCATGGCTGTGTTCCAATAAAATTTTATTTGCAGGCTTCCCTGGTGGTCCAGTGGCTAAGAATCCACCTGCCAACGCAGGGGACATGGGTTTGATCCCTGGTACGGGAAGTTTCCACATGCCCTGGGGCGCCCAAGCCTGTGCGCCGTAACTACTGAGCCTGTGCTCTAGAGCCTGGGAGCCGCAACTACTGAAGCCCTTTCCCGGCTAGAGCCTGTGCTCTGCCACAAGAGGAGCCGCCGCAATGAGAAGCCCAGGCATCATAACTTAAGGGTAGCCCCTGCTTGCTGCAGCTAGAGAAAGCCTGCTCGCAGGAACAAAGACCCTAGTGCATGCAAAAATAAACAAAAATTTATTTGTAAAAACAGGCAGCTGACCCATGGGCCATAGCGCAAGACCCTTGTAAAAGTGAAAGTGTTAGTTGCTCAGTCCTGACTCTGCAGACCCCATGGACTATAGCCTGGGAGGATGCATGGGATTCTCCAAGCAAGAATACTGGAATGGGTTGCCATGCCCTTCTCCAGGGGATCTTCCCAACTCAGGGATCGAATCCTGGTCCCTCTGCTCTGCAGATGGATTCTTTACTGTCTGAGCCACAAGTGAAGCTCTGTCTGATCCATTTCTCCCAGGAAGTCTTCCTGGGTGCCCCTCCTAGCCTGGTCAAGAGACATATGCTCCCACTGTTCCAAGAGTCCCCATAAATTCTTCCAGGCCCCAGGGACCACTCCCCCTCCCCCCACCCCCATAATACTTGGGACAGAGTCTACACAGAGCAGATGCTTTAAAGTGGATGCAAATCAAATTCACTAGGTTGCCTCCTGCTCCCCACCAAAAAAAAAACACAAAAAAATAAAACAGGAAAATAACAAGTGTTAGTGTGGAGAAATTGGAACCTTTGTGCACCACTGGCGGGAACGTAAAATGCTGTAGCCGCCATGGAAATCACTTTGCCGGTTCCTTGAAAGGTTAAACATAGAATTATCACATGACCCAGCAACTCTACTCCTAAGTGTAGACCCCCCAAAATTGAAAACAGGTGTTCAAACAAATATTCGTACACACATGTTTGGAACAGCACTACTCACAATAGCCAAGAAATACGTATATATCCATCAATTGATGAAGAGATTTAAAAACTGTGGTTCATCTACACAATGGAATATTATCCTGCCTTAAAAAGGAATGAAACCCTGATTCCTGTGCTAATGTAGGTGGACCTTGAAAACAAACGGAGTGAAATAAATCAGCCGGCACCTTGATCTTTAACTTGCAACCTTCAGAACTTTGAGAAACGAAGTCCTGCTGTTTCTAAGTCACCCGGCCTATGGTAGTTTGTTATAGCAGGACTAAAACAGGTTAATTTTTGTTGTTGTTTAGTCATTAAGTCGTGTCTGACTCTGCAACCCCATGAACTGTAGCCTCCCAGGCTCCTCTGTCCATGGGATTTCCCAGGCAAGAATACTGGAGTGGATTGCCATTTCCTCCTCCAGGGGATCTTCACAGACCAGGGATCAAACCCGAGTCTCCTGAATTGGCAGGCAGCTTCTTTACCTCTAAGCCACCAGGGAAGCCCAGGTTAATTCTATGTAATAGGAATTTCATCTCACTTTTTCTTTTAAGTTAAAGACAAAAATGAATACACAGAACCAGAAGGCACGTGTCTGAAGTTCTGCTCCCCTGCCCCTTTTTCCATCCCCAGGAGTCTCGGCCCAGCACCACCCTCCACAGCTGACTCAGCCTGCCTCCTGCAAACAGCCCGGGGCTCCCCAGGAGGGTGCAAAGCCATCGTGGGTCCCACATCCCTTCACACCCTGGGTGCCGCGAGCAAGCACAGGGCCGAGCCTAATGGCCATGGCTTGAGCCAATATTTTCTCAGAAGGGTGCCGTCCCTGGGCTGCAGCACAGGTATGACATCGCCGTGAGTCAGCGCTTGGCCGAACTCCCAGCACAGCAGCATATGAGTCAGGAGAGCTGACAGCCCCTCTGGTTTTTCTTGCTCTTCACATACCCACATGTGACAGGCTTTCTGCAATTCCTCAGTCATTGTTTGGTGTAAACAGTACTGATCGCTGAGTACAAGGCTCCCCTGAGTCAGGGGAGCTTAGACTTTTATTAAATTGCCAAAGTCCAACGTCTTCCAAGCTGGCTGCTGATGGTGACAATGGATGGAGGGAGATTTCCTTCCAGCGCTGGGAAGCGGGCCCACCGCCCAGCTGGGCTCCTGGGTTTGTTGGAAATGCAAATCACAGCTGAGTAGCAGGCTCGCCTCCTGTGTTTACATGGAGGGTCTCTCTGCTCCCTTGGGGAAAGCTTGGAGACATTTTTGGTTGTCACGACTAGAGGATGCTATTGGCATCTGGTTGGTGGAGACCAGAGACGCTGCTCAATACCCTGCAGTGCACAGGGCAGTCCCATCCGGCCCCAAATGTCAGCAGCACCGAGCTTGGAAAATCCTGCTCACAGGCCACCCTGACCCAGCTCTCATGATGGCCTGCCCCCACCCCAACCTTTTAAGAACATATCCTAGGTCTTGCCTGGTGGTCCACTGGTTAAGAGTCTGCCTCCAATGCAGGGGACACCGGTTCGATCCCTGGTCCAGGAAGATCCCATATGCTGCGAAGCAGCTAAGTCCATGTGCCACAACTATTGAGTCCAAGTGCCCTAGAACCTGTGGCCTGCAACAGGAGAAGCCACCACAATGAGAAGCCTGGTCACTACAACAAAGAGTAAGCCGCCACTCACCGCAACTAGAGAAAGCCCACATGAAGCAGCAAAGACCAGGCACGGCCAAAAATGATTAACTAAAACATGTAGGTATGCTTGCACAGTCGCTGAGTCGTGTCCTACTCTTTGCAACCCCAAGGACAAGAACCTGCCAGGCACCTCTGTCCATGGGGTTTCCCAGGTAAGAATACTGAAGTGGGTTGCCATTTCCTCCTCCAGGGGATCTTCCTGACCCAGGGATTGAACCTGAGTCTCCTGTGTCTCCTGCATTGGAGGTGGATTCTTTACCACTGAGCCAAATAAATGGATTAAGTAAAAAAAAGAACATATTCTAGGGAAGATGCAACTTAACTACTAAGGTTTCTTGCGATAGGGAGCAGATTTGGTGGAAGCAAGCAAACCCAAGCTGCTGTGTGATCTTCAAGAGGCTCTCTGAGCCTCCATTCTCCTTGGGAGAATTTGGGTAACATCACAGAGCTGCTGTGAAGATGAAATCAATTCCGAGAGTTAAAATGGCTCAGCCCAAGTTCTTCAGGCTATTAAATGAGGAACACGCTTCAGGCACACTTCTCAAAAATGGCTGCCTCTCTTATCGCTTAAAGAAGCTGCAAAGTATGCAGCCTCGGGAAACTGGGCAGAAGATAAGAGGACCATTTCAGGATTCCAGGCTCTGAAGTTGGAGAAGTTCTTCTACATCCACTTTCTCCCATTAAAATCTGTCGTCTGGGACTTCCCTGGCGATCCAGTGGTTAAGAACCGATCTGTCAATGCAGGGGACACGGGACCTTAAAGATTCCACATGCTGCTGGGTAACTAAGTAAGCCCAGGTCCACAACTTACTAAACCTGTGTGCTCTAAACTCTTGAGCCTATGCAACCCAGAGCTCATGACCAGCAACAAGAGAAGCCACCGCAGTGAGAAGCCCTCGCTCCTCAACGAAAAGTAGCCGCTGCTTGCCGCAACTAGAGAAAACCCATGCACAGCAATGAAGACCCAGCACAACCAAAGATAATTAATTCATTTTTAAAAATCTGTCTTCCAGCAGCTCGAAGTGGGTTCCTCCCAGGGCCTGGCCCAGTGCCTGATGCGTCCTGTCGCTGCCTTCCGCTTTCAAGGAACCAACGCTCCATCTGGTTCCTGAAGATGTTTAGGGGTATGCTCATGGTGCCCCCAAGCATGAAGCACAGTGTTCACATTACAGTAAGAAGTCATGACGACATCAGAGATCCCTGGGACGGTGTGACACGGAGGACCCCTCACCTCGGTGGTCCTCTCCCTAAATCCCCTCATCTAGTCACAAGAAAACGGCAGACAAACCCAGATGGGGGAACATTCTGTGGTCCTGGGGGACAGCCAGCTGGCACTCTGCAGGACTGTGAAGGTGATGGAAAAACCAGACCCAAGAAACTGTCACAGACCAGAGGAGACTGGGGTGACGTGATGACTAAACGCTGGACGGGACCCAAAACTGAAAAAGGACACTCATGGACGATGCGGGGGCATCGGATACAGTCTGGAGTGTAGCATCAATAGTTTTGCCCAGTGTTAATTTCTCAGTCTCGACAAACACACCGTGGTCTTATGAGACGTTAACTTTCAGGAAAGCTGGGTCGGGGAGACTTGGAAACTCTGCGTATGATTTTCACAGCTTTTCTGCAATTAGCTCTGTCACTCCAAAAGCAAAAGGTTGTTTGTAGGGGTTTCCCTGGTGGTCCAGGGGTTAATTTTATTTACTTATTTGTTTTTGTTCGTGCTGGGTCTTCTTTGCCGCGTAGGCTTTCTCCGGTTGCACCGAGTGGGGGCTGCTCCTTGTCACGGTGCGTGGGCTTCTCTTTGTAGTGGCTTCTCTTGTTGCAGAGCACGGCTCTAGGCCTGTGGGCTCTACAGTTTCGTCTCCCAGGGTCTGGAGCACGGGCTTTGTTGCTCTGCGTTCCAGTGATTAAGACTCCACACTTCCATGGCAGGTAGCGCGGGTTCAGTCCACTGCAGGGGCTCGGGTTCAATCCCTGGTTGGGGAGCTAAGATCCCACATGCACGTGGCACAGCCAAGTTGTAAAAACAACTCTAGGCTAAGCATGGGGAGGGGAAGGCAGTTATATGGGGAGATTCTTATATGAAAACATCTTTCCTCAGCTCTCTGAAATTCATATTTCACTGGGCGTCTTATGTTTGATCTGGCAACTCTAGCCTCAGCAAAAGAAGGGGGTTCCATTAACTGGGGTGGGGAAGGGAGGGATGGGCTGGAGTAGGGGGAATAATGAGCCCCCCATTTCACGGAGACCAGTAATGACTCAACAATAATGATAATGAGAACGATAATAATTGTGCCTCTTTCATGGCATTTATCTTGCTCCACCCTGGCTGTTTGTGGGCACGCCTTACTCCCGGCTGGGCCCAGGGCACCTCAGCCTCAGCGGGCGATCTCAGTCACAATCAGGCCAGGTTCAGTGTGCAGAGACCCCTGACCACCCCTCCTGTCCCCGCCTTGCTGTGGCTGCTTTAAAAAATGATTACAAACTGGGTAGCATCGCACAGACATATTTGTCTCTCAGTCCTGGAGGCCAAGGTGTGAGATGAAGGTGCAGGCAGGGTTGGCTCCTTCCAGAGGTTCGCAGGGAGCATCTGTCCCACCTCTCTCCCAGCTTCTGGTGGCTGCCAGCAACCCGCCCTCATCACTCCTTGGCTTGTGGGTGCATCACCCCTTTCTCTTCCTCTGTCTTCACATGGCCTGCCTTTCTCTCTCTCTTTCCCCTTCTTTTTCTCTGCAAAGACACCTGTCCCTGAACTTAGAGTCCACTCTAAATCCAGAATGATCTCAAGATCTTTCATTTAATCACATGTGCACGTGCTCATTCAGTTGTGTCCGACTCTTTGCAACCCCGTGGACTGCAGCCTGCCAGGCTCCTCTGTCCATGGGATTTCCCAGGCAAGAATACTGGAGTGGGTTGCCATTTCCCATTCCAGGGGATCTTCTCTACCGAGGGATTGAACCCGAGTTTCTTGCGCCTCCTGCGTTAGCAGGCAGATTCTTTGCCACTATGCATCCTGGGAAGAAGGTCGCATTCACGGATATGGGAGGCTAGGATGCGGGTGTGTCTTTTAGTGGGGACACCACTGACCCCATGATACTGTAGATATTTTTCCATCAGGGCCTATCACTCTTTAAGATTTGTTTAACCTCCCTCCCCCAGATTCAATCAGAAAAGCATTTGTAGTTCAGGGACCACAAGCCAGCATTTGCCCAGGGTTGATGAGCATAGATGTTGAAGAACTGGGGATGAGAGGGGGCTGGTGTGGTGGCAGTGAGCCTCAGGTTCCTCATAAAGGGGGCTGACTGCACCGTCCAGGTGTGTTCCATCCGGTCAAAGCTGCAGTGTTACTCATCCATCCCGTGGCTTGGCTCCCAGTGGGAAGTGGGAAAAGGCTTGTGTTCCTGGAACAGGGGGAGAAAGCATTTGGTAGAGAGAGCCATCATGGGGTGTCTGGAGGGAAGACATGAGACTGTGCTTGTATAGGCTCAAATCAATGTCATCAGAAGAAGAAATATCCTGGGGCAGCGGTGGGGGGTGCAGTCAAGGCTAGAAGACCCAGTACTGTCTCCGACCCAGGTGAGCCTTTTCAAAATGGATTTGATCAGGCAGCTCCCCCCAAAGTTAAACATAACGTTATTATAAGATCCAGCCATTCCACTCCCAGGCGTAGACCCCAGAGAGCTGAAAACAGGGACTCAAGCAAATACCTGTACACAAATGTTCACAGCAGCACGAGTCACCATCACCCAAAGGTCGAAAGAGCCCAAATGTCCATCAACAGATAAACAAAACGTGGTCCTCTAGATCTTGGAATATTATTCAGCCATTAAAAGGGATGAAGCACTGAGACACGAATGTGCCTACAATGTGGGAGACCTGGGTTTGATCCCTGAGTGGGAAAGATCCCCTGGAGAAGGCAGTGGCTACCCACTCCAGTATTCTTGCCTGGATACTTCCAAGGACTGAGGAGTCTGGTGGGATACAGTCCATAGGGTCACAAAGGATTGGACATGACTGAGCAACTGTGACACATGTTAAAACATGGATGAAGTCTGAAAACATTACACTGAGTATAAGAAGCTAGACGCAAAATGCCACTTACTGAATGTTTCCATTTATGAAACCTCCAGAACAGGCAAATTCATAGAGACAGAAAGCAGATGAATGGTTGCCAGGGACTGAGATGGGAAGGGAGTAATGGGGAGTGAGTGTACCCACTAATGGATCCAGGGTCTCCTTTTGGGGTGATGAAAGTGTTCTGGAACTAGCTCGAGGGGATGTTTGTACATTTTGAATGGACTTAATGCCACTGAGCTGTACACTTTAAGTGGTTAATTTTTCCTTTTGTGAATTTCACCTCAACTTAAAAAAATGAAAGTAAAAAAAAAAAAAAAAAGGTGGATCTGAAAAATATTTATGCTTCTTTGCTTTCCAGAGAAGCTGTTCCAGGCATCCAGAAATTCCTTATCCCCTTGCCCAAATAAAAGATGTGGAGATTTAGAAATAAACTTTAGCAATGTTAAATGGGGTCCTTAAACTCTGCATCCCTTGAAGAGCACTGGCCAAACTGTCTAGTGCCCATCATTATTAACAATATATAATAATGATATAATAACATAATAACTTAATCGTGTCATTATTATTTTCCACCCTGATTACAGCATTGCAGGTCAGCAGGGTGAAGCAATGTGCCTGAGGCCATCTACCAAGGAAGGAGCAGAGGCAGATTCAAATGAGGTCAGTGCCAAAACCAGCTCCTTCAGCTGACGACAGGAAATCAAAGCAAGCTGTGTGACAACGGGCCGTGATCCCTAAGGAGAGGAGGCTCTGTGCAGGCTTGTTATGCATACGAGCGAGGCTCAAGCCTTTCTTGAAGTCAGAATGCAAGTCAGGGGACTGTGCGAGGAAAAGGGTCTCCCAGGTGCCAAACATGGGGGGCTCAAAATTGGTGGTTGTTGCCCCAGCGCCCAGGCCTTTCCTGTTCCTCTTGTTAGGTCAAGCTGTTTGATTATGCTGGGCACGTGAGTGCAGAGAACCCATGAATTTCTCAGAGGGCAGGACGCTATCCTCCTCCTCCTGGCTAGGTGTGGCAGGGAACCACACAGGTCTAACCAGCCGCCCAAAGGGGTGACTTTGCAAACAGTGCTAGAGTCCCCAGCCAATGAGGGACGGGGAGGCCAGGGCACACGAGGTGGGAAAGGACATTACTGCATTTTCTTTAAAAATTGTATATATTTTTCACTGTGCTGGGTCTTCATTGCTGGGCAGGCTTCCACTGGTTGTGGTGAGTAGGGGCCACTCTCTAGCGGCGGAGCGCAGGCTCCTCACTGCAGTGGCCTCTCTCGTTGCAGAGCACAGGCTCTAGGGCCCACGGCCCTCAGCAGCTACCACATGGAGGCTTCGTAGCTGCGACTCCCAGGCTCTAGAGCACAGGTTCAACAGTTGTGGCTCACGGGCTTAGTTACCCTGCTGCGTGTGGGATCTTCCTGGATCAGCGACTACACCTGTGTCTCCAGCACTGGCAGGTGGATTCTTTACCACTGAGCCATCAGGGAGGCCCTACTGCCCTTTCTAAGCTACGCGTGTGGGATTGTTCCTGGGCTCCAAGAAGTTACAAGGACAACACAGTATTACTGTGTCCATCAATAGACGAACGGGTGACGAAGTTGTGGCTCACACGTAAGATGGAATACTATTCAGCAATGAAAAGAGACCAGGGGCCGTTACGCTCTGCCTCGAATTATGTATAGTGAAAGTAACCAGATGAAAAGGTTGCGTTTACATGGAATATCTGGGAGAGGCAGATCTATAGACTTAGCACATCAGTGGGTGCCTGGGGCTGGGGGGGAAGTGGGGATGGACTGAAAGGGGGCCATGAGAGATTCCCTTGGAGTGATGGGAACAGTTCTAAAGCTGGACTGTGGTGATGGTCGCACCACGTGGAAATTTCAGAGTATGCAAAAGATCCCACAGTAAATCGAAACAAAATTAAAATTTAGAAAATCTGAATAATATTCAAAATTTTAAACGAAAAGAATTAAACCTAAACAAAACTTAATTTTTTTTTTTTGACTCTGCTGTGTGGCTTGCAGGATCTCAGTTCCCAACCGGGTATTGAACCTAGGCCACAGCAGTGAAAGCCCAGAATTCTAACCACTAGGCTACCAAGGAAAACTCTGAAACTTAAAAAATTTTTAAATCTAAATAAAACTAAAATTTTTTAAGTAAAAAATTAAAATTTAGACATTTGAAATCTAAATAAAACAAAATATTAATAAAATAAAAATTTTAAATCGAAATAAAACTGTTTTAAAAGTAAAAATGAAGTAAAAATAAAACAAAAAGGCAGCCCCTAGCCCAGATGCTATGGCCAAAAGGTAACAAAAAATCTAAGCAGAAAAAACAAAAAACCTATGAAGTCAGTCATCACTAAAAACTGTACCTCTACAACCAGGTGTTGTGATATCCCAGATGATGAATGTCCCTACATCCCTGATCTAAAGGATGTCTTCCGATTCATCTCCGTATCTATTTGGCTAGTTATCGATTTAACACTTGGGAGCTAAGTAAGGGCAGAGACCCACTCACTCTTGATGACAACTCACTCTTCAGGACCTGCTCAGTAAGAAGAATTCCATAAATGTCTATTAAATCCACACTCAGAGGCAGTTATGGTTTGGGGACCCGGCTCAGTCTCTGGAGTCCAGAAGGGATTCAACTTCTCTAAGCTTTGGCCCAGAGATTCAGTGTTTTCTGCTTGAGTTCATCCAGTCTCTTTTCTGTGCATAGTCTCAATACATCCATGAATGGGTGTGTCTGTGTGCCAATAAAACATATTTAGGAAGGCTTCCCTGGTGGCTCAGCAGGAAAGAGTCCACCTGCCAAATGGCAAGAGACACAGATTTGAGCGCTGGTCCGGGAGGATCCACATAGTATGGAGCAACTGAGCCACGCGCTACAACTATTGAGCCTGTGCTCCAGAGCCGGGGAGCTGCAGCCACTGAAGCTCGTGCGCCCTAAAGCCTGTGCTCCACAGCCAGAGAGTAGCCCTCACTCCCTGCAACTAGAGAAAAGCCCGCACAGCAACAAAGACCCAGCACAGCCAAACACATAAAGTTATTTAAAAATAAATAAAAAATATATTTATGGACATTGAAATCTGATTTTCATAGAATATTCATGTATCCTGAAACAGTATTCTTTTGGTTTTCTCCAAATTATTCATAAGGGGCTTCCCTTAAGAAGCCGCTTGCAATGCAGGAGACCCAGGTTTGATCTCTGGGTCAGGAAGATCCACTGGAGAAAGAAATAGCAACCCCCTCCAGTATTCTGGCCTGGAGAATTCCATGGACGGAGGAGCCTGGTGGGCTACAGTCCATGGCGTCACAAAGAGTCAGACACGACTGAGCGACTTCCACAATCTATCTAATCATTCATAAAGGGGAAAATAACGCATGTAACTATTGGGCAAACAAAAGCTGCTTTGGTCACAAAGTGTGCAATTCCCTTCAGTTGAAATGTCCAGAACAGGCAAATCCATAGAGACTAAGAGCGGATTTGTGGTTACCAGGGGCTGGGGGAGAAGGAGATATGGAGCGCTAGCTGATGGGAACGGGGTTTCCTTTTGAGGGGATGGAAATATTCTGGAACTATATAGAGGGGATGGTTGCATAATACTGTGAATGTCCTCAATGCTCTGAATTTCTCACTTTAAAATGGTTAATTTTATATTATGTGAACCCCACCTTCATAAAAATCATACACACATATGTACACATCTATAATTAAAATTGAAATATATGGGAGATATGACGAACACTTTGTTGTACACCAGAAATTAACACAGCATTGTTAATCAACTATACTTAAAATAATCTTTTTGAAAAAAGAACAATATTCATGACATCTTCATACACACACACACACACACACACACACACACACACACACACACACATATTTGTAAAAAGCTACAAACAAGGATGTACCAGCCCTTGATTTAGTCAAATAAAAATAGCTTCCAGGAACAGAGGGCCTCTTCTGGGAAAAGTTTTTTTACATGGGGTGTCTCTTATCTTCATTAACATGTGACAAGGTATTCTCATGCTCCTGTGATGGAAGAGGGACAAAGCTTCAAAAAAGGAAAGGCCATTCACTCAAAGTTACTGATCTATAAGTGCCAGGGCCAGGATCTGACCTGGGGTTCTGGCTCAGCACCCCCATTCTGTTCATTGCTCACCATGCTGAACAGACCTGCTGTGATGATTAAACATGAGAAAATACATGCAGCTCTTTAGTGCAGGAGCTGGCATACAGTGGGTGCTTAATAATTGTTCCCCTCTCCTGTCCCTGCATTGATGAGACTGAGTCACAGCCTGACTGGTGAGGAGATGATGAAAGGTCCTCATAGAAATCCATCAGTCATCAACCAAACACATTCTGCAGCCTCCCTACACGCTCACTACTTAAGTGTTCATAAGCGATAAGAAAACCCCAGAGACTGGAAGGCAAATCGGCAAGTGCCCTTTCTCAATGGGTCTCTGCCACAAGCTTGGCAGTGGCAAGGCAGTGGCCTGCAGGAAAAGCCCACTTGCAGGGTCATCCCTGCCTGCATCATTTCTCATCCTCGAGAAACACCGAGCCTCGAAACGTCAGGGAGCCGAGTTTGGCAACGTGCTGCAAAAAACTTGTGCAAACTTAAGCAGAAATACCCTGATTGCCCCAGCTGGGAGTCATCGTCCAGTTGCTGCTGTCATGCGACTGTAATTCCTCTAGAGCGTTCACAATTTGTCTTGGAAGCTCAGCTGTATTTTAAGTGACGTGTTTTCTGTAGAATTCCTGAGTGCTTGCTCTTGGGAGCTGAGCCAAGTACACACAATAGCTATTTGGGACAGAACAGCTGCTAAAGGGAGAGGCAATCTAGACTTGAGAAGTAAAGGGGAAAGAAGTACAGGATCCTAGAAATGGCCAGGACCCAGTCAAAGGAGACTGTAAGCTCTCTGTGGGCAGAAACAGAGCTGTGTACATTTTTATTTTCCTCTCCATGTCCAGTAGAATGTGGAGAGGAAGCTCAACATTTATTTGTTGCTCAGACTCAAAATTTCTGATTTGCAAGTTTTCCGAGTTCTTAAAGACAGCCTGGCAAGAGACGGTAAACGTGAAGCTGCATGCCTACTCCCCTGAAGAGCAGCCCTCTCCGGTATTCCTGCCTGGAGAGTTTCATGGGCAGAGGAGCCTGGCATGCCCACTACCCCTACAAGGCTTCACTGGTGACCGACATCACTAATCGATCATGGCACTCTTTTCCAGCACTGAACCTGGATGTAATCTCAGAATCTGTGCAACCACAGGGCTCCAAACATTATTGATGGATCTGAGAGGCTTAGACTATTCATGTGGGGCTGCTAGGAGAGGGTGGGAGGACTGGGGAAAGAGATGAGAGCAAGCACATCACTATCAAGAGACATAAACTTCCTGACTGGAAGAGAGGGCTGGTGGGGCGGACAGGGCCAGTCCCTAGCCTTTAGGAATTTACCCATGACAGGGAGAAGGGTACTCAACACCCACTGTGAGCTTCAGCATCAGCAGTTTGATTACTGACCATGTAATGCTTGGACACATGCCTTATTCTCCCCCGCTTAGCAATGGGACAGGCTGCTCGGAAGCTTTGCCAAGACACCCCAAGTCTCCCCCACTGGTGGTCCAGTGGTTAAGAATCCGCTTGCCAATGCAGGAGACGTGGGGTTGACCCACGCTCGGGGAAGGTTCCCAGGTGGAGCTAGTAGTAAAGAAGCTGCCTGCCAATGCAGGTGATGCAAGAGATGCCAGTTCAACCCCTGGCTGGGAAGATCCCCTGACTAAGCCCATGCGCCGTAAGTCCTGAGCCCATGTGCTCCAGAGCCCATGAGCCGTGATGACTGAGGCCCACATGCCCTAGAGCCCACGCCTGGCAATGAGAGAAGTCTGTGTACCACAACGAGAAAGTTGCCCCTGCCTGCCTCAAGTAGAGCAAGCTCACATACAGCCACAAAGACCCAGCACAGCCAAAAATAAATAAATAAAATTTTTTAAAAAGGAGTAAGTCACCCCACTTGTAAGAGGTGAACTTGGGGGTCCAGAGCTCGTTTTCCAAAAGTATCATCATCTGAGACATCACACACATACCCACACAGGACGGGGCGCAGCCTGGATAGTAGGGAGACAGACCCGCAGCCAGAGAGGGGCTGTGCCCCGAACTCCTCGGTGCCAAGTCTCTCCCTCGGCCCAGGATCTCCTATCCGGCTCACTCCTCCATGCCCATAATCAGGCAGTAAGGACTCCTATCTCACCATGAAACTGAGGCTCGGTTACATGATGCGCCCGTGGTAACCCAGCTATGTGGTAACTAAAGCGCATGTTCCTTCCACCCCCTGGAGGGACGCTGTGTGGGTTCCCTTCCCTGGATGCTCTGCTGAAGTGTCTCACGCTGCCCCGGGAGGTCCTCGGTGGGTGGCCATCACATCGTCTTTGTTTCCACACCAGGTCCGCAGCTGGGCCCGGGGGACACAGAGAGTGAGGGGCTCCCTTTCTGAATGGAAACCAGGAGGGCAGAACAGCTGGTTACCATGACATCTGAGCTTCCTGGGGCTGCCACCACACAATGACACAAACTGGGGGGCTTAAGATAACAAAAATGTAGCCTCTCTTTAGCCCTAAGGGCCAGAATTCCAAAATAAAGGTACTGATAGGGTTGGTTCCTTCTGATGGCTCCGAGGAAAATATCTGTCCCAGGCCTCCCCGCTGGCCTCTGGTGACCCCTGGCAATCTCCAGTGCCCCTTGGCTTACAGCTACCAATCTCCGGTCTCTGTCCCACCTTTGTATGGCCCTCTCTGTGTTCGTGTCTCTGTGTCCTTTCTCTTTTAAGGACACTTATCATTGGATTTAGGACCCATCCTCACCCAGGATGGTCTCATTTCGAGGCCCCTAATTATATCTGCAGAGATCCCCTTTCCAATTAAAGTCACAATCACAGGAACCAGGAGTGAGGACTTGGACATAACTTTTGGGGACATATTTAATGTATTATCACCCACGGTGATGAGGAAGGTGTGCAGGAGGCCAGGTGAAGGGGAGAGAGTATAGACAATCCCGCAGGAGTAGAGAGTTACCCGCAGAAGTTCCTATGGCTGCAAGAGATGTAGCTGATCATCTGCTTGCTCATCCCTCTGGCGAACATTTATTGAGCACCCACTGTGTGCTGAACTGGGCTTGAAGAACACACACAATGGATCCAATATACACCTGGCTCCCATCCTCCCCGAGAGTGATCCACCATTTGTAGGACAGACAAAAAAAAAAAGGAAACGGGTGGATTAAAATAATGATCAATGGTGAAAAGTGCCGTACAACAAAAATACAAGGGGTGGAGGAAGGCACTGTATGGCCTGGGGAGGGGTCAGTATCTGTGGGGTCAGGGAGCCAGGGAAGCTCATATTTACACTGAAACACACAGTCAGATGAGCTGAGGACAGCCTTTTCAACAGAGGATGCTGGAGCCACTGTGCATCCACAAGCAAAGCCAAACTATCAGCCAAGCAACAACGAAGTTAACTCAAAACGATCGTTCACTTCAACATAAAATGCAAAACTGTAAATCTTCTAGATGATAACATAAGGGAACATCGAGATGACCTTGGGTCTGGCACTGACTTTTCAGATACAAGACCAAAAGCACAATTTGTGAAATGGAAAACTGACAAGCTAGGCTTCATTAAAATGAAAAACTTCTGTTCTACAAAAGGCACTGTTAAGAGAATCAAAAGACAAGCCACAGACTGGGAGAAAATCTTCACAAAACATCTACCTGGAAAGGGCTAGTGTTCAAAATGCACAAAGAATTCTTAAAATCCAATAAGAAAATTTAAAAAACAGTTAACAACTGGTCCAAAGAAGACACACAGATGGCAAATAAGCACATGGAAGGGTGTTCCACATCAGATGTCATCAAGGGATTGTAAACTAAAACAAGATACCACCAAACATCTATTAAAATGGCTGAAATATAAAAAAATTGACACCAGTAAATGCTGACAATACTAGAGATGTAGAGATACCAAAGGAATATTTCATGCAAAGATGGGCACAATAAAGGACAGAAACGGTATGGACCTAAGAGAAGCAGAAGATATTAAGAAAAGGTGGCAAGAAAATGCAGAAGAACTATACAAAAAAGATCTTAATGACCCAGATAACCACGATGATGTGATCACTCATCTAGAGCCAGACATCTTGAAGTGTGAAGTCAAGAGGGCCTTAAGAAGCATCACTACGAACAAAGCTAGTGGAGGTAAAGGAATTCCAGTTGAGCTATTTCAAATCCTAAAAGATGATGCTGTGAAAGTGCTGCACTCAATATACCAGCAAATTTGGAAAACTCAGCAGTGGCCACAGGACTGGAAAAGGTCAGTTTTCATTCCAATCCCAAAGAAAAGCAATGCCAAAGAATGTTCAGACTACCACACAATTGCACTCATTTCAAATGCTATCAGTCATGCTCAAAATCCTCCAAGCTTGGTTTCAACAGTACATGAACCAAGAACTTCCAGATGTTAAAGCTGGACTTTAGAAAATGCAGAGGAATCAAATTGCCAACATCCATTGGATCATAGAAAAAGCAAGCGAATTCCAAAATAACATCTACTTCTGCTTCATTGACTACACTAAAGCCTTTGACTGTGTGGATCACAACAAACTCTGGAAAATTCTTCAAGTGATGGGAATACCAGACCACCTGACCTGCCTCCTGAGAAATCTGTATGCAGGTCAAGAAGCAACAGTTAGAACCCGACATGGAACAACAGACTGGTTCTAAATTGGAAAAGGAGTATGTCAAGGGTGTATATCGTCACCCTGCTTATTTAACCAATATGGAAAGTTCAGTTCAGTTCAGTCGCTCAGTTGTGTCTGACTCTTTGCAACCTCAAGGACTGCAGCATGCCAGGCCTCCCTGTCCATCACCAATTCCCAGAGTTTACTCAAACTCATGTCCATCGAGTCGGTGATGCCATCCAACCATCTCATCCTCTGTCATCCCCTTCTCCTCCTGCCTTCAATCTTTCCCAGCATCAAGGTCTTTTCAAATGAGTCATCTCTTCGTATCAGGTGGCCAAAGTATTGGAGTTTCAGCTTCAACATCAGTCCTTCCAATGAACACCCAGGACTGATCTCCTTTAGGATGGACTGGTTGGATCTCCTTGCAGTCCAAGGGACCCTCAAGAGTCTTCTCCAACACCACAGTTCCAAAGCATCAATTCTTCGGCGCTCAGCTTTCTTTATAGTCCAACTTTCACATCCATACATGACCACTGGAAAAACCATAGCCTTGACTAGACAGACCTTTGTTGGCAAAGTAATGTCTCTGCTTTTGAATATGCTATCTAGGTTGGTCATAACTTTCCTTCCAAGGAGTAAGTGTCTTTTAATTTCATGGCAGCAGTCACCATCTGCAGTGATTTTGGAGCCCCCAAAAATAAAGTCTGCCACTGTTTCCCATACACAGAGTACATCATGTGAAATGCCGGGTTGGATGAAGCATAAGCTGGAATCAAGATTGCCCAGAGAAATATCAATAACCTCATATATGCAAATGACACCACCCTAATGGTAGAAAGTGAACAGGAATTAAAGAGCCTTTTTGATGAAGGTGAAAGAGGAGAGGGAAAAAGCTGGCATTCAAAAATGCAACATCAAAAACTGAAGATCATGGCTTCCATTCCCATTACTTCATGGAAAACAGATGGGGAAACAATGGAAATGGTGACAGACTTTATTTTCTTGGGCTCCAAAGTCACTGCAGATTGTGACTGAAGCCATGAAATTAAAAGACATTTACTCCTTGTCTAAGAAGAAAAGCTATGACAAATCTAGACAGCATATTAAAAAGCAGAGACATTAATTTGTCTGCAAAAGTCTGTATAGTCAAAGCTATGATTTTTCCAGTAGTCATGTATGGATGTGAGACCTGGACAATAAAAAGGCTCAGCACTGAAGAACTGATGCTTTCGAACTATGGTGCTGGAGAAGACTAATGAGAGCCCCTTGACAGCAAGGAGATCAAATCAGTCATTCCTAAAGGAAATCAACCTTGAATATTCATTGAAAAGACTGATGCTGAAGCTGAAGCTCTAATACTTTCGTCACCTGATGTGAAGATCCAGCTCATTGGAAAAGACCCTGATGCTGGGAAAGATTGAAGGTAGGAGGAGAAGAGGATGACAGAGGATGAGTTGGCTGGATGGCCTCACTGACTCAATGGACATGAGTTTGAGCAAACTCTGGGAGATGGTGAAGAACAGGGAAGCCTGGCGTGCTACAGTTCATGCAAAGAGTCGGACACGATTGAGCAACTGAACAACAAAATGCTGACAAGGATGTGGAGCAACCAAAATTCTCATTCATTCCTTGCTGATGGAAACGCAAATGGTACAGCTCTTTTGGAAGGCAGTTTGGTGTTCTCTTACACCAAGCTAAATACAGTCTTATCCTACAATCCATCAGTTGTGTTCCTAGATATTTATCCAATTAATTTGAAAACTTATCCAGGAAAACCTGCACATGAAATTTTACAGCAGCCATAATCAATGCCTAGTCAATTGCAACTATATGGCCCCAAACTGGAAGCAACCAAGATGTCCTTCCAAGGTGAATAGACGGACTTCCCTGGTGATCCAGTGGCTAAGACTCCACACTCCCAGTGCAGGGGGCCTGGGATTGATCCCTGATCAGGGAACTAGATCTCGCAAGCCACAACTAAAGATCCCACATGTTGCAACTATGACCTGGTGCACCCAAATAAATACATAAAAATAAGTATTTAAGAAATAATTTACTACTATCATCATTATAAAAAAAATAGGTAAATGGACGTGAAAGTTGCTCAGTCATGTCCAACTCTCTGTGACCCCATAGACTGTAGCCCGCCAGGCTCCTCTGTGCATGGGGATTCTCCAGGCAAGAATATCAGTGTGGGTTGCCATGCCCTCCTCCAGGGGATCTTCCTGACCCAAGGATCAAACTGGGGTCTCCCGCAGATTGTTTACCATGAATGGATAAACTGTGGTGTATCTATACCATGCATGGTATGGATATAACTGGACTATTATTACAATGGACTGTTATTCCTTGATACAAAGAAATGAGCTATCAAGCCACCAAGAGACATGGAAGAACCTTTTTTTTTTAAACTTTACAATATTGTATTGGTTTTGCCATATATCAAAATGAATCTGCCACAGGTATACATGTGTTCCCTATCCTGAACCCTCCTCCCTCCTCCCTCCCCATACCATCCCTCTGGGTCATCCCAGTGCACCAGCCCCAAGCATCCAGTATCGTGCATTGAACCTGGACTGGCGACTCATTTCATATATGATATTATACATATTTCAATGCCATTCTCCCAAATCATCCCACCCTCACCCTCTCCCACAGAGTCCAAAATACTGTTCTATACATCAGTGTTTCTTTTGCTGTCTCGTACACAGGGTTATTGTTACCATCTTTCTAAATTCCATATATATGCGTTAGTATACTGTATTGGTGTTTTTCTTTCTGGCTTACTTCACTCTGTATAATAGGCTCCAGTTTCATCCACCTCATTAGAACTGATTCAAATGCATTCTTTTTAACGGCTAAGTAATACTCCATTGTGTATATGTACCACAGCTTTCTTATCCGTTCATCTGTTGATGGACATCTAGGTTGCTTCCATGTCCTGGCTATTATAAACAGTGCTGCGATGAACATGGGGGTACATGTGTCTCTTTCCCTTCTGGTTTCCTCAGTGTGTATGCCCAGCAGTGGGATTGCTGGGTCATATGGCAGTTCTATTTCCAGTTTTTTAAGGAGTCTCCACATTGTTCTCCATAGTGGCTGTACTAGTTTGCATTCCTACCAACAGTGTAAGAGGGTTCCCTTTTCTCCACATCGTCTCCAGTATTTATTGCTTGTAGACTTTTGGATCGCAGCCATTCTGACTGGCGTGAAATGGTACCTCATAGTGGTTTTGATTTGCATTTCTCTGATAGTGAGTGATGTTGAGCATCTTTTCATGTGTTTATTAGCCATCTGTATGTCTTTTTTGGAGAAATGTCTATTTAGTTCTTTGGCCCATTTTTTGATTGGGTCATTTGTTTTTCTGGAATTGAGCTGTAGGAGTTGCTTGTATATTTTTGAGATTAGTTGTTTGTCTGTTGCTTCATTCGCTATTATTTTCTCCCATTCAAAAGACATGGAAGAATCTTAAATGCATGCTGCTGAGTGAAAGAAGCCAGTGTGAAAAAGATACATACATTGTGATTCCATCTGAATGACATTCCAAGAAAGGCAAAACTATAGAGCCTAACCCAGGACTAAGAGGCAGGGAGGGAGGGATTTTTAGGGCAGTAAAATGGAGTAGCCATCATGGTCAACAAAACAGTCTGAAATGCAGTACTTGGATGCAATCTCAAAAACGACAGAATGATCTCTGTTCATTTCCAAGGCAGACCATTCAATATCACAGTAATCCAAGTCTATGCCCCAACCAGCAATGCTGAACAAGCTGAAGTTGAACGGTTCTATGAAGACCTACAAGACCTTTTAGAACTAACACCCAAAATAGATGTCCTTTTCATTATAGGGGACTGGAATGCAAAAGTAGGAAGTCAAGAAACACCTGGAGTAACAGGCAAATTTGGCCTTGGAGTATAGAATGAAGCAGGGCAAAGGCTAATAGAGTTCTGCCAAGAGAATACACTGGTCATAGCAAACACCCTCTTCCAACAACACAAGAGAAGACTCTATACATGGACATCACTGGATGGTTGACACCAAAATCAGATTGATTATATTCTCTGCAGCCAAAGATAGAGAAGCTCTATACAGTCAACAAAAACAAGACTGGGAGCTGACTGTGGCTGAGATCATGATCTCCTTATTGCCAAATTCAGACTTAAATTGAAGAAAGTAGGGAAAACCACTAGGCCATTCAGGTATGACCTAAATCAAATCCCTTATGATTATACAGTAGAAGTGAGAAATAGTTTTAAGGGCCTAGGTCTGATAGATAGAGTGCCTGATGAACTATGGATGGAGGTTCGTGACATTGTACAGGAGACAGGGATGAAGACCATCCCCAAGAAAAAGAAATGCAAAAAAGTAAAGTGGCTGTCTGAGGAGGCCTTACAAATAGCTGTGAAAAGAAGAGAAGTGAAAAGCAAAGGAGAAAAAGAAAGATATAAGCATCTGAATGCAGAGTTCCAAAGAATAGCAAGGAGAGATAAGAAAGCCTTCCTCAGCGATCAATGCAAAGAAATAGAGGAAAACAACAGAATGGGAAAGACTAGAGATCTCTTCAAGAAAATTAGAGATACCAAGGGAACATTTCATACAAAGATGGGCTCGATAAAGGACAGAAATGGTATGGACCTAAGAGAAGCAGAAGATATTAAGAAGAGGTGGCAAGAATACACAGAAGAACTGTACAAAAAAGATCTTCACAACCCAGATAATCACGATGGTGTGATCACTCACCTAGAGCCAGACATCCTGGAATGTGAAGTCAAGTGGGCCTTAGAAAGCATCACTACGAACAAAGCTAGTGGAGGTGATGGAATCCCAGTTGAGCTATTTCAAATCCTAAAAGATGATGCTGTGAAAGTGCTGCACTCAATATGCCAGCAAATTTGGAAAACTCAGCAGTGGCCACAGGACTGGAAAAAGTCAGTTTTCATTTCAATCCCAAAGAAAGGCAGTGCCAAAGAATGCTCAAACTACCGCACAATTGCACTCATTTCACATGCTAGTAAAGTAATGCTCAAAATTGTCCAAGCCAGGCTTCAGCAATACATGAACCGTGAACTTCCAGACATTCAAGCTGGTTTTAGAAAAGGCAGAGGAACCAGAGATCAAATTACCAATATCTGCTGGATCATGGGAAAAGCAAGAGAGTCCCAGAAAAACATCTATTTCTGCTTTATTGACTATGCCAAAGCCTTTGACTGTGTGGATCACAATAAACTGTGGAAAATTCTGAAAGCGATGGGAATACCAGACCACCTGACCTGCCTCTTGAGAAACCTGTATGCAGGTCAGGAAGCAACAGTTAGAACTGGACATGGAACAACAGACTGGTTCCAAATAGGAAAAGGAGTATGTCAAGGCTGTATATTGTCACCCTGCTTATTTAACTTATATGCAGAGTACATCATGAGAAACGCTGGGCTGGAAGAAGCACAAGCTGGAATGAAGATTGCCAGGAGAAATATCAATAACCTCAGATATGCAGATGACACCACCCTTATGGCAGAAAGTGAAGAGGAACTAAAAAGCCTCTTGATGAAGGTGAAAGTCGAGAGTGAAAAAGTTGGCTTAAAGCTCAAGATTCAGAAAACTAAGATCATGGCATCTGGTCCCATCACTTCATGGGAAATAGATGGGGAAACAGTGGAAACAGTGTCAGACTTTATTTTTTGGGGCTCCAAAATCACTGCAGATGGTGACTGCAGCCATGAAATTAAAAGACACTTACTCCTTGAAAGGAAAGTTATGACCAACCTAGATAGCATATTCAAAAGCAGAGACATTACTTTGCCAACATAGGTCCGTCTAGTCAAGGCTAGTGGTCATGTATGGATGTGAAAGTTGGACTATAAAGAAAGCTGAGCGCCGAAGAATTGATGCTTTTGAACTGTGTTGTTGGAGAAGACTCTTGAGAGTCCCTTGGACTTCAAGGAGATCGAACCAGTCCATTCTGAAGGAGATCAGTCCTGGGTGTTCACTGGAAGGACTGATGCTGAAGCTGAAACTCCAATACTTTGGCCACCTCATGCAAAGAGATGACTCATTGGAAAAGACCCTGATGCTGGGAGGGATTGGGGGCTGGAGGAGAAGGGGATGACAGAGGATGAGATGGCTGGATGGCATCACCGACTCGATGGACGCGAGTTTGAGTGAACTCTGGGAGATGGTGATGGACAGGGAGGCCTGGCGTGCTGTGATTCATGGGGTTGCAAAGAGTCAGACATGACTGAGCGACTGAACTGGACTGAAAACTGTTGTATATGATAGTATAACAGTATATCAATGTCACTATGCATTTGTTGCAACCCCTAGAGTGTCCAACACAAACAGTGCACCCTAAGGTAAACTGTGGGCTTGAATTAATAATATTGTATTGAGATTGGCTCCATAATGATGTATCAGTACATAACAAATGTATCTAACGCAGGGTGTTAATAACAGGGGAAACTGTCATGGGAGGATATATGGGGACTCTTTGTACTTTCTGCTCATTTTTTCTGTAAACCTGACACTCCTCTATAAAAATAAAGTTCATTAGCTAAGGGAGGAGGGGGTGGGAGATGAGCCAGAGCCCAGCAAGTGGAAAGTGAGAGGACTGAAGGCTTGGTGGAAGGCACAGAAGTACCAAAGCCTGCGGGGCAGGGGCAAGGTAATGTGCTTGGTGTGTTTCAGAACCTGCAGGGAAACAAGAGTAGGGAAGGAACAGGGATGGGCTGGAGAGAGCTGTAGGACCTCTCTGAGGGGAAGGAGGACCCAGGGGCCATCTGAGCAGAGGTCTGCGATTGCCTGAGAATCACACAACCTGGGAAACACATTCTCTTTCCCTTCGACTTCCGCTCATTATCGTTTGGGGAAACTGAGGCCCAGAGAATGTCAATGAGCAAAGCAATCAGCCCTTCAGGTAAGGTCACAGGATCTCATCAACACTTCCACCAAAGAAAAAGCATCTGCATGACTCTTACAATATCCCTGTGGGGGTAAGGCATTATTATGTTCTGTGAGCTCAGAGAGGCAAAGCTACTTGTTTGCGGTCACACAGGGAGTGGTCAGTGGCCAAGACTGACTCTCCACCATCACAGTGGCTGGCCGCAGGAAGCATGCTGGAGCTCAACTTGAAGTCGTGAACTGTGACTGGGACTGAAAGCACCTCTGGGTGCCCCACAGCTGGCAAACAGGGCTTATCAACAAGTGTTTGCCTAATCCACAATCTGATGAATCACGATGAGATGGCACACCCCTGAGCTCCTTCCAGCTGGGAGGATCCAGGACTGTGGACCCCAAAGAGGGTCTCTTGGTATCTGTGTGATGGCAAGGTGGTCCCCCTGCAGTGGCCCTGGGCTTTGGTGGGGGTTGGGGGTCCAGATGCTATCCGTGACAAAGTCTCCTGACCCCAGGGAAGGTTTTCAGGTTAGGAGCTGCCTGCACCCCTCCCCACCTGGCCGTGGGACTCTACCTGATTATGGACACCTCCAAGCCTGAACGTGGGTGCTGGTATCAAGAGATCAAGGCTGGATACTGGCTCCAGGTTACACCATGAGATACTCTCCCTTTGATACCCACTTGGGCTCCCCTTTCCCCCACATCTTGACTCACACATCTCCTCTTGGGTGAGGTTCAAAATTCCACACATTCTCTCTCTCCGTTTCACACACACTCACTACCTATCTCCGGCCCCTGCTTTCCCCCAAATAGTCCTTCATTTGGCATCTCCTCCCCACCCCCCATTACAGTGAAAGCCTCGAGGGCAGGGATTTGTCTGCCTGTTGGCAAATGCGTTCCCAGTGCCCACAGAGAACAGCACACAGTAACAGCAGAAGGGACAGTCCCTTCCTGGCAGGTCGTCAAGCATGGTGTGGGGCACCTAGGAGGCCGTGTTTAAGATGCTCCCAGGGGAGGCCTGTTGCCACTGGCCCCGCTGGTTCTGGGTCTGTGTTGTCAGATTCCTTGTCTTGAGTCTGTTCACTTACATGAGTCAGAAAAGGCACGAAGCCTGTGGACAGCTGTCAGACCTCAAGCCTCTCCCAGCACGTCCGGAATCTCAGTTTCCCCTCCCTGAAGGGCTTCTTTGAGACGGAGAGTCTCAAAAATTTAACACTTCTTGATATCATCATGAAAGCAGAGTGGTGGGCCTAGCAGTGATCAGGGCTTGGTGGGTCCCAAGGAAATGAGCCGCAGAGTCTCTCCATCCATCAGGAGTCGAGGGAACACCACCCTGAGCTCGCCAGACCCATTAGCCCCATCCATCAAGGATTCTGGGGACCCTTCTGTGACTGCGGGGCCCATTTCCCCATCCGTCGGGGATCCCGGTCCATTCACAGTCCCGGGTCCCCGATGCCATCCCCCGCTCCGGGTCCTCACGCAGGCGGGAGCCCAGGACGGGACAGCGGGGATCCCTGAGCGTCACGCTGCTGTTGTGGAGCGTGTGTTGACGCCGTCGCCTGGGAGACGGGCGGGGGCGGGCCCGGGGTGGGGGAGCGGCCTGGCTGCTTGCGCTAGGGGCCGAGCCGGCCGTGCAGGGCCCTGGCGGCCTCAGTGGCCACGGCCGCCGCCGCCCGCCGGCTTATATACCGCGGCTAAATTTAGGCTGCGCCCGGAGCTCGTCCCCATCCGGGACGCGTTTCCGCCGCCGCCGCCTTGGCCCGGCCCCCGCGCGCGCCGCGCCTATAAGGCTTGGGCGGGCCCGGCCGCGGCCCGCAGAGCCGTCCCCGCCCGCCCGCGCCCCGACCAGCCCGGCTTCGGGCAGCCACTCACCGGTGTCCCGAGTCCGCGTCAGCCCCAAGTCCCAACCATGGCGCTGAGCGAGCCCATCCTCCCGTCCTTCTCCACTTTCGCTAGCCCGTGCCGGGAGCGCGGCCTGCAGGAGGTGAGGGCGGCAGGGACCGCGGGCGGCTGGGGCGGCTGGCTCAGGGTAGCAGAACGTGGGCTGCGGGGTAGGAGAACGCAGGCGGCAGGCACTGCGGGCTCAGGGTAATGGAAGGCGGGTAGCGGGCCGCGATCTCCGCCCCACCGCGCGCTCACGCCCGCGCCTATCGCCCTGTCACCCGCAGCGCTGGCCGCGCACCGAGCCCGAGGCAGGCGGCACCGACGACGACCTCAACAGCGTGTTGGACTTCATCCTGTCCATGGGGCTGGACGGTCTGGGAACTGAGTCCGCCCCAGAGCCCCCGCCGCCCCCGCCGCCCCCGCCGCCTGCGTTCTACTACCCGGACCCTGGCGCGCCGCCTCCCTATGGCGCCCCCGCGGGCGGTTTGGTGTCCGAGCTGCTGCGGCCCGAACTGGACGTGCCACCGGGACCCGCGCTGCACGGTCGCTTTCTGCTGGCGCCGCCGGGCCGCCTGGTGAAGGCTGAGCCCCCCGAGGCGGACGGTGGCGGCGGCGGCTACGGCTGCCCGCCCGGCCTGGCCCGCGGACCACGGGGCCTCAAGCGCGAGGGTGCCCCGGGCCCGGCAGCCGCGTGCATGCGAGGCCCCGGGGGCCGGCCCCCGCCACCGGCCGACACGCCACCGCTCAGTCCCGATGGCCCCGCGCGCCTGCCTGCACCCGGCCCGCGCGCCCCCTTCCCGCCTCCCTTCGGCGGCCCTGGCTTCGGCGCGCCCGGGCCCAGCCTGCATTACGCGCCGTCCGCGCCCGCCGCCTTCGGTCTCTTTGACGACGCGGCCGCCGCCGCCGCGGCTCTGGGTTTGGCGCCACCCGCTGCCCGAGGTCTCCTCACGCCGCCTGCGTCTCCGCTGGAGCTGCTGGAGGCCAAGCCCAAGCGCGGCCGCCGGTCCTGGCCGCGGAAACGCACGGCCACTCACACCTGCAGCTACGCGGGCTGCGGCAAGACCTACACCAAGAGCTCGCACCTCAAGGCGCACCTGCGCACGCATACAGGTGGGCGGCGAGCTCGGGCTGGGGACCACTGCGAGGGCGCTCTAGAGGAAGGGCATGCTTAGGAACCCCCAGAGGGCGTAGCCTAACGGTTGGGCAGTGGGCAAGGTCTTAGAAAGCCCCCTGGGGGCGTGGTTCGGGAACCTGGGGCGTGAGTGCGCCCCTAGATCCTCCTGGGAGCGTGGCTCGGGACTTTGGGCAAGGGTGAGCACTTAGGAAACCTAGGGGAACCCTGTGTCTCAGACTGTTGCGGAGAGAGTGCAGGCTTAGGAGCCCCCTGGGGGCTTGGCTCTAGACACCGAGGAGGAGCGGACAGGGTGCGCCTCGGACCCCGGGGGAGTGAGGATCGCGAGACCGGGGAGTGAGGGATAATATGCCTAGGATGCCTACAGGTTTAAAAAGTAGCCGGGAGCACTTCGGAGAGCTGGTTAGGGGTAGGATGTGCGCACCCGAGTAGCCACTAAGCAGCGGGGTGAGTACCGGGAGTCTCCGGCAGGAGGAAAACTAAGACCGGCTCTCGCCCTCTCCCTGCAGGCGAGAAGCCCTACCACTGCAACTGGGAAGGCTGCGGCTGGAAGTTCGCGCGATCGGACGAGCTCACGCGCCACTACCGCAAGCACACGGGCCACCGGCCCTTCCAGTGCCACCTGTGCGACCGTGCCTTCTCGCGCTCCGACCACCTGGCGCTGCACATGAAGCGGCACATGTAGCCCGGACGCCCCTCACCCCCACCCGCGCGCGGCCGTGGCGGGTCCCACGCGCCGGGCACGGCCCCCTTCCAAACTGTGACTGGTATTTATTGGACCCAGAGGACCGGGGCCGGGCACAGCGTGGCCACCGAGGGGGTGCTCCTCCCCGCACCGCCCCCCCTCCACGATGCCCGACCCCCAGCAGAGACTGAAGGCCCGGTGGGAGAAGACCACGATCCTCCTTGACGAGTTTTGTTTTCAAAATGGTGCAATAATTAAGCGTCGTCTTCCCCCGGCCCCACCGGGTCTACACTAGAGGATCGAGGCTTGATGCCTTGTGAAAAATAACGCCTTAACTTGTACTGTGCAACCTTTTTTATAATATTGTACATAGAAACTGTGACATATTGTATTATTGTAAATGAGACAAGTGGGCATTTTGACTACCTGGTAGAACATTTTTATAAGATTTTGCTGTTTTTTCTAATTAAAAAAAAATTTTTGCATCGTTTGAAAAAAAATCACAGCCCTGGTCTGGCCGCTTGGATAACTGGGGGCTTGGGACAGTTGGGAGGGGTGAGAGGATGTGGGGACAGGCAGCTTAGATGGAGGGCAGCCTGGCAGTGCCTGGGTGAGGGGGGTCCGGCCCCAGCTAGCACCCGGGGTTGCCAGTTGCAGCCCCCAGCTGCCAGGAACCTGTGGGTTTTTCTATAAATTTAAACACTGCATTTTAGGACTGAAGGAGTTATTTTAAGGTTGTTCCCTGAACCATAAATTGCCTGCTTTTCCCTAGAGCTGGAGAAACTGCTTGCTGGTCCCACTGACGTGGCCTTCTCTAGGCTGAAAAAAGTCTTACCTCTTTTTGGAAGCTTCTGAGGTTTTAGCCAAACTTTTGTAAAGCACAGACTTTTTTTTTTTTTGGAAGGGGTAAAATGCTGAGTTTCTGACCTTCATTGCCTTTCACTAGTCTTGCCTTTTAGTAGAATTTTTTTTTTTTTTTTAAAGATGAGTTCCCCATCCTGTTAGGAAAAAAAAATGAAATCCATGTTTGAGGGTCATGAATGGTGAGTGTTCTTTTCCAGAGGAGAAAACAAGAGGCCCAGAGAGATAGCTATGGAACAGTGATGTCAAGGTGTCAACCTGGTCTGTCTGCCTCCCAAGGGTCCCCAGATCCCACTAGAGGGATTTCTGTAACAAGCCACCTGCTGCTGGTGTTGGAGGGTTAGAAGACCCTCTCCTGCAGCCTTTGTGTGACAGTCACATCAGAGCCCCAGCCTTGGTGGTTGGAGGTGTCCACTCAAGAAGTCGTGAGCAAGGCAGCATCCCCACACAGCCCCCTGGATGCCTCGGATCAGGCACGGAGGTACCGCTCCCTGCCAGGTTCCCCCTCTTCCCCCTTCTCGGAGCCCTGGGTGGGTAACTATGGCCACTAACAATTGCACAAGTTGTTTGCAGAAAGTGAAAATAGCTTGTAAGCAGTGCCTGTTTTAAAAACACTCTTGCCCTGTTGCGACAGAGGCTGGGATTTCCTCCCTCCCTCCCTCTCTTCATCCTTCCTACCACCACCACCCCCCCTCCCCGCCTCCCCAGCAGCCCTGGAAACAGCTGAGAGTGTTTGGCAATCCACAAAAAGCAGAAATGGAAGATGACAATCTGATTCATCTTTCTTGAGTCAATAGCCTGGACCCACTTCCGCTAGTGATACAGGGCATGCGAGTGTGTGTGTGTGAGCCTCTGTATCCTCTCTCTGCAGCTTTTGCAAAAAAAAAAAACAAAAACGATTCCAGAGCAGAGCACTGGCCCCCTCCATCTCTGGAAACACCCCCTCTTTGCTCAGAGCTGGTTTCAGAGGCAATAGGAGTAGAAGAATGACTTGAAAGAGATTTTAAGTAATTTTTGGTAGGGTCCTCTGATCTTTCTTATTGAGTTTTGGGGTAAAACCATTTTTCTCACTGGCTTGAAAACACCTCCCAGAGGCCTCTGGCTCCAGTGAGAGGCTACTTGTGAAGGGACTGATGCTGCTGAAGTTTCTGTTTCCTGAGTACCTCTGACTGATACAATAGAAAGTGTCAGGCTCCTACACAGCTGTACCTTTCGGCAAGAGACACGGGCCTGCAAAGAGCCGGCTCGCACTGATTAATGCAGAAACCCTCGCTTATTGTTTTCTCTGCCCCTTTCTGAAACCCAAAGCTTGACTAACATCTTCCAGATGAGTGGTTCTCAGCCAGTGGCAACCTGGTCTGGAGATATTTGGGGTTGCCACAACTGGGGGATGCTTCTTGCATCGAGTGGGCGGGAGCCAGGGATGCCGCAGAAGCATTGTAGCAGACCCAAGGCAGTTCGCTCCTCAGAGAGTCATTCGGTCCCAGTGTCGTTAATGTCACAGTTGAAATGCTCAGGTTCCTAAACGATCATCTTCATTCATCACTTTTATCAGCAAGGAGGGGGCTCCATCTCAGGGAGCAAGCTTCCATGATAGATGATGCTACCCAGATAAAAGTATGAATAAAACTTCACTGCGGGGCCCCGTCTCCATCCCTGTGAAAAGACGCAGAACACTTTTCCTTCCTGGTGTCCACTTGAGAAAATACAAAGTATTAAACCAGAAAAAAAAAAAAATAAGTTTTGCCCTTCATTCGATAACCCAGTTCCTATCAAAGGTTTTTTGGAGAAAGGGATTGCTGGTCAGTGATTGAGCTGTTTTCACATGGCTGTGACTATCACTGTATCTTTTGGCTTTTTTCCAGGAAAGATTATAACTATTTTTCCATCTATTTTCCTCCATGATATGGTTTTATCATCATTTTAAATGGCTGCATAATATTCCATTTAGATGGGCCAGGAGTTGCTTATGCAGACAAGCACTGGGCATCTGTATATACATGCTGGGCCATATTTCAGATTGTCCCCCTAGGGTTGAAAAAGATAACAGTTTTGGAGGGCTTTGGGTATTGCCCAAAATGCTCTCCCAAGAGTGACTCCAGTGATGGGAGAAAGATATAGGAGCTGTTCTTCTCACAGGAGTTTCCTGTATGTCAGGGAGGTCCAGGCATCCTGCAGAATGATGTGGTGTGAAATGGGGGCAGGGAGAGCCTTCAGAGGAGGAGGTGAGTCCCAGTACACGCCTGACTCAGCACCCTACCCCATCAGCAAAGCTGAGCTAGCACCCAGATTCAGCCACACCCTACAGAGTTTCAAGGCGACAGGTCAGTGATGAATGGTTTTCAGAGGCACCAGCACGAGGCAGGTGCCTGGACTCATGCTGAGTAGGTGTGTGACATGTCTCTAGATATAGAAACAGATAGACAGATAGATGGATATGACGGATGGGCAGATGATAGATCGATCGATAGATGATAGATGGATAGATATGATGGATAAATGAATGGATAGACAACTGGATGGATGGATGGATATATAGATATGATGGATAGATATGATGGATGAATGTGGATGAATGTATGGATAGATAGATGATATATATGATGGATGGTTGGATAGATGATGGTTAGATATAATGAATGGACAGATGAATAGTTGAATAGATGGATGGACAGATAGATGATGGATGGATAGATGAATGAATGGATAGATGACTGGATAGATGGATGGATATATAGATATGATGGATAGATATGATGGATGAATGTATGAATGGATAGACAGATGATAGCTGATATGATGGATGGATAGATGATGGTTAGATATGATGAATGGATGGATGGATAGATAGATGATGGATAGATAGGTATGATGGATAGATGGATAGATGATAGATACATATGAAGGATGCATAGATAGCTGATAATCTTTCTCTCAATCTCTCTTCCTTTCCTTCTCTCCACCTCTGTCCCATTCTCTCTCTCTCTCAATCTGTCTCTCTCTTCCATGCATTCATTCAGCAAATACTCCCAATACCTCAGTCCTGAGCAGAGTTCTGGGGAAGCAGAAGTGATTCAGCCTCACCTCATTACCCAGAACCAGTATCCACAAGTGTTTGTTGAGTGACTAAGGCAGTGAGAACTTGAGCTGAGCTCTTGGCTGGGGCAGGTACTTTTATCCCTTAACACAAATTCTCTCTTTCAACCTTCCCACTAAGCTGTGGTGTGTGGGGGCAGAGAATAGCCACCCCCATCTTCCAAATGTGGATAGTGGGCACCAACGGAGGAAGGCTAGCCCTTAGCCCTGTGCAGGGGTAGGTGGTGGAGGCTGGGTTCAAACCCAGGTTGGCCCAATCTTGATGTCACAGCTCCTATCCACACCTGGAAAGACCTACATGCTAAACTGCATCAAACTCACCCTCTTCTTCCTGCACACTACCTGGCGGGCCTGGAAGCCCCCAGTGAGTCCTTGAGAGGCTCCCCTCTGAATATCCTGGAAAACTCATATTCCAGAAAATCTTGGGCAAAGAGGAGCAGGCTCAGGAAACATAGGTGTCTGGCGGAAGGGAGCCTAACTGGGTGGATGGACTTATTTGAGATTTTGCAATAAAAAGCAAAAGAAGGGAACGTCTCTGGTGGTCCAGTGATTAAAAATCTGCCTGCCAATGCAGGAGTCATGAGTTCAATCCCTGATCTGGGAAGATCCCATGTGCCATGGGGGCAACTAAGCCTGTGCCCTACAACTACTGAGCTCACACTCTAAAGCGTGCGAGCTCCAACTGCTGAGGCCTGTGTGCCCCAGAGGCCATACTCTGAAACAAGAGAAGCCACCACGATGAGAAGACCACACATTGCAGCTAGAGAGTCGGCCCCAGCTTGCCGCAACCAGAGAAGGTTCACATGCCACAGCAAAGGCCCCGTGCAGCCAAAACACAGACCAACTAGGGCATTGGACCCAGGGGCTCCTCTACATGGGCCACATACTGGGGACAATTTCACCTCCCCGGTAAAACCAGATGGTATCATATAGCAGGTTGTTATCATTCTAGAATAAGTCCAAAGATTTCACTGTGGTCTGTGGGGCCCCACCTCCTCCTGCCCAGCTCTCTTTCATGCCTACGTGCTCCGTCAGCCACACTCTTCTCCTTACTGTCTACCAGACATGCTCCTCTTCAGTCCTGCCTCAGGGCCTTTGCACCTGCTGTTCTCCAGACGTGAAATGTTGTTCCCTGCTTTCTTCCCATAGCCACTAGTAGCAGCCAAGCCAAGCTGTACTGGGGGAATATTTGAGGCCTCAAAGCCAGACACCACCAGATCTTCAGGGGACAGGCAGGAGGCCACCAGGCAAGGGGCGGGGGCCCCACTGGCTGTCACCAGACACCAGGGGAAAGAAGCTGGCCCTGGAATCTCAAGTCCCAACACCTCTGCTTGTCGATCTGACCCAGGGGAAAGCCCCTCAGAGGCATCCTCTCCCTGTCCTTGTAGAAGAGGAAACTGAGGCCCGGAGGTGTTTCCCAGAGTCATTCACTGGTGCTAGGACTCCCGCTCTGAAGGTAGGGGTTTTCCCTTCACTGTGCACCTTCAGAAGGCCAGGTTCACTCTAGTTCATGAGAGAGGCAGAGGGAGGAGGCAAACCTCAATGCCCCATCCTCCACCCATTTTAATTCTTCTTTTAGAAGAGAGAGCGGGTGGGGGCAGGGTTACATGTATGGCCACACGCGGCTCTGCCAATAAACAGACATGCCTTCCAGCCCTGCCTCAGGGCCTTTGCACTTGCCATTCACGCAGCTGGAAATGCTGGCCAGCTGCTCCTTGCCCTTCCAGGCCCTGTCTGTCCAGCTAACCTTACACACTCTCTGGGGTAGAGGATTCAGTGCCATCCTCCTGCTGGAACACACTCCCTGGGTGGGACCTTGGCTGAGACCAACCATTTGACTTCTTTCAAATGACTGGGCTCCTCCGGGCCTGACTGCACGTTGGCCAATGTTACCCAAATAGGTGGAACTGGGGCGGGCAGGGCCGATGAACTCTTTGATGTGCCAGGGAGGTGAGCAGTGCACAGGGAGGCTCAGAGAAGAGAGGAGCCCGCCTGAGGCCACACAGCAGGAAAAAGCCAGAGTTTCTCGGAGTGCTGTCCCCCTACATCCTCACCCAGATCCCCCAAGGCTGACCCAGCGGCCATCCAGTCCCACACGGCTCTGCACCCTGCCCCACTGGCCTCCTCCACAGGCCCCTGAGCCTCTGCTGGGCTTCTCGGAGGACATAGCTGACTCAGCCTTGTGGGACCACCACTGATCCTGCCTCCAATGCTAGGGCTTATGGATTGACCCACCTGGGAGGCAGAGGGGTGGATGGAGGTCCCACCTAGGGGGCTTTCAAGAGGGAGAAGGTGGATCTGGCTGGAACCCACAGGAGGAGGCAGGGGTGAGTCCGGGATGCAGGACTGAAGGGCAGTGGGAGCCACAGAAGGATGCAGGCCAGGGTGACCCCCAGCCTTGTGCCATGTCCCTCAAGCCCATTAACATGGTTCCTGCACCATGACTGTGGCCGGGA
Organism: Bos indicus; assembly: GCF_029378745.1. Taxonomy (NCBI): domain Eukaryota; kingdom Metazoa; phylum Chordata; class Mammalia; order Artiodactyla; family Bovidae; genus Bos; species Bos indicus. The sequence goes on along the minus strand of NC_091766.1, from coordinate 6,676,807 downwards.
AGGCGCCCCCCTTTCTCTCTGAGGCCACACAGCCTTCCCTACTCTCCTCTTGGTTCCCTTAGTATTTTGCGCCCCAGACCCTGGAGGCTGGTTCTGACTAGGGGGCTCCCTGGGTGGGACCTTGGCTGAGACCAACCATGAGAAGTGAGCTCACTGTTCTAGGAGTCACACAGTTCAGACAAAATGGGGACAGGGACTCTGACAAGGCCCTGCTTCAGGACTGAGTACCGTATCCACCCTCTGTCTTCTCCATTTCCTCATCTTCCTCCCGTCCATCTCTTGTTTTCCTTCTTTTTTCACTGTCATAAAATACAAGACTCTAGGAAGTCCCTTGGACAGCAAGGAGATCAAACCAGTCAATCCTAAAAGAAATCAACCCTAAATATTCCTTGGAAGGACTGACGCTGAAGCTGAAGTACCACCTGATGTGAAGAGCCGACTCATTGGAAAAGACCGTGATGCTGGGAAAGATTGAGGGCAGGAGGAGAAGGGGGACGACAGAGGATGAGATGGTTGGATGGCATCACCGATTCGATGGACATGAGTTTGAGCAAACTCCAGGAGATGATGAAGGACAGGAGTCCATGGGGTCACAAAGAGTCAAACGCGACTAAGCGACTGAACAACAGCAACAAAAGTACACGTAACAAAACTAACCCTTTTTTAAAGATTTTTTTTTAATGTGGACCATGAAGTGTGGTGTTGGAGAAGACTCTTGAGAGTGCCTTGCACTGCAAGGAGATCCAACCAGTCCATTCTAAAGGAGTTCAGCCCTGGGATTTCTTTGGAAGGAATGATGCTAAAGCTGAAACTCCAGTACTTTGGCCACCTCATGCGAAGAGTTGACTCATTGGAAAAGACTCTGATGCTGGGAGGGATTGGGGGCAAGAGGAGAAGGGGACGACAGAGGATGAGATGGCTGGATGGCATCACTGACTCGATGGATGTGAGTCTGGGTGAATTCCGGGAGTTGGTGATGGACAGGGAGGCCTGGCGTGCTGTGATTCATGGGGTTGCAAAGAGTTGGACTCGACTGAGCGACTGAACTGATCCGATCTGATGTTTAAAGTCTTTACTGAATTTGTTACAATTCTGTGTGTGTGTGCGTGTGTGTGTGCCCACTCTCAAACCCGGGTCTCCTGCACTGCAGGCAGATTCTTCACCATCTGAGCCCCCATGGAAGCCCTGTTACAATATTGGCCCCATTTTATGTTTTGGTTTCATGGCTGCATGGCAGGTAGGATCTTAGCTCTCTATCCAGGGATCAAACCTTCCCCCCGTGCATCTGAGGGCAAAGTCTTAACCACTGGACCCCTAGGGAAGTCCCCAAATCAACCATTTTAACCAGTATTAAGTGTACATATGGTTCTGTGGCATTAAACACTCACACTGTGGTTCAGCCATTATCACCATCCATCTCCAGAAATTTTTCATCTTCCTCAAGTGAACCTCTGACCCCATTCAACACAAACGCCCCAGCTCCAACCCCAGGCCCTGGCACCCTTCTCTCTACCTTCTATCTCTATGAATCTGACTACTTTAGGGACCTCGTGTGAGTGGAGCCACACCACATATGTCCTTTTGAGGCTGGCCTATCTCACTCAGCATCATGTCCTCGAGGTTTTTCCATGCTGTCACATAGTTCAGAATTTCTTCCCTGTTTAAGGCTGAGTAATATTCCTTCGTGTGGATAGCCCACATTTGTTTATCTTTTCATCCACTGATGGACACTTGGGCCGCTCTCTCGTGTTGACTGCTGTGGGTAGAGCTGCCATGAACATGGGTATGCACACATGTCTTTGAGACCCTGCTTTCAGTTCTTTGGCGATCGACCCAGAAGTAGAATCCTGGATCTCTTGTTTTGTTTTGAAAGCTTTATTCACCGCTTCTCGGAAACTCGGATGTTTTTCTTTTCTGAGCAGCTCGCCCAGGCCCAGCTGCAAATCGCTCAAGGCGCCCATCTCTCATCAACACCAGCTCACCACCGTCAGCTCCAACCAGCCACACTCTGCGCCTCGGTTTCCTCCTCTGTAAAATGGGGGCAACAGCAGAGGGGAGGGGAGCGCTGCCAGTGGCCTGCCTTTGGGGTGGTCCGGAAATTGTGTTTTCGCAGCAGCACAGGCTGTGCAGAGAGGCTGAAGCACCCAGGGAGCTGGACCGGCCTGCGGTAGAGGTGCCGCTCACACCCGGCACACCCGCCTGCCCGCTCAGCCTACAAGATGCTCTGTGTGAAGCCAGTACCCAACCCTACCAGGCGCAGAAGGTCCAGGACAGCCTTCTCGAGAGGGCGCACAGACGCCTGGAGGCCAGACCACGAGACCCTCCACCAGGCCAGGGCCTGAGCTAGGCCAACATCATCTGCCTTCACTCCGAAGCAGCAGAGGCCACTCAGTGGGATCGGCCAGCCAGACCTCCTGGGTCCCTTGGCTGCCCTGAGTCACAAGAGCCAGACACACAGGCCGAGTGCCTGCCAATGGCCCTTGCTTCCCAGGACCTGCTCTGTTTTAACCTAGATCAGCGTGAACAGAACATGTTATTGACAAGCCTTTCTGTTCTTCTCTCCCCTCCACCACTGTTTTTTTGTTCTTCTTCAATAGAGGGAGTCTGGAAACCAATTGGGCTTTCCTGATGGCTCAGTGGTAAAGAATCTGCCTGCAATGCAGGAGACGTGGGTTCGATCCCTGGGTCGGGAAGATCCCATGGAGGAGGAAATGGCAACCCACTCCAGTATTCTTGCCTTGGAAATGTTATGAGCAAAGGAGTCTGGCAGGCTACAGTCCATGGGGTCGCAGAGTCAGACACGACTGAACATGCAGGCATGGAAACCAACAAGACTGAACAGACGTGTCTAGAACACTCCACCCAAAGGCGGCAGAATACACATGAACATTCCCCAGGATGGGCCACCAACCAACCTCAACAAATTGAAGAGGCTTGAGATAATACCAAGTATGTTCTCCGACCACAGTGGAATGAAATTAGAAACCCCAAACACGAGAAAGCTGGCAACCTTGGAAATACGTGGAAATGAAGTAACAATAGTACAGAGAGACCTGCTTCAAGATAGAGCCAGCAAATCCCAGAGGTGGGAGATTCGCTGCAGGGACCTGAGCTCCAAGGCTGGGGGGAGACAGGACACACATCCGGCTTTGCTTGGGGGCCTGTGTGGACCCGGGGCTCATCTGCAGATATGGGGGGGGGGGGGGCTGGGATCTGTGAAGTCTCTGGTGTCCCCAGGGGATTTCTTGTGGTTCTGAAAGGGGTGTGGCCTACAGAATGGCAGCCTGTCCCGCTGCACATGAGTGACCCCCAAACCCCCAAGGGCAGCTCCTCATGGCTCCGGTGGGGTTCACATGGGGGTTGCTTCTGAGAGTATCCCCCAGCCATCCAGATACGCTTCTCCCTGGCTTGTTGAGAATATGCTGAAAACACTCTGCATTCCAGTCTTTAACGGTCAGCAGTCTCTCTCCTCTGAACCTCTGCTTCTTCCCTCTCACCCTTCACCTTTCATCTTAATCTCTGTCTCCCCACCACTCTGACTCACCCTGGCTCCTCCCCAACCCCACATCTTTGCAGAGACTGTCCCTGATGCTCAAAAGCCCTTTCCATGCATCCATGGAAACCTTAGTCCAACCTTCAAGGCCTAGCTCAAGCATCACCTCCTCCAGGAAGTCTGCCCTGATTCCCCCAGCAAACCCTCTTCTTCCCACGATGCAGGCCTGACTTCACTGGGGTGGAGACACTTGCATGGGTACCTGGCACCCTCATCCAGTGAAGCCTGAGCAGCCAGGAGTGAGGGGTGCTACCTACATGGCGGGGGAGGGGGGCAGTTGAGAAGTCAGTTCCCACGAATGGGCCTAGCACTTGTGTCCCCAGGTCCTCATATGCAACCAAACCCCAAATTCAGGCCTTCCTGGGATGACAGGATTTCTGATCAACTCCAGGAGTTTGTGCTAATGCTAATGCGGCGTTGTATGCAGTAGGCAGTGTAGACAGGACTTGGAGTCTGGTGGCCTAGGTCACCCCAGCTCTAACACTGGTCTTCTGGCTGTGGCCCCAGGCAACTGCTCAGTCTCTGAGAGTGACAGCTTCCATCTGGGCTGGTCAGAAAAGTAAATCAAAGTCAGGTTCCTTCCCCCACACTATGGGACCTCAGCCTCCGCTCTTTCCTCCCCCTCCATTCCTCCAGGAGAAGTTGAATCTCATCTGGGGGGGCTCAGGCAAGGCCCAGAAGTTGACATCCGTGCCACGCTCTGGGGACTGGCTCAGCCATACTTTGAGACGTGCGGCTCTAAACTGTCACAGTTATTCAGGAAATAGTTCTGCACCCGCCGAGTGCCAGATGCTGTTCACTGTTCATGAGGTTGCCGTCTGGCCTTCTCCAGTACATCTGGATTGCCCTCCACCTCCAACACCCCTGATTTCAACCTTGACCCTGAGTTGGCCTTTTGGGGACTGTCCCAAGACCGAAAGACACACTCCTTGGCTAACCCCCCGCTGTCTGTGGCCTCGGGGGTTCTATGATATTTCAAAGCAAGGAGAGAAACCAGGATCCGGAGTCCAGCCAGCCCCATTTTTCACTTGGCTTTAAAATGTGCCCAGAGGCACCAATTCCAGCTCTCGGGAGCAGAATTCTCCACATTCCCAGTGTGTTTCCGTTGAACCCCAAACCTCAAATACATCCTGATGTCTCATTTCCTCAGTGCACCCCGGGGTGACTTAGGGCAGCTCACTGGGGGCTCGTCAGTTCGTTTTGAGTCACACAGAGGTTTGTCAAAGGAAGGGTTTCTCATCTCAGAAGTTGGCGCCTGTTCCATCAAGCACGGCTGGTTCCCACCAACCCTCTGCCTGCATCTGGGCTGTTCATCGCAGGAGCCTGTAGCCAGCTTGGCCCTACCTGCCAAAATCTGAGCCCCTGCTGACTCAAAGGGGCAGCCCCAGCAACCAGCAGGGGCTTGTGGTCATCAGCCAGGTGTGAGCTGAGCTCCTGGGTTCACTCTTGTCAATCTGTGACTCCCAGGACCCCTTTCCTCCACTATCAAAAGGACCTTAGCATGTGTCTTGGTGGCTGCTGTCCAATGGCTGGGGTCTGTGCTATGCCTGGCACACAGTAGGTGCTCAATGAGGAACTCATTATTGAGTGCAAAGTGAAACTGTTAGTCGCTCAGTCATGTCCAACTCTTTGTGACCCCATGGACTGAAGCCCACCCTCTGTCTGTCTGGCTCCTCTGTCCATGGAATTCTCCAGGCAAGAATACTGGAGTGGATAGCCATTCCCTTCTCCAGGGATCCTCCTGACCCAGGGATCGAACCTGAGTCTCCTACTTTGCAAGCAGATTGTTTGCCATCTATGCCACCAGGGAAGCCCTCATTATTAAGAGAGAGACAGGGAAATCTCTGGCGGGCCAGTGGTTAGGATTCTGCATTTTCACTGCTGAGGGCCCCAGTTCAATCCCTGGTTGGAGAGACGCATGGTGCAACCAAAACAAAAAAGAGAGACAGAGACATACACACACAGCGGAATTTCAAAGTAACAAGCCATCTCTTGCTGCTGAATCCTGCCGGCCCCTGGGAGGTGGAACTGGAAGTGAGGGGACTGCCGTGTCTCGGGACAGACCTGATACCATTGACGACTATCAGCCTCCAAGCTGACTTCTGCACGAGAAAGTCAGGAGGCCAATGGAAATGCACAAGGAGAGCGTCAGTTTGGGTGACCTCGCCCTCCAGTGTAAGCATGTATCTCAAGGATGTCTTTTTGAGTGGGAGGGGCTCCTGCAAGATTTTTGCCTGGAAGAAAAGTTTTGGCAATTATTTCCATTACTGGTGTTGCTGTTGTTGGCTTGTCTGTTTCAGAAACAACTGGGATGTTCATGGGCTTCCCTGATGGCTCAGATGGTAAAGAACCCGCTTGCAATGCAGGAGACCCAGGTTCGATCCCTGGGTTGGGCAGATCCCCTGGAGGAGGGCATGGCAACCTACTCCACCATTGCAGCAGCATTCATGGTAGCCAAAAAGCAGGAGGAAGCCAAGTGGCCATCAAATAATGAATAAATAGGGAACTCCCCTGGTGGCCCCTGGGCTTCCCTGATGGCTCAGCAGCAAAGAATCTGCCTTCAATGTAGGAGACGCAGCCAATCTCTGGCTCAGGGAGATCCCCTGCGCCAGGAAGGAAGGAAGCATGAGAAGGAAATGGCAACCCACTCCAGTATTCTTGCCTGGGAAACCCCATGGACTGGTGGGCTACAGTCCACGGGATCCCAAGAGTCAGAGATGACTTAGTGGCTAAACCAGTGCTGGTCCAGTGGTTAAGACTTTGTATTTTCAATACAAGGGGCATGTGTTTAACCCCTGATTGGAGAACTAAGATCCCTCATGCCACATAGCGCAGCCAAGAAATTTTTTAAAAAAGAAGAAAACAAAATGTGGCCCATCCACAAAATGGAATATTACTCAGCTATGAAAAGGAAGAACAGACACATGCTCCAACATGGATGAAACTCAAAGACATCAGGCTGAGAGAGAAAAGCCAGAAAAGAAAGGCCACCTAATACATGATCCCATGTATCTGAAATGTCCAGAACAGGCGAATCCATGGACTTGGAAAGAAGATCAGTGGTTGTCAGTGGCTGGGGAGGGGAAGTGAGGAGTGACTGCTAATGGAGACAGGTTTTTTTTTTTTTTTTGTGGGGGATGATAGAAATGTTCTGGAACTAGAAGTGGTGGCTGCACAGCATGGTGAGCATACTAAATGCCACTGAATTATACATTTTAAATGAGTAATTTTACTTTACGTGGATCTCACCTCGATAAAAACAATTTTTAAAAAGAAACAATTGGGAATAGAGACTTCAATTGTAAAATGTTGCTGTATTGAATGAAATTCTTTTCATGCATGGAAATGTAAAATAAAATTTCATCAAGGTATGTGCAGATACCAAAATATGGTACATACACACAGGGGCAGACAGAGTGCACAAGGCACACACACCTGTACGACGGAATATTATTCAGCCTTAAAAAGAAGGACATTCTGACACACACCACAACGTGGATGAACCTTGAGGACATCATGGTTCAACCCTACATCATGTTGAGTAGGGTAAGCCAATCACAGAAGGACAAATACTGCTCGATTCCATCTATATGAGGTCCCCAGAGGAGTCACCACCAGAAAATAGAAGAGTGGGAGCCAGGGACTGCGGGAGGGCGTGGGAAGTCAGTGTTCAATGGGGACAGAGTTTCAATTGGGGAGATGAAAAAATTGTGGCAACGGTTGAACAACAATGTGAAGATATTTAATGCCACTAAACTCTACACTTGAAATTGGCTAAGACGGTGAATTTTAAGTTCTGTGTATTTTACCACAATTTAATACATAAGCAAATAGGTAGGAAAATCAGAGTAATAACACAGAACTGACCTGTAGCCTCTTGGTCCCACAAACCGTAATTTTGCATCTCCTTTGCTAACAGTATTACATTAGCAACAGACACACAGAAAGGGTGAAAATTCAAACCCTCTTTTCTATTTTCATTAGGTAATTCTATGTAGAATTCTAATTCATTGTAGAATTGGCTAATGGCTACAGTCCATGGGGTTGTAAAGGGTAGGACATGACTGAGCAACTTAGCATGCACGCGCACCAGGGTTCCTAGGAGAAAGTTACAGATGACCGACAGCAGAAAAGGGTGTCCAGGACTCAGGGCTTGAACAGACTAATCCCAGCCTCTTGGGTAACAGGAGGAAGGTGATTTGGTGAGAACGGGCTCTGCTGTCATTTAACCTACTCCAACTGGGAGGAATTTTCTAGATCCAGTATCACAGACACCACAGGCCCTCAGTGAAGGCAGGACCTAGACGAGAGTAGCTCCCTGAGTCTCACTGGCTGACTTCAGCCCTTCAGATGCCTTGCAAAATCTCCCATCTATCCACGGTCCCTGCAGCCCCCAAGAAAACACACAAGCCCAGGGGACCCCTCAGTCTGTTTTGCTGGGAGGTGACTCGGCCATGACCAATGGAAAACACCTGCTTGTTTGCTCAGCCACGCTTCCGAAGAATTTTAGTTCAGGGAATACACGTGGCAGTGACCTAGGATTTGGGGTACAGTGTCAGCAAGACAATGTGTGCAAAAACAGGGTTCAAAGGGGCTGGTGTGGATGTGAGAGAAGCAGTCAGAGACAGAGAAAAAGAACTGCTGGAAAACAAAAAGAGACTCACAGACTTAGAGAACTTAAGGTTGGGGGGAAGGATTAGGGAAGAGATAGTTAGGGAGTTTGGAATTGACATGTACACACTGCTATATTTAAAATGGGTAACCAACAAGGTCCTATAGCACAGGGAACTCTGCTCAATGTTATATGACAGCTTGGATGGGAAGGGAGGTTCAGGGAGTGTGTGTATGGCTGAGTCCCTTCACTGTTCACCTGAAACACCTCAATACAAAATAAAAGTATTAAAAAAATTGCTGGAAATGTGACAAATGCCCTGAAGACACACTGTCCCCCAAATGCCACATGCGGGGACTTCTCCCGAGCCAGGACACAGGTGGGGGAACAGAGATGATGCTGTCATGGGTGACATATTCTATGTCCCCGCTTCCACCCTCCCAGCTGCAAATCAGGCTCCTGTCACTTCCTCCATCAAAGGAACCACCTTCCTTGGTCCAGTCAATGTTTGAGAGAGAGAGAGGGCATCTGGGAAAAGCTTACAGCTCGAGAAAGTGGGATGAGGAATGGAAAATGGGAGAACTCTCTGCCCCTGTTGTTGTTCGGCCACTGAATCATGTCCGACTCTTTGCGACCCCATGGACTGCAGCACACCAGGCCTCCCTGTGCCTCACTATACCCTGGAGCCTGCTCAAACTCATGTGAGTCAGGGACACCTTCCAACCATCTTGTCCTCTGTTGTCCCCTTCTCCCTCTGCCTTCAATCCTGGCAGATCTATTTCTTTCCTGGGAGGGCCAGGCAGGGGAGGCAAAGTAAGCCTTGCAGGTCAGAGAACTGTGACACAGGAGACAGGGCGATGGCTCTGTGGCCTCAAACAAGTGTCCTAAGAGAACTGGTCCTCGGGAAGGCTGAGCATCCCTGGAATTCTTCCTGGGCTGGAAGTGATCTGCTCTGTGGGAATGTCTCAGTCAAGGGCTCATGCCAGGGCTCATGCATTCCAACTACCCAGGTTTAAGTGCAGGAGCTTTCTATACAAGAAGGCCAAGCCATTTCCAGGAAAGTCTCATCATCAGCTATAAAAATAACCACGGTTAAAAAAAAAAAAGTAACCACGGTGGAAGTGGTGGCAAGCTCATGATACTGTCCTATGGTGCCACAGATGGGCCATGGCATCTGGTCCCCCTTGAGTAGAAAGCCTCCGGATTAATGGTACCATCTTGGTTTCAGATAAGACTGCCGTTTTCCTGAATGGTGGCTGACAATGGACTTGGTATGTACAGGGTGTTCAGTACACTTGAGCCCCCCTCTCTCCCAAGACCACAGACTCATACAGAAAGTTAATGGCAGGGCTGGGCTTCCTGTCTTCTTCAACCCTATGTGAGTTCTTTTAGAACAAGACTCCTGTAATAAGAAATAATATAGTAGCTTATTTTTAATATGGATGGAGCTACCTCTCAGTCTGTTCCTGGGTAGTAGAACCAGGATATATACACCCTACTCTCAAAACGCAAAGCAATCACTATCGAAGTAGCCACAGCTTTAATAATAACCATGTGAATCAGTAATAACAAAACCCGCTACTACTGTCTGGGGGGAGGGGGAAATTGGGAGCTGTTGTTGTTCCATGGGTACGTTCACAGTTTCAGTTTTGCAAGATGAAAACGTTCTAGAGAGCTATTGCACAGCAAAGTCTGTGTACTTAACACTACTGAACCGTACACTTGAAAGGGGTTGAGATGGTAAATTGCATGTTACATGTTTTTTTTTTCAAACCACAATTCGTAATAAAAAATAAAACACACAACAACTACTACTGTTCTGACTACCTTGAGCATCTAGAAGGTTCTGGATTCTCACCACAGCCTGTGGATTCTACTGTGGATTCTCACAACAGCCCTGAGAGGTAGATGTTATTATCGCTACTTTACAGATGAGGAAAAATGACTGCAGAGGTCAAACTGGCTTCCCAGGCTCATCCCACTACCGAGAGGGGAGCTGGATTTACACCAAGTCAGTGTGACTCCAAGGCTGTGTCCTCTCCAACACACCCATGGCCTCTGCACGGCTTCATGTCTTCCGTGGTTTCCCTCAGAGAAGAGAAACTGTGGGACTCTTATCCCAGGATCTAGAACCGGAAAGGAATCAGAGTTCTGGTCTACCACGTTGCTCTCTTAGACCCAGGATCCCTACTTCCTTTAAAAAGTATGTTTACTGTGGAACAATGGCTACATCTTGTCTTGGGTCTTTTTTTGGCTCTTGGATTGGAAATTCTGTCCTTTGTCTTTAGTACAAAGAAAGAGTATTCATAGCAGACCACTATCTCAAAAGTCCTTATGCTTCTGGTCTTTGGGAAGGCCTCTCTCTCCCCTTGGTTGAAGTTCGTGTAGAAGAAAAACCGTTGGCAATTCAGTATTGTTCACTTATTAAACTAGTGTTTCTTATACTAGTTTTTTAAAGCTTATAAGATATACTTGTATTATTAATATATTTATATCAATACATTATTGATAGTGATATAATTATGTTACTGATTTACACTATTTATATTCCATATGACATTATATGATATTACACTATACCGTATGAAACTCGTGTTACTTTGTAAGTTTTTATTTGGCTGTGTCAGGCCTTGGCTGCAGCACACGGGCTCCAGAGGACCGGGCTCAGTAGTCGTGGTGCTTAGTTGCCCTGCAGCATATGGGATCTTAATTCCCCGACTGGGGACAGAACTTGCATTCCCTGCATTGCAAGTTGGATTCTTTGAAAAGGAACGCATTTGAGTCAGTTCTAATGAGGTGAATGAACCTAGAGCCTACGACACAGAATTAAGTAAGTCAGAAAGAGAAAAACAAATATATCAACACATGTATACGGAATCTAGAAAGACAGTACTGATGAACCGATCTGCAGAGCAGCAATAGAAACACAGACATACAGGACAGACGTGCGGATACCGTAGGGAAAGGAGAGACTGGGACAAACTGCGGGCGGAACGTTGAAACCTACACGTTACCGTGTGTAAAAGAGACAGCCAGTGGGAATATGACGTAGGGAGCTCAAACCTAGGGAGGTCTAGGTGGTGATAAGTGACTACCTAGAGGGGTGGGATGGGGTGGGAGGTGGGGGGGAGGTTCAAGAGGGAGGGAACATCTATATACCTATGGCTGAATCATGTTGAGTTGATGTATGGCAGAAACTAACACAATTTCGTAAACCAATTATCCTCCAATTAAAATAAATAATAAGAAAAAAAAAAAAGGATTCTTAACCCCTGGACCACCAGGAAAGTCCCTAGTGTTATTTAAATTAATATTTCTCCCTTAGCTATCAAATCATTATCAAGAGTGGGCAAAATGTTTTTAAATTTTTTTTACATTCCCACCAGCAGTGTATGGAATTCCTGGTTGTTTTACATTCTCATCAGTGTTTAATGCTGTCAGCCTTTTTTATTTGACCACCTATGTAGCATGTGGCTTTAGTTTGTATTTCCTAAATCACTATTACTGGTGAGCACTTAAGCTTGTTTGCCGTTGGCACATCTTCCTTTGTGAAAGGTCTTTTTTTAAGTCCTTGACCCTTTTTTATATGAGCTGTTTGTAGGAGTGGTTTATATATTCTGAATACACATTTTTTTTTGTCAGATATGGGCATGGCAAATGTTTTATTTCAGTCATTTACCTATTTATTTTTAATAACACCTTTGGTGGGATATTTTTAAAAATTTCATGCATGGAAAATGTTTTATTTTATTCAGAAGATTTTTTGAAATATATTTGACATTTAACACTGGGTCAACTTAAGGTATATGACATGTTGATTTTATACATTTCTATATATTTTTCATTAAACTTCTTGTTTTGTATTGGAGTGTAGTCAATTAACAATGTTGTTATAGTTTCAAGTGGACAGGAAGTGACACATTTCTCTATTGTAATATGATTGCCATGGTAGCAATTAGCACCTCTATCATATTACATAACGATCATTTATTTTGAGTGGTGGAAATAATCAAGTTCCAGTCTCTTAGCAATTTTGATGATTATAACGCAATATGGTTGTCTACATGTGGACAAAATATTTTCAGCAAAGATGAGGCTGGCAGAATGACATCTCCTCCATTTTCTCCTTATACATTAACCGAGATCCTAAAATATGTGCCTTTTTAGAGATCTGAACAATCATTTTAAGGACCCTGTAGCTAGAAAGTCTTCTTTAGTTGCATAGTCCAAACTCCTCGGCCAAATGAGGAAACTGAGGCTGGGGAGCCAAGTCACAAAGCAGAGACCACACAGCATGGCCATCAGAAAGCAAATCAAAGTGAGGTATTTAAAGACCCGCTAAAGACAAACACAACTGCAGCCGTGCAAGCCCACATCACGTAATTTCTCTGGAATACGCTCGTGGTAAGATCACATTTCCATTTCCCTCTATGTTTTTCCGACAACAGCTCATGATACAATTTGTACAGCTCCTGGTAACTTTTACCAGGGGAAAATTTTGGGGAAAAAAAAAGGACCATGTTTCAAAGGCACCAGATCTGATAAGGAGGCAGAAATATTTACTCCATTATTTCAAGAGGCAGGTTCTTTTGTTGCTCAGATACTTCCTATTTTAAAAATAGCTTTCCACCACTGTTCCAGGACTAGAATGTCCTTTTAAATGAACTTGGCTTTGAA